>NW_026916212.1:0-1200000 GCF_034315485.1 Pezoporus occidentalis | reverse complement strand
TCCCCTGCCATGGGCAGGGACACCTCACACTAAACCATGTCACCCAAGGCTTCATCCAACCTGGCCTTGAACACCACCAGGGATGGAGCATTCACAACCTCCCTGGGCAACCCATTCCAGTGCCTCACCACCCTCACAGTAAAGAACTTCTTCGTTGTATCCAATCTAAACTTCCCCTGTTTAAGTTTTAACCCGTTACTCCTTGTCCTGTCACTACAGTCTCTAACAAAGAGTCCATCCCCAGCACCCTTATAGGCCCCCCTTCAGATATTGGAAGGCTGCTATGAGGTCTCCACACAGGCTTCTCTTCTCCAGGCTGAACAGCCCCAACTTTCTCAGCCTATCTTCATACGGGAAGTGCTCCAGTCCCCTGATCATCCTCGTGGCCCTTCTCTGGACTTGTTCCAACAGTTCCATGTCCTTTTTATGTTGAGGACACCAGAACTGCACACAATACTCCAGGTGAGGTCTCACGAGAGCAGAGTAGAGGGGCAGGATCACCTCCTTCGACCTGCTGGTCACGCTCCTTTTGATGCAGCCCAGGATACGGTTGGCTTTCTGGGCTGTGTGCGCACACTGAAGCCGCCTCATGTTCATTTTCTCATCAACCAACACCCCCAAGTCCTTCTCCGCAGGGCTGCTCTGAATCTCTTCTCTGCCCAACCTGTAGCTGTGCCTGGGATTGCTCTGACCCAGGTGCAGGACCTTGCACTTGGCATGGTTAAACTTCATCAGGTTGGTATCAGCCCACCTCACAAGTGTGTCAAGGTCCCTCTGGATGGCATTCCTTCCCTCCAGTGTATCAACCGAACCGCACAGCTTGGTGTCATCGGCAAACTTGCTGAGGGCGCACTCAATCCCACTGTCCATGTCAGCGACAAAGATGTTAAACAAGACCGGTCCCAACACCGATCCCTGAGGGACACCACTCGTTACTGGTCTTCAGCTGGACACTGAGCCATTGACCACAACTCTTTGCATGCAGCCATCCAGCCAGTTCTTTATCCACTGAGTGGTCCATCCATGAAATTGATGTCGCTCCAATTTAGAGACAAGGATGTCATGTGGGACAGTGTCGAGCGCTTTGCACCAAGTCCAGGTTTCTTGGCTTGTTATCTTGTAGCTACTTACAAAATTTCAGAGAACAACAATTTTGCTTTTAGCAACCTGTTGACCTACTAGAAAAGATGTTTTCTTATGATACTCCACGTTCTACACTGGAATCCCATTTCTTGTCCTCTTACTGTCCCATAAATGAATTAAGTATAACCATAGACTAATCTGTATGAAAGGAAAGCCATATTGCTGCTGGAGTGAAAACCCAGTCTCTGCTTTCTAATGAACTTTCACTTTTTTTTCCATATATCGTGAGATCATCTTCTTATGATGTTTTTCCTTACCCTTATTTCACTGGACATTAAACTGTATAATGAATTGTCTTTGCCAGCCCTTTGTGGCCCTATACTGTCTGCTGGTTTTACTCTCTCATAGACCTATGCTGAAAAATAGGTATTCAAGCAGTATTCCCGGCTTTGTGAAGGCTTTCAGGTAAAATTGAAGTGGTCTTCAGGAACAGATATTGGAGGGAAAACCTCATGGCAGACACAGAGTCTGAGAAAATGAGTCACTTTGTATAGTAGGCACAAATTACCCTAAGTCTTAACTTTCTTGTTCAGGATTAAACACTTTGTGCAGCAGACTGTTACCACCTGCAGTGTTTTCTTTCTGACTCAGTGTGGTCAAGGTGTGGTAGTGCTCAAGCTCAGACATAAGCATTTGACTGCTGCTGAGCAGATCCTGCAGGAAATGCTTCTTATCGGCTAAAATAATAACTCAAAAGGACTAAGTTAACTATTAACTGGCGAGACAATTTTTTTTGTGTCTCAATCGCCAATGTATATATTTCAAAATTTATATGCATCTGTATGTATTAGTATCTCGGCTGTATTTCTTCTGACACTGTGACAGACTGTCACAGAAACAACAGTAAATGCATTTGAGGCAGCCTAACCCCCAGAGGCTCCTCCACCAAAGCTGTCCCTGCTGAATCCACTGTATTTACATCAAGTAAAGCTTCTGAGCAGCTCTGGAGGAGACTCTTGAGCGCTTTAGGTGCTACATCTGGTAAAAGCCTTTTTATCTGTTAGCCTAAAGTGTGCTATGTAGTAGTGCTACTGAACTTTTCCAGTGTTATTAAAGACCTAACGAAGTTCCTGTTACTTTAGGTTGTTGGTTGGTTCACCCTGGAGTGGCTATCCCTCTAACAGAACTGGGGATATCTATGCATGTCCTGTTGGTACATCCAAAACCACATGTAAAAAACTGAATTTACAAGGTAAGTTGTAACAAATAATGCCTTGCTACAGTTGTTCAGTTTTTTTCTTGGTTTTATACCAGGCCTATCTTGTTAAAACTTTTATCTCTCTGTTTGTATATGTGTGTGAATGCTTCAAGGACTCACTGCCAGCTGTAGGTGAGACCTGTGTGTATGTGAGCCAAAATTGGTGCCAGCTGCTGGAGTCAGGCTGGGCTATGCGTGTCCTGACCTCTGATCTCAGCACCAGATACTGCAGCAACTGGGGTCTTTAACCTCAAGCTATGGGCTGGGAACAGTATGTGTCCCAAAACCAGCTCATGGCAGATGGACCAGGGCTCTGTGTCATGGAGGGCCCCATGCTGGCAGCAGGAGCAGAACCACGGATCACAGGCCAAGGGACTGGTGGGGGCTCTGGTGCAGTGACTGTCTGCATCTTCCCCAAACCTGGCATCTGTGTGTATGTGCACTAGCAAGCTGCTCAGCTGGACCAGCCAACTGAGGGGCACCTCAGATCCAGGTATCATGCAGATGCGAGGTCCATGCTGGGATACCCAGGGGGACTTGCCAATGTGGATTGCATGAGGGACGAGTGTGTTTGTGCACAGGAAGCCTTTTCTGCCTCTGTGTGTTTGCAAACTGAGCATGAAATGGGATTCACTTTTGGATACAGTGGAAATACAGGGCAGCAGCGTGTGCTGCAATGCCTGTTTTATGTTTATATGTGGTGCAGATCATTTCTGTCCTCCACCACTCCTTCCATGTTTTTGTCTAAAGCCTGATACTGGATCAGAGGAGTCTGGTGTGCTGAGGAATGTAACAGTAGCTGCTCAGCTGCAGCAACTCAGCTAGTCAAAAATACACAAAAATACCATTTCTTCCTCCCTGTTGCTCTTGGCTCCCTCAAGTGCAGGTCCTCTAAATGGACATGCTGAATTCATGTCTACAGTTAACAGTAAATTTTTGATGAAGATTAGCTTTTGTTCCTTTTGTGTCAGAATCATAGGCAGCCATTTTGAAAAGGAATCTTAGATCCTGAGAAATCAAGATTTTGAAAATGAATTCTAACTTACTAAATTGCTTCTATATCTTATTTACTATTCTGTCATTACTTAATCTTTTTTTCTTTCAGCCCTAATAAATATTTCAAATGTGACTGAGATAAAGGAAGTCATGAACCTTGGGTTAACTCTGATACAGAACTCAAAAACCGGAGGATTTTTGGTATGTATCAAGGACATATGCAATACACACAGAAATTCCTGAAGACAATGAAGAAACTAGAATTCTCTGCATTTTTTTTTTTATAAGTCCAAGTTGAATATATTTTATTATGCAGCATAGATTAGTACATATTTTGCATATTTTAAAATATTCCATCCTACTGTCATTACCTGTTTAAAAATCAGGAAAATTATGGGATCTTCCCATCATTTATATAAATGTCCTGTGGAAGGGCACATAATTAAAGACTCTGTAGTGAGTCAGACAACATAGGCAAGAGTATTTCCACCATGTCTCTAAGACAGTCTTGTATAGTTCTGGTTACACTTTCAAAAGACAGCATGGAGTCTGCCTCCCTCCATATGTACTTGCACAGAGGCTGTTACCCTGAGATGTTAGCATTTCTAGTTCCATGGATCTGCAATATGTTTTATTTGGTTGGTAAGCTGGAGGATATATACAAAATATGTGTATGTTTTGCAAACCACTCTCCTTGGGGCCTGTAAAACAGATTGCATAACTGAAAGGAGGTTGATGCCTTCTTAATAGTCTTTTTTACAATCCTAACCATAAGCATGAAAACTGTTGCGGTGTAAGTGTATTCCAGTTTGATGCATCATTGCAGTAATTAAGTGAAACAACAAACTGAAGGCAGAGGAACTTTGAGATTCACTTTCAGCTTCACATTTTTGTGTTGCATCTTCCTAATAATTGCAAAAAATATTCAAATGTTTATTATTTTCATTACCACCTAGCTCAGTTCAGTGAAGTACTTAAGTCTAATTCCAACCTTTCCAGCAGCATTCTTGGAGTTAGTAAAGTTAATCAGAACTTCAAATACATCAAGTTTTCTTCTTGATGTTTTGAGAAGACACTGATTAGAAAAGTCTTATTCTGTCTCTTGGATAATACCTTTGGTTGCTGTTAATGCAATCCTTCTATGCATACCCACTTTTAACCAGTATCAGTAATTGCAGTGATTTTAAATCACATCTCACGCAGGAAAACTTGTATTTTCTAATAGTACTTGAACTTCTCTCAGTTAAAAAGAATTTCTGGATCCATACATTATTGATTGACTCTCCTTAAATTTCATAAAGTAACAAAAAATTACGTTGAATGGTAAGACATGAACAGTTAGCCATGTCTTTGGCAACCGGAGCTCTTTTTGACATAAGGAAAATGGGGTACTAGACAGGTGCTTATTTGTGACTTAGCCTCAACAAATACCAAAAGCTCCAGGACTTGTCTAATTCTTGCCACAACTAAGAGGAGACCGTCTGATTGTCGCTGCAGGCTGCTGTCAGCCGCAGCTTCTCTCTGAGACACAATCTCTGGCAGCTGGCCTCTGTGATGGACTCTTTGGGTTAGCTCAGAGCTTCTTCCCCCCCCCCCCCCGATTACTGTGCTCCTTCCTCCCGTGGCTGCTTTTCAGCCTCCATTTCAGCTTGCACATGTCTGTGCTGCATCCCTGCACTGCTTGGCTGGAGCATGACCCAGCCTGGCATGTCTGTGCTGTAGCTTGTGAGTCCTGCTGGTTCTGCTAATTTGATGCCATGTGATTGCTTCCCACAGGTATCCTAAGTCCAGGGCAGCAATTTCCACATTACATTTTTCTGAGGCATGCTTAGTCTTGTTGGAAAGGTGCTTAAGAATTTCAGTGATGGTTAACAATCTTCTTTCCAGATTTCTCATCTGTGTTTCTGTCAGTTTGGTTCTGGGGAAGTACTTTGTGTTTAGTTGAAAGGAACAGCTCCTGTCTCCTACATGTAAAATCTCCTTTCTGTATTTAACATGTAAAATCTCCTCTCTGTATTTAATGCCCCACAATTGCTCGTTTGTCCTTTGATTTGCTAAATAAACACAAATTTTTGCCGTATTCCACGAGTGTTTCTAGGGCACTATATAGTGTATTTTTAACTTCCCTGTCTCAGCTGCAGGTGCTTCTTTTCACATATCTTTAGGCCATATTTGATTTGCATGCTCCCTGCAAGCTTACCTCACCCTGCAATCAGCCAGTGCCTGATCAGTCTGCTGTTCACTTTTCCACTCAGTGAGCAACTAGTTTATGTCCACATTTCTTAACATTAGTCCTTAAGGACACATCTATGCCCCTTTCTACTATTCCAGTTTTCAACTTCCTCGGTTCTTCGTATGTGATCTCCCAGGTTTCCCCTGTATCAATGTTGCATCTTAAGTCTCTAACTGTTACAACACTAGAACATTTGAATGTGGTTTTTTGTGTATTTTTTTAAGAACAGCGAAGTTTAGTAGAACATTTTAGAACATTTCTATTTTTTTATTAAAGATTAACATCATAATTTTGAGTTACCATTAATATAAAAGGAAACTAGAAAATAGGCAAATGAGATTAATCTATAAAGAACTTTAAATTAAAAAACAGCTTTAATTTAAAGATTAGTAGCACTCTTCCAGCTTCACAGTTACCAATATAGAAGTTTTATGTTACCTGTGTTACCGATATAGACATTTTGTACCTCTCACCTCTTCAAATACCTATCTTTTCCAGTAAAACTAATCATGCCCCATGTAGCAGCTAAAAAGCACTTATCTCAAGATCAGATCATGTAGATGTATTTCCTTTCTCTTGTGTAGAAAATCTGCCATCTTGTCAAATATGTTAAGGTAGTTTGATGTGGCCCACCACTGGTAAACCAATATGTGATTTTCAACTTACTTCTGCCTTTAATTTTCTTTTTTCAATATTCTTGAGAAAAGGGTAATAGTGCCATTCACTCTCTCTTCTCTTCCTAAATAGAGATGGTGCATTTTCTCTTCCTAAATAGAGATGGTGCATTTTCTGTTCCTAACATCTTTTTTATTCAAAAAGAAAATCCCTCCTGGTCCCCCAAATATCCTCATTAAAAAAATACTGTCTCTGTGTCCATCTTTTTTATGTAGGTACTTCTGCACCTATCCTTCTAATATCAGAGGTGTGGCTGTCATGCAGCCAGTTTCTTTTTACAGAGATTATTTGCAGCAAAGAAGCAAGATTATTTTCCCTGAAAGGCAGTGAAATATGTAGCTGAGGGCTAAATGGGACAGTGCATAACGTGTGGCTGCACCCTCCCTTGAGACGATGAAAACATTTAGGTTGTAACTATTTTCACAAAGTGAATTTCCCTTGGGAACAAGGCTTCTCAAACTAATATATGTGTGTGTGCTCACTGATCACTAAACCCTTCAATCTAATATATGTGTGTGTACTCACTGATCACTAAACCCTTCAGTCTGCTCGCACTGTTGGAGGTAATCGGATTTACCGGGAGAAAAACAAAAACTCTTGCATCTTCGCAGCGTCCTGCATGCTCGTGGGTCTGGTGCCACCTCCTGGTTAGTAGAAGAACTTCTCTGCAAATGCGCTAATACCAACCCAAGATTTAAACTATAGCTTGTAGAGCAGGTGGCTTAAAGCAGCGCCGATTGCTTGCAGATCAGGTCACACTCCCTAGTTGTTATAATTGTGCATAGTCTGGAGGGACCAGCTTGCAGAAGGAGGCACTAAGATGATCATGAATAGAAAATCCATTCAGTGAGAAAGCCTGTGAGAGGGATACGCTGTGATTGCAAGGGATTTTGCTTGATTACCCAAGAGGGCTCCTCTGATCCTATATGGCTGTAGTTCTGCTTATTGTGCTTTTCTGTACAGATGAAGTAAGACAAATATTTGTCATTTTTATAGTTTCTTTTTGTTGTTACTTTTAAGACTTGTGGTCCTTTGTGGGCACAGCAGTGTGGAAGCCAATACTATGCGACAGGAGTCTGTTCTGAAATCAATCCAAGTTTCCAGCTCCTACGAAGCTTTACTCCTGCTATTCAAAGTAAGACAACATGTGCAAAACAGATTCTATTAAAAAGGCATATCAAACAAAATCAAGATATGTTCTGTCAGGGACTACTAATTTGTGGGGGTTTTGGGGTTTTGTTTTTTTTTTTGGTTTTGTTTTGTTTTTTAAAATATATGTGCAAGTAGCAAAGTCCTGTGATTCACATGTAAGGACTTACAAATTGTGACCCAATGCCAGTATAAATATGGACTCGCTCCTCTGAATTAAGAGGCACAGCACCAGTGCAGGCTCAAAATCTGCATATGCTTCTGTTGAGTCCTCATTCTGGGGAAAAGCTTCCTGATCTGAAGTGTTGCCTGTGTGAGACCTAGATGTGCACCTCTGAATTTAGACAAAGAATTGTATTGAGACTGAAAGTGTATTTAATGTCCGCTTTTATTTTTTAGAGTGTTCCTCCCTTATAGACATCGTGGTGGTTTGTGATGAGTCAAACAGCATTTATCCCTGGGATGCAGTGCGGGCATTTTTGAAAAAGTTTGTACAAGGCTTAGACATAGGCCTTAACAAAACCCAGGTAAGTCACAGACCTCTTAGAGAGAGACCAAAAAACAAAAAGACAATGGGTTTTGCTAGCAAATGTAAAGGAAACCAAGTGTACTACAGTACTCCCTCAAAGCCACAGGTTATGCTGTTGTCCTTACTTTTCAGTATTGTTATTTCACAGCTAACCTGTTTCGAAAGGGATTAGTAACTTGATTCAAACATAAACCAACTTAAATAAAAGTCTAGGTTATAGCTAGGGGAGTCAGATCTCTTTCATTCCTTATGTGTGAAAGTAATTAAAATACAGTCTGTGTGCATGTGGTGAAAGTAGAATAGATTTTTTACAGGTTTTTCATATGGGTCTTACTTTCAACTGCTGCATCTTTAAAATAGTTTTTCCTGCTTGGTTACTCTCTGACCTTTGTGTTCTTTTTCCTTTTAATTTGATGATGGTAAGGAAAATTTTACTACTTGCTTTTTTTTTTTGTTTTAAACATTTTCTGTCTTTGCAGTTATCCATTTTCCATAAACAGTTCTGGGAACAAAGACTGGGGCACTGGAAATCTCTCTCCCAAAGGCTGCCTTCTTCCTTGGGCTAGTTTGGAAGTGAGGTGCTTAAAAGCTAGGCTTCCTGCTCAGTCCTTTCTGAACCTCACCTTTAGCATTGTCTCTTTTTTTTCTTTCATATTAAATGCACTTAGCTTATGTCTTTAGCTTCACCTCTATTAAAAATAAATAGGGTTTGCAGTGCTGTCAAGTAACTAACCTTTAGGATTTTCTTAGAAGAGATCAGATTGAGGTGCTGTCAGCTTGTAGAATTTTTGTTATTTTCTCATTTTTCCCAGAGCTCTTCATACTGTCGCTATCCATCAGCTCTTCCAGAAGTAACCAAGCAAACATTTAATGCCTGCTATTTCAGATTGTTTGCATTAACGTAATGTAGTCCATAATAAATGACATAAGGTGCAAGAGCATTATAGCTTTCTTTGCTTTCCAAACCTGTTAATATTAATTGGTTTTATATGTGTTGGAAGGAAATTATAACCCCATCCCATGTGTTCTGCAGATCTTTTACTCCAATATGATAGATAAATAAGTGTCATGATTATATGTAAATGTAATGCATGATGATCTAACATAATTTTTTTATTGCATAGGTGGGTTTAATTCAGTATGCTAATAATCCCCGTGTGGTGTTCAACTTGAGTACATATGAAACAAAGGATCAGGTTGTTAAAGCAATGGCGAGAACGTATCAGAAGGGAGGAGATCTCACTAATACTTTCAAAGCCATTGACTATGCAAGGTAAAACATACTGATGATTACTGTGCAACTGTTGTAACTTATCTTACAAGACAATGAGCACATCCTGAATTTCATTCCCACTGGGAGTGCATATGCTTGGAGCCTCTGAGGAGGTTCTCAACACCAGGCAGAATCATTCAGGTACATTTAGAGTGCCACATGCAAAACAGTAGAAGGATAAGTAAACTAAATTTGCTCAAAACTATTGGGTTAAACCCTACACTAAAGTAGTTCTGGTACTGAACAGAATTGTTTGAGGTGTCACAGATGTCTAAATACGACAGTTCATTGAACACTGTGGACAAGCTTTTAGGAAAGATACAAAACCATTAAAAGAAATAAAAGGTTTATCTAGGGATTCAGTGGGACCACTAACATTGGTGTTCTGTTGTCAATTTGTCATTGCAGCACCAGCAGCATGCAAAATGTGCTGTGCCAGAATACATACACAAACCAGGTCTGTTTCTCAGTAGGAAGATGCTGTTTTGCAGGACAGAACTCTAGGCCAAAATACATAATGAATCAAATGGCCTTGAAAAATTTGTTTGGGAACATACTCAGTCTTCAGTGGAGTTGATATTTGCAGTAGTATTGAGGAACCTTTTATTAATACTCTTCTTATATTTGAACTTGGTGGACCCAATTCCTGGCTACTCTGGTGTTATAAAACATTAATAGCTCTGACAAAAAAAAAAACCACCCTTTGCATTTGTGCAGAAAAAATATTATTTTCCCTGGCATGTGCATTTTTATCAGAAATAATGCCCAATCCTAGTTGGATTTTTCTCTACTTCTTTGATTACATTTCTGATGTAATTCAATTACATGAATTCTTGTTGCAGATTGTTAATTTACAAATTAAAAAGTCAGTGATGGACACATTCATTATAGTATATATACTGAATTCTCTCCATTATAAATTGACATGTGATAAACCCAATATTTTGTAACAGACAGCATGCCTTCTCACCTGAATCAGGAGGACGTCCAACAGCCACAAAAGTAATGGTTGTTGTGACCGATGGTGAATCACATGATGGCTCCAACTTGAAAGCAGTGATAGGTAAATGCAACGAAGACAACATAACCAGATTTGGCATTGCTGTAAGTAATACTATAATTATATATATTATTGCAGTTTTTGAAAGATTATTTTGTTGTATATGTATGAAAGTACACATGCTATATAGAAGTTGTATATAATGCACACATTATTGCAGTGATGAGACTGAAACTAAGTTAGGATCAATCTCCATGAACTAGCAAAATACTGGTTGTCTTCAACTGATGAAAAAGTAAAAAAAAAAGTAAAATTGGAGTTAACACCATGATTTCCTTCACTCTTCTTTCTGTTTTCTTTTTTTACCCAAGGTTTTGGGATACTTAATCAGGCATGAGCTTGATACTAAAAACTTAATTAAAGAAATCAAAGGAATTGCTAGTTATCCAACAGACAAGTATTTCTTTAATGTGTCATCTGAGGCTGCACTACTGGAAGAAGCAGGAACACTTGGAGAGCGCATTTTTAGTATAGAAGGTAAATACTTCTCAATGTCTCTGAAATTTTCCCAGCTGATGAGCTAAAGATTTTATTTAGCTCACCTCAGTGTAGTACTGTGAAAGCAAGGGACAGCCGGAACTGCAGGCTGATCCCTGCTCCCCAGGGGGGCTCTGGTTTGCGCAGGTGTTCCCCCAGCTATCCCACCCCTAATAAGCTTGAGCTTCAAGTTAGTTTCTGCAGTTTGTGGAAAATACTCTGCAGTTGATGAAAACTTCAGTCAAGTCATGGGCTTCAGGGATCCATTGTGGGCTTGTCCATATGGCTCCAAATGTATTCAGAGCTATTACCACTGGAGGAGTAAAGGTATAACTTTATGCCTGTCAGATTGACCTGTGTGAATTAAAGCAAGTGTAAATTTAAAACACAAATCAGAAGACTAGGTGTACTGTTTGGAGGAATGTGCTGTAGAAGTGACTAAGAGACACTTTGTCACCCCTAAACTCAGCTTTTTTAATGTCAAATTTAGACCTTCCTTGAGAGACCTGTGAGCTGCTCTCAGTCTTCCCTAAGGAGCTTTTACTGGCTGCAACCTTCCTGTGCTCAGGATAAAATCTTCCCTTCTTTCACCTCTGTCCTTTACCAGGCTTATGATGCATATCATAGAATAGTTAGGGTTGGAAAGGACCTTAAGATGATCTACTTCCAACCCCCCTGCCATGGGCAGGGACACCTTACAGTAAACCATCTCACCCAAGGCCTCGTCCAACCTGGTCTTGAACACTGCCAGGGATGGAGCATTCACAACTTCCCTGGGCAACCCATTCCAGTGCCTCACCACCCTCACAGTAAAGAACTTCTTCCTTATATCCAGTCTAAACTTCCCCTGTTTAAGTTTTAACCCGTTACTCTTGTCCTGTCACTACGGTCCGTAATGAAGAGTCCCTCCCCAGCATCCTTATAACACCCCTTCAGATACTGGAAGGCTGCTATGAGGTCTCCACACAGCTTTCTGGAGGGTGTTCAGCCTGGAGAACCAGGCTGAACAGCCCCAACTTTCTCAGCCTATCTTCATACGGGAGGTGCTCCAGTCCCCTGATCATCCTTGTGGCCCTTCTCTGGACTTGTTCCAACAGTTCCATGTCCTTTTTATGTTGAGGACACCAGAACTGCACACAATACTCGAAGTGAGGTCTCACAAGAGCAGAGTAGAGGGGCAGGATCACCTCCTTCGACCTGCTGGTCACGCTCCTTTTGATGCAGCCCAGGATACGGTTGGCTTTCTGGGCTGTGTGCGCACACTGAAGCCGCCTCATGTTCATTTTCTCATCAGCCAACACCCCCAAGTCCTTCTCCGCAGGGCTGCTCTGAATCTCTTCTCTGCCCAACCTGTAGCTGTGCCTGGGATTGCTCCAACCCAGGTGTAGGACCTTGCACTTGGCATGGTTAAACTTCATGAGGTTGGCATCAGCCCACCTCACAAGCGTGTCAAGGTCCCTCTGGATGGCATTCCTTCCCTCCAGTGTATCAACCGAACCACACAGCTTGGTGTCATCAGCAAACTTGCTGAGGGCGCACTCAATGAAGTCAAAGGGATTGTTTGACCTCCTCCTCTTGAGTTTTGCTGTGTACTCCCATTGAATTCCCTTTACTTGAGGCTCATCTGTCTGGTTTAGGAAATATTCCCGGATGTCATAGGATTTTTCAAGACAATTACAACAGGTTTTTATAAGTTTTATATGACAATAATAATTCATACTCTGTTTGAAAGTCATGAATATACCAGTTATTAAAGCTGCTAATTTCAGTGTATTATTAGTGCTTCCTGGGAAACAGAGAGGTTATCTACAGTGACAAGACTGTGCAAGCAGATTCAAGGCATCTTTATCATGGTCTTCTGCCTTTTTTGGAAGGGACTCATAGTATTGTGGTTCTATCTTATCAGTTCGCCATTAAATTCTCCAAATATTCTACAGTTTATCAGGTCTCACATTTCTGTTGTTTGTAAGCATTGGAAATATTTTATCAAAATTGGTGGATTTGGAAAAAAAATAATGTACAGCAGTATGTAGCTGTACTGAGGCAGCAAGATTGGTTCTCTTGTCTGGTTCTACAGGGTTAACGATACATGAATATCTTGTTTTACCAGGTACAGATCAAGGTGATACATTCCAAATGGAAATGTCACAGGTGGGGTTCAGTGCATATTACTCACAAAAACAGGTATGTGATTTTAATTATGTAATGATAAAGTGTGATGTAATTATCTCGACATGAATGTTTAGAAGTGCAACAAAACAAGACACAAAAACCATTCTGACTAATTTTTTTACAAGCAGAGGAATGTCAAATTATCATCTTTTCTTTTAATTGAATACCACAAAAATTACTTCTAGTAGCTTGTATATCTCTAAAATTTAAAAAAATACGTTAACTTGTCAACTTGAGTGTTTCTTTTATGCAATGATTTTGAGAGGTGTTAATCCAGTGATTTCAGTGATTTCTGATTTCATGTAGCATGAAAAATTCAATTTCCCCAAGTTAATAGTTTGCAGTTGAGTAACTCATAGAAATTGAAACCATATTTTAAAGCTGGTATATTTCTAGGCAGTCACCAAGATATAGATAAATCAAGTCTGAAAAGAATTTGCCTAATATTTATAAAGTTAATAAGTTCTTAAAAGAATATTTTACTTAGAATAGTAAAGCAGATATATTTTTCATGCTAATAAATTTTAAGATTATCTTGACCAAGTAGGTCCTCTTTGTAAAATTCTAGTGTTGTTCAAACAGCTTTCAACTGAAAATACAGGGAGGTTGTTTCTTTCTTGTATCGCTGTATTTGCACAAATTGAAGTTTTAATTTACCAAGCATTTGATGGTAGGAAATGTCAAAAATTAAGACAGATATGGGAGTTTCTTTAGAAAAATTATATATCCTATTTTCATTGCAGTTTGCTATAGCGATCTCTCAGTTCAGTGAAGAATTTTAATAATATGAAAAATCTAAACTATGTTTCTTTTCCGTGTACAAGTCTAAGTGTTTCTGTATGAAGTATTCTGAATAAGAAGCCATAGTAATTTGGATTTTATCTTTAAGCATTCTCTCAAGGACATCTCCTTACTTAAGGAATTAAATTTTGTATCTTTTTCCATCAGCTTTTGTGTCCTGTCATTGGCACTGTTGTTGACAAAAAGGGGGGGTTTGTTTTTTCTTAGTTTTGTTTTTGTGATCCTCAGTCTCCTGAGGATCATGAGTGAATAAAGCAAGATCAACATCAAGGTGGACATGTTTAGAAAATTATCAGTGTTTAAATTAACCCATTTCATCTTGAGTTGGAGTGCCATGGGAGCTAAAGCAGTCACTTACCTTCTTGCAGGAGAGGGGTGATAAATTAATGCATGTGAGTTGTAACAATAAGCAGCTCCAGTAACCTGCTTCCATTAGATGGTAAATCACTGCCTTAAACACAGCAATGTAGGAAATCATGCATAATGACTTCAGCTTTGCTAAAACTTTTTCTAAAATAGGTAGTTCTAAAATGTTGATTTTTATTTTTTAAAGGATGTTCTGCTGCTGGGCGCCGTTGGGGCCTATGACTGGAGTGGAACAGTAGTACAGGAGTCTTCAGAGGTAGTCACCACCTTTCCAAGCCATGTGTTTGAGAAGATCCTACAGGACAGAAATCATAGTTCTTACCTAGGTAAGGAGCTGAAATACAAATCTGGACACGTATCAAACCTTCATTGAGATTCTGAATAACTTAGAAAATTCTGCTCTAGCCAGATTCCTGTTAAGAACTGATTTCAGAATTGACTGAACTGAATTGACTTGCTGTTGTTTCATCTGTTCTTATGCTTTTCTTGGCCTTATCCAATTCAGTTTAGTTTCAGGAGTATTGCTGCAGATTAATAGAGGCCTCATTTATAAGGCCCATATGTTTTCTGACATGTGTTTTTGTGACCCAGTAAAGCCAGTCAGTTTGTCTTCTCAGATCATTGAAATGTTTTCTGCAAACCTATAATGTGCCTGCTCTGGCGATTTATCCCTGAATAATGCTGCTACATGAAGCACATATGACTAACTTATCCTTCATGTTATTTAATGAGATGCTATTCTTGCAAATAACATGCTGTTTTTCCTATGGCTTAGTATTACTTGTATCCAGCATAATGAATAAATCTAAATGTAAACTAATGAGCAGTTGCTCTTCTGCCTGTCTGATCTCCTCAGAATTTCTATTCCTCCCTTTTCTGGAATAATTTTTAAAAGATAAGGTAATTTCCTTCCATCACGTCTCCACAAGGAACTTCTAGAATACTGGCCTTAATATTTTTGAAGCAAACAATGCAATTGTCTTTTCTATCTCTTCATTTTCCTTCTAACCTCCTTCTATCCCCAGCCAAGAGCTCTCCATACCAGGTCTCTCTCGCGAGCTTGGGGAAGCCCCTTCTAAATCATAGAATCATAGAATGATTTGGGTTGGAAAGGATCTTAAAGAGATCATCTAGTTCCAACCCCTCTGCCATGGGGAGGGATACCTTCCATTAGGGGAGCTACCATATCACAGCTTGCTAGATTAGCCCCTGTGCTGTACTGAGCCCTCACACTTGAAATGGCTGTATGCTGTCTTACTTAGGACCATGTGGCCTTATCTTTCAGAATAAAATCTTGGCCTGTTATTGCTTGTTGAACTTCAAGTTTCCAGTGGTGTTCTTTCCCTAGAAAAACGGTGTCTGAACACACACCTGAATTAGGCTGGTATATGTAATGATGAAAACATAATCCTTTTAGACTGTGCTTCTCACATTGTCTGGTAGTTTACTAAAGACCTGCACATTCTGCCCAATTACTGGGATTTTGTTATTCAGTTTATAGTCTTTATAAAGGATGAATTTGTTTTCTTCTGTTAAAATAAATTTGCTGTAATTAAACCACAGAAATGCAAAATATGTACTAATGCTAGATTTATAGTGCTAATACATGTTTAAAATATTTGCAGGTATTAGAAGTTTCCTGAAAGCAAATAATGTTAGAATAATGGGAACGAGGATTAAAATGTTCAAAGAACTTCAATCAAACTAAGCCCTTCAGCTGACAAGTACTAATATAGCGTGTTCTATTCAGCCAAAGCATTGGGCTGTGGTTTGGTGAGCTGTGGGAAACTGCACTGCAAGCTTTGCAGAAGCTAGGTGTTCCTCCCTACTTTGAAGGCTGGCCCAAATGTTCATCTCATATTTCTTCTTTTTTTCTTCATTCTTTGCACTCTTTTTCCTACCTCCTTCACAAGCATGACATTTTTGTGGTCTGTGTAGGCTAAACTATTGTCCATGCTATTCTGCAAACCTGTTTCAACTTGATCTGTGTGTCATTGTTCTTTCCAGAAGACTCTTGCAAATTTGATGCATATGTGACAGCTTCACTTCTTGTCTGGAAGCATCAGTCTCTTTGACTTAACATACCAGATTGACTCATCCTCTGCACCTCTATGGATAACCAACTGACAGCTTCTAGTTAACGGTCTCCTACACATGTTGGCTTCTTTCCCTAGGTTATTCTGTTGCTGTTCTCTCAACTCAGAGCTCCGCCTATTTTGTTGCTGGCGCTCCAAGATCCAACTACACTGGCAGAATAGTGATTTATGATGTTGACAGTGATGGTAATATCACAATTGTGCAGTCCCAGAGAGGCGAGCAGGCAAGTGTATTTTGGTCATGAATGCGGATTTTGGCAAGCATCTGTTCTTATTGACACAGCAGTAAACTGCAATTTGTTTTGAAAATTCCTTTCTTGCAATGCATTTAGAATCCACTTGAACTTTTTTCTGCCTCTAGACTATTTCAATGAAGTTAACTGTAATTCTTAAACAGTATTTTAGGAAGACATCCAGTTAGTGGTAAAAGATAATGTACAAAGCTGCTTAATGTCTTATTTGTCAACACTTCTGATTGGGAGAGGCTCAGTGAGCTCCACTTGGCCCAAGAAGTTGTGAAATAGATGACATCAAAAGAGAGATTTAGAAACTCATTCTCTTTTTCTCCATCTTTTTCTCCAGTGATTTTATATTATTTTGGTTTTGTATGTTTGTAAGACAACCAGAAATCAGGTTGTTTCATGCACACAGTTTAATATAAAAAACCCATACTTCCCATAGCTTGTTCTCTGCGTTCTTATTGCCGAGTAGTAAAGCCATAGCAGCCACTACTGGGCAGAAACAGTGGACACATTGTAAGGATATGGTTCTTCAAACACTGAAGTATGTTATATAGTAATCTCATTCCAATGGGTAGGTTCACTCATTAGTATTGGACTATTTCTGTGTGTAAATTTTCTGAGTAAGGTGTTAAAACATTATGCTTTTCAAAATCTCTTACTACTGATTTCAGATTGGCTCCTACTTTGGCAGTGTAGTGTGTTCAGTGGACGTTAACAGGGATTCTGTGACAGATGTGCTGCTTGTGGGTGCACCAATGTTTATGAATGACCTGAAGAAAGAGGAAGGGAGAGTATACATGTTTTCCATCACAAAGGTAAGAATGGCACTGTAGCAAAGCTGGCATAAGCATCTTGCCTCTCCATCCATGATAAGTGCTGATATGTTCATTTGTAGCTGGAGGGATTTACTGCTTTTCCCTGGACTACAGTTTTATCAAGGAAAAAGCGGTCCAAATTGCCACAGTACTTAGTGGCAATATCTATTCTGTTAAATCAGAGCGTGAGCGGAAGGGTGATCTACACTGCAGTTACATGTTGCAGAAGACTGGCTCAAGCTGGCATTGCTTTGGACTAGCTTCTTCCAAAGCAGACTGGCCACATGCATGCTAAAGCCTCTTCAGGGCCTAAGTCGCTATTTACTGTATGTTTTTCAAAGCATTAGAAATATTGTGAGTGGTGGTTTTGTAATGAGAAAGGAGCACATGCTTTTCCCAGGCTGTGGCACAAGGGCAGGGGTAAATTGTGCCAAGACTGCCTGGTTAGAGGACTCTGGATGGAGCCCTTTCAGTGCGATCTTGCCTATTCTGCTTTCAGGAGCAGCTGCAGACTTTCCCCAGAACTGTTTGTGCACATAATCTGGAAATAAACCAGCTGGCACAGGGCAAAATGGAGTCAATAAGCAAGTTAGTAGCTAATCACTACTAGTGACCAGGGGGCTGCTGTTCTAGGTGGCTTCCTGGTCCTGATTTTAGGTCCTGTGGAAGGCACTGTACACAAACACAAGATTGACCATTTCTCTGAAAAACTTAGCTCAAGCTTTTTGCTAATTAATCATTTTCCATTTGACTTTGGCAAATCTGTTTAACACCTAACAGTATTCCCCAAACAGTTCTAATAAATGCTCTTTTGCCAGCTTCTGTATTGTTTGTAGACTTTCACAGTGGATGGTTGCTATTACTCATGTTGTCTCCTTTTGTCCTGGTATATTGAAAATGTGGGATCTGAGCATGACGTGAATGGTATGGAATAAGGGGTGGATAATGTCCTGGGCTCAGCAGTAGCAGTCATTTTTCTCCTTCTTGGTAGCTGGTGCAGTGCAGTGTTTTGACTTTCAGCTTGGGAACAGAGCTGATAGTGATGTTTAGGTTTGGCCAAGGACTTTGTGAGCCTCATGCTCTGCCAGGGAGGAGGGGGAGCCAGGAGGAAGCAGAGACAGGACACCTGACCCAAACTGACCAAAGAGGTATTCCATACCACAGCACGTCATGCCCAGGATGTAACTGGGAGTTAGCCGGAAGGGCTGGAAGACTGCAGGGTTGGAGGAGGTATCGGTTGGAGCTTGGTTGGGCTGGGGGGGGGGCGAGTTATCGGTTGGCTGGTGGTGAGATGATGTATTCTCTTCCCTTGTTATTTCTTTTATCATTATTATCACTGGTGGTAGCAGTAGTGATTTGTGTTATACCTTAGTTACTAAACTGTTCTTATCTCAACCCGTGGGAGTTGCATTCTTTTTGATTCTCCTCTCCGTCCCTCCGAGAGCAGGGGGAGGGCAAGAAAAGGGGGGGGAAGTGAGTGAACGAGTTACCTGACTGGGTTTAAACCACGACACCTTTGTTCAGTGTTATTTGACTGACTGTATTTTTTTATTCAGACCTGTACTGTTTTCAGAATATCTGTACTAATAGTCCTCAAGCCTCTGGTACTTTTGAACAGTCTTTCAGGCAATCACTGGACATCTGGATATCAAAGTAAATTAATACCCATCATCCATCAGAGAAAACAGAACATGGTCTTTTTAACTAGGTAGATCATAATCAAATGAATAGAGAAGGACCATCCTCTTCAGCAGCATCTTACAGAGCCACAGGAAACTGTATATGCTAAAGAAACTTCAGGGTAGATGGAGGTGCTGGAAGTGGTGCTGCTGGCAGTTGATGTTGGTCTTTGACTGTGGAATTAGACACAAATGGGGAAGAAAGATGAAAGGTTTTTTTTTCCATGTTTTGAAACTGAATAAATGGGAAGACTATCCTTACAACTTTTAGTCTTTGTCAAACATAAGGTTTAAGATTATTTAAAAGTATAATGAAAAAAATATTTTTTTATTATTTTTAAGGAACCCGGTTTTGTGTGCAGCTTGTCTGTGTTGCGCAAATAACAGTTTTCTGGTCATTTTTCATAAATGACTTGGCCTGTATTTCTAAAATTTTAAGCACAGTATGATAACTGAGGTTAAAGATGAGAATGATACTTGCCAGAGAGCTGAATTTAAGCTAGTGTAAATGTGATTATTTAACTATAAAGATCTCCAATCTTTCTTTCTTTCTTCATTTGCACTGCAGAGGTCAGGAGTTTAGCATTTGGACACATGTTTTTTGCATTAGTTTAGTTAGGAAATTCCATTTCTGTTTCAAAGAATTATGTCCAGTTACATAATTTCTATTCCCTCTGCATAAAAATTGTAATCCAAAACTGGAAACTGTATTTTTCAATGTATTGTGAAACTTTCAGAACAGTCAGATGAGGACAGTGAGAGCATTTAAGCTTCATGCGTATGGTTATATTTGCTGTTAGTGCTTTGCATAGCATGCTTTGATTTTGCTGTGTAATGCTTGCCAAGATTCTGGGACATAATGCAAACTGAATGGACAATACAATGGGGAAGGAATTCAGGGTTGAGCAGTCCAGGGGGAATGTACTGGAAAACAGAAACAAGAAACAATGCACATAGATACTACTCCTTTGTCTAATCTGGTGCAATGATAGTGATTTTGCTGTTTCTTCTTTTTCCTTTTTTAAAGGGAGTTTTGGATCAGCAAGCACTCTTGGAAGGTCCACAGGGGTCAGAAAATGCTCGCTTTGGATCAGCAATCACAACACTTGCAGATATTGATTTGGATGGCTTTAACGATATTGTAATAGGCGCACCACTGGAAAACCAAAACTCTGGAGCAATTTACATTTACAATGGATTTCAAAAGACTATACGTACCAAATATTCTCAGGTAAATAACTTTGTTGCATAATGCTATACTCAGTGCCTTTAGATCTGCTAGATGCAAACAGAAGGATTTTCTGTCAGTTGGCTATTATTTCATCCTCTTAAAGGACTAGTGTTATTTTCCTGGTTTATTTCAAGTTTCGTGCCTCAGCCCATTCTGGTTGATGTTGTGGTGCTTATAACTGAAGCATATAGAGGAAAAGATGCTCCATCTGAGCCTCTTACCACTTTTGGTGCCTGTGTATGAAGTAACCTAATTTCCAATGCAGTTTTGGACATCCATTATTCAGGTTTTTAGAGCTGATTTACAGCAATGAAAATTAAATAAATCCCAGCTCTGTAAATTATAAATATGTAGTATTAAATTAAAATACTTTCAAGAGTCTTTGCATATCCTATATGCTAATATAATGGCAATTTTAATGTCACTTTTCCATGCAGACTTTCTAGTTGCAGAAAGCATTTGTTAGAAGTTCTGTTAAGCTTCCTATTCCTTGAGTTGCTCAATGTAAGATTAAAAAGTTTCCAGTAAGTACTAGCTGGCATACAGCAGTCAGTTAGTTGATCTACTCCCAAGACAGAAAAATCCAGTCCATTGTCTGCTCCAACAGGGGAGGAAAAAGTGCTTAAAAGCATTGGAGAAAACACCCACAAAAGCACTTCATTTAAACAATACATTGTATATACAGGGAGTATGAGTGAAAATCTGTTGCTTAGGCTACTATCTACAGACTTAAGCATGCTTGTGGCAAACTCAGTATCCAAACTTTCTTCCCCAGAAAATTTTAGGATCGGACTCTGCTTTTGGACAACGGCTCCAATTCTTCGGAAGATCAGTAGATGGCCATAGAGACTTAGATGACAATGACATTACTGACTTATCAGTTGGTGCTGACGGAAATGTGATTCTGCTATGGTTGGTAAACTTTTTTAGAAAGGAAGTGCTTAATGATTCAGATGCAAGTTGAGCATTTAGTTAATTAAACAACAAAACAAACAGCTCTTTTATTCCATGTGTTCAGAGCTAACACACTTACTGCCTCACCAGTGCTGTCATAGGTATCTGAAAAACACCATTAGACTAAACCTCTTTTAAGCATGTATCATCAAACCATTGAAAGCCAAGGCAGCATGGGGAGGCAGAGCTAGGGCATTCAGGGAAAGCCAGATGGCAGAGACTGCCAGGAGTGTCCTGGGCCCAGATGAGGAGGGCCAGGAGACATCCCTACCTGCTGCTGCTGCTGTGCAGACACATGGTCCATAGGGAAGGGGCAGCAGCAGGGAATAGGGCTTGCTTGAGAGTTATTTGTGGATCTATTTTGTGGGTAAGGAACTGTCTGTATGGTCACACTCAGAGTTGTGGTCAATGGCTCAATGTCCAGCTGGAGACAAGAAATGAGTGGTGTTTCTCAGGGGTCAGTGCTGGGACTGATCCTGTTCAACATCTTTGTTAGCGACATGGACACTGGGATTGATGTGCCCTCGGCAAGTCTGTCAACAACATTAAGCTGTGTGGTGTGGTTGACACACTGCAAGGGATGCCATCCAGAGAGACCTTGACAGGTTCAAGATGTGGGCCAGTGCCAACCTCATGAAGTTCAGTAAGGCCAAGTGCAAGGTCCTGCACAAATACAGGCTGGGCAGAGAATGGATTGAGAGCAGCCCTGAGAAGAAGGAGTTGGTGTTTTTTGGTGCAAAGCTGAGCATGAGTTGGCAGTGTGCACTCAGAGCCCAGAAAGCCAACCATATGCTGGGCTGTATCAAAAGGAATATGAGCAGCAGGTTGAAGGAGGTGATCCTGCCTCTGCTCTGCTCTCATGAGATCCCACCTGCAGCCCTGCATCCAGCTGTGGAGCCTCCAACACAAGGGGAACCTTGTGGACCAAGAACAACAGGACCTGTTGGAGTGAGTCCAGCGGAGGGCCACAAAGATGACCACAGAAGGCTGTAGTACCTCTCCTAGTAAGATCAGCTGAGGGAATTGGGCTTATTCAGCCTGAAGAAGAGGCGGCTTCAGAGACCTTATAACAGTCTTCCAGTACATAAAGGTCCTACAAGAAATCTGGAGAGGGAACTTTTTACAAGGGCATGTGGTGCCAAGGAGACGGTAGATTTAGATTAGGTATTAGGAAGAAGTTCTTCCTGTGAGGGTGGTGGGGCACTGGCTGAGGTTGCCAAGAGAAGCTGTGGCTGCCCCGTCCCTCACAGTGTTCAAGGCCAGGTTGGACGGGGCTTGGAGCAAGCTGGTCTAGTGGAAGGTGTCCCTGCCCATGGCAGGGGGTTGAAACCAGGTGGTCTTTAAGGTCCCTTCCAACCCAGACCATTCTGTGATTCCTTGTAACAGCAGGTTGTTCTTCAGTAGCCATAGTGGCTTTGATAGGCGAGCCTGAGACAGGTGTTACCACTTTCCAAACAACCTGCATGAACTTTACCAGCTGGCAGGCTGATATGGGGGAGAGGCTAACCCTGTAGGGTAAGGACAGAAAGCAGTGAAAGAGTTGGCACTTATTTCTGGCGAGAAGCCCATCTTTTCTGGCCTTTGCCAGAGCAATCTGAGTACTTTCAGAAAATAAAGAAAGGCTTCACAGAGCCCAAATCCTCTGCTTCCCTAAGTACTGTGTGTTTTCCACTACTTGCTTGAGAAGCTAAATTAAAATACAGCTTGCTTTCCTATCTGTCACCTGTCTTTTCACCTGAGACTCCCACTGTAAGAAGAAAAAAAATCACTAAATTGCTACTTATTTCATAATGAAACAAGATTATCAAAAATGGTCAGTTTGGACCTTTGGTCCACAATAAAATGCTGCTGGTGGGCATTTCATTAAATAAAATGGTGCTCCTTGAAGTACCAGAATTTTTTTTTAGATTTGATTAATGAAGATGCTCATTTTTCTTTCACACTAGCATTTGGTCTGATTAATGCATTTCACTTTTGATTAAAGTGTTTGGTTTGGTTTTTACATGCAGGGTTCCTTTGAAACTGTTTTTCAAAATCTTGATTAATTACATGAAAGTTGTTTTTCTGGAAAATTAGATTATTAATTAAACTAAAGAATTACCTTATTACCCTTCTTCACCCTCCCAGAAGAGGTCAGTAACTTCCCTAAAGGAGCAGAAGGTTGCTTGTTAGGCAAACAGGACAAGGGCTCTGTCCTCTGTTATCTTCAGGGAAGGATTAGAACATCAGGATAAACACATTGATTATCCATTAATTTGACATAATGAAGTATTTATTGTCATTACTGAAAGCTATTTTATTAAAAAAAAATCACTTTTATGCAAAGAAAAATAATTCTACCAGTGCCATTAAAAGATTTTTACATTGGGAACCAAAAAATACTTACATTTACAGATAGTAATAGACAACAGCTTCTACATTACCCAGTGCTCTTGGCAATGACATGCAACCTTTTAAAAATATTTTTCAGGTCACGAAGCATTGCAAATGTGTCCATAATTGCATCATTTAAACCTGAGAAAATCAGTCTGCTGAACAAGAACACAGAAATAACTGTCAAAATATGTTTTCAGGCTACATTTAGACCTGCTAAGAGAAATAATCAAGTGGGTAAGAGTATTTCAATGACTTGTCTTATTTTTTCAAAAGTCCATTATTCAAATGAGGAGTGGAAATTCTAAACACATATTTGAAGGTCAAGAAAGGCAAAAGCAGTATCAGATGCTAGAGAAAGTGTTTTTAAGGCCTACTTTAATCACTGGCTCCAGAATCTTTGAAAACTGAGGAATCAGCAGTATAAAGTAGAGCTGTATCCTTGCTGTTCAACAAACCCCAGAACAGGTCATTAGTGAGAAGATGAACCAAATATTTCGGAGACCAACACTGGCGTCTTATGAAGCTATTTAGTTAAACGTCATGGATAACACCAGTTGGACTGCTTTGGTGCTATGTATAGTGCTTTTAGGAACTTACGATTTGATCTATAAAATAACAGTGAACTTCCACAGCATATTAGTCATAATATGAGCAGAAGAAGACAGAAATTATTATGTGATTGAAGAGAAGATGCAGATTCTTTACAGTCTCCTCAGAGTTCAGGGATATTGTTCCACATCCCCTTTATCTAGCTTAATCCTGGCCCTGCTGCTTGGCCTCTTGCCTCAGCTGCAGACTCAAGACATCTGCACTGGAGACTGGATTGATTGTCATTTAATGTGCTGTCTGTGGATGAGAAGGATTTAAACCTGGTTGACTGCTTTGAAAAGCACAAGAGCTTTTTTTTTTTTTTTTCATTTTGAGACTGCTCTGTGTGCAGCAAGCTACGAAAAAAGTAAAATATTTAGTGTGGTTTGGAAAGCCTGGTCACTCTGTAGCATTAAGCGTAGTAATGAGATCATAGGCAGTCATACTCAGCAAAGAATGTACTGTTGTTCTTCTTGTAGCTATAAAGTACAATGCAACACTGGATGCAGATCTCCAGTCCTCTAGGGTGTCTTCTAGAGGATTGTTCAAAGAAAATAATGAAAGGTACATGCAGAGAGATCTTGTGGTACGTCATGAGACTTGTGTTCATGACATCTTCAATGTACAGGTAAGTGCAATTGTGACAAAAATTATCAGAGGAAGATGATGATGAAATTTTTGTCTGTAAGATGAAATTCATGTGTGGTGTACTCAATGATTTACATTTCTGAAATCCCCCACAACTGAAAAATACTTAGTAAGATTTTGATTTCAAAGAAATTAATAACTGTCAAATTCAGCACAGCTTGTTAGGATAGAAGAGGCAGTTCTTAATTATGTAGTTCAGCTCTGACAAAACACAGAGCCCTTTGTCTATAGTTTCAATAGATTTTACTTTCCCTCTGTGGAGTGAATTCTTCTGTCAGAACTAAGACATACATGCGAATGTTTTCTCTCAAACTAACAACTTTTCAGGCACATTTCTGGTGAATGCTAGCTTCAGGCATATATCTAGGGAAAAAATACAAATAAGCAAGTCTCCATCTTTCTCTAGAACCAAAGACTGAACACACCCCTGAAAGCTGCTTTAAGTTGTCTGCATAATGCTAGGTCCAGTAGAGGACTTCAGTTCCTGCTTTTCTTTGCAATGCAAATATCTTCAACTTGATCACATTTAGTGCTGTTGTGGAGCCATAGGGCTAGGCAAGTACGCATTCAGTACCAAGAAACAGAGGGGACGAGGTACATTGTGTTTTGGTGTTGCTCAGGCCCAGCTGCTCTCTGTGATAAGGCAGAATGGAATAGGAATTTGACCTCTGCAGCCAGGTGAGAATGGAATTCAGCTGGTTCTGGCTTTTGAGGACCAGCTTCTGCAACAGAGAATCTGCTTGTTCCTTAGTTCTAAAAGTGACTGAATAGAGCTGAATAGAGCCTCCAGGGGTGATGCTAGAAAAATGAATTCTATCATGGAAGTGGCACTAAAAGCAGTTTAGCAAGACGAGCCCACACTTGGCAATCTCAGAAAATTATTTCAGTCAAGAAATGTAGCTTTGTATTGTTGCTTTTTGTTTAGAGGAAATATTTTACTGTGCATTCTCAATTTACAGTAAAATTACCAATTTTACTCTGTTTGCTGTGCTGACAGCTATCATTTGAACCATATGTTTTACAGGAACCTTCTGATGCAGTGAATTCACTTAGTTTGCGCATTGACATTGGCCTTGCAAATCCTGTGTCCAGCCCTGTCCTTGATATATATTCTCCTGCATCTGTGGCCTATAGTGTAAGTATGCAATGTTGCTATCAAAAAATGCATGGCTGTACACATGTAAATAATGTGTGGGCCCCACAAACACCCAGGAGGTACATGTAAGTGAAAACTGGTGTTCTAGTTAAGTCAGTGGTCTGACAACAGGCACCTGAGGGTGTTCCCTGGTTCATTTTGTACCTTTGTCTATATTGCTTGAGCTTGCTCACACACGTCAGCCACCATGGCTGATCAGCCACAAGCCTGTTGGTTGAGCCATGTCACTCTTGATGTGCACTTCCAGGTGATGGCAAAGATGAACTATTTTAGGTTAGCTTATCCTACAGTAAAGGAATACATAAAAGAGGGATGAAACCCCTTTGATTACATCCTGTTTGTCATGGGTTAACTGTTTTTATGGATTGGTTGAGGTGTAATAACATGTTAGTGTTAACTTGTTCCTGTGTCAGTATTTAATGCCCTTCAGAGGGATTTTCTTATCTGCAAACCAAGAATGTGCTTCACCTCAAAAGTGTTTGCACTCCACTATCAGCACACAATTTTGAGAGTTGAGCCCTGTCACTCAGGAAATGTTTTGTTTTTCATAGATTCCTTTTATTAAAGACTGTGGTGAAGATGAACTTTGTATCTGTGATCTTGTTCTGAATGTTCAGCGGAAGGCGGATGATGGGTAAGAGCTGAATCAGTGGAATTGTGTCAGGTGTTAAGTTTCCATCAGCTGGTTTTCCTGTAGGCTCTCAGTGAATTTCTAGATGAGAATGTCTTTCTAGTTCAACATCTACTTAGAAATGGCAGGGATAATAAAGCATTTCTGTCTGAATATCTACTCAAGAAAAAAGAAGTATGGTAGGAACACAGATATAGGAGCAGGATTGTCAGCTTAGATAAATCCAAGTTTTGCTGCCTTAGGTATGAGGACACAGTGAGCATTCAGAAGATTCATGGCTGGCTGGCTGCTGCTGGAACAGGGAGCACATTGGGAGAGCAGCAGTGATTGCTGCAGGCATCTTGGTCCCTTCTGTGGGGAGCAGAGAGGATCCTGCAGCAGGCTGTGCCACTGAGGAGCCGAGGTCAGCCATTCAGTTAGCACATTTTCCAAGTCCATATGCAGATACATGTGTACATGTGCAGCATGCAGAAAGACAGGGAGCTGCCATCCTAGCCTGACACCCACTCTCTAGCCACATTCCCATGAGGGCAGAGCCCTTGAAAATTCAGCAAAGTGATTTTGACCATACGTAGTCAAGGTTCTGCACTTTGAGAAGACACAAATTCTATTTGGTTTTAAGAAACACCATCACAGAGTCTCTTATGTCAACGGGTTTAGAAAGCAGAGTGTTTAAGTGCGTAGAATGGAGGAAATGTCCTGTTGTGCTTGTTATTTGTTGTTGGCTACAGGCAACACATTTTTCATGATCCACAGCTGTTCTAGTATCTCTGTTTACAACAATGGACTTTATTTTCCAACAGCAAACAGCAGTTTGTTGTCAGCAGCAAAAACAGAAGGCTAACATTCAGTGTAAAATTGAGAAATAAAAAGGAAAATGCATATAACACCAGAATCCAGGCTACATTTTCAGACAACTTGTTTTTTGCTTCATCGTCTTTACCGGTATGTGACACCCAACCTCACTGTTTCTGCTATTTATACTAATTTTTGAGGTTCTCAGAGAATTCTTACTTTTTTATTTCTAGTAGTGCCTATCCGAGGAAAGAATGCATGTGCAAACCTCTCTCCCAATTTATTTTCTTGGATACAGAATTATTCCCTTCAGCATATCAGTTTATTTAGGTCAAGGAGAGACACTGCCAACTCAGCATGAAAGTTGGCAACTCGTTGAGTTTGACCTCACCTCAGTATTTCAGTCATCTTTTCCTCACTTCAGGCCTTGGCACCCACATCTTCTACTTGACTCCTAATAACATGCCTGAATGCAGTTGCTGTGCCACAGGGAATTTGTATTTGATAAATCAAATATGCAGCATCGATGATGCAGCCTTAAAGCACAGACTTTGGATCTAGAAATAGTGTTACTGCCAAGGCCACGTGTTCCAGCCATACAGTGAATCATATTGAAATGATTGCTGTACCAGAAGCTCTTCTTCTAATGAATTTTGTCTTAGAAAAGGGAAGAGAAAGGCATTATACATACTATTTTGGGAAATGCAGTAAATGTATAATCTCAGCTGTTGCTTCCAAACAGTTAATGAAGGATGAAGCCTGCACTTCAGTCCTTGGTTTAGTCTATGATCTCAACTGTTGCTTTCAAACAATTAATGAAGGATGAAGTCTGGACTTCAGTCCTTGGTTTACGTGGTCAGGCCACTACTGGAGGAGTGCGTGATAATCCTAGGGGTGAAATCCAGAGCTATCCCTATAGTAAAGAGAGAGGAGGGATAGGAGCATTCATCACTGCCCCAGAGCAGCATTCTCCTGAACAATGAACTGGCAGAAGTACTCCATGCAGCACTGAGGGTGCCCCTCTATCTTCCCATCCTGTTATGCAGCAATATTGCTTGTTCCGCTCATGCCAAAAGACCACACTGGAGCTAGGATTTTCTTTTGCTTTAAAATCACATTTTTTTAGAAGTATTTCATCCTGTAAGTGAGGACCAGAAATGTGCCTGCTTCAAAGCAGGAATAAAGGCATAAACTGAGAATGTATGGAGGGGTTTGGGGGTTGCTGGTTTTGGGGGTTGTTTTTTTTGTTTGTTTGGTTTTCTTTTTTTTTGTTCTGTGTTGTTTTTTGTAGTGTAATTCCTGAATGGCAAATATCTGCTGGGATGCTCCTAACAAAAGGCAGTGCATTTTAATGAATTATTTTTAAAGTAATGGTAACTGGTCAGGTCTACAAGTTTGTCTTTGATGTAGGATGATGACACGCTAAACGTTCTGCAAAGTAGTAAATAAACTTTTATGTATTGTAGATTCCCCTGCAAAAGGTATGATAGGGTCCCCTTCTGCATACTAACGTCTACAGTGAGAGTACTTAAGTAGCCCTCAGGTCATGTAAATATGTCTGGAAAAGTTCTGTAAAAATGCTGCAAAAAAACATGGTAGGAGTTAACGCTAGAGTTGACTTGTACTCTCCAGCCAGTACTCTTTCTTCGAAGCCCAGCACAAAAGTCTAAGAGCTCACAAGAAATCACATGGGACTGGCCCCACCTTTCTCCAGCCTCTCTCCTAGCACTGCCTGTGCTCAACCCATCTGCCGTGTCTCAGGAATTACTGCCATAATACCTATTTATACTGCTACTACTTAGCATCATACATGCCCTGTTAAAAACACAGGCTGAAAACTTCCCCTGTTCTTTATCAAAACCTGATACTAAGATGACTTTTCTGTCTGTTTCTTCTGCAGAATGATGGGACTGAAGTCTCGTGTGAGACAGGACCAGCACAAAGTACAGTCATTTGCCAAATAAGCTATCCTGTTTTCAGAACAGGACAACAGGTACATCTAGCACGTTTAAATAACCTTGAATGATACCAAAAGCTTTTTTGTTATTTTCCCCTAAATCTGCATTTACTGCTGGTGAGGCTTTCTTAGATATGGCAACAGTTAACTTCCATTTGGGTTTCAGAGGCATTAAAAGAAGCAAAGTAAGGGCTAAGCTTTTGTGACTCTTGCCAGACCAAAAGAAAAAGTACTCCTGAAGCACATTTGTCACTGCCCACAGCTTTCAAATGCTGCTGTATCTTTGTGACTCTTGAAAGGTGAGGGTTGAGGGCAAAACCAGAGAGCATCACACATAGCTGCCTGATCATTCCAATCAAACCCGTCCTGTTGCACGAACCTGGGGTAGCTCCTTCTGCTCTGTGAATCTCATCCCTTCAAGAAGGCAGTATACTTTGACAGGAGATGGTTGGTTTACACAGCAGAGAATTCAGATACAGATGATAAAATTCTAGATTGTTGCACATACAAACAATTATGTTGCTATTGGGGAGTCCTTTGGATGTTGTACCACCAACTCATTTACCGTGTGTTCCTTGCCTCTTCCATAGGTATCCTTTGATATTAGTTTTGATTTTAACCTGAAAAATCTTCAGAATGTGGCAGTTCTAAGTTTTCATGCATTGAGGTAAAGTATATAATAATATGAAAGCAAGTTAGGTATTAATATCTCTTTTGTATGAAATTATATTATAAAACCTGACTTTAAATGTGTTTTGATGAACAGTGAAAGTAAGGAAGAGCAAGAAGTGGACAACTGGATTAGCTTATCAATTCCTTTGCGATATGATGCAGAAATTCACTTCACAAGGTATGCTGAATAATGCAGAATCACTGTCACTTTTGCTAAGGCATTTGAATAAAGTAACAGTATTGAAAGGCCACTAAAAAGACAGTAAAACTTTAATTTTGAAATTCATAAGCAATTCCCAAGACATCTACAATAGCAGAATTTTATGTTCTTCTGATAAACTTACATGTAAAAAAAATGGAATGCGTAGTATGAAATCACAGAACCATGTTTATCTCTTCACAATTGTGATAATGTTTATGCAACTAGAAGTGGTATAAAACCCAAACAGTACTTGTAGTTTTGGTAATATAATTAGTATAAACTACATAATAAGGTTGGGCCTCTGTGCTCAAATGTAGCGACATCAGATCAAATCTGGAGTTAAAATGATCAAAAGAAACAAAAGAACAACTGCAAAAAGAAAAAAATGCCCCAGGAGAAAAAAAAATATTAATGCCCTTGAAACCTCTTATCTTCAGCCCTGGAAACCCCTGGTGATTTGGGATGCACTGAAACAGTAATTAGCCTATTACTGTTCCAAACAAGAATGATTTCAGTTACAGTTAAATCAAAACTGAAACAAAAATACACTGGTTTGACTCTCAGATCAAGAGAAAATATTTTTCTTTTCATCAAAGAAAAGATGTGTTTCTCTTTCCCAGTTACTGAATTTCTAGGATAAACTACACATAGTTACATTTGATACACTTGGTCACCAATTCTTGGTGAAAAATTGCTTTACGTTCCAAAATTTGTAACCATAAACTGATAGAAAATAAATAGTAATTATTCAAAGAATGACAAAATTGAAAAAGAAAGCTGCTCCAAAATGTACATTAACAATAAATTCAGGAAATTAATATTCAAAGATAACCATAACTACAAGAACTGTTGGCTGCATAGGATGACATGAGCAGTAATAGGGACCATAGTATAGATTAGTTTAATAACCTGCTGTGCAGCAGCAGATTCAGAATATTCAAGGCCCAGCATTCATCACAGCTAGGTACACCAATTCTGGAGTCATGCAGAATTTCTCAGATTATTTTACTTGCAGAGAAGCATTTGTGTCAGCAATGCAAATTATTTCAGCTCCCTGAGAAAGTTGCACAGAACTTCAGGAGAAAGAGAGTATTTGTTACTGAAGTTTGCAGCAGCACAAGAGAATACACATCATCTGTACAGGGGAATAGTACAGCAACTTAAGCAGCCTCCTAGGAAACTGAGGTGGTGCAAACTTGAATCGGCAAATTTAATTACCTGAGAAATATGAACAGAAACTCAATGCTTCAGAAAAGGCCAGGCATGGAATTTATAAAAGAGTTACTCAAAGAAAAACAGGGGGTTGGATTTGGGTGCATCTCCTGAGTAGGAGAAAATGCAATTTCATATGCAAGTCAAGGCATGAAGGAATTCTTACTGCCAGAAAAGGATTGTTATTCTTGGAGACAAACCAATTTAGAAGAATTAAAGGAAATACACATTAACCCAAGGTGTAATTTTAAATGCTTCCCTTAGAGTTAGCTCATTTTTACACTCTCCCACTAGGAAATAACTATCTGTAGATAATTCCTTCTTAAGGCAGGTAATATAGCCAGAGACCAATCTCTTAAAATACACAGGTTGAGAAAAAAGTGCTGTCTTGCTGAAGTGAAACTCTTCTAGGGAAAATTTCCTAATCTGAGTTTCCAGTAGAAGGGGTAGGAATCAGTCTTACCAGTGATTCCTGCAAGGACGAGGAAGCTGATACTGTGCAGTTGTGGAAGGACTGGAGATTTGAGCCATAAGGAGGCCTTGTGCAAGTCCTTTCAAGGAAAAGACCCCTTGGAGGAAGTATGGAGGACTGAAAAGGATCCACAGTGCAGTATGGAGGAGCACATTAGATGGGGAAGAATGTCTGAGACTGCGCACGTGTTAATTTGGGATTGTACGCACAGATGTTACCCAGGTTAAACAGGGAGAGCAGCACTGGTAAGGAGTATGGATATGCACCTTGTGCTACAGGAAGAGCTCATGTAACAATCATGATAGCCCCTGCTCCTTGTTAACTCGCTCCTCAGCTTGCTTTTTGACTGATCAAATTAGCCTCCTAATGAAAGCTAATGAAGAGCTGGCACAGTTCTGGGATGGTCCAGTGGAAAAGCTGCTCGCAGATAGCAAGCACATGGGTCAGATGCACTACACAGGGATGCTTTCATTGTCATTGAGAATGATGCCAGCTGGCTGAGTCTCTCAAGCATCCACCGGCCCTCACACACTTGCAATGTCATGCTGTGGTGGGCTGCAACCACCCTCCCATTACTTTGGAAATTGTGTATTTTGAAACCCATAAATACTATAGAAAGTGGCCCAAAGGAGACCAAGGGCACACAAGCAGTGTGCTGTATGTGTGTCCATATCCAGGCAGTGTGGAAACAAGCATTAGAGCCCAGGGTCTCCCTCAGAATCTGCAGGTATCTGCTGTTACAGATGTACCAAGAGGGCCTTCCTGAGGAGGGAGGCTACTGCAAGGGTGAAAGTCACAGTGTGTGGCAGGGTTTGCCGTATGGCACTGAAACACTACAGGATGCAGGAAGCAGACCCTACGTCTCACACAAACCTCCTGTCTTACCTTCACATGCCTCCTCCAACTCCAGGCTTCAGTACACCGTGTAAGTTCTCACCCAACTTTGTAAAATTCAAACAGCAGTACAAGTGACTGATTTTTCCTTTGACTGTACTTCTAACCTGTTTCATGAAGGCACATCCAGTAACATATGTTTTCAAAGCAGCTGCCAGACTGAAATGGATTGTCTTATGGTTGTTAACTAGGCTTGCCAACATCAACTTTTATGAAGTATATTCTGGTCATAACATTCCTTCCACTGTGAATAATTTTGAAGATATTGGCCCCACGTTCAACTTCTCAGTTAAGGTTAGTAAATGTTTCTGGTTCAAGAAGCTGCCTTACCTCCTCCTGTAGCCTGCTCTGAACATGTAACTGAATGTAATTGAAAAAACTTTCCTGATTTCATTGCCTGATTTTGATGGTTTTTAATCAGTTAAAGAAAAAAAATAAATAGCTGGGGGATAATTGCTTACAGTCTTTATGAGGTTAAGGATGAAATTTGCACTTACTGCACAAGAAGAATGGAGGAGGGATTGGTTCTGCACTGTTTACATACTTAGGAGATGGTTAATGCTTAACTTTAAGCCAACTTGGACTGCTTTTTTCACAGAGTGTATTTGTCTTCTGCCAACTTCATGAGGAAAAGCAAGTCTTCGCAGGCTTGGACGTTGAAACTTTGGAAGTTTAGCAAGGGTTAAGTCCTCAAACCAGATACAGGAACTAGCTAGATCACAGCTTTTATTACATAAGTCAGAAAAACTTAGATCTGCCACGTAGAAGAAACTTATGTTCCATTTACATTCCTGTAACTGCTACTCTAAAGGACTAAATAACAGGTCTGTTGGCTGTGGCAGAGTATTTGCTTTTCAAAACATATTTCATGCCATTAATATGAACTCTATATTAAGGAAATGGTCAGGGACCTTAAGCTATACAATATACTTTCTGCTTTACTGTTGGCATAATGTAATTACTACCCTAGTAAGTGTCATAGTACAAAAAACGTTGATGTGCAAAAGAAGTCAAGTTCTTCCATACTTATCCATGATTGCTGATTTTCTTGCTGTATCAGGTAATTTATGCATATGCAAGTACAGCTATCTGAATAAACTGTGAGTTATTTGCTTTGCAGGTAACAACAGGAAGTATCCCAGTAAAGATGGCATCTATAAATATCTATCTTCCAGAATTCACCAGCAAAGACAATCCACTGATGTACATAACTGCAGTCACCACTGATGAAGTAAAGAAATTAATTACATAAACTGCTGTGTTTGGGGGTTTAATCAGTACCATGAACATCAGTTACTTCCCTCATGGTGTGGCTGAGCTCCAGAAAATCTATGCCCTTTCTCTTTGTTCCTTCCTCATAAAGGGAAGGAGGAGGACCACAGTGTCATCAGTATACTAATCTATTATGTGGATTGTCTTTACAGTCCACAGCTGACTTTTCATTTTATTCTGGAACTTCTCCAAGTTCCTGGGAATGTTATAGTAAAAATGGAATTTTTAGATTGAGACAAATCCTACAGGTCAGCCTATGGGGTGGGGGGGTGGGGGGAATTACCGTATGAGCCATTTAATTCTGTCCAAACCCACATAACAGTCTCTTAGTTTCCTTAAGTATCCAGTGTTATATAATTCATAATCTAGCCTTTCATAGCTGCCATCTCATTCCACAAATGTATATGATGACTACAAACTCCTGAGTATGATGCCATCCAGTTTAACTCCTGATGTCTTTCCTAGGCCAGAGGTGTTACTTGTCAAGCTCAGAAAAATCCACTGCAGATAGGGAAAAGACCTTATTCTGCGTCCTTCACAAAAGAGAACTTCAGAACTTTGAAAGAACTGGTGAGTAAGACTAAGTGCTGCAGCACCACAGGTCAGGGGCATAGAGCCAATCCTTAAGAGCCTGCTGCTGTACCTGTGGGTACAGCTGTGGTGGGGGGTGGCCTTCCTCATTCACACTGCAGGAGTGCAGCCTGTGGGTGGTCTCACACATACTGCATCTACCTTAGATAGAAGAGAAGGTGCATGTTCTTCACAGCCAAGCACTTTGTATGCAGCACAGAATGGCAAAGGCAAGTGCAAAAGATATTAAAAGAATGTTTGTTAAAGTGTATTTTTAACACATGCTCTCCTTGCTATTACCCCTGGAAGAACTGTAAGAATGTGAAGTGCAGTACCATCACATGCAAACTGGAAGATATTATGCTGAAGGGAGAGTACTTTGTGAACGTGTCCACCAGAATCTGGAACGGAACATTTGCTGCTGTAAGTATTACCTGCATCTTCATGACAGATCCAATACTCAAATATTTCCTAACACCTGGTATTTTTCAAAGTGCAATAAAGAGACCTTCCGATCTAGAAATACCCCCCTTTACTTTACATGTGTGTCTTTCCAGATTGAAGACTTGAATCTTAAAGTAGGTATTGAGGCTGCGTAATGGAGCTGTTAACCTTCAGTCCAGCATAAAACCTAAGAAAATACTGTGAGAATACAATCTTAACAGCTGAAACAAAACATTCTCTGCATCTGTTAAATTCATTCAAGGGCAACTGCAGTTTCCACAAACTCAACGTAGGATAGCAAAGTACAGTATCATAGCCTGGAAAATAATGTTCTTTTAGCTTTTGAACATCACAGCCTACATAGTGATCATTTTCAGTCATATCAAAAAGCCTGTTAGTGTGGCCAGTTATATCTGCAAGAAAAGGTGTGGAAATTTTTTTAATTGATTTTTTGGTTTTATTAGAATTGCTGTCAAGTAAACAGTCCTTGCTTAAAGACCTACAGGATGTTTAAAAATCTCCATCAATAATATCTTGACTTTCCTAATTCAAATTACTGTGTGTCCTCCAGGATGTAACTCATGAATTACCAGACTTTTGAAATGAGACCATGTTTGCTCCTTAGCTAGGCAACCAACCAAACTGTCTTGGAGTTCTGGGTTTGCCTACAGCACCAGGAACATGACACAGTCTCCTTAGTTTGTCTGGCGAGTCTTATGGCAGGTACTGACGTTTAACAGCAGGGCTGTTGTCAGCTTTAGCGTTCAGCTCTTAAAAGGAAAAGGTCAGATTGATAATGTAATACACTTATGCAAGAGTGTGAAAGAAAGCATCTGTCTATCTTTAAAATTCATAGTTTTCAAATTAGCTGGGTCAAGACTACTTGTTAGTGCTGTCAGGTACACAGAAGGTGGAAATCTGAATGAAAGGTTGCTAACCTCACATAAAGGTGGGTGGAAACTCTTTGTTTACCACTGTGAGATTGGAAGAAAAAATCATGACACAGTTTTCCTCTCATGTTACATGTTCTTGGTTTCAATTTGATTGTCAATATTCAGTGCAAATAATAATGCAAGCGCTCTAAAATGCATGTAATCATACTTTTTATTTACTGTCAGTTGGTCGCTGTCCAAGAAGGGGATAGCAGGCTTGCTGGTACCAGCTAAGCAAAGCAGAGAAAGATGCGTTTAGGAATTAATGAGGTGCTTTAAATAGTGCTTGGGCAGGTTTCTAAACATTTAGGAGTGCAGAACAGACCACTTGGGCAGATGGCCACAGTGCAGGATGATCTATTCAGTCAGTGTGCATTGGCTCCTGCAGACCCACTGTTGTGCACATCCTTTGTTTCAAGCCCGCTGTACCTAGTCCTGCCACAGAGAAATGGCTGAGGAGGCAAAATGACTGAGCAGGCACTGCATTCGGTATGGTTGGTGAGTGCTGCTGGACTCCCACAAACCTGAGGCTATTCCTGTTGGTGGTGTAGGAAATGGGGCTCTCCATGCCTGCTGCATGGGGAGAAGAGCATGACTGAGCTGGCAGTGTGCACAGCCGTGCTTCTCTCATTGTGACACATGCACAGAGGGCAGTGGGAACTGGCACAAGGGCCCTTTTCAAATGGGAGTAAGATGGCTTAAGATTTTTGTCATCATCTTTGTTTAAGCTGAGGGAGTGATGTCAGAATTCGGGCAGTGGAGAGGAACAGATAGTGATAGGAAAAAATAAATGGAGAAAAACAGAAGCACTGGATGGGAGAGGAGGAAAGGAAAGAACATTCAGTTTCCATTTCAAAGGCCAGAGATATATCCCCATCTGTATTTGCTGCTGAGCTCTTTCTTTCTCCCTGTTACTTTACCCCCTATCTCTTCTGAGCTATCAGCAGTGACAGCTTTGAAATAACTAAAAAAATGGATATAGAATCAAGTCCTTCTTTTTGCATGAACTGTACGTTAAAGAAGAAAAGCCAATTCCCTAGTTTCATTGCAAGTAAGAACAGCAAAATTAAACCCGGATTACCGATACACTATTACCTTCATTGACCTGTTAGCCTGGGACCAATAAAAAGACCATTTTAGTTTTCTTAATACTGGGATTTTTTTTCAGATTCTGAAGTCTTCACTTAAAGATAGAGAATTATTTTAGGACGTCTACATTCTAATTGATTTGCCCTGTAATACAGCTTTACATTTTTTATAATTTTCTCTTTCAGTTAACTTTCCAGACATTACAACTCTCTGCAGAGGCAACAATCAATACACATAACCCTGACTTATTTGTAATTGGAGAGAATACTCTAACTGTAAGTGACAGATAAGTATATTTTTTCAAATTCTCTATATTTTACTAGTTTAAGGTGATAATATTTAATTTTCAGTGTCCTTTAGGAGTACATGGCAAATTACAGACTCTGATGACATTTGATTACATTGAAGTAATGTATCCTTTTGGCTATAAACAACCTCACTTAAGTTACTAAAATATTTTATATATAGCCAACTGCTATATAAACCAGACTTAGAATCTGCAGATTTCAGATAGCTTGTAGAACTATCAGCAAAATTCAGAAACTTCTGAAATTTATTTAGCTTCCTGTTCATGGAAAGATCAAAATTTGGACTTCTTTCTGAAACAGAATTAATTGTTGTACATAAGTGAGTTCTGGGAAACATTTTCACAAATCTGATTTGTAGTCTTACTTCTGTAAGTGCATTTAGTTTGATATTTGTAGACAGATGTTTGGCACAGGTCTCCAGCAAATATCCTTAACTTCATTTGTAAAAGAATGTGGAGTATTTTTTGCATTTGGAATGGCTGTCATATGGACACAGCTGATCTCAAAAATATCTCCAAACAACTGCTTTATTAGTGTAGAATTCTTCTTCCAAGGTTTTCATCTACCACATACAAACATAAACAATACGTGAAGAATACATTAGTGCTATCGTGCTGTTGTAATATAAAGATACATTGTTCTCTTGGCCTATCTAGGAAGGAGTGTTCTAGAGGAACGCTATTCCATTTGCAATATGGAGTTTAGATTTATTTTTACAGGATTTACCTGCCTGCTTTATCCATAGAGATAACCAAGGCCACTGAAGACCAAAATGCAAGTTAGTCAAATCTGTGAGAATGTGGAACAAGTCATAAGCAATGGAAAAATCAGTTAAATATGTACACAGGTAGTTATTGGTTGATCTAGCTTAATGCAGAAATAAGAAATTGTTCAGTACTATTTTTGACATTGTTTCCTCATGGATCACACAATTTCTTGTGAAGAACCTCTCAACAGACCTATTTGTATTCAGGGAAACATCCAATGCCTGAAGAAGAAAAGAGAATATGTGTGTAGCTCTGGAAATAATGTGATGGTTTTTGCAGAAAAATTATATGCCTGCATTTGAAGTGTCCTGAGTGTCTCAGATTTGTGGCATGGTATTATTTCTGCTAAAGGATGAAACTCATTAATACACAATGCACAATACACAATTAATATTCCAATTAATTGCACAGGATGTTTGGGTCATAAGCTATGTATTACTAGGTATTTTTCCACACTTGATGCTGCCAAATTTACATTACCAGCAGCTCTGTTAGTGATTTCAGGAAAACCAGAATTTAATTATTCAAATGACTGTTGATTAATTCACTTGACAAATAAAAGGCAATTCCTCAGCCAGCCATTGAAACATCTGCAGCTGGGACTTTTAGAGCTCTTAGCTGAACAGATCCTGAAAGTTATCCACAGGGCTCTTAAGAAACACAGTGGCTTCTGGTGAGTTTTACAGCCTGATTCTTACTCAAATGCTTCTTTCCATTGAGAAGTCTTGGAAAATGTGCCAGCTGGTGGAGTTACGCTCTTCCTAGGGCAGACAGTTCGCTTTGACACTGCAGTAATGAAGTCAGTACCCAGCACTACATATAATTCTTGTGACAACAGTGACACCCAGTCTTTGCCATTCACACTTTCTTGGGAACAGGACAGTGCAGAAGCAATCTGAGTTTATTTCCCTCCTTACACTGTTATTTCAGACCAGGGTGGTAGGATTCATTGAAGTTAAAATCTACATTAGTCATCCACATCAGAGTTAGCCCTTCGATAAACCCTAATCTGCAGAAAGGCAGAAAGAATAGGTATTTCTGAGGTGCAGTTCCTCTTATCCTAAAGACAATTTTGAAAAGAGTAAGTAGGGTGAATTAGGTCCTATAAAAGCATGTCCTTCTCCATTGGAAGCTAAGGAACCATACTGTGTACATACATATATATATATATATATATATATATATATATATATATATATATATAAAAAAAACAGTAGATGAGGTAAATTGTACCTGTGATGTCTTACTGACCACAGTTTAACTTCACAGAAGATACTTGTTCTTGCACATTGACTTACCTCTCCAATAGTGCCACTTCACTATTAATCTAATGGAGAAAGCATTACTAGGCAAACTGCACATACATATGATATTGGCTGTCTTGTTTGGATGAGTTGGGTTGCTGTGTAGCCAGATGGATTAATATTGCCTTGTTATGCTATGTGGGAAGGCTGTTTAGGTACCTTTGCGTAAAAGCTTTCAGATTTTTTCCAAGTTGGAAAGGACTGCCAGCTGGAGGACAGAACATTAACCTGCTATAATCATCATTATGGCCATTTGGTTAGAAAATACACAAAGCCATCCTGCCTCAGTGAAATGAATACACATAGCCACGCCTAGCACAACACTGGAGCCTTCCAGCAGAAATGACTTAAATCACTGAGATGTCAGTCCAGTGCAAGTTTCCCAGAAAGCTTAAGATTAAATTACACCAGACAAATTCACTGAGCAAGCAACCCTGAGAAAGTAAACCAGTGTGACTTCTTTCATCATGTTTCAGGAAGGAAAAAACCTTCATGCTAAATGCATGTCATTCCAAGATTAAATCCAAAGATTTGACAGTTCATAAATATTACAGCAATGTGTCCCTGAGCAACCATGTTATACCCAACTATGTAGTTGGTCATACCCAATACAACTAGATAGGGTATCACCTGAAAACTAACTTCCAGACACCATATGCTGTCCTGGGAGCTCTCTGGTATTGCTTGTTCAGGAAGTGTATGTGTGCTAGAAAGACTTCTGACTTGTTTGACCCATACATCTTAACAGAAAAACCATGCAGTTGTCTCAGGAGAACACAGATTAACATGAAAAGACCTAACAAGTTGTTAGTGGCTACCCAGAAGGTAGGGACAGCAGGCAGAGGAGGCACTTGCCCAGCAGGAGAGGAGAAATTTCAGCAGCTGCAGTGAGTGTATGGTGGTGTCTGGCCTCCATGATTAGTGTTGCCTTCTGCAGCTGCCCACCACAGGTAATAGGCTCTGACAATGCTCCACTGGAAGTAGGTGTTCTCCACCTGATGCAGAAGTCTGTTTTGAGCAGATGGGGCTTTTCACCAGCCTATTCCCCACCTGCATGTAAGCATGTCTGGCTTACCTAGTGATGGTGCGTCTGGGCACTGTAGAAACATCTCTGAAAGACCTCCCGTTACTGGAGAGGCAGAAAGCTTGTAGGAATACATTGCTTCTTTGCCTGTTGTTTATGGTCAGGAGTGATGAGGGCCCCTAATCCTGAACTGGCACTGCCATGTGTCATAGTGGTGCAACCAGGTACCTGCAGACACCAGTGAAAGGGCTGTACCTGCCTGTTGTGTTCCAGGTGTTGATCCTGGAATGTGTGCAGTCTAGTTATGCTTGATTAGTGAAGTATTTGACTTACAAATCCTACTTCATATGCAGTTAACTTTAACCCCTAATGCACAATCCCTCTGTTTTCAGATCCCAGTTACAATAATGAAGCCAGATGAGAAAGCTGAGATACCAGTTGGTGTTGTTATTGGCAGTATATTGGCTGGACTCCTTCTGCTGTTAGCATTGGTTGCTGTTTTGTGGAAAGTAAGTAGGTGTTTATATTATTAAAAAGAAAAGCAGAGGGACAAACGCATTTGGGCTGTTTTCTTTGGAACTTCTGGTTGCTGGAACAAAACTGCAAATGCAGTTTGGTGGTATGAATAATACTGTATTGGCATCACACCCTTGATGGGAGCATTTAGAAGGGCTTTAAACATCAAAATTCTGAAATGGGTCCCCATAGAAATTGGCAAATGCGAAGGTGATAAATGATTTTTCAATAGTTCAAAACAGGGGCTGTGGCATTGTTCTTTCTTTTTGACACTGCCTGCCTCCTTCTGTAAGTCTCCAGCTGGGGTCTGAACTCCCATAACATTCCCAGTGGGCAAGGCTAGGGAACAGAAGCAAGGAAGGAGAAGATATACACTGAGCAGAGAAAAAAAGAGAACAAAGAAGGGTGAGGACAAAAGGTCATTTACAAAGGATACCAAGATTAGGAGGAGAAAGAAGTTCTATGTGCCAGGGCATTGGTGTTTGAAGGGCTCCTTGGTGCTCCAAGGAGATGCTGGCATCTTGGCAGGGAGTCAGCTGGCTAATCAGCACTGCTGTTTTGACATTTAGTTTCACCAGGCAGGAGTTTAAGGCCAGGTCTTTTTATTTTAGAGTTAGGAATTGTCTACAAATCAAACACTGTATGTGTGTGCATGTACACATATGCATTTCTGCCACCACACTGTTTAGCTTAGCTGAGTAAAGTAACCATCAATGACTTACTGTGATGTGGTGTTATTTTAATACTTCTCACAGCTTGGCTTCTTCAAGAGACAGTATGAGAAAATGACACAGGATATAGAAGATGTTGATGAAATTACAGAACTAACAAAGGACAAAGACTGAAGAAGATGAGTTACATGGATAAAGAGATCTGAGCCACCAACATTAATTGTGATCCAGTTGCTTCTTCAGCTGGAGTGCCTTAAAGCTTAGTAACATTTAAACATTTTTAAGAAAAGTGTCTTTTTATAGATGAGAATATTTTACAAATTCTACTCTATTATAAGAGTAACTGCAGGACAGTTTGTTGGTTGTTTTTTGTTTTTTTTTTCTCTTTCTTCCCCCAAAATGATTTATAGTGCCTTTTCTTGGAAATTTTTGCCTTTTAAACAAACTTAGCCCTTAGAACTGGCAGGTCCGGAGTTTACAGTAACATATTGTGCCAGCAGTCCTTCTCCTCATCCACTGCAGAGTGAAACAGAGCAATTTATTTCAGATTATTGTGGAATGGCATCAGTTCGTAATTCAGTTGACAAGTACCATATGTGTAAAGGACATTTTCTATTAAGTTGATGATGAATGTGTGGTGAATACTGCTTCCAGACTGGGAGAAGAAAAGTCATTTTTTTCATTGACTAGCTCCATCCTTATTGTCTTAGAGAAGTAATTTGCACCAGCAACCCTTTGTTTTAACTAATCTATAAAGTGGGAACTGCTATGAAGATGCCTGTCTGGGTGCTACAAGACAACTGGATGGGCAAACTCTTCCAAAAGTTCACTGTATTCCTTGCACTAAGGTCACAACTACATTACTGAATATATTGTTTGGGGGAAATACTGCCAAATAGTATGTATAGCTGCCTTCTGCATACTTTCTGAGAAAAAAAAAATATGAATTTCATAATTACAGCATGTTTTCTGAATGTTGTGATTGGTTTTCAGACTTAAGCTTGAGAAGCACTACCACTACTGTTACACTGGGCTTTAAGCTCACAGTCCCTCTGACGTGAGTTTGGTTAGGTATGCATAAATAGGGAAGACAGTCAAGATCTTGCATTTCAATTCTGTAATGAAAGATTCTGCAGGACTTGACTTAAAGTACGGAGTGAATTAAAGGGGATGATCACTGAGGAAGTATGTGCATTAGGACAGGGGATATTGAAGATCTAAGCTCTGTAAATTGTTTACTGCACTTGTTTCTTTAGCATCTCAGTGCCCTCCAGGAGACCAAAGTTCAGTATAACATTCTTACCTGTCACATTTTATTTGGTCCCTCATGTTCATGCCATGATGAAGTTAACTTATGTTTTGTACATTAAAGTACTGTAATGCTCTGGAAGGAGCTCTGAACACACCACTTGGGTGACTGTGTTGGTTACACACCTCAAGTTTATCAGGTGCCATTAATGCTGCTGGTTTTAATGAAAGCTCAGTCTTAAAAAGGCACATGCTGTAAGACTGGTAACAGTCAGGGAAATTGGCATTTTGGCTGCCTGTCTCTCTCATGGCTGGCATTTATGCTTATAATTGATTGTGAGAGAAGATGTGTGTTTTGTTTTTATGTACACTGCCATGCAAGTGAGATTGTTTCTAAATTACTTGAAGAGTAAAACATTTAAATGTGCCTGAATCAGAATCCAAAGTCATGTTTTCTTTCCCCCAAAACTAGATTGTAATTATGCTTAGGCACCTTTCAGATTATTTTCTGAGGGACTCGTCAAAAACTAGTCTTGCGATTGTTTCAAAGTTTTACTCAGTTTCTTTTGATCAGTAATCAGTTGGGAGCCAGCCATCTCTTTGGCAAATAATAGCTTCATTTGCAGTGACAGCTGGATTGTGATCAGTGTACTTTTATATGAGTTTGGGATTTGTGTTGTAGCTATGAAATGTTATGTTTTGGGGTGTTTTGTTGTTTGGTTTTTTTTTTAACATTTTGAAAAACAATCCAGATTCTAATCTTGACTGTCAAGCAAGACTGTTGCCATCAGTTGAGTTTATGCCCAAAACAATTATTTTAAAAGTTAAAAAAAAAAAAAAAAGTATGCAGCAATTTCATTCAGCTAAAAAATAAGCTCCTGACTTTATAATTATAAACCCTGAGGGCAGATGCTCTGAAAGAAAAGATAAAAAATTGTCTGCCTCAGTTCATGTATAAACTTGTGTGTGGAAGAAAACACCCTATACCCCTATGTGTGGGAAGCTCCTTCATAACCAGGGTCATGTACTGCAGGCCCAGAGGGGGAATTTCACAACGCAGATGGCAGCATCCTTCACTTCTGGTGCCGTCTGCAAGGGAAATGGAGGTATCTAGCCAGATTTCCTTCTTCGACCTTCAGTGGGAGGTTCAGGTCAATATCTGACATCCAGCTTTTTTGGGGATTTTACAGTTTATTAGTTAGGTAGCAAAGACGCAATTCACCAGTCTTCACTGGGTTTGCTTTGTCCCAGACATGATTTTCCCCCAGCCTGAACACAGTACTTTTTCCCAAAATAAAGGGAAGGCATAGAAATAGGTAAGGTTTTTGTATCCTAACCACATCAAGTTACTAGTTTATTTTTCTTTTACAATTAATACTTAAATGGCTAGTTCAGTTTATGTAATGGTGAGTTTATTGCACTTTTAACTTGGCACAGCCACAAATAATGCTGGAAATATTATGTATATTTTGTATTATGTGCAAGGGGTTTGTTGTTGGGTGTTGTTTTTTTTTTTAGGTCTACTTTTCTAAATCAGCATTTTACAGGTGAAAAAATATTCTAAAATGCTGAGCTTTGGCATGTGCTCCCGTTTGTGCTTGCAGCAAGAAAAGTCAGGAGTACCTTCAGCAGACTCAAGTTGGATCTGATTCTGGTCTTGAAATCTAGTTGCTGACTTCTTGAAGTACTAATCAAGTCCAAATCAGACTTAGTTCCATATGAGTACATGTATAGATTTGGGATGTACAAGAACATTTGTAGTCAACTGACTTCTAAAAGCTAGCATGTAAGCTCTATGGGAGCAGGGACTGTAGCACTGCAGTGCCCACCTGAGGGCCCAACAGTGTTACTACAATAAAAACAAGAATACTGCTTAACACAGACTCATTTATTTTTCAAACAGCACCCTAAAGAGAAGCACGGCATAAAATGGGGCCAAATATGTCTTTGTTCCAGTAGCACATAATGAAAATCCTAAGGGGATGACTCTGCTAGATATACAAAGAAGCTGCACTTCACGCCTTGATTGTTACAGTCATGAGTATACTACTGGTCAGCTATACTGTAGTCTAAGTCAGTTCACAGTAGTGCAAACTATCTGTATTTGAATAGGTCTGGTTGAATAGTTGGTGTTAAAACCTTACCATGGTCAGGTCTTCCTATACATGGGGTTATCATCACTGGCATCTAAAATGACACTGCATTTTGCCATTCTTATGCCCTGCACTTTATACTATGTACAGAATTGGTCACCAGTAGTGTGTCCTGTCCCTGTGGTAACACAGGGATGTTTTAATTACTGCTGAGCAGTACTTACACAGAGTCAAGGCCTTTCCTGCTCCTCACACCAACCCACCAGCAAGCAGGCTGGGGGTGCACAAGGAGTTGGGAGGGGACACAGCCAGGACAGCTGACCTCCACTGACTCAAGGGATATCCCACACCACATGACATCACACTCAGTATATAAAACTGAGGGAAGAGGAAGGAAGCGGAGACATTTGGAGGGATGGTATTTGTCTTTCCAAATAACTGTTATGCATGACAGAGCCCTACTTTCTGGAGATAGCTGAACATCTGTCCAACCATGGGAAGCAGTGAATGAACACACTGGTTTGCTTTGCATGTATGGCTTTTGCTTTATCCATTAAACTGTCTTTATCTCAGCCCAAGGCTTCTTGCTTTTACTAGACCAGTTCCCTTCCCCATCCCACCAGGGGGGACTGAGTGAACAGCTGTGTGGGGCTTCACTGCTGGCTGGAGTTAAACCCTGACAATGTAGTACCCTTTATATCCAAAACTGAGGTACAACAAAAACTCTAAAATCAAAAACTAAAGAAAATGAAGTATGAAAATGAATCTCAAAATCTGCAGCTAATTGCCGTAACTTTTTATTGCGTTTAGGGGTAATAAAGTGTACATAGTTTTAACAGCCTCAGAATAGCCAAGTTCTATCTTGTAAGTCAACATTTCTGCCCTCACTTGTGATCAATTATTAATATGCAATCACAGGCTTTGCTGTACTAAGTCTTTAAAAGGTATTTGTCTCTCTTAAAGCAGTCAAAATAGAAGTTTTAAAACAGACCTGCATTAGGATGCGAACATTCGTACCACTTGATAAGATGAACTTGTATGGTTGGTTTGACTAGTTTGTTTTTAAAGACAGGCCTTAGGTACTCAAATTTCTGACTTATAGTCATCAACCTATTCTTAACTCTCCCTCAAGTGCCTCCACAGGACACTTAATGGAAGAGCTCCAGTGTGTTTCCAGAGCTTTTTAAGAGGGAAGGGGTTGCACTTTCTGCTTTCACACACAGTTTCACTTTGTTAATAATTAGTTCTAGCAGTTTTTTCCTTTAATGTTTTTGATGGAGCAAATGAATGCATTAGTTTATAAAAGTACAGATTCTCTGAACGGCTGTGCGAAAAGCGAGGTGAGGGAAAAGCCGAAAATCTCATTTGAAGCTGAGCAATATAAAGGCTTCATTGCTGAGTGCGACAGTGACACTTCGGTGAGTGACAGCCGAAGCCAACGCCTTTATTTCCCAGCAGAGCCAGCACCTGGGCAGGCTGGGAGCGGCTCCTCCCGCACAGCCGTCTCTCGGCTGCCATCTCCTGGGTAGGCTCCTCATAACACAATCCCGTCACCCTCCCTGTTTATTTCCTGACCATCCATCAGTAACTGTTTTCATAGCATGCATCAGGCTGAGCTTCTCTTGAGAACAGAGCAGAATAAAAGATCGAAATCAGGAAAGGCAATTCTTAAAATTAAGCAATGTTGAGATATGGACGTTCTGCCAGAGAAAGGGATGGATCAGTGCATTCGTATGTTGCCAGCAAAGACCAAGACTTCTCTTCAGAAGGAAAAATTCTCATTCTGAAGACATGCTCTTCCTTTCCACAAACACCCCTCATCTGGGAGATCTCTACAGGAATCACAGGATGATCCTCCGGTCCTAAGCATCTGGTCTCTGGAACATCTGTCTACATCTGGAGCCACCACCACCTCTGCAGCACACTGTGACACACCTGGGAGAAACCCAGAGAAGTTGGGATTACCCCTCCCCTCCCAACCCCCATAGCCAAGGCAGAGAAACAGCTCTCATCCCAGAAAGCCAGGACTGCATTCATTATATATGGATTTGCAGCTGCTTATCACTTGTGGACCTCACCAGAACACAAGCTACCCCTCATCTGCAGCCTAGTCCTGCATGTATGGAAACCAGGACATGTGCAGCTGCATCCTTCCCTGACACGCAGTCAGACACAGCTGGGATTCATCCCCTGGCCTGGAAATTTGGAAGCACTTCTGGGTCGCTCCAGACACAGCCTTAGGCAGCTATCTTAAGAGTAATTTGCTGTCTTACAATAATACCCTAGCAGAGAGAGTAGCCCTACAGAGGGAGCCAGTACACTGAGCTCGAGGCATGGACTTAAAATTTCAGTGAGATACATTTTACCTCTGATTATGCACATCACCCCTCCTAAGGGTATTTCCAGTTCGCTTTTAGATGCCAGCTGAAGAACCCAAAGTTACACAAGACTGATACATCATTGTTCCAGAACAAAGCACTACTTGCCTCATGCACAGCTAGGGACACAAAATGACATTTCATTGTTTTGACCATGGCAGTGTACACACATTGTAACACTCAGCTGTGACTCAGTACAACATGTCTTCCATTCATTGTTGCTGGTCACTGCGGGGAAGTACACAATTATTCTTTCCCTTCTTTTCTGCACCCTCCTTCCCAGCTGCATTGCTGATGGAGAAGGTGCACTTAAGGTCACCCTGGAGAAATACTCCAGGAGGCTGCAGCAGTAGAGAGACACTAGTGCAACACAAGAACTGCCCTTGGTCACAGGGGCCTGAGTATAATTTAACGGTTTTAATATCACTATTTTTCTGTATAAGAGCACAGCACCAGTATGCAAGCACTGCACAGGTTTTACTTCATTCATAAACAGTCCACTACAAGGCAAGCTAGCCATTTATTTTTGTGAAGTTTGTATGCTAATTAGTTGCATAGTAACAACAAACATGAACATGGGAAAATGAATACCAAAAATGGCAAAGTTTGTGTATTTATTTCTTTTCTAAAACCAGAAAGAATTACTTGATAGTTATGTCCTGAAACCAGGACATACAAGAACTGTGTATTCAGGATTCTGTACAAATGTCATTCAAATAGCAGAGGGCTTCCCTCCAGCCTCCAAAGCAAAGGAAAATTCAACTTTGAATTTGCTCAGCTATGCTTAGATAATAAGGCCCACACTGTCTGGAGGCTGCACATGTGTAAGCATGCAAGGAGCAGCGGCTGTCCTGCAGATGAAAGACTCTCACTTCACTGAGGAAAGCACATCAATAAGTTAATAAGCACTTTTAACCATGCTTCTGCCTGAAGTTGTATGTTTCATTGGGGTTTGCTTATTTAATTCAGATACAGTAACCATCACTAAATATTAAGACTGACTTAAATCACTGGGGAGAAAAAAGATCATCACCTATTTTTCTTATTTTATTTTGTATAGCTAGCACCTGTTTGTAGATTTTTACTGCAGACGAAATGGGTTACACAGCTGAGATTTAAGTGTTGTGTGATGTAACCATATATAAACTTGAGCAGATATTTTTACTTTTCTTTACCTCATTTCCCTTGCTTTGTATCTAAGTTGTCTACATTGTCTACATTGATAATGATAGATAAAACTGTCTCTCAACATCAGTAAAAATGACATACACAATGAGACTTTGAACTCTCAGCACTGAAACACTACCATGGCACATTAACATACAATCCTGAGTAATGTGCTTTAGGTGACCCTGCTTGAGCAGGGAGGCTGGACTAGATGGCCTCCAGAGGTCCCTTCCAACTACAACCATTCTGTCATTCTGTGAATAATGTAAATAAAATTCTCTTACTCAGATGAGCAGCCCATTATTTCCAGTGGAAGCACAGGCATATTATGTCAGTCTCTTTATCTTTTAACTAGGTTTCAAAACATTAACAAGAGGAGAACTGTATTAAAATCCTAAATGTGTATGTAAATGCATATATAAACTGCAAGAAGTTCAGTAGACTTGCTTTCCTTTGAAAAACTAATCCACTTTGATGACTTTGAATCGTAACATGTCTAAAGTTGAGCTACTACAACTAATTAAACTTATAGTCATCTATTTATCGTAATAGCTGGGGGATTTTTATTTCTGCAGCACCATACAATTACACAGCCAAAAAATCTCCTTCGAAATTAATCATGTCTAGACATCATCAAGCAGTTACAGGTTTGCATATTATTGCTAATGCAAGTTTGCTGCTGGTAGAATATTTGATCTAACTTTGAATCAAGGTCTATCCATATTTTTTTAATGCAACGGACTTATAGCATGAGCTGCACAGTAAAAATGCTGCCATGAGACAGAGCTACTGGAATGCAACCACTACTAAAAAGTTAATAACTCTTGAGAATAGTTTCTATTTGCTTCTCTGTACCAAAATGTTTCATCTACTTCAAGCAGCTTTCATGTTACAAGAATGTCAAAACAGCATAGAGCTTGCAAAATGACTCTACAGTCATATAAAATTAAACTACTAGTGAATTTAAGATTAAACCCAAACCCATGATTGTCCTGTTTTGACCTCCCATACAGTCAGTGAACAAAGACTACCAATGTAAACCCATTAAAGTAGTATGTATCACAGAAGACAAAACAATTCACAACCAAGAATTTTAGGTAAATTCTATTAAAAAATTACTCCATGTCAAAAATGCACAGAGATGGTCTCAAAGGAGAGTTAAGAACACCTAATTAGTACTCATTTATTTCATTTAGTCCTAATCAAATTACTGATTGAAATGTCTAGTACACCTGTTTAAAAATATATAGATTCTTTGTAAAAACAACTCAAAGCTAAATCATGCTCATTAGAAACAGTAACACTTTATTTTTAAGAGTTAAGCTATTTTTCTGAATTTGCCCAAAAGCATTCCTTGTTCTCTTTCCAAGAATATTCGTCCTCATAAATCTCCTGCAAATACAAACAAAGAATGGGAAATACTGTGGAGTCTGCTACATACAGCCACAAGCCAGGCCAAACAACTCAACAGCCATCCTGCTATTATTTACTGATCGCAACAGGACTATACAGCACTTGTATTGCAAATAGAAAAGAAGGCAGCACCCTTAGAACATACCGATTTACATGCGAGCAGATTATGACCCTCAGGCTGAGCCCTATTAAATTTAGGAGGGCTCATCCATACTGAAGTCGATTCAAGAAAGAGATCTAGAAGAAATTATATAAAAGCTGTAGAGTCTACAGCACTCATATCTGAAACTGCCCGTTTTGCATGTTGCCATGTTACTGTACCATCACTTACAGGGATCATTTAAGTCTATGTAAGATGTCAGTATTAAAAAAATAAAAATTACAATACACAAAGCACAGTGAGTGTTTAACCTCCAGGACTTCCCAGCAGCAGTCCAGTCCTACCCAGCAAATTCAGCAGGGCTCTGAGCCTCTGCTTATTCTTTCTGGGACCACAGAACAACCTGTCTCCTGAAAGAAGCATCAGAAAAGTGGAGTAATAAGGAGAACATCACACTTACCCCATGGCAAATTCTGCCTGGGAGAGAAGGCAGAGATAAGACTCATTATTTGCATGCAACACTGTGGTTATACAATGAGGCTCTTCTAGACCCAGGCTGGTCTCTTCACACATTGTTGTGTGCCCATACTAGCTTTGGGACCTCTGCTCATCCCTTCATTATGTGCTGTTGCTTAATGCTTTGTGCTTTCTCAAAGCCACAGGGATGAGGAGAAAACAGAAATACAAGAAAGCCACTTTTACTTGCAAACTACAATGCTGTCAAAAGCAAATCTGACTCAAAGCTCCTAAATCTGACTCAAAGCTCTTCCACAAGCCTGTGCAGAACTGTGTTCTGCCACTCAGAAAACCTCAGGGCTCCTTCTCTTTGATCCCAGGATGACATTAAAGGAAGATGAGCTGGATGGTACAGGCAAGGGAGGGCCTTCTAGATGCCCTACCTGCCACAGGTGCATCTGGCTGCATTAGAGGAAATCCACTGGTGCTAGACATTTAGCATCCATCAGGAGCAACTGCTGCTCGCAATGCTTCAGCAGATTCCCTTCAGAGCAGCAGCAGCCTTCAGACCAACTGTCCAAGACTCTGACACAGGCCTAAAATCAAGTTTTGCCCCAAACATACCTTTTTCCATATTGGGACGGATGCTTTTAAGGTATTGATGCAGTACATTACAGCTTCAAGGGATTCTGCTCTATGTGGAGAGGAGACTGCAATAATTACACTTGCTTCAGTTATTGGAACCACACTAGGGAGAGAAGAGGAACAACAGCAGCTTTAGCTAATGCTTAACATCAAGAGCACTCAAAAGTTGTGGCCATGTCACGTCAGTATTCTGGCCACACACTCTCCTGACTCATTCATACTGAGCAAGTGTCAAGCCATGTTCAAGATTATACACTTTTTAAAAGAAAGAAAACCACAACCAAAATCAGTACCAGATGTGAGAATTCCACAATTCAGAATAAATAAACCCACCAGACATAGGCTTTTTTCTCCCATTCTTTTTTTTTTTTTTAATAATAAAACTTATGGAATTAAGAGGGGAAAATCACTAACTTGCAACAGGACATAGGAAACTCACTGGATACTGGCTTAATAACTGGTTAGGAACAGCCAGTTCTTATCTGAAAACCTAAGAAATCATCTCAGTTTGCACAAGAATTTGTGAAAGCAGAAATTAAGTGCTTCGAACTATGCAGATTTTGCAATGAAAACTTTTTGACAGATTTGAGTTCTAAATTATGAAGTTCTTCCTGTTTGGTGTGTTATTAAGAGAACTAGCACAAGATTTTGTTTTGTGCCTCACAAGAGTAATATCCCCAAGAGTTGCCTACCAACCATCCCTTTATAGTAATACGCCTTTGGCAAAGAGGTCATATGAAAATCTAAGTTTAAATGCTTTCAGCCCTCAAGAGAATCACTCCCTCTGTTGCCTATAGAGGAAATCTAAAGAAACTATCCCTCAGAGCTAATATTATCCATTATTATCACCTCAAGTTCCTTCTGCTGAGAGAAAAGGAAACAAGTGCTTGTAACATACTCTGCATACCCTGTTAGTTTCAGTGAGAAATCTAATGAACTGTGAAGGTTCAAGACTATGTCAGACACTAGCATTGTATGTTTTGAACCCAAGAGAAAATGCTTATCCAAGACTCAAGGAACAACAGGAGGCTCTCCAGCAAACATGGCTGGCAATCACCATGCCTCTCCCCTTCCCAGTGTTAAGCTTTCCCTATGGCATAATTTAACTTAAATCTGACAATAAGAACATTCCGTGGTACCTCAATGGAAAAGAGGAAAAAAAAAAAAGTGTTGCCAACTTCACATGTTTAAAAAAATAAACAAATAAACCAACAGCCTCCCCTTTCCTAGAATGAAATCTAGTCCCTTCTCCCCACTTGCAAACTATCACACCAGCATCAAGGATCCTGCTGGCTAAATGTGGACTCCAGCAAACGCTACCTATATACACATCTTTGAAAAGACAATTTCTAAAACTTATCTCACAGTGCAAGTTTGATTCTACAGCCAGCTTTGCTGCATCACAGTTTATAAAAGACTCCTGCACATCCTGCAACTATGTAATCACAGCCACGCACCACACAAGGATTAATATTCCACATGCAAAAGGATGGGGTCTGGCCATACATACCCAAGTCTATGGTGCACTGCAATATGTTTGACTGATGGCCATTTCTGTCTAACACCTCTGCAGATTTTCTTTATTTCAGTCTCTGCCATTGACATATATGCTTCATATTCTAAGTGAATCACTTTCTTCCCTTCAAAATTATTTCTTGTAGTACCTAAAATGATTTATCAACCAAAAGCACTAATAAATATATATGTTTATAATACATTACACATTTATTATATAATAATATATTACATATAAATACCAAATAAAACCCTGGATCTTCTGTTACAGTCAAGATCAGCACTGTGCAAGTACAGAAAACCTCCCCTAATCATGGCTGTGTAAACGGATTCTTTGAACAAGAGAAATCTTTAATAGGCAAGGAAGAATTTAGTTTATACAAGTCTGCAGTCTGTAATGCCCAAGGCTGGGACATCTCCTGTGGCAACAGCTAAGGTGCTATTACTGCATTTGCCCATGTAACATTTAAGTGCTCAGTAGTCAGAAAACCAGCAGCACTACAGTTTAAACACAAAAGGATTTCTAGATGAGTACCATTTACATTAAGCAACAGGACAGAGCTATCACCAAAGCTTAACCTTCACCCTCCCATGGGTAAAATGGTAGTTTACATTCGACCAAGACCTGAGTTGCAGGAGCTTTCATACAGGCTTGGACCTGTGATCTGCTTAGCCACAACATCCCACTTCACACCTTGAAAAAGTTATGGCCAATGGTGTGGAAAAAACAGCTCCCAGGCAATCCTGTAGTCCAGAGATGTTGTTCTGTTCAGCCCTAGGACAGCTGAAACAGCAAGAAAGCTTCTCACCACTTTGTCCCAGTGCAACTGTTCAAGAGCTGCCATGGTCTTGTTCTAAATAATTCAGAACGTGTTTTCTAAACATCCTGGGTTTGGTCCAGGAATTTATTTATTTGAGAAGCATGAGTTTGGGGTGTGCACAATTAGAATATTTACACATCCAAAGATCCAGCTCAGAAATATTAAACTCACCAATGAACAGAGACACTGCCCCACAGCATGGTGAAATGACCAGCTCTGACACTTCATCTACAGAGAGCTTTTCAGACTTGAGCTTGATAAAATCTTTTGGCACATCTTTGCTTTCATCCATAGCTCACTAGAAAAGCTGAAACCAGACAAACTCTGTTGTTGGTTTTGGCAATACTAGTGCTGGCCAACTGCTTTATATTCAGTGCTGATGCCTCAATTTATACAGAAAACATGCACCATCTACTTCCTTGCCTCAAGAGACCAGTCTCCATGGCAAATTCACTTCTCAGCAGCCTTGCCTCAACTGCAAATATCAAGCAATGACCTGGTTTTTAAGGCAAACAAGTTTCTTTCCTGATAAGAAAGCCTGTTCCAGTAGAACAAAACTAGACCTAGTCTGAGGCCTCAGTTTAACAGTACAATCAACCAGCATGGACCACTGTGCTAGTAAATTTGTGGCAAGACTATCAGCCCCTCCTCCCTATCTTATCCAGAAATCAAACAAAACTTAAAATACAGATTTCTGATAAATACGAATTTGACTTCTAATCCTCTCCGGGACATTTTTGACCTCCTATTATCAGTCTGTTCCAGTGACACAGGAGACACTTCTAATTTCTCTGAGCAGAAACCAGTCATCAGTTCATGTAAGAATGAGAAGGACACAAAGTATTTTGAGCAGCAGGAAAGGAACAAGCTGCAGTAAATCACAGATTGTTAGGGTTAGAAGGGACTTCAAAAATACATGAACTGCCACTTCAATGCATGCAAAGAAATGAAGCTATTCTAAGGACACCTGTTCCTTTGACAGCAAATTCAAAAAAAAAATAAAATAAAAAGAATGCAGCAGTCACTTCCTTTTCTGTATCATCTCTTCTGTTAAAAAAGTGGCATGAGGTTTTTCATTATTATCTTACTTGGCAAGCTGCATATCCACTGGCAGACAGAAACAACTGCAAAAGAATAGCAAGACCTAAAACCCAAATTCAAAGCAATGACTGACCTCTCTGGCAATTTTCTTTCATTTACCGTTTATGCGTTAATCATTTACTGGTGCACTAACTTGTGGTTTCTGGTCAATGTTTTCTGCAGCAGGAAAAACAAGTTATGCTCTCTCAAAAGAGTATCAATATGGAGGGACAGAACTGCAATAACATCTCTGGACCTAAACAAAAATAAAAAATAAATAAATTACTGGAACATTACATAGAATCTATGACATATTTTAGCACAGGATGACACTCCACAGGAAACCAAGAAGTGATACTTACTTAACAGAACTTCGGTAGATTCATCCTCCGCTAATTGGTGGGATGATGGCAACCTCGTCTCCAGGCTGCAGGACCAGGAGCTGATCTCCAAGAAGCACGTACTCCTGCCTAACAGCAAAAACTACTTGATCCCGGATGACAGCAAGCCTGAAGGGAATTGGCAGGAGCACAAATAGATTTCTAAACAGAGTGTTTGCATTTAAACATGAGATTTCATTAAACAGCAAAGTGCTGCACTATCTAGCACCGCTGAGGTAAACAGCATTAAGACTTATACAACCCAGCTTGCAATACACTTTCAAAAATACAACACCCACCTCCTACTCAGGTTCTCTTGTGGTGGCTATGCAGAAATCAACTCAGTGCAACTTTCAGAAGTCAAGAACTGCATCTGTCAAAGGCCTGCATCAGAATGAACCAATGCATACCAACCCCACTTCAGCACTTCAGCAGCTTCTAGCAAAGTAGGCAACTCAAGAGGTAGCAATAATCCAATCTGGGATCAGAAGGAAATGCTCCCTTGATTCAGCCTGGCTGGACTACAGCAATTTCCTTACATGGCAAGAGGCATTATGGGATGATGTTTGTGAGATCTCATGAAGATCCACTAGTCAGACAGTTGCTCTTGTACAACCTCACAGTTTATGAGGCTTTAGGTCTTTTGTACTTACAGGTCTGAAATTTACTATTAATAAGGAGTGGCTACAGAACTAAGAAGGCAGATATGGTGTGTTTTCTGGCAGATCTTCACATAATTTTGGATTTCACATCTGTGAGACCTTGCTGTGAGAGTCTACAGCTCTGGATACCATGAGACATGGACTCACTTTCATGACCAAGTGCAGTCAAATGGTGAATATGAAGGCAACACCAGTAAGACACCAGAAAAAGAATGCAAACATTTTTCTTTAGAAGGTGCAGGTGTGGTAACTGCTACTGTCTGAGACTCCAAAATCTCACACTGACAGCAGAGAGCTGTATCGCCTAGAAACAAGCAGGCATGCCAAAAGGATACAAGCAAAAATTATCTTATTTCCTACCAGCCAGATAGATAGAAAAAAGTAGGCAAGGCACAGGCTGTGCAAAACACAGTAGCACTGTCTCAGAGTGCAGGGGGAAGGGTAGGACTGTAGGGAAGTAAAGCAAGCCACTAAGAAACTGTGTTTCAGCTATGAAACTGAAGTGCCCATTAGAAGGATGGGCTCTAATTAATGTCATTTGTGAGTTAATTCACTGGGGAAAATGGGTGGAACAGAAAAGCATTGTCAAGTATGCTCAAGCTGCAGTCTCAATATCTATTAGCAATGTGAATAGAAGTCTGTGGTCAATACCCTACTGTTAAGTTGAGGTTTTCCAGAAAAGCTAGAAGCAGAAGCATTTTCCAAGAAGGCCACTGTGAAGTATATGCACATGCAAAATGTACTGCCCCAAGTCACCATTCATAAAAGGACAAAGTTGACAAACTATGGCAAACTGACAAACGGTGCTGCTGCGGCTTCTGACACAAAGTAAAATACACAGGATGCAAAGTAAAATACATACACTCCCTACTGCCTCCTCCCCAAAACCACACTTAGACTCAGTTCTTTGTAAGAAAAAGGTCCCTGGCCCAACATTTGGTTAGAGCATGACACTTGAAAACAAATGGCATTGATAAATGGTTAATTTTATTCATTGCCTTTGAGAGCAGGCCAAATAAAAAATGGTGGTGCCTAAAGGAAGACTCTGGCACCTAAGTCCAAAGTTTCAGAAATTCCAAGGCATTAAGCATTAAATCCTGAGGACCTCAACCTCTGTTATACCATACTTTTATTGCTTTTTTTTTTTTTTTACTCCACCTTCCAGAACAGTGTTACACCTTTGTCCCTTTGTCTGTCAGACTCATTCTTGACAGGACTGAGCACCTTCTCTCAGCCTTAACCTGAGGGGGAATTTCTGCTGACACCTCCAGAGAGCAGCAGTAAGTGCTACATGGGTCCTTACAGGGCACACCTGCGCACTCTCAGGACCAGACTCCCTGTGAAATGCCACCAGCAGTGGGTGTTTGTGGGGTTTTTTCAAAGCAGAGGAGATAAAAAGTGGCCAAGCCTATTTACTGCGTAAGTGGCTGAAAACCTGTGGCAGACCTTCAGCTCCTTGCCTGACCTGCCTTCTAGAGCACGCTGTAAGCTCAGACCAATGGCTAACAGTTACATTAAATGTAAGTGATCAAAACCACCTGCTTGTTATTATTAATTTCTTATTTATTGCCCTGGCTGTGTTTGAGTCTTCCTTGAGCCATCTCACCTTCTCCACAGGTTAATAACACAGCTCAGTTCTCACCTGCAGCATGTTTACCACACTGTGGCCCTCCTAGACAACAGGCCACATGCCTCAAGGTACCCCTCATGCTTAACTTTCGTGTACATTTACTGGACCTGGGCCTTTCCCTGTTTATACCTAAAGCTACAGCATTTCCAGCTGGCCAAAACACAGCACATTTGCTGCAGGTTATGAGAACAAGGTAATGCTGGGTTTATGGTACCGAAGTACTGATACGTGTTCCAGCTCAACTCCAAATGCTGAACCTGTGTTTACCAAAGAAGCCGCGGCACCAGCTCTGCCGACTACCTGGGGTGCAACTTGACGATCTCCTCCCAGAGCTGGAGCGCGGTGATCTCGCGTGGCACCGAGAGGGTCTCACTCCGCAGCCCTGCCAGCTCCGCGCTCCGGGCGAAATACAACACCGAGACCTGCCCGGGGACAAACGGCGTCAGGGGAGCGGGGCCTACCGAAGGAAAACAACGCTGTTGCACGTTAACTTCTCCGATAATACCAAAACAACCGAAACCAAACAGGAGTGAGGAAAAGTTTTCCCTGCGTTTGGTTTTGTCGGTTTGGGTTGCTTTTCTTTTAATGCCGATAAAGCTCTGTGGCATTCCCCCGGCTGCCAGAAAGAGCATGGGAAAGGGCCGAGGGAGGGTGTCTGTCAGCGCGGAACCGTGTACTGCTCCCGCCGCGCAGGCCTCGCCCGCCGGGCGCCTCTGCTCGCTGAAGAGCGGGGCTGAGTAAGCCCCGCCGTCCCCCTCCCCCGGTACCCGCCTCTCCTGCAGCCGGTGCCCGCTCCCCAGAGGTACCGGCCGGCTGCACGTACCTGGCAGCGCATGGAGCCCCGTCCCCGGGCGGGTAGCCCTCCGCCGCGGGCTCACGGTGGCGCCTGCGCCCGGCCGAGAGGCGTCGTGCCCGGACCGCCCCTTGCGGCCTAGGCTGGGAGCGCGGCGCCTCCTCGCTCCGGTAGGGTCGGGGCGGGGCGGGCTAACCCTGCCTCAGCGGTGTAGTGCAGCTCGGGATCGCTCCGCTTCCCTCGCACCGACGGTAACAGAGGTGTGAGTCGAGGTGGGAGATGGTGGGAGAGCAGAAGGTGAGAGGCTGTGTGTTTATCGCCCAAACGCAGCCTCTAGTTTTTTGCTTTAAGACGGGTTATCATATGGGTTCTGTCTGCAGAGTGCGTAGGGGTTGCAAGTGGTTTCAAACGTGTCCACTGCCCTGCGCATGTTATACATGCACCACACAGGCACGTAATAGGTATACATAACATGTAAAAGCTCCAAAAGGCTGATACAGGATTCTGGGTTAGGCTGTTTTTCAGTGTGGAGGTGGTTGTGGCAACTGTCTCTCCCTGGCCGATCATACACCATCAGGAGCTCCCTGCATGGAAATGTGGTGGAGGAACAATGTCCAGCCTCCTGCCGTTGTGCACCACGCAGGAGGAGAACACAGCATGGAGTATGTGGTAGATGCTGCGGCCAGGCCCACAGCAGCTGTACTGCAAAACTGCATTTTTGTGGGTGGCCAGGGTTATTTCTGTGCTTGCCTGGTAACACTTGTAACCCTACAACAATAAAAGAAGAGCTGTTCCTGCCAGGTCAGCCAGGGAAACTGGTTTTTGACATCGTCATTGGTTACTGTGATTCAGACAGGTGGAAAACGTCTGTCCTAGATGGATGCAATAATGTCAGAAAAAAAAAAAAAGGGGGGGGGGGGGGGCAAATAAAGCACCTTCAAATACAGGATTACTATCCAGTCATTTCAAAAAATGGCTAAGAAACAGACTTTTCTATGTAATAATTCTTGCCTCTGAAGTACGAAGGCAGCAAAAGTTACAGTGATAAATTCTTCCAGAAAAATATGCCCTAGAAATACTGTTATTTCCATGGAGTTAGTACACCACATGGTAATCTTCTGTTGTGTGGAACAAATAAGTGATTTAAACTGTATTCTTTTTTTTTTGTGAATGATTTACTACTATTACAAATTGAACTCTCCCCAAGACAGCATGTGTCAAGTGAGTAAAATGATTGCTTTCTTTCTTCTCTGGGCTGTTTAATTTTGGATCTATACATCTTAAATGAAATAAATTACTTTGAAAAGGTATATATGACCCAGCTAGCAAGTGGCTGGCATGTTTGCCCTGTGCAAAAGATGTGCCACAGTTGTCTGTCCTTAAAGTGAGGTGACTGAGTGCTGGGCTTACCTGGAGCAAATTAGCCTCTAAGAAAAAAGTGAGTTTTGAAAGATTTATCCTTGTATTTAGGGTTGAATTTAGAGTTAGGTCCACTATGAAATAAGGAGAGAGGAGCTACTGGCAGTGAATTTCTGGGTTTTCCTTATTTGAGCTCCAATTAGTAACTCACCTAAGCTAATTCTGGAGTATTTTTCAGAGGATGGCTCAGTCTTCAGGCCTTAGTTAAAGGCAGAATTTGTGCCTAGGAAGGACAGCAGTAGAGTAGGATAATCTGTTAGCTATGTTCTAGAACATACACAGAGAAATTAAATGTTCTTAACAGCATGAATTAAGCTGAGGTGTAAAATGAATGTGTAAACCAAAACTCTTCCTAGATACCTCTTCATTCTGGAGGTCTCTTCTTCCAGGAATACCAGCCTCAGTGAGAGGTGTAACTACTTGCTGAGTTTGCAAGAGTGAATTTTGGTTCATATTGCTTTCCTTTATTTGTGTGGGTTTTTTTTGAGGAGTAGAGACACCTGCATAAGAATGGAAGCTGTTTCTGTAGTTCTGGAGAAGATACGTTAGCTCTCTAGAGACTGGGATTTCAAATCTGTCTCTATGATTTCTATAGGCTAGCTCCACATGATTTTCTCTTAAAATATTTTCTGGTTTGGATCCTTCTTTCAGAGCCATTTTCTTCCTTCAACTTTCGGTGTAAGTAGCTACAATGTATATAATCTAGTTTTAAGTGTTATTTACTGAGTCTTACCCTTTAAATTAAATCTTGTCCAGAGCCATGGGGCCTTTGCTTTGTCTAACAGGTGTGTATGCATTCTCCCACACCACTATATGTGTCAGCCTCTCGTAATGCTGAGATGAAGCTGTGATGAAGCCCTCCAAAGCAGACATTTCATATTCTGCTTTTCAACCTTCCTTTATTTTAATAATGTTTAATACCGAAAAAGTGCTAATCTGACTGTATGGAATTCTCTTACACCACCCAAATAGACTATGACTTAAAGAAATTCGATTTTAATAATACTAAAGAGAGTCAAACAGTTAGGATTCCTATTAACTTATTTTTTACTTACCAGCAGCAAACTTTGAGCTCTACTATCTAGCTAGAGTATACCCAACACTAAGCTTACACTTACACTGTTTCTACAGTGTGCTGTTGAATGGATAGAGCACAGCAAAGTCAACAAAACTTAAGTTAGGTGGGGTAGCCTGCAAGTCCTAAGCTGTTTTTAAAATAACTTATTACAAAAATTGGTATAAAACATGACTCTGTGTAATGGGGGAAAAAAAAAAAAGAAAACACACAACGAGAAGAATGAACTGGAGACATACTGTTAATCTTTTTTTCCTTTTTACCAATGATTTACTTAATGTCACTGCAGCAAAAGTAACTCTCTGGGACTGCAAAAGATTGTGATTGTCTAACCTCTAGTAGATTTTCTGTTTCCTTTTGTTTTCATTTTAGACTTTTTCTCAGGACTGTTTGGTATAAATCATGAGTTACTGCTCTAATGTTAAGATTTATGCTTAGGAAGTCTTAAGAGAAATTCTTTTACTTCAGTTTTACTGTTGTGAAGAATTTAAGTTATGTTGGTGCTAGACATGCATCTTTGTTGTACACCCGAGATGTAGATATTGATGCATAACAGTATTTAGAAGACAGACACCATTTCTTTACTTCCAGCTTCCTGAAATAACCAGGAAAAATAAAAATTACCATGATCTGGAATAACCCTTCATTACCTGTTGCACCCTTTATTTATCTCGGGCAACCAGCCAGATCTGAAGTCAGTTTAGCATTATTCTTCTTCTAGTGAATTCATTAAGAAAAAAAAAAGGGGGGGGAGAAAGGAAAGCCAAAGCTGTTTGGAGTAATCTACAGAGCTCCAAAAGTGTGGCAGGTATAAGAGATATGTCACCATGGATTCCAGTCATTCCATTGAATTCAGCTCTGAATTTGGCCTCATCTTATGTCAACGCTGGTAATAATCTGGAAAACATCTCCTTCCTATTTTGGGAGGAAGGAGAGCTGTTCCTTTAGTTTCCATGGTGGAACAATGGAGAGAAAAATGTGAAAATATGAATCTGTCTGAGGCACTATGACCTTTAGGATTCCTGTGTGCGAGGTATATGTGGCCATTTGACCAATGATTTTAACATTCCCCTTGGCACTCTTTGAAATTGTCTATTACAAAACAGATGGTGCAGTAGTTACTTTTTGAAGGGCTAGAAGAGCATGACCACATCTGGAATTAATCGTTAGCTCCCTAAGCCAATAGATCACCCAATTTAAGAGGGCCTTCCAGTACGAATTCATTGCACAAATACAGAGAAAGAATACAGAGTATAAGCAGTCTGAAACTATAATTCATAGGCACACAACTCTTTCTGTTCAACTGTCTCATTTATGGGCATGTCTTTCCTACAAGAATTTCTTTTTATTTTCGTTGCACAACAGCAGTAAGTGAAATATGTAACTTCTTAAATAAGGTTTTTAAAAATCCATAAATTTTCAGGTTTTGCATAAAGTATTTTCCTTTTCCATTGACAGCTACATTATTACTAAAGAGATGACCTCTTTTCATTTCCATACTGTCCTTTACCCCAAAGGATAGCTAAAGGTTATATTAAACCAACATGCATGCCAGCATCATTCAAATAAAGCTACCTATGGGGGTTTGGATGATCATTAAGCATGCTCTGAAGAATGCAGGGAAACGGCATTAGGGCATTCAAAAATAAATGGTAAAAACTATTTCTGCAACATTCAATGCCAAAGGAAAACACAAGTTTTAACCCATAGAATCTCATATTTTAAAGTGCCTTTTACTGGGCTACTCAGCTGTCATTTGATCTGGATAATCTAAATATTAAAAATATTAAATGTGTTATCTGTCATTATAAAGAAAAAAATTGTAATTCCAAAACTTCATTATTAACTACAAAAGCCCCAAATTCATGTAACGAAGTAGTTGCAAAGGCAAAGAATTTTGAATGTTACCCAATCGACAGGTCATGTCTCTGATACTACATTTAGAAAGATGAAATTTCTTGTCTGTAGTATTTCACTTGGCTTCTGTGCTCCTTTGCAAAGCACCTAGCACAGGGAGACATGAAATGCCTGCAGATAAGAAGTACAGTTTTAGTTTATATTCCCAGATTAAATTGCTGGCCTTTTAATTATCATGATGTGTAAGGATTTGAAACATTGCACAAGGTAAGAAACATGTTATAATATGAATTTGCTGAAGCCAGTGAAATCCCACAGGAGTTACCTGATCGGTGGGTGGCTGATGAAAATAAAACCAACCTCTTTACTAACCAGTTCAGAATTTGAGTTTTGTCCTACCAGATTACAGATCGTGGGTACCCTCCTTATTAGTTTTTTATAACCATTGTAGTTGCTTTGCTCAACTTGAAAATGGAAGTTTTGTTGAAGTTTTAGCAGTATTTCATATACTGGGAGTACACACAGCATAACTGTGATAGGATATTCTGCAAATGGTAGTGTACCTTAGATTTAGGTTCTGGTTGTATTACCTGCTGAATTCTTTTGATACACGTTAAAGTGTTCTAGGTGGTTTGTCTTCAGTCTTTTCATGATTCTGTAGAATACTGGGCTTGTATTTAAAAATGCTGATTAATTGTACACTTAAACTTTAGCATTTTTGATAATAGAGTGAAAAATGTGTACACTTTTGTAAGCACTCCAAAGAGACAGTGACACAAGAGATACTAGGAGAAGATCTGCACTGACCCTGCCTCAGGGTTTGTCTGCAGTTTGCTTCATGCTGTGTTCCCATGCCTCCCATATCTCTCATACCTACTTTCTATGTAGTAGCCTTACTGACAGTCTGCAGATGTTAATCATCATATAGTCAATGATGTGTTGAGCTGACTGAATTAGTCACTACAAACTGAATTAGTATTCCTACTGGACATGTTTTATGCTCATTACTCGCCTATTCCACACATTTCCAGAAAAACATGGCTAGATCCCGACTTAAAATGTCTTCCACTAAGGTTGATCAAACAGGAATTATTTCCATCAGCCTGTGTGGCCTGTGCTTATTCAGTTCTTCTCTGTGTTCCTTTATGACTGGAATGCTTTCTTTGTAAGTAAAAAAGACATTTTTTTTTTAAGAAAGATTTTAGTCTGTTGAATTTTTTTTTTTAAGACCCTGGAAAAAAAAAGTTGTGTGATTAGTTCTGAAGGCCAGTGACCTGATAACTTTTACTTTTTAGTATGAATCAATAGTTCTTGTAGGGAAGATAGGTAGTGACTGCACAGTTAAGAATGAATTCAGTTTTGCATTTCATATTTAGGTTAAAAGCCATGCTACAATCTGCCATCCAACTAGCAAATTCTGCTTACAACTAAGAAGTATGGGACAGACTGCATTGCTAGCAAATAGAGAAAGCATACCTTAATCAAACCATCCAAATTCTGCGTGCAAAACTGAGATCCTAAAGTTTCTATGGCATTGTTTTGACTAAAATTTTCGTTTTCTATTATAATATAACAGCACACATATCCACATGAGGGCACCAGCTGACATCTTATTTTCAGATCAATGTGTAGTCTGTTTCTGAAATGAACATGTCAATAAATGGTCACTCTGTCATTGTACTTACAGAGCTAGAGTAAAGAGTGAACTGTTCAGTGTTACAGTTCTCAAATTATGTCTTATTCTTTTTTTATTCTTAGGGCAAAAATATTTTTACTTTCCCTAAACTCTGCATTCAACAGAAATATTGAAATGAATTCTAATCACAGAGAGATCTGGGGATGTTAAGATTTCAAAAGAAAAAAATATTCTTAACCTGTCTGCATAATGGAATGTAAGTGAACTCTCTTAATGTTGGTGAAGTTTATTATTATTTCTTAGCCTTGAAAGGAGAACAAAAATCCCAAGGTTTTATCCTAATTTTCATTAAATACACAAAAATATGCAGTCAACACCCATTTCATTTGTAGAAGTTATAGAATATTTTTTAAAAAGCAAAGAGTGCTGTACTGTGGGTTAGGCTGAGGATTCAGGACCAAGATTGTCCACTTCCTTTCCCTGCTGAGCTCCAAGAACATTGACCAACATAAATACAGTACAGGAACAAGGATCAACTGAAAAGCCTAATGCCTTGGAAACACTGGAAGATATCTTAAGGATTCTGGCTAAGTGATTTTAACGTAGGGCAGACCTCAATTTGGCTCAGTGTAGCTGGTAACGTAGGAGAAAAGAAAATTTCCATGTCCTGAGAGATAACAAAGCTAATGATGCATAACAGGAAACCTGGGACTCCAGCATGCACACTGAGGCAACAGAAATAACGCAGAAAATGTAGCTTTGTTGCTGAGTAAAACCCAGAGAAGTACTCCAAGCACCATAGGTGTGTGAATACCTGAGAGGAATTGTGAAGCTGTTGGACAGTCTTCGTGCCAGGATCCATTTGGTGCTTTTGAGTCACAGTCTCTTTAAGTCTAAGTGGTACTGACAACTCATAGGAGATTTCAAAGGCATCACAGGAACTGCAAGAGCTAAGATAAAAATGAAAAATAAAAGACTAAACTGGAGCTTTAGTGGAGAGAAGTGGCAAAGCTGCTACAGCAGCAGCTGTTTCTGTGAGAAGGTTCTGAGCTGAGGTCTGTCAGAAAGGATGGAAGTACTTTGACCTAATTTTAGCTGTCCAGGGTTACTTAATGAGTCCTAATTTGTTGGCTAGGCATCTCCTATAGCTAATGAAGAGGTAGAGACATCTTTAGAAAGCAGATCAGGTCTTACACCCACCTAATTTTGATACTTATCCTAAGATACCTGCTGTCTAGAGGCAGCTGTAGAGCTTCACTGACTATAGGAGGATCATCTGGGAGTAGATTAGACACCTAAATCTTATCAAAACTTAACTGAAATTGTCCCATCAATTTATAGGTGTATTGTGCATTTGCTGTGCATGTCTAAATAATGATCACTTCTGCATATTTTAAAACTCCAAGTAAGAAAGTTTTAATAGTTGAACTCTTTCTTATATTTAGTACATGGAGACCCAGGTACTAAAACCAACATTGAAATAGTGACACCAGTGTGGCACAGGAGAAAGCAGTGATGTAGACAATCAGTCCAGACATACGGTAGCACATGTGTGAACAAAATGCAGGCTTTGAATACACAAGAGTCCTTGTACTGGGAAGTGGCAACTCTGGAAAAAATTTAGAACTACAGAGGTCATGTGTGGTATTTTCCTCATCAACTTGCTCTTGCCAATAGATATTCAGTGAGAACATGGATTTTAAAAGACTTTCTTTTCCTTAGGCCTTCAGTACATACATAGAGTAAATTGGTTCAAATGGATGATTTCACAAACTGAATCTGAATTTGTTAATAACATGAAAGTTGTGTGATATAAGCCTTAAAGTCTCCTAAAAGGCTTCTGCTTTTCCACTACTGTATTTGGAATAAGGCTATTCAATAATTAAAATGAAAATTAACAGAACAGTATAATCCTTCCATGAGCAGAAGCACTATCATGTTTCCGTGGATTAACTCAGATGATTTACCAGGTTATCGCTACCATGGAGATTGAGTAGTGGTATGCTTGGTAAAGATATTAGGGAAAACTGCAGTTGTGGCAACTTTTTTCCAATTAGCAGCTAAAGACAAACATTTACTATCATAAATCCTATTTGAGTAAAATATGGTGTTACCCTTTTTCTTTTGGGGTTTTTGGTGTTTTTGTTTTGTTTTGTTTTGTTGGGTTTTGGTTTATTTTTTGGTTAAATTCAGGGCATATCCCAGTTGTTTTACCCCAGCACATTTCAGCCTCAAGACTGCCCTCTGGCCTCCTTCTCTTCCTTAGTCAGGCCTTCTCCTATCCTCAGATTTTTATTTTGAATAAGTACTTTTAATTTTTGAAATTTTATTTAATAAATATACATACCCACAGCCAGGGATCTGCAACCTCTCTTTCCAGGCAGCAGTAGGACCTGCACATACTCGCTCCTGGTTGGTGTTTGCTCTGAAGGACAGACATCAGCAGCCCTTCTTTTCCTCACCTTTGCAATGAATCTAGATACACTGCAGAATGTCTCCAGAATATGTGGTAAATGTGCCGCCCATAACAGCTTGAGAGAAGCATACTCTGTACCGATGTACAACAACTTCGTAGGGCTCTGGGAATTGCAAACCTTGGTCTTTCTCAGAGCGCTGATGTCCCTTACTCAAATTTTGCAGGATTCATACAAATGGAAATTGAATGTTAATTAAAATAAATGTATGTCTCTTTGCCTTTCTGTTTTAAATGGAGGGATAAAACCACTACTGAAATTCAGGTTTTCCTGGCTGGCCAGAATATATAGCTAATCCTAAAAATAATCTTGTGAGGTCCCCTTAAACCTATATATCTAAACCGTGAGAAGTAATAATAGCTGGAAAGTTTGAAGCATACCATGTCTACTTACTACATGCAGTGTGGCATCTGCAGGCTTGAGTTTCATGCAGCTTTATGTGCTTTCTGCAGTGAGGACATTTACAGTCCCTTTTGAAGAATTTACACTTACAGGTCTCGCAAAAATTCATAATACCCTTAAAGTATTGCAGATAATGAGTTATCAATTACCTCTTTTTATTCATAATGAAACAATAAATAAACTTCAATAAACCTGATCCTAATGATTACTGGCCTTGTGTTAAAAGGCTAACAAAAGAATTTGATGCCGTAGTATGTACATGTGTAACATTTTTAATTCTGCAAGCGCTTTCAGCTAGTGTAGCCAGCCTTGCCATCAAATGTGGTAACTGTTGAAAGCTGTCTAGCAGCAGCCAAAAAAAACTTTACAAAGCAAGTGTATCGGTTCACCATGCAGCTGCACCAACATTGATGCCAGCTCAGGAGAGAAGGTGCAGGTGGGAGCAAGCAGTGGGAAAGTGGAATCATTTATTTCAGAAGCAGTGTGGGGTTTAAGCCAAAATAAACTGCTCATGGGTCTACTAACTAAGGGTTGAGAATATAACAATGGTATGTAAGTAGAACTCAGATTGATCAAGTCTTTTGTTAGTCATTTATAAATTTAAGAACAGACAAGTGAACCCAGATTTCCGAAGAACTTCAGGTGTCCAATTACAGAGTTTAATTGTTCTCTCAATATAAAAATAAAAAAGAAAGTTTTAAAAGTTGTGCATAAAGATGGGCATGCTTTTGTCAAAGAAATGAAGTTACAAGTTAATGAAGTCGTGCATTTCATGTGCTGTCCATGTACATCATCAGCTGACCTATATAGTTGGCGTCAGGGTGCTGGTACCCCCATACACAGACCACGATTGTGGGCAGACCTAGAGGTGATTCCTAGGAAGTAAAATTGTCCTGTACTTTAAGTCTAGACCCTGTGATTAGTTTATCAAATTAAAAACTCACAAGTGATTAGTTGAACTAAAGAAGTGGTATTTGAAGTTACAAGAAGAAATCTCTTGAATATCCAGTAACCTCCTACCATGAAGTGAGGGCCTATGGATTACTCAACTAGTCTGGAATAAAACTTCCTTGTAAAAGTAAACTCTCCAAAGTAGAAATTGATATGGAATTTCCTTTGGGCTCAGTACTGAGGTCTCAGACCTGGGAAATTAATGTGATCTATAACAAACCTAATAGGGGCTCAAATGCTACACAGACTCCTCCAGTGACCCCAGGGTAATCATTCTTTTCTTCAGTGCTTCTGTAGCTACTTTTCCTTTGGTAAAAGCATCTTGGGAATGCTTCTCAGGACTGAGGGAAATGCCTGTTTTCAGACCTGTCTTCCTGAACTCCCATCCCAGTTTCACACAGCTCCCACATCTGTCCATTCAAAACTGGTTATGTCCAGTTTTAGCCTCTTTATTATGAAGATTGAATGAAGCACATACTCATCTGCACAGAAATAAATGGGGTTAGTGGGAGCCTGTAGCTTACAAGCCTGTAGTAGACCTAAGCTTTTGCTTTGGATCTTTTCCTTGGATTTGAACAAAGAGAAAATGGAGCAACCTTTTTCCAGAAGTTGTTGTTTAATCTAGCAATGCTTTTTCTATGCAGCAAGATGCATATGAGTTGTTAGTTATTTTTACAACCCAGCATATGTATGACAAAGAGTATAGTGTACATGAGGAACTCTGGTTTGGGAATCACTTCTACTGTCTTGTCTGTTTTGTACTCTCTTGATATGTGATAATCCTGGTTTGCGCACTCTCTTGGGATCTCAGAGATTGTGAAACGGAAGGTAACAGGGCCAGAATTAACTTCAAGTAATTACTGACCAGTCTCAACCTAGTTTTTACCTCATGTGTACCTGTTTTAGTTTTTCACAATTCTCTTTGACCCAGCAGAGATAATGTAATGCTTGATGCAAATTACAGCATCACTTTAGCTATACATGCAAGCTGTGAAGACTTCTCATCTTTGGCATTGCCTTTGTATGTGGCTGAGCAGAGATTTGTCATTTTGCCTCTTGCAACTATGGATTATTATTCTTTTTTTTGTCTCTTCAGGAGGCCACCGCAAATTGTAGCACACTGCTTTTAGCAGCCCTGAAAGAAAATTCATGTACTCATATTCAAAGACTGGTATTTGAAAGGACTGTATATAGATCTGCCGCTCATAACCAACACATGAATGAGATAGAGCAACAGTTTCAAAAATCAGGACCTGGTATGGAAAAGCAGAATATCCTTCAAAGACTTTGCATTACCACTGGTTCTACATATTCATCTTGGAACATCTTCAGTTCTGTCTTGACCACTGTCAAAATGTTTTATTGTTGAAGTCAGACTACTGAGGTTTCAGAGACATTGCTACAGTTTAGTAAATGTGGGGGAAGGTATCTCAGCTTTAACTATTAGAATATAAAGGGGAAAACTCCTGTAAATTATCAAGAACAGATTGTATTTCTATTCTGTAGGAACCGAGGGACTTCAAACAGAGTAAACAATATTTTAAACTAAGTATTTCCTAGCGTATGAGAGCTTTCAGAGTACTCTGAAACCCAAAGGAGAAGCTTTAAATATGGTTAGAATACATAAAATTACTCTAGGAAGTATCCTTTTTAAGACCAGTTTATATAATTTCATCCCCACGCAGACTAGATCTCGTGTACTAGATCACCATAACCACAAAGCTTAAAAATACGTCAAGGTGGAAAGAGGGCATGACAGGACAAAAGTCCCAGGCAACAGAGCCACTTAGCATTAATGAAGGGTGTGGTTCTGGGAGGTGTTCTAAAGAAATCGAAATCACTCAGATGCCTTTGGCCACCCTATTAAGTAAAGCATCTATATTTTTGCAGGAGAAACATAATACCGCTCTGTAGGTGAGAAATCTGGATGGACTGGTGTGTGCCTGTCACTGACATCTGCTGCAAAACTCTCCCAGAGTTTGCCCACCTTGGTCATTGATGTGCTGGGAATTAGCTATATGTCTCTTGACTTTTCATGTTCTAATTCCAATGCACAGTGCTGAGTGTAAAACATAAAATTGTGGTTACTCTGCAACAGATTTGTCCAAAACCCCCCAAAATATTAGTAGTTCCATTATCTGCCCCTTTAATTTTAATTTTGCTCTGGTATCTATAGATTTTCCAGCTACCCCAGTTCCCAGAGAGACTGCTCTTCCACGAACAACTTTCACAAGGGGTAAAAAGAAGGCATCTAATTTTGTAGCATTTTTTAAAAAAGTTTCCAGAAAAAATATTACTTTTTTCATCTCTTCCAAAGAAAGGCTTAGGCAAGACTTGATTTTCTTTTAATTTTTTTTTTTTTTTTTTTTTTTTTTTTTAAATCTGGGAAGCAAGCACTCTACCTCTGAATCAGTTCAAGATAATTGGACACCTGCTGTGGGTGCCATGAAAAACATTTTCAGAATGGTATCAGGCAAGTACTGGAACAATTTGCCCAGAAAGGATATAGAATCTCCATTCAAAGCTTACCAGGGCACTGGGCAGCCTTACTTGACATTGGAAGTAATGCTTCTCTGAGCAAGTGCTCAGACTGTGTGATGTCTTGAGCTCCCTTCCAGTGTCAATTCCTCTGTGATTCTATTATTTTGAGGATTTCCACGGGAAGTGTAATTCTTCAACACTTCAGTTCTCAACATATCCCTGTGCTCAAGACCACACATTTATTGCCTACCTCAACTTGTCAGCCGATAAATGGTCCCTCATTAGTCAGTAGAATAAAATAACTAACTGTGGAAGAGAAAATGACAGAGCCAGAGGATTTTTACATATTAAATGGGTATTTAAAAAATGGGACACTTTAATAGGAAATTAAGTAAGACCTGGATAATCTTGGTCACCAATAATAGAAGGTGAATTTCTTTTCAGAAAAACTACCCTAACACCAGCCTAACACCATTTTCTTCAATGGGGTTAACACTATTCTACATATTTGTGAGATCAGAACCAGGTAATTTTTTCTTAATGGTCTGGATGCCAAAACACTTCACTGTTCTGAATGCAGTGGTATTAAATGTTTTCAGTCAGCCCTGAAAAAAAAACACATTAAGTTCATGTTTTGTCTCCAGCCATGGTCTGCTTTTTTTCCTTTCTGTTCAGGTATTGAGTTTGGAACACAAAATGCTGATCCACAGCTGGAAGTAGCCCAATGGTCAGGGCTCTTCCTATCTGGATTTTTTTTTTCTTTTTTTTTTTTAACCCACGAGATTGCAAATTGCTCAGGTGCAGAAAATTTCTGTATTTGTGTATGTTCCTTGAAAAGCAGGAGACCTGATTCCACTATTTGACCCATTTTGGTGGGTTTCTTTCAGACATCTCAACATTTGTTTCTTACTGGCTGAGTCTCCGGGGATGTAAGAAACAAAGACCGGCACGTTTCTTGCCTGTAGCACTGAGCTGAGCTGTGGCTTCTCTGTTTACCATATGTCCCAACAAGCAAATGCATGGTGCCAGCTCATGCAACAACATGCACTATGTTAACTGGCTGTATAAAAGCATCACATAGGATTCGGCTGCATCACTTTCTTGTCTGTAGGTTTTTACCTCTCATTCTTCCTCAGTTTTATGGATGTAGACTTAAGGTCTGTGTGGCATAAGCTGAATGTGAAGGTCTGATTTACCCAGTTTATCTGAGGGACTTGAATTAGGAGCATATTTGCCATAGGCTACCTTAATGGTCTATTAAGAAAGAGAGACATTTTTGAATGGGGTAGAGGGATGGGGGTTGCTAGAGCTCAGGGTGAGCTGAATAACACTTGGGAAAGATTTTCCCTTCTTTTTCTAGAGGGAGTTAAAAAATAATACATTCCTAATTAAGGTACTTGTCCAGCTCCCTGGGTTTAGGTGGGATGAAACTGGCGAGAATGCAAATGCTAACAAGGCTAATCCCAGGCAGGCCAAACAATTTTAGTTTCCTATCAGCCCCTCAGATCTGGTTTGTTTAGCCTTTCTTCTGTCTTTCAATTGTCATATGCCAAAGCAATATGTGGGCTTCTACCCCACAATAATTCTTTCCTCTTTTATAGAGAGGTTGGCGACAGCAAGCTACCTGGCATGTTCCATGGTCCAAGCATGCCTGCAAACAGGTGCTACAGACCAGAGAGGATGGAGCAGGTGTAGAGGCATGGAGCAGGTTAGGGAGGCAGAGCAGTAATGGAAGGAGGGGAGACAAAACAAGGTGCTGAGCTGAGGGTGTGAAAAACAGGAAGTTGAAGAGAGGAAGATGAAGGAAAGGTAGGAAGTCTTGGGTAAGGACAATATGCATCTTTAGTGGAGAATGTAGAACCCCTAAATCCTGGCAGGGGCCAGAGCTGTGGGAAGTCTCCCTTGGTGGAAATACATGCTCTGCACATCACCCTGTGTTCCAGTCCTTCCAACCTCTTACAAAATGGGGTCCAGCAGTAGCTCAAAAATGATAGATGAGATTCAGATCTTGATTTGAATTTGATCCCACCACCCCCAAACACTGAGCAATAAACTAGAAGTACAAAAAAAGTGAAATATGAAAAAACGAAAAAAAGGGAGAAATGCAAAGTTGACTAAAGAGGAAAGGGGAATTACAACTGATGTGCCCTGGATTCTGTATGAATTTCTTTTTGCTCTCTTGGTTAAGTATTTCCAGATCATGTACCTAGCTATCCTTTTGCCAGCATTTAGTAATTGTCCACTAGTCAATACCAAGTGCATCTTTCTAACCTCCCACACTTTTGGGGTCAAAGAGAGCTTTCTCTAGCTCCTGCCAGCTTTAACAGGTGTTGCCCAATTTTTTCTAGGAAAAGGCTTCTGTAAAACAGGTCTTGCACTGGTTTGGGATTCTGTCTGCCCCACTGAGGTTTGTGTGCATGAATAAGTGCAGTGCATCTGGTGCACTTATAACTGCTGAGCTCACATTCAGGGCCATCTTTTATCTCATTAGAGACAGACAGAATCTTTTAGCATTTAAAATTTTAGTGTTTTCTAGAAGACTTTTTGCTTCATCCATAAAATTAATATCCTGGCTTTACGTGCCAGACTGGCTTATAGAAGAGGGAACAGGGTCTAGCAATACTGTTCCAGCAATTAGAGGGTTCCTAGTTTTTCGCTGATCATCTATTTTTCCTATGATTATTCCGCTATTAACCTTGTTATGATACCAGATTAATTTTATAAATATGCAGCTAGAGGTGACCCATCCAGCCTGAACGTTTGTGTGTATGTTTGTGTGTTTATCTTTGCCTCTGTGTGTGAGGCGTTTCCAAGGAATCCAAACCTGGCTCCAAATCCAAAGTCCTCAGATGATTCCTGTCGCTGCAGAAGGCTAAAACAAAACAGCTGAGCACAACTTTGAAGACATTTAGATTCTAAATCCTTGTCCAAATGATTTGAATTCCTCTCCTTCTCCCATCCCTTTAATCTAGGTTAAAGATAAGATCTTGAGAGCACAGGAAAAAGAAAAGAGAATATCAACAGTTGATATTAATTGCCCTCTATCAATCCCTGAAGAGTTCTCAAAATATTTAGACAATCTAATGTATCAACATTAATAAACAAAAAGTGAGAAAGAAAAAAAGCTGTAATTACAGCAGAGTTTGAACATCACATCTGATAAGTAACAAAGACCTCTAAATAGAACAGATAAAAAAGGTGAAACAGAAAGCATAGTAAAGAAAAAAAAAAAATCAAAGCATTGTCCTCAGTGCTATAGAGGTCACATGAATTAAACGACTCTAATGTCTTTCCAGAAAGAAAACATCATTAAAAGCCTGGAAGAACTGAGTTCTGAATTAAATCTGTATCAACATTCAAAGCACTTCCCCCTCTCTTCCATCCAGCATTTTTCCTAAGGCCTCCTGCTTGACCCATAATAACCATGTAATTGTCATAAACAAAAAATAAACTTCTGACCATTAATGGAAGATTAAAATTGTGTAAGAAGTAGTGTGGATTAACCAAGTCTTAAACTAAGAGTACATTCCAGGTCTGAAAGAAGCTCTATAAATACGAATATATGGAATTTATTGATTTAATTATTACCATTATGCACTGTGTTTGCTAGTCAGTTATATTTATTGTCAGTAACTAACAGATTTATTTGCTTTAAAGGTAAAATAATTGTTAATTCTTTATGATAGTTCTACAAAGTAGTGAAACCCAAATTATTACCAACAAGAACACAGTGCAATTTGCAAAAGCTTACCCCACCTTTTCAGAAAATATAGTTCACCCCATGTGATTAGTCTCTTACTGGTCTTGAATGGACAGGTGTCTTAAAACCACCTTCATTCTGTCCGTACAGGGCACTGGGGCCACACAAGGCACTGGGGCAAGCAGCTGTTCAACATCCTCTGCCCAGCACTCCTCCCTTCCACTGGAACTTTCTCACCTTCTTTCTTATTGTGTTACATCTGTTGATCTTCTCCTTCATCAGTCATTTCTAACAAAATGAATGAGTGGAGTTTAATATACTTCACTCTAGGGTAGCAAGTATGTTTTTTCTGGTTTTGCTTGAATTTACTTATAAGAAGCTATATATTTCAGTGCAACCCTACAGTATTTTCATTAAGATGAAACACTGGGGGCATTTCCATTGAGATGGAGGATATGTCACAAAGACTGTTTCTCATGTGGTTCTTCAGTGACATATATTTTTTCCTGTAAAAAAATAAAGACTACAAAGAAAAACAAAAACCCAAACCACAACTCAACAAAGGGAATTGGCCTGGGGAAAATGCCACTGAGATACTGTTAAGAAGGCTGACTTAAAGCCAAGCAGCATAGGCACAGCGAATGCCTCAGTCCACCCATTGTGCTTACAGCCACAGGGGGCTGAGAAGAATGCCCAATAAGATTTTAGCAAAAGTGTGGTAAAAATATTCTGGTATAGCTGCCTTTGTTTCAGAAATCAGAAACCTTAGTTTTCAATTTAACCTATACTATCCTGCTGTAACATAGATTTTTATTTCTATGTTAACACTGCATTATTATGCATTTAAAGAAGAGCTGTGAAGAGAGTACAGCCTGCCACGTAGTGTACAGCAGCAATAGCTTTAACCCAGGTACCACTCTTATTCCAGTGACTGTGATGGGCTGCTAATAAGGAGTTCACAGCTGCAGAGGTTATGGCCATGGTGCATTTGCTAGCTGGTGCCTTCCCCAGAAAGCAGTCTAGGAAAAGTTATTTCAGTCTAGTCTAATTTCGAGCAATTTTTTGACTTTTGGAAAGTGAGAAATTCTGCTTTTCAGGCAGACTTACCCCAGGACTGCCAAGACCACCTCTAAACCATGTCACTAAGGCCCTCATCTACACAATTTTTGAACACTTCTAAGGGACAGTGATTCCACCACTTCCCTGGGAAGCCTGTTCCAATGCCTGACCACCCATTCAATGAAGAAATTCTTCCTAATATCCAATCTACATCTCTCCTGGGGCAGGTTGAGGTCATTTCCTCTTGTCCTATCACTTGTTCCTTGGGAGAAGAGAGCAGCCACCTTCTAGCTCCATCCTCCTTTCAGGCAGTTGTAGGGAGCAATAACGTCCTCCCTGAGCCTTCTCTTCTTCAGACTAAGCACCCCCAGGTCCCTCATCTGTTCCCCATCACACTTGTGCTCCAGACCCTTCACCAGCTCCGTTCCCCTTCTCTGCTCCAGCACCTCAATGTCTCTCTTGTAGTGAAGCATCCAGAACTGAACATAGGATTTGAGGTGCACCCTCATCAGTGCCCGGTACAGGAGGATGATCACTGCCCTGGCCCTGCTGGCCACACTATTGCTGATACAGGCCAGGATGCTGTTGGCTTTCTTGGCTGCCTGGGTACAAGCTGGCCCACGTCCAGCACCCCCAGGTCATTTTCCGTGAGCAGCTTTCCAGGCACTCTTCCCCAGGCCTGTAGTGATGCATGGGGTTGTGCGGCCCATATGCAGGACCTGGCACTCTGCCTTGTTCAACCTCATTCCACTGGCCACAGCCCATCAATGCAGCCTTGTTCAGATACCTCTGTAAAGCCTTACTACCCTCAAGCAGATCAACAGTTCTGCCCAAAGAATCACCCTTGTTAAGTTTTAACTCCCCTGTGCCCAGAACAGTGTGATTTAAAAATCAATCTGATCCATCTCTGACAGGTTTGCTTTTCCTTTCAGTTAAAATAAGAAAAGTAATTTAGGTCCATCTGATAGCTTGGAAGTGTGAAAAGTGCAAAGAGAAGAGGAGAGAGCATGCTGTGCTGGCCAGTCTTCCATATAACGCACCCTTTAAGGGTCAGAGATCTGATGTAATCACTGCCTCCTCACATCATCGAGGTGGCCAGAGCAGAAAGTGGTCCCCAAAATTGCAAGCACATCTCTGGTCTTTGTTAGCGGCAGTGCAGCAATGCACTGCCTTTTTCTTAGGATGTGGAACAAATCTGCAGTTCAGCCTTAAGGAAAGTGTGTTAGATAGACTATTAGCTACAACCTTCAAAAAAACCTTGTTATTATATTGTCACAGAATGCCTGTAGATTTATGAGGCCTTGTAAATACAATAAATTAATCACAGTAGTACTTGTTTGTTTGTGTAAGAATTTGTAAAACCAGTAATAAAGCGCCAATGTGAGTTGCTTTTTTTTTTTTTTTTACTTGAAAATCCATTAGATCTGGTTCTGGGTCTAACTTCCTTCTTTAAAATGACCTGTTCTGGAATACATTCAAAAAGCTAGGAGTTGGTTCGGCGTGATTAAGACTTTAGGAGTCACAGTCACAAGTGTTATAAAAAATCATTCAGATACTAAGTTTGACCTTCACTGGATTTGTTCTTTAGCTGCAATGGTCTTCCATAATTTTTACAAAAACTACATGATAAAATTTATAGCGTTACAGATAGCTAGCTAGGGGGGGAAAAAAAGAGGATTATTGAAGGAAAAAGGCACTGACTTTCCAGTAAAATAAATGAAAATAACAAATGGTTTTATTTTATCTCTTAAAGTAATGAAAAATTGAATAGAAGCTTTCCATTTAGGAAGACTCAGATGTTTTCTATTAGAGCTGCTAAAAAGCTTAAACAACTGTTTCAGAACTTGCCAAATGACATCCATCTGCATAAACTAATGAAATATAAATGATCATTTCCAGTAGTTCTAAAGAGGTATTAATTCAAAAGTTGATATATTAAGCATTCTTCATAATCAGTTCCTATCCTTCCTCCTTCACAATTCAGTTGATATCCTTCATCTCACTGTACGTTATAACACACAGTGTTTCACACCTAACGCACACTGAAACCGCAGATGTCCCTACATGCTCTGGCAATGCCAGCCTGAACTCTTGGGGAGTTCCAAGCTACCTGCATGCTACATTGCCTCTTGAAGGAGTCTGTTTTCTCAATTAATGAAATTGCACAGCTTTTTTTTTTGGCAGGGCTTTTTCAGTAGAGTGACATGATGTGAAATAGAATAACCTGATGAAATACAATAAGTTAATAATAGTGTTGTACACAGAGCACCTTTCATCATGACAGATCCCAAAGAGTTTTACAGACTGTATGTATAAAAATCATTCTTCACCCACCATTGAAGTGCAGTTACTGCTGAAGAAGAATAGGGTAGCCATACCATGCCAGGAATAACAGCTTTTTTGAGTAAGGGAAGTTAAAAAAAATGTCTTCATCTGAAACAATAATGGGAATATTTAGGAAGGCCAAATATAATTACTAGCATTTGCATTTGGGCAACATGTTTAAAGGATTTCTTGTAAATACATGAATCAGTAATAGGGGTATGGGTGTCCATAATCATTTCATTTGCCACAAGCTCTTGTGGCTTCATTTTGCCTTTTCTCAGAAACAGCACCTTACCCAGTAAAAAAGAAAAGAAAAAAAAATTATTTAAGGAGTATTTCAAAATTTGCTCAGAGAATGCCATTTAATCAGTAAAACCTATCTTCAAATTGCTCATTTTTTGCTCCAGAATACTGAACAATTCTAGCTTTTCCATTAGTGTAATTCAATCAAAAACATATTCTGAGTAAGTCCAGGTAGAATTAAGTCACATCAGAACCTGAATCAAAGTTTCACTCATGCAGTACAACTCAGAGGCAAGACTGGTGTTTTATTTGCTCTCAGTGGTTCATAATAAATTTGCATACGTCATACGTATCAGAATATCAGAGACAATGGGACTGTGAGTTGTAAGCGTTTACAGTATAGATCTATCATGCTCGATTTCAAAACTACAATTAAATTGCCATAAGTAATCCAAGCCATGGCAATTGACTGTATGTATTCTCTAAGCCTTTACTAGTTGCAAAATCATTGAAAAGAACTTAAACTTTTTCCTTTATAGATTTAAGTGTATTTGCTGTGAGCTAATAGCACTTACCATCAATGATTTCATTTGATGTGATGCATACTTTGCAGCCTGAGCATGTGCTCTTGCATTCCATGCTTGCATCATCACATATCGTTCATGTGCAAAGAATTACTGAAAAATGAAACCAGTCCTATCAGGATAGTCAAGGAGAGATAGAATAGCATCCTCTGTTTATTGGTACTGGCTGCAGCATGTAAATCAGCATCAGTGATTTGTTTGATACCATCTATGGAGTAAATCTAGCCATATATGAGAGCGGAATTTGTCCATTTCTTCTTGAAAACTTGGAAAATTGTTCTAAACTGACTGGGAAGTAAGTAAGCACGTGGTTGGTACATTCGTTACCTGAAGGGTTATAAATGAAGAGTAACAGTTAATGGCAGTAGGTTAAACTGGCAGTGAATTATCCATACTCAGGGATTATCTCACTGCTTGTCAATACTGATTCAATGGAAAAGGAAAGTAAACCTACAGTAATTAGGTTTGTGAAGTGAGCGTGAAGGAGGCCAGACATAACAATAAGAAAGTCCACACTGAGAGGTAAGGAATATGGGTTGGAAGTACCAAACTGATTCAGCCTGAAAAAAATGCAACCTAATACGACTGGAGAATATAGAATTTTTGGAAATTAGCAAATCTGAAAGGCAGTAACTATGGGCAGTGGTTTAGATACATGTAATATGTGATCTAGTACCTAAATAAAAGGTATGTTTCAGGCCTAGAAACTTGTAGAAGAACAGAAAGCAATAAGGGGCAGCAGGGGCTGAGTTACAAATCAAGCTGAAAAACTAAACTGATCTGCAGCTCATACAGGAGAGCTGACTGTGCTGGGTAATAGCCACATAGTGCTCTTAAATTTGATACAATCTGAAAAGTGAAGAGCATCACTCCTGTGGATTTTTTTTTTTCCCACTGCTATAAGGAAATTCTCCCATCCCCTCCCTCCTTGAGGCCTTGCTTCAATTCCAATCTTACTGATATCAAGGAAGTTATCTTCACGCTATGTTTGTAAACCTATTTCACTTGTGTCAGATTTCACTCTCCAGTGCCTTCCAGTCTTCCAATCTGCAAAAAAGTCCTATAGACTGTGAAAAAGGAAATAAATCTTTTTCATAGAATTTTTGCCAACTCTACAGAATTTCCTAGCTTGAAAAAGCTCCCAGAAAAGACAGTACTTGGGGGGAAACATGCAGTAATTAAGGCTTTAGTCTATGATCATTAAAGCTTCAATTCGTACCCAGCTCAAGCTCAGATCACCTGCTTGATCCCAGCATTGTTCTGGCTCTCATTCCTCATCCTTAAGATGGATTTAATAGTCCCTCTTTACATCACAGAGGTCTTGTGAGAATAAGTATGCTACAGATGGTAAAGTACTCAGACATTAGAGTCCTGAGGGCCAGAGGAAATCAAAAGTTATATCCATATGTCTTTGGAATAATTTGAAATTGAATGGACATAGCTTTCAGAGAACATGCTAGAGACAAATTGCCTAACAGCACATATTTTAGTCAATTAATTCCCATTATGCTTATGAATTGTTCATGAGTGGTTTAGGTACACAAGAATTCCCACCCTATAGCAATGTTTAGTAGAAGGCAGCCATTGTGGCACTGCAGCAGGGAGAGCAGTGCAGTGCACAGCCTTCCCCAGTGCCAACCTCCCAGCTCTTCCCTGTCCATGCAAGGCTGCCTTCCACAGCTAGTTGGGTTTGCGTGTATACATTGTTCAGTTGATCGCATATGAAGCTTAATCTGAAATGTAATTTTCTGTACTGTTTTCCCCCTTTTAGATGTCTCCAGGTATGCCCTGGGACTTACTAGAGGGTTGAAGATGCCAATGGGAAGGATGGGATGTTTTTCTCAGAATAGGAACCAAAATGAGCCCATTACCATAAAGCTGTTGCAAACATGAGTGGAATTAACGAGTGTGTCATCCCACAAGAAGTATCTCACCATCAGCCTGCCCATCTAATATATTTTAGCAGTGATGCTGTGTGTGTGGTAGTGCTTATCCATATGTTAGCTAGTACATTTATACACTTAACCTATTTTCTAAGACTAGGCGGTTTCTGTGTTTGGGTGGATTTGGGGTTTGGTGCAACTGTTTACAAATATTTACAATCAGGGGCTTGCTTTCTTCCAGTGAATACTATGTCTGCATTTCTAATCTGGAGCTTCTTCTTTCAGTAATAGACTTTCTATTTTTCAACACTCTGGTTTGACCAAAAGGCATTTTTTTCTTGATTAAATCTGTTTTCTTTAAACCAGCTTTTCATCAGGAAAAGACTCATTCATGCTCAATATCACTTTCTTGTTACAAAACTGCTAGTTGACCTTATCAACACTCTTATTGTTGTTAATTAATTCTTACAACAAGCTTTGAGATCATTATCCTCTTACTAAGCAGCTAGGATGTGGAAGCAAACGCAGGCAGGATATATGATACTCAAAGAAATCCACTAGCAGAAGGCAGATTAAAATCCAGATTCCTTGTCATATATTTAGATTATGCCTTTTCATTGCTAATTTACCCTGTTGTTTAGTATGCTAATGCAGTACAGTGCTTCTTACAGCACTTGAGTTTTGGTCCAGCATTTCAAAGGAACCTAACAACTATAATAATTATGGCTGAACCTTCTTGAGTTTTGTGCAGAGGCCAAGAGAAGAACTGAAAAGACAGATAAAGCACAGCCCTGGGAGCAGTGCATGGGTTTGATCTTCAATAAGGTGAAGGTGCCCAAACAGATCACCAGGCAGTAGCTAACTAAGCTTAAACCTGTCTTATTTTACAGAAATAATCTGAAATTATCCCCCTTTAATTTGAATGCTGTTTTTTTCTAGGAGAAATGGGGATGGCTTCTGCAGAGCGTTATCTGCAAAACTCTACAATGTAGTATAGAATCCTTTTTTATTATTATTATTCTTTATGGGAAAAAGAAGAAAAGGAACAACTTTTGTCTTGGCTACTTTTTTCTATTAAATATGTCTTGGCACTTGCCTAGATTATGGAGTAATCACTTGTACAACATCATCCTTTAAACAGGTCAGCCAAAACTCTATATCCAAATACACTCTAAGCATTGCTCAGATCTCAGAGTTTTACAGTTGTGTTCTGTCTCCCTAAGGTCTGAATCAAAACTCTGGATACATCCAAATACCCTGAAGCAAGGGTATTGCAAATGCAGATCTAGTCTATCTGGCACAAGTGTTTCATTTTTAGCTAAGGCTTCTTTCTTCTTCTCTTTTTCTTTTCCCCTTCAATTAAAGCAAAAGCACACTGTTATTTCATGAGTTCTAGAAGAGTTTATTTTCCAGGATACTCATATGTGGACGATGCTCATATGCAAAAAACGATAAAAGTGATTAACTTGCAATGCACCTTGAGTGAAACCAACAGAGAAGAGCAAAACATGGAAATTAAGCATGTGTGTTTTGTAAAGAAAACCCATTGTCCTCTCTGAGTGGTTTTATTTCCCCAGGTTTTTAGGTAATGTTTTGCTGACCCATAAATCAATGCTGACAAGGTCCTAGTGCTCAAGCCTATTTTATGAGCTACAGTTGTGGAAGGTTTTTATGTGTAGAAGGATGAGCACCAAGGGTTTGAAAGAGACCTCTCAGGAAGTTACAGCAGTTGTGACTCTTTGAGGTTATCACATTATGTACAATGCTTATTGTTTTGTTGTGACTGATATTTGGCTTTCTATCTTAAAAACAGAGTCAGAACTCTTAATTAATCCTGAACCATCACAGTGATAATTTTTCCAGAGGATATGCAAACTGAGAATAATATTTCCATGTTTTTTTAAAGTCTCCCCTTGACTTAATTTCTTTTTTAACTCTGTGTTGTTGCCACAGACAAGTATAGGATAAGATCTCAGTATTTGTTATGTCTTGCCCTCCAGGATATAATTTTTCATAAGTATCTTTAATTGAATGAAATTAACTTTCCTTTATAAGTCTACAAAATATGAGGTGTGCTCAGATGCCTAAGTGTGTACACTAACATTTGTGTTAACCCAGGTCTAGTTTTGTGACTGAGCTGTCTGGAACAGCATACCAGAGCTTGGTTTTGGCATACTGGAATCTGTCTTTTGGCCGCAGGTATTTATATTCCAGCATTTCCTTTAATGAAAAAATTAACTTCATATTTACAAATTATGCTGTGCATAATGACAAAAAGGATTTATAGATACTTTCTTCTTCCATTGTTACCATTTTAATTGCCTGTTGAGCACTTAAATTTGCTCTTTTTGCATTGCTCTCTCCCTCTATCATTCTTGCACTGGTAGCTTGGGTGTCCCATTCACCTCACAAAAAAATGTTTCATGTTGCCACAGATATCAGCTTCACCTTTTTCTCCACTGTGCCTTGATCCATCCTCAGCACTGTGTCCACCAGGCTGCCAAACGTAGGCTGGAGTGACAGCTTTACTTCTGTGAAGAGTGGTGCCAGGAAATAAAATATATATGATCCCAGCCTGGTCACATGTCTTCTCTAACAACCAGCAATCTCAGTGCTTTATCTCACTCTCTATCTTCTCTTTTCACCACTTCTGCTTTCCCTTTTTTTCTTGTCCCATCCAAACTCACAGAACAAGCGGTTCATGCCAAAAGCAGCTTTCTCTGCTTTAGCTCTAGCACACCTGTGGGTGTTGATAAATAAATCCCATTCAGGCAGATAGGAAAGGATGGTGCTGCCCAGAGGACTGTACTGGCTGAGGGTTTTAACTATTTTGCTGTCCATGGCATGCTGGCAGAATGCTGCTTTCTCCCTCAGCTGAGTACTGACTCCCATGCCTGGGGTGGAAGACTTGTCAAGCAAGGCTTGACCTTTCCATCTGATTTCATTGGTGTCAGAGCCAGTGGTAGCACTTTTGTACTGGGGTAATGCCTGCAGTTCCCTCTGAGCTCCTGTGCACTAAGTACTCTACCTAAATTTAAGTGGTAGATTTAGATTAGGTATCAGGAAGAAGTTCTTTCCTGTGAGGGTGACACTGCAACAAGTGGCCCAGAGAAGTTGTGCCTGGCAGTGTTCAAGGCCAGGGTGGATGGGACTTGGAGCAACCTGGTCTAGTGGAAGGCATCCCTGCCCATGGCAGGGGTTTGGAAATGGAAGATCTTTAAGGTCCATTCCAACCCAAACCAGTCTGTGATTCTATGATTCTATGAAGCACTGTACAAAAGTAACTCTCACCCAAATAAATCAATCTTTGTTACTATGTGTTTTTTAATTTAGCCCAAGTCTCAAAAAAATTAGTACAGTCTATGCATGAGACCATGAGAAAGGAGATACACTTCTTACATTCCCATGCTGGAAAAGCCAAAATCTGACCATAAGTTTTGCTGCTTTTTTTTTTTTTTTTTAAAGTCCTAGTTGTTATTGGCATGATTCATTTTTTTGTTTTGTAATAGTACCCAGATGTCCCAATCAGGGTCCCGCTGTGCTTAACACCATACAAGCATATAAGAAGAAACAGGCTTTTCTCTGCAGAACTTAAAATTTAATTTAGGAAGCAAATGTAAGCTCTTAAATAAGGTGAGATGGGCACCAGGATGACTGGTTACTGTAGGCTGGCACTGTTTGCCGAAGGACAGAGATAAATAATGCAGTGGGACTGCTATGATACAGGAGAGCATTGGTCAGTGCCCACTGTGGCTCTGTCATCAGCCATCAGGTTGATGTACCAGGAGTAAGTCCTGAACCAGAACTTGAACTTGGTAAGATTAATTCAGTAGACAAAGCCATGCAGACTGAATTGAAGGCATATAACTTGATTAGGGCTTTTTTTTGTCTATGGCCATAATGAAGGGACAAAGTAATGTTGACAGACGTGAGGAACAAAAGCTGTAGGAAAGTATTAAAAGGGAAAAAAAAGGCTCCCTGGTGCAGCAATCAAGGGGTAAATCCTCATTCAGACAGGAGATATTCAGCTTTCAGTGAGGACATAGTAACAAAGGCTAGAACTTCATTCTAGAAAGAATGAAAGAGAGGAATGGGGTTTCAAAAGGTTAGGCATTTTTATTTAATCCAATAATAATTTCCCTTTGGATCTGAAACAGCTAATTTCCTATTTTCTATTCATGAAACACTAAGTACTATATCAAGTTTATTATTTTATTAATAAAAACATGTTCTTCTAACAGACCACGTAAGTAATTTCTGGGAACACATCGTTTTGGCTAGTGTATGGGGGAAAGTGGTGCTTTTCATTTAACTGACCATTTGGTGGCAGTACACGTTAGCAGCACTCTCATTTTTGGGATGATACCATGTTATTCATTGCGGTTTTATCTCAACTTTGTTCCTCTCAAATGTATCAAATGCAGGAGCCAAATCATGGTATACAAACTTTTCTTCTGAGGGATCAATGCCTATTCTTAAAGCCCACTAAGAGAAACGGGTAAATGGGACATTCATGTGAAGAAAATGCATGCTGAAATGTTCGTTAACATTTCATAGTAGAGCTTTCAGCTGCAATGAAAACAGTTCAGTTTTGCTTCCTACCATTGTCCCTTCTAAGGGACTGTGACATATTTTCATAGGAACTGTGCTTATCATGAAGAATCCACAGTATGCCTGAGTTGCCTTTTAATTAAAAAAAAAAAAAAGGAAAAAAGAGGGCAAATTAAATAAAATTAAGTCATGCACACAAAGAATAAAGTCCACCTATATGGAAAAAAACATGCCCAGGATTTCTTCAGGGGCTCCCTGCTGTCCTCGGTGAGAGTGTGTGTTACCACACTCCTGCAACACAAAGTACACTACACCCTGAGTGAACAGTTTTATCTGGTACAGTTTAGAGAGACGCACAATATCCTGTTTTTAATGCAGCACAGGTGTTGGCAGATCGAGTTACCAAGTCTCATTAAATCATATATATATAGTCATGAAATCAATTTTCGATTTCTTATACTTGCATACTAGATCAAATTGTTAAAATTAAGAGGAGGGAGGTGAAAAGGGGCAGCTATGGTGCTTGCAGGGGTTGATACTTGCTAGTCTCTGTTTTGATCCAAGCAATATTTCATTTGACTGTTTATTTTCACTAAAATGCTTTTTGAACTTATTTACTGAGCTATGGTACATCTTGGGAAGTGTTTCTGGCTGTGGACAAATACCATCTGCACTAAAGTAAACTTGTATATAAAAAAACTCATTAGTACAAACTGAAGCCAGGAAAGGATCCCGGAAAGGGTCTGAAGAGGGAACCTGTAAGAGTAATGGCAAGATGGAAGGGCAGAAGGACACTGAGCTTCAGGATTTTTACAACAGTCCAGGTTCAAACTAAACAACATGAAGTCAGATTTTATTAACATTACTGTGTGCACTGAAGCAAGCTGTAACCACCTGCGTATTATTCCTGGAAGCAAGAGAATTTCTGTAACACAGACATGGAGGAGCAGAATGCGCAAATTGTGTATCGCATACATATGATATATGTAAATATATAAGCACAGTAATACATATACATATATATATAAACGGAGAATATAAGCTCTGCATTTTCAAGTCTCTATGAATTTTAAAAATTTAATTTGATATATGAGCACCCAAGTTAAGAGTCTTGGGTTTGGAAGTCCCTCACTTTTCATCAATAGCTATAGGTGCTCACTGGTTTGCAGTAGCTGTTGGCGTAGCTAAGCGCTTGAATAAAGAACTGGTTGTTTAATTTGATCGTCTCTGGTTTGACAGTCCGGCTTCCTGTATTTTATAGTGTTTACATTTTCTTAGTGCAGAGCATTTATAAAACCTCACACCACCACTTTGCAGTAGACAAGTGTTACCACTGCTGGGTTTGGGGTTCTAGAAGTGAATGAACTAAGCTGTTAGAAATACTGCAATGCCAGACAATGGTCAGAAATCTCGCAACAGCCACATTTGTAGGGTGGGAAGCTACAGTAATTTCTGAGTCACATCAATATCCTTGCTTTCACATCCAGTTAGTATATTATACTGAGAACACCATCTGATTTGGTTCAGATTCTAGTCATTAATTTAAAGCATAGTTTTTTCCAGTAACAACACAATTCAAAATACTGGATATCCTTGAAAGTCAATCAGTATTTTCTGAAGAGATTTGGACAATGCTTAGCTTTATTAGCAGTAGTTGTGGTGTTTGAGCACTACCTGCAAATACTTGTTACTACCATTGGGAATATCCAAGTTACTGGAAGTCAGAGAAGGCTTGGGAGTTTTCACTGAAGATTTCAACGAACAAGTGGAGCTGCTACCTTCTCCTCAGCATCAGCATCTGTAAAAGAGCTCTCTTTCCTAAAAATGAAAAGATTTTACTAGCTAAAGAAAGGTTATTAAAGATTACAGTTTCAACAGTTAAAAGTAAGATAAGCAATCTAGCAGGCACTAATTTAATTTGAGCTGTTGTTTGTAACAGATGGTGCCTGATTTCTTAATATGCATGTACTTCAGTCAAGAGAGTTATTTGTGATGTAAACAGGGAGGTCACCCTGGAAGAAGATAGACCCATTGCACATTTATGCAGTTGTTTTGTCTTCATAAGGAAGAAGGTGAGTTCCCTGAGCTGGGCTATGCCAGGACTTTGTCACATGAACTCATTATAGCAGAGCCGTGTGTTAGCTTGGCTGCTCTGTACTTGTTCCTTGCACACCACACTCTCCAATAAGTACGAACTTCTGCTCCATTAAGGAGTGAATTTCCTGAAGAGCAGGCACTAGGATAATCATGAGCAGCCCTGTACCCACATCATGCTTGCAGTGGCTTGATCATGTGCCAAGAACCAGAATAAACTTAAAATCCTGCTGAAGACAACCCAGCTTCTGTTTCTAGCATGAGGTGGCTTAGATTTTCCTGCTGTCTGCCCAACCTACCAAAATGTATGAAAACTATAAGCTCCTTTATCTTCACTAAGATTTTGTGTTGTGGTAGTCATAATGGTTAAGAACAAATCAATTTTCCTAGTAAAGACGCACTTTGTATCTGTTTTTCACCTTTACAATGACATAAACCGAAGAGTTTCATACGTATTTTTGTCATTTTCACACTGCTGAAATACTGTAAATAATCACAGGGTTTGTTTGAGCTTTCCCAGCCTTATCCCCCAGTTTTTCAAATTAGTGAGTCTGTCTATGAGAATTTGTAATTCCAACATGTATCTACTGAGTTGGGGCACAGGTATCTTTAAGTAATATGATTCTTGATCAAGGGATAGAGAAACCACAAACTTTTACCTTGGAGGAGTCCTGGTGAGCAAAATTATTTTATGTTTTAAAGAAATCCTTGTCTTCTCAGCTATAGTAGCCTCATAGGCTTGTACTGCTTGTGCTTTGGTCTTGCTCATGGTTATAAGATTGTTGGGATCAATGCTGTAAAGATCAATTCCTACCACTGTCTCAGCAGTGAAAACATGTGTTAGCTACTGCTGTTTCTGCTTTAAACCATCCACATCACATTGCTTTGATACGTGGCTACATTGCTGTGATGAAATACATGTTCCTTTTGACTGTGGAGGTCTCCTAAAGGCCATGTTAAGGACTGCAGTTAATGATCAATGGCAGAATGAAGTCTGTAGCACGGTTCTATGAGTTGTTACGCTGGTCTGAGGTTTTTCTGATGAATCAGAAAACAGTCTGAAATAATGACTTGCCTGGACAAGAAGAGCATGCCTGCAAAGGCATGGGCTTAAGCTCTTATATTCTCTCCATGTGGAGAGACACACTGTCCTTGTATACAGCAGGAGGGAAAGTGACCACCATTCACCCAATTTTCAGCCTGAACAAGCAGTTATGTCCAGTCACCAATGGGAGTTATTGCATTGGGGAGTATACCACCCCATTTATGTCTACGTGGGAAAAGAAACATAAGCACTAGGGTCTTCGCTTCTGCTGCTGTTTTGTTTAACCTTGAAGTAGGATGTTGGGCCTCAGTTCAGGGATGATACCAATGAGCAGAGCCAGAAAGTGCTCTGAATGACCCCATTTTATAATCAGTAATTAGATAGTTTTAATACTCCTGTTGGACCTTTGTTTGGCTAATACTGGCTTGACACGATACGGAAAAAGAGGTTGCAATCCAATCTCTCTGCATGTACGTTTTAATCCTTTTCATTACTGTAAAGGGCATCCAGTACATCTGTCTCTCTACCCCTTCACTACTCAGCCAGGTGGGACTGAAGGGCTTTTCTGGTGACTATGGTGACTCAGAACTCATCCAGAAGTGTTGCTGCTGTCTGTACACTTACAAGATTTGTGTGAGTCTTTAAGGGATCAAAAACTCTAGCTCTGCAGCAGCCAATGCAAATGCCCAGTGAGGCGGGGACATGTCTTCTCTGTGTGGCATCATTGTGGAAGCATTGTGTTTTACCAATAGGAAGGGTAAACACAAATGAGGAAAGTGGAGTTGCCTCTGCTGACATGATCTCCGCTGCTTTCACTGAGTGGGAGGGGCGAGATGAATACAAAAATGAAGGAAAAAATACTGGGACAGAGACCAAGGGACTTGTCCTGAAGGCCATTTATGCCTACATTCTCCCTCTCACTGGCCCATGGCATGACAGGAACAGGAAAGGCTGGATTGTCCAGGAAAGAGGAAAAATTTCAGTACTTATATACTGTATGCTTAATCCGTTTTAGATAATGGGTTTTCAAAACCTTTCAGATGTCTAGTACCTCACTGACATCTGGTATCCCAGCATGAAAACCAGAACCCCAAATTAGTTGTCTATTAATTGTCTGTGCAAATTTAGGCATCTTAGAGTGACAGCAAAAACCTAAGAGTAAGCTAAGCCAGGACCTACCTTGTGTCAGCTGCTAGGGGTCAGCCAGAAATGAAACCCCAAGGATATCATGTATCTTAGATCTTGCCCTTTACTCAGGGCTGCAAGAAATTGCTTTTATATACTTGATATGTACAGCCAGGACCCTCTCTGAAAGGTGTATGTCTCTAAAGAACAGGGCAGGGCTTATTTGCTCCTTCTAAAATGTAGCCAGGGCTTGTTCTGTGCCCTTCAAAAGTAGTGAGAGAGCTCAGGGGAAACAGTCTCAACTCTTTCCTCATTTTAAAATACTTCCATTCCTCTTTTCCCACTTTACACAAGATAGAGATCACTAGAAGTTTACCTAATCCTGATAGGCTGATGTGGGGGGTAGAATCACTCACCTCACCTTGTTGGGAAAATGGGGGTTCTGTGCAGAAAATATGAAAGACTATAGTACAGTGGTTAGGCTTAGAGCTAGGGAGCCTGTTTCCATGATTCTTCCTGTATTTTATCTATTTTATTTATTTCATCTACACAGACACTGTTTGGAGAGAAAGAAACAGAACTCTAAACTTTTCATACTGAGCTGAGGCACTTTACCACTTTATTACTGAATCCTGTTTGGCCCGACAGACCTTGAGGTCTTGTCAGTGCAGTGACATAGTGGTGGACATTGTATCTGCCCAGGCCAGTTTATAGTCTGGTGTCAGGACACTTCCCTCTAAAGCCCTAAATCATCTCATAAAGAAGAGGGAACTAAACTTGATTGTCCATGTCAGGATGGGTAAATGTAGATAGACAAACTGAGCAATTTTGGAGAAAAATTTAAATTGAAAAAAATCAACAACTGCCTTTTAAGCTCAGGCTCCAGGTTAACCTATGTCTCCAGGGGTAGGCAGGTATTTCCAGTGTCATGTTTTAAGCTCCTATATCTCAAATAAAGTGACTTTGGATCTGGCCCAAAGTCATGGTTAGATCTGAACATAGCATTTACATTAAAAGTCACTGTTTTGTCACCTTAGTTTTGGGTTGCGAAGTTCACCGAGTTCATGAACATAAGCCAGTGATCATGAAAGTTTGGCACACACAAGCTGAGGTGGTTCTGAGAGCTGTGGATCTGGCAGACCTACAATGCTCAGTTTCTATAGTTCACACATCCTCAAAGCAGGCAAGGTTATATTCCGCACCTCCCCCAACCCCCCCCCCCAACCCCCCCCCCCAAGCATCAGCCTGAGCACAGCTCCATGCAGAGAGCTGGGAAGAAAGTGAAAGATGGAGCTCACTGGTAACAGTGAGCCTGTAAATGCTCACCATAAGATTGAAGATCCGCCTGCTAGCACTGCCTAAACCTCTGTGCACATGGAGTTGCAGTTCAACCAACCTGTAAGATATTTGTGAGCACAGCATGTAATATCCTGGCACTGCAGGTGATGGCTTACAGGTGGCAGAGGAGACCCTAATATACACGTCGAAACCACCTTTGCACAATATTAGCCACTGCGGCACACAGTGCAGACAGGTGACAGAAATGCACCTGCAGTTCTTACTTACATGTCTGTATGCATTTATGAGGAAGCTGCAAGGGTGAATGATAGAAACAGCAGCTGGAAGGGTTCTCTAGAGATCATCCAGTCACACCTCCCACCTGAAGCTTGAAACTGTGGGGCTCTGTCCAGTGCTTCACCCTTACTGCTCCTTTCATGCTGACAGACTCAGAAATGTAGAGTATCATTTGGGCTGCATGGTGCAAAAGCCAAATAAATGCCTAAACGAAAAATAGAGAAGTCAGGAAAGAGCCTCTAGTTTTAAAATGCATTCCAAGGTTCCCAGGTAGTCTTGCTGTGACTGGAGTATGTGGAGCTTTTTTGCTATTAACCTCAAGATGAATGGCTTGTTTTAAAGACAGTAAAAATGCCACACTGTGCAGGTGCCTGTATGTGTGGCTAGATTTCTCAGGAGGACATCAAGGGCTGTAGCCACAGCGCTGACGCTCCCCAGTGCTCTGCGCTGTCTGCGGTGTGTGAGGGGGAAGGAGGTGCAGTCCTGTTCAGCCCTTTCTGCAGGTCCTCCTCCCCATTGCTGCCCTGTTCGCCTCCAGACCTCTGTACCTGAAACTGCAGACTGGAGGTTTTTAAACAAAATGCCAACTGAATAGAGCAGAAACTAGTAAATGAGCAATAAAGGAATCTGAACACCAGAGGGCAATTAGAAAAGAAACTGAAATGGGAATAATTAGATAATATAATTCTACAGGAATAGTTGATCTTAGTTAATGCTATTGACTGTTTATGATAAACAGAACAAATGGCTTGTCAAAGTACTGCTTGTTTTTCTATGGCTTGATAGATCAAGGTTAGTTACTGTTAGAACCACAACATTATGCTTTGTTTCCAACTGATGAAGGAATAAGATTGATTCGAAACATATGGTGAAAAATACTGCAGCTCTTTGTTTGCATCTGTTATACTTTTACTTGTTAGTAATTGGTTCACAAGTTGCTTTTCTATTTTTTGCTGTATTTTTTTAAATATATTAAGTGAAAACAGAGACTTTTTAGCAGATGCACAAATGAGAGGATAAACATCTCAGAAAGCTTTGAAGCTGTGTTATGGTTTTTTCTCATTTGTTTTTTATCTCTTGGACTACACAGGATTTTCTGCTGGTGAACATGGGTGTAAAGCCTTTTTATTTGGTCACCTGGACCTGATGAGATCTGACATCCTGCAATAGCATTTTTCACAGAAATAAGCTTTTCAGAGACCCATAAGTAGTAGCAACTTTTCTGTGGCATGTCTGTATTTTCAGAACGGCTTGAAGAAAGTCCCAGACTGTTTGTTTAGTTAAGGCACTGTCACATGATTAGTCCTCTTAAAGCGCCTTCAAACTGTGAGTAGCCCAACACTCGAAGGCAATTCTTCAGGATGCAGTGCAGTGTATTCACAACATTTTCATGTCTTTATTCTCTCCTTAGGCCATGAAGAACAGCTAATCATAACCCCATGATCTGAGTGTATACCACAGTAAGCCTAAAAGGCAGTGGAAATTACAATGTGTGTGCTTCAGTACAATCAATTTTGTTTGTTATTTTAGAGGCATGATTCCTGTTTATGGCAATCAAGCCATCATGTTACACAGAGTAAATCAATAGGGTGATAATGTAGATGTTTACTGTACTTAGAGACTTGCCTGTGACCATGTCTAGGACACACTATATCCTACAATGCAATGCTCTTCATTTTTATTTCCCTTTGGATCAAGGTTGGCATAACTCACAGGTACTAGCAAATCCCACCATGCTACAAAATGCAACATTCTTAAGAGATACATCTGGTACATATTTATGGTGAGCAGAATAAGGACTTGTTTCAATTATGCATGTGGATTAGCTCTTTGAAGGAAAAAAAAAAAAAGTAGGTGTTACCTCATGCCCATATAAATCCAGTGGTAAAATGTGCCTAAACCAAAACCCCCTTTATGTGCTGTTACTTGTAAATGGACATTAACATGTTTCAAGCACAGTTCTGATCAAGACACGTAGACATATGTTGCTATGAATCTTGGAGAACATACTGTGCTAGCATTTTTAAGCTATACAACAGTTCCTGTGACAGATTTATGTTATGCCAGAAAGGGACAATACATGGATATCCTGTGGACACAGAACAATGTATTTTCATCAAACACAGACAGGTAGATGAGCAAGTTACTATTGGCTAACTTAAAATCATAGAGTAGAATCCCAGAATCGTAGAACAGAATCAGCTAGGCTGAAAAGAGCTTTAAGGTCATCAAGTCCAACTTTTACCCCAGGACTGCCAAAACCACCATTAAACCATGTCACTGAGGGCTTCAACTGCAGTTTTTGAACACTTCTAGGGATGGTGATTCTGCCACTCCCCTGGGCAGCCTGTTCCAATGCCTGAGCACCCTCTCTGAAGAAATTTTCTCTAATATTCAATCTATATCTCCCCTGGGTCAGCTTGAGGCTGTTTCCCCTTCTCCTATTGCTTATTTCTTTGGAGAAGAGAGCAGCCACCTCCTGTCTCCATCCTCCTTGCAGTAGTTGTGGAGAGCAATAGGGTCTTCCTGAGCCTTCTCTTCTTCAGACTAAAAACTCCCAGTCCCTCAGCCGTTCCCCATCACACTTGTGCTCCAGATCCTTCACCAGCTCCATAGTCCTTCTCTGGATCCACTCCAGCACCTCAATGTCTCTCTTGTAGTGAAGCATCCAGAACTGAACACAGGATTTGAGGTGCAGCCTCCCCAGTGCCCAGTACAGGGGATGATCACTGCCCTGGCCCTGCTGGCCACACTATTGCTGATACAGGCCAGGATGCTGTTGGCTTTCTTGGCTGCCTGGGTACAAGCTGGCCCACATCCAGCACCCCCAGGTTGTTTTCCATGAGCAGCTTTCCAGGCACTCTTCCCCAAGCCGGTAGCGTTGCATGGGGTTGTGTGGCCCATATGCAGGACTCAGCACACATCCTTTTCGAACCTGAGTCCACTGGCCACAGCCCATCAATGCAACCTGTTCAGATCCCTCTGCAGAGCCTTCCTATCCTTCAGGAGATCAATGTTGCCACCCAGCTTGGTGTCATATGCAAATTTACTGGGGCTGCACTCAATCTCATCCAGATCATCACTGAAGATATTAAACAACACTGGCCCTAACACCAAGCTCTGAGGGACACCATTAGTGATTGTGCCAACTAGATGTGACACCATTCACCGCCACTCTTTGGGCTCACCCGTCCAGCCACTTTCCAACCTGAATACACCTATTCAGGCCATGAGCAGCCAGTTTCACTAGGAGAACACTGTGAGAGACAGTGTCAAATGCTTTACTAAAGTCCAAATACACAATGCCCACAACCTTTTCCCTCATCAACCAGGTTGGTCACCTTGTCATAGAAGATCAGGTTGGTCAAGCAGGACCTGTCCTTCATGAAGCTGTGCTGACAGGGCCTGATCCCTCCATTCTCCTACACGTGCTTTGTGATCTCACTTAGGATCATCTGCTCCATGACCTTCCCTGTCACCGAGGTCAGGCTGACAGTTTCCAGGGTTCCTTCCTGCCCTTTTTTTGTCAAGACCGATCACATTGGACAACCTCCAATCCTCTGGGACCTGCCCAGTAGACCAGGGCTGCTGATAGATGATGGGATGTGGCTTGGTAAAGTTCTTTGCCAGCTCCTTCAGCATGCAGGTGAAACCCATCTGGCCCCATAGACTTGTGCACCTCTAACTGGAGCAGGAGGTCTCTAACCACTTCTTCCTGAATTACAGGGACTTCAATCAGCTCCCGTCTCTGCCATCCAGCTCAGGGAACTGAGTACCCTGGGAGTGGCTGGTGTGACTATTGAAGACTGAGGCAAAGGCAGCATTGAGTACCTCAGCCTTTTCCTCATCCTCAGTCACTATGTTTCCTCTAGTATCCAGCAGAGGATGGCAGTTCCCCTTGGCCCTCCTTTTATTTATATATATTTGTGAAAGTACTTTTTATTATCTTTTATGGCAGTGGCCAGATTTAGTTCCATCTGTGCCTTCGCCTTTCTAACTTTCCCTCTACTAGAATTCTTGTAGCGAAAGGCCCAGAACTGAACACAGGGTTTGAAGTGCAGCCTCACAGTGTACAGGGGAATGATCACTTCCGTAGTCCTATGCTGGACTGTAGTTCTGATACAGTCTGGGAAGTAAAGTTGCAGTGGTTTAGATGTTTACAGCAGCCTCCCATGCACACACTATTACTATTTACTTACTACTGCATCTTGCAGTCTACCCAGGGCATCCTGTCAGTCTTTCACTGAGATGTAAACATCATCTCTTGTAGAGGACACTGCAGAATCACAATCCATTGTAACAGAGTAAATGCTTTGCTACATATTTACTCTGCAGCAGCCAGCTCATTAGAGAAAAATTAGCAACAGTAAAATTGGGCCATCTAACTGCTACTAAAAGTTTGTGGATGTCCATTCTATTGAATGGAAATTGCGAACTGTGGACCCATATCCCTGTTCTGGGAGATGCAGTGGGATCAGGGAGAAGGAGGAACAGGAGGTCATCTTGCAGAATAACCTCAATGCAGAATATAATTTCCTAGTTCACAAAATTCAGCAGATAATGGCATTGCTACAGGCTCAGATTGTCGGGTTTTTGGGGAGGGTTATCTGCAGCCACTTTCTAATCCATGTTGTGTCTGAAAGAAGGGGGAAAAAAAAAGGCACAGTAAAAAACAGCATTACTTTTCAACAACATGGGGGAAAAATGGAGATTAATGATGACAGAATTTCTGCTTCCTTTGTCTGTAACTAAGTTACATTTTCTAGGGAAATGGAGGAGGAGGGGAAATCTTGAAGAAGCCTCTGTGTTATTTGGGGCATGAGCTTTTTTTGAAGTTAGTGACACTGATTCTCTCTTCCTGAATCTCTCTTATTTCAATTATTTCTAGAGTGCAGAACTGCTGCCTCCACAGTGTGCCCATGGAAAGAATCTGAAGCGTGTCATGGTCTGAAAACTTTACATTCCCCAGAGTATGCTAGGTTCAGGCCTTCTCCCTCTGTCTTGCACAGACTTCCAAATCTACCCTTGAGGGAAGCATTCTTTGGCAATTCCCCAAGTAAACCTTGCTTTGTTTCTTGGGGTTTCTGCCTCCCTGCCTCAGGTTTTGCTCTATGTGAATGAATTATAGTTTTGAGACTCTTGGCAGATGATGGCCCATTCCTACAGATTCCTGCAAGGTCTCTTTCAGGGTATAGATCATAGCAGGTAGCAACATTTTATTTTAGTTTTGTGATAGCTTTTCCGTAATAACTTTGCATAATAAGTATTTTTAAAATCAGATTTATGTGTTTAATAAAATGAATACAATTTTTTTTCAGAAGATTTGACATTTTATGGAATTCCATCTATTTGTGTTTCAATTAGCTTTGTTAACAATGGCAAAGTTAGTAATGATGTTTGGCAGTCAAAACACGTTATGAAGTATTTGAACAATACAAGGTTAGTTAAGTTAAAGGAGATGTTGTGCAGAGCATTTCAAATTGAATTTGGATAGTGGCAAGCATCTGTGTGTTTGGAAATCTCTAAGTTTCTGCCTGAAGGGTAAATTGAAGCTTATATAAACAAGAACTTGTGATCTAATGTTTGGGCTTTTACTGACACAGACACAAAGACACACACAGATGCACACAAATAAACCTCTATGGGAGGTTACAAAAGATATATAAAAAAAAAAAAAAAAAGAAGAGAGAAGAGGTAGAGGAAGAGATGAGACATGTTAGCTGTCTATTTAATGTTTTTCACTCATGTAATACAGCCTGGAAAGCCTTTTTCCACAGTTCCACCAAGCCAGACCTGTAAAAGCAATTATCTGTCATCATAACGTGAATCAAGTTTGCAACTGCTGTGGTTCTGAAAAGCGTGACAAAGTTAATTGAAATTGAAGAGTTTTCACTTCCTGAGATAAGGTGTGTTTTCAGGGGAAGTTTGTTGCTATGTTGGCTTTAGTTAACTATTCTTAAGTCTCTTGTTAAAGGATTTGTGTTATTTCTGTGGGTGGATCATAGTCTCATCCAATTATGACTTCAGTAGAGCCAAACTTTGTGTCATATGCTTTACTAGCCCATACTGGTTTGCACGTTCCTCTCGCTTCACAAGAAGATTAGGAAAAAAAAAGAGGCAAAAAAGTTTATCTCTCAAGTGATTGCAAACAGTACTTTGGAAGTATCAAATTTTACTGAAAGTTTGTTTCACTCCAAAAATATCATTTTGGTGGCTTAGTGGTGTATTGTTTTAGTAGCTACAATAAAATTGTTTGAAATCTGGCAGAAAATATTAATTCTCAGCCCAGAAGCCAAATGTGAAATATTCCTAGGTTTCCTTGGGTAGTTATCTTCTAATCTTGATTATAAAGCAGCATGCATTTGCTTTCACCTGATTTACACCCTTTTTAAAGTGATCTCACTATTAACATAGCTTACTGTTAACAATTGAAATTCTGAAGGAATTCATGGCCTTGGTACTAGTGCAAGTAATGTAAGACTATGCAGAGGAAACTGGAACTTTCTGAGTCTCCGGGGTATATTACATGCATGATTCTCTTTTTTTTTCAGCCCAGTTTTGCTCTAATATCATTCCATTGACTTGCAGTGGAGTTGTTCCAGAGCATCTTGTCAGATGCTCAGCATCCTTAACCCTGACTGAAAGACTGCACAAAAAAAAAAATTCTTTCCATTTTGGTTGGGGGTGTGGGGAATGGGTAGTGAAGAGGAGGCATTTAGAACTTCTTGGTGCCAAATCAAGGGAAATACCAAAAATAACATTTTATTTGGGGGGGGGAAGTTTTTTAAGAACTGATTGTTTTGACACATTTGAAAATTTTGTTCTAATGTTGGTTCCTGCTCTTGATGTCATTTATTTCTCATAATATGGAGAAATTGTTCAGTCACTTTAAAGGAAATTTAAAAAAAGTTTGAAAAAGTGATTCAATGTTCCTAAGAAATCTGTTTTATAAAAGTAGAATTATTATTTCAGTGAATGTTTCCAGGCAAGGCATACAAGTGATACAGATAGGACCTGTGTCTCTAAAGACATTTGCACAGTTAAGCCCTAAGTAAGAGGAGAAGGAAGCCTTAGTCTTCCTGTCAAACTCCATATAACATAAAAGGCCAAGGTGGCATTAAATAACAGTTCTAGGAATATTTTCTCTCTGGAAGACTAAGCCTCTTTATGGCAGCCTGCTGCAGCTCCCATTTTTATTTCACTTTGGCCTCCAGCATTCCCCAAATATCTCTGAGGCAAGACAGAAACCAAGAGTGAGGATGCAAGAGAGGGTCACATCAGACTCTAATTGAGAAATCTGGAGCAGTTATGATACTCCCAAGAATAGTGCAAGACCTGGCATCCCTACAAGAGGCTTAAATTTAATCTCACTGAAGCCATTAACTTCCAAAACGATGCCATGGAAGTCAATCTAGCTTTTAGGGACAGCAGAAGGGTTTAGACTGTACAGAACAGGCCTCCATGACCTAATAATTTGTCCAGAACAATATTCCTGGATTTTCATTCCCTTTTTCTTTTTTCTTTCAGATGAGTCTGTAGAAGACATGCATGCCGCAGATCTACTGAACTTCTTGGGCATCTGGGACTAAAGCTCAGAACTGAGCATCCCCAAATTAATTCTGAGCCTGAGAAACCATTGGAATTACACCTGAAGAAAAGTAACATCTAGCATTTGAGCTAGAATACGATGAGCAAAAGGTGGGAATGCAGCTCACGCTGCAAGAATAGCATTCTCCTCTCTCACTGCTCTGCCAAATGCACATATTTGACTATAAAAATTCTAATTAGGCTCATCATAATGCAATGGAAATTTCCCAGGACAGTCTTCATTGCTAGAAATAGGCTAAATGAACCTTACTGGAAGTGTTCTATCCCTGTAAACTAGTTAGATTGTCCTCTCTTTTGTTTCTAGTACAAGTTCTAATTTTGGACATGTAAACAGGTTTCCAGTTTTCCTCCATCCTCTTTACCTTCTCCAAACTGTTGCATTTTTGAAGACTGAAGCACACACATCATTTAAGTATTACATTTCTCCTATCTGGCCTGCAGCCATGCCCCCTTAGGTGATGAGCTCACTGGATCTCATAAGCCACAGCAGGGTTAGGCTAGGTCAGCAAGTACTGGAGGGGATCTCCAAGGAGAAACCGGGTGCTGTGGGAATCACAGGTGGTGGTTCAGTAGGTGGTACCCTTTCTTTTGAAGTTCACCTGAAAAACCACTGCCGGCTGCCAGATGGATCCACATGTGGAACGCTGCCCTCTTTCTTTCCCAGGGTCTACATTGTGGCTGCTCAGTTCCATGTGGGCACCACTGGTAACGTGTCCATCATCGAGATGCCGTCCCTCTGTGGGAGGTATCACATGTAGGCTTAGGGATGGCCATGTCCATATGCTCTACTGACTGGTACACTCACCTGCCAAACAAAACCTCTTGAGGAGCAAGGGAGAAGAAATTTAGGGAAGCTCTCCCTCGAGGATATTGGGATCTCACAGGAGATGGGAAGCATGGAGGCAAGATTAAATGTGGCCTGAGTAATGAGATCTGAGTGCTCAAAGTATCCCCTAAGTGTCAGGCAGATAGAGCTTGCATGGCTTCCAGCCTCCTTTGCAACTCTTTGGTCATGTTGCTCTGCATCATCTACAGCTCTGTTCTGTCTTCCCTTGCAAGGGCTTAAAACTTTCTGACTGCCCTAGACACTGGCACTGAGAATGTAAACCAGTGTTCAAAACCCAACTGTTAGCATTTCTTTCCCACAAAAATTAAACAGCTCCACAGCCCAATGACTTCCCAGGTTTTCTTGCACAACAAGAAAAATATCGCCTTCTGAAGCACTTGATTACCATCCCCAAGATCTGTTGGGTATGGTGCAGCTCCCGAAATATTTAATTTCCCAGACCACCTGGGAGAGCCCCACAAACCACTGGTGGGCCATAGACCGCAGTCTGAGTGCCGCTGTGTTAGGCTACTGGTTAAAGAAAGGGAAATTAAACACAGAAAGCTGTTAAAATGACATTGCATGTGAGTCATGGCTCCACATTAAGTAATGCTCTTACAGAGCACTTGTCCCCCAGGATGAAAGCTTCCCACCTTCTGTCTCTAGTCTACCTCTTAGTAATAAATATCATGTTTTATTATTACAGAGGTGAAAGAAATGCTAATGCTTTGTCTGAGAAACAATGAGATGTTAGAAATAGAAATATAATGAAAGGTGTATGACTGAATACAGTGTACAACTGAATACCGTATTCATATTTCTGCTATGGACATGCAATGAATTCTTTAAATTTCCACTGAAGCTCATTTAAATGAAAGTTGTCAAAGAATACTTCTTTTTCACATTGTCTCTTTCCAAAGCACACCCTACTGCAACCAGATTCTGTCTCTTTGTTCATTTAATATTGGGCTGTAACAAGCTTGCTTCAGCCCTGCCTGCTAACTGGTGGGGTCATGCAGAGAAAGGGTCTAGCAGCCACAGGTTTGTGCAGTCCCCGGTATGATATTTAAGCCATTTTTAATGAGCTAATTTTTATGATTGCAGATTCACTTGGGCTTAAAAAAAATGGATTCAGACCTGGGGAAAGGCTGCCATGCAACTGGGGTCCATTACAATTGCAGTCTTATTATGGTTATTTGTCCTTCATCATCAGGTTACAAATGTTGTCCCCTCAAACCCCAGCTCTGAAGGTGCACAACACAGAATACAACCCTATGGATGACAGCAGAATGTGGCTTTTTTCCTTGTCATCCTCCCACTTTCAGGTTTTGGACACAGCAGATACATCTAATTTGCAGGGCTCTTTGTGACATGGGCACACCCGTATTTGGACTTCGTGGTTCAACCACTGCCTGATGATATGCATAGAGCATGCAGAGCTCTGGATTTAGCTGATTCCTCCAGAGAAGCAAGGGGCCAAGGTCTGGATCTGTCATGCTTGGGATTTGCTCCTCATGCTGGGTGGCATGATCTTGTGCAATTCATGGCAAAGGGGAAGGGTCAAGACAATAACTGTCTGCCAGCAGGGATATGAAAAAAATGAAGTGTCAGAAATATGGGTAGAGATGCACACAGGATTACTGTCAGCCCTTTGAAATGGTGAAGCCCAAACCTTGTGTTTTCAGATCAGCACCTTAACCCTAAGTCTGTTGGTTACCCTGTCTCAATATTGCACTGGAGGTGAGGATAGACAGCGCAGGGATGCCAAATCCATCATTTGCACGAGGCACACAGAGCTTGGCAGGCTGTCAGGCAGCCTGGCAAGCAGCTGGCTATGCTATTGCAGCAGTGGAATGATGATCCCTGCCCTTCCCACACCAGGGCTGGGATTTTAGCAGCTGCCTGCTAACAGAAAGGCAAGTTTTCTGACTTCTGTGCTTTCACGTATCTTCACATGAGCTGCTGCTTTTGTGTTTTGAAAGTGTGACTTGGTTAATTTTTATGGTTTAGAAAAGAAGACTTGTTTTTAAAGCATCCCCTAGCAAATTGACTATAATGGCAACATTTCAGCAAGACCTGGCAGCATACATCTGGACAGAAAGGAAGGAATGATGTAGGCAGGACTCTCTGGGAAAGCTGCTGGTAGGAGTGACTGGCACCTGAATGGTTCATCTGATATTTGTGGCCCATCTCTCCAGCAACAGTTACTCAGCATCCAGTTGACCTCACGTTGGAGACCACCAAGACGGATCCTCTGTGGTGTGTGTACAAAAGGCTGACACTGGGGAATTTGAGGGAATTTCCAGAAGCGTGTTGGCCACTTCTGAATTCTAGTATTGGATGGTAGGCCCATGATATCAGCTGTCAACAATAACATATTGCATTAACAGTAATAATAATAATAGCAATATTTGGTGACAATAATACTAAGGAATAGTTTGTTTTTTTTTACCCGAATTCTCAGAATCACTTTTCAGTATGCAGACACAGAAAATTTCACTATGCCTCCAGCAAAGTGAATAGGATATATTCTAACCCTTCAGTATTAATGCTAGAATATTTTTGATAGTACCAAATACACATTTTCTTTGGTTACTTTCAGCAGATTCTTGTATTGGTGTAATGCAAATGAAATGTTGAACTGCTGTTTGCCACCAGTTTACTATTTACACTTGAAGAAAAGATTCAGAAAGTAATTAACCTGCGTTTCTAATTTTTACTTTAATTAGGCATTTGAGGTATCTTAGTAATGCTGAGGTAGAAAATTAATTAAGAAAACATTGAAAAAACACTTCCAGAGCTTCTGGCATAAGGAGTGGGACTTGTTTCCCTGTCAGGTAGGACAAATTCAGTATTTTCACACAAAACTGGCTTCTGGATACGGTTGGCTTCCACATGAGAAATCAGCATTTGATAGAGCAGGTGGAGTACCTGAGAGAGGTCATCTGTAAAAAGACAGAGATCTGGCCAGAGCTGCATAGAATACACAGAACATCCTTTCACCACAACTGCTGCCCAGATTAATACCAAACGTGAGGCTGAAAGGACAGGGATGGAGATCCAGAATCTTTGCACATCTCTGTGATCCAGCAACGTGTCCAGAGCAAGAACAGGAGATGTTACTGGTTGGAATTTTACATCTGGTAACTTCTATGTCCATAAGGACATTTAAGAATGTCAGAACTTGTGTGATGGCCAGATGCCTGGGGAAGCCAAATAGCTTAATACAATGGGGGTCAAGCTCCAGAACAGAAATTTTATGCTAGTTGGAGACATTGTAGTGTAAGCAGAAACACTATTAAATAATTCTGGAGTTTGAGAATGGGTTACAAACTGCATATGGATATAGCCCACAGAAAAACTATTTGATGGACATTTAGCACTTTCTAAGTTAGTTCCACCATCTTCCCTATCCTAGCACATGAAACTCTTTGGGGTTGGATGGTCTGGATTATTGTGTGAGTTAAATGAACCTTTAACCATAATAAATATGGAATGGCGCAGTATTCCCTTGTTTATTTCATGGAAAACAAGGCATGATAGCACTTACGATTTTCTTGCTTTTTTATATAGCTCTGTTCACTCTATCCACCTGGCGCCTTTTGATGATTCATTTTAATGTGTTCAACACATGCTCATACACAGACTGAGATCACGATAGAGAAGTGCTGCAGTGTGAGTATCCAGGAATCTATGCCCAATCAGTTGTTGACAGTGACAGAGTGACAAATGCTGTCAATATTGTATGATGTGAAAAAACCTACTGGAAAATTCAGTCCTAGAAAATTCTGAAGAACTTTTTTTCCAAGGGGTTGGTGATATAAGCAAAAAGTCCCCCAAGCACATATTTCCCTTGAAGAATGTAGATGGTTTCAGTATTTGAAGTCAAGCACACGCATATGTTCTGTGGTGATCCAAAGCTGTTACCACTGAATGTGTATGACTTTATCTGAATTCCCCCTTTACTATGATAATTTATGTCAGTTTTATGATTTACTGTGATTTATGACATACACCAGACTGTCATTCTTCATAACTAGATAACTGAAGTAACCTCCAAAATATTTAGCATCATACCTAGAATGTGCATTGATGGTACTCAGTAAGTTCTGCTCAAATTTATGTAATTCCTTCTAAGAGTATCCAGTACCCAACACTGAGGACGTATCCAGGGATAGAAAACAGTATTTCCCATTATTCCAAATTACTAAAAGCTGGGTTTAGAGTGCATTTTCAGTCTTAGTTCTTTTCTTTTAAGAGCACAGATTACTTTTATTAGATAGGCAGACAGACAGACAGACAGACAGATAGATAGTTATGGCTAAAAGTACCACAACAGAAAAACAATGTTTTTCATTTAAATTGTTTTGCTTTTCACTCAGCTTGTCTTACTCAAAAGCAACAGAAGACCCTTGACTTCATTTATATTTCAAAGCATAGTCACTCTTAGACATCTGTTTTGATGGAAGTTTAAACTACTTTGCTGACTTTGTTACTTTATATAAATGTTTAAAGACAATTCAATAAAGTGCAATTTCTTTGAGACAGGTACTATCATGTCAGTTTGAGGTAATCATGGCCATGCCTGCTTACATGTTTCTAATGCCATTTGATAGGTGTCACTGACTTTTATGAAAATCTTTGAGGCACTTCCTTATAGACTGTGTTTGGAATTACTGTACATATCTCTTTCCTGGCCTCTGGCTTAATCTTACAATGTAAATAGGTTCATATGGCTGGCACAGAGAGGGATAAGGTGTGTATTACTAGAGCAAATACTTCAAAGGGGTATGCATGGTTTCAACCAAAATTAAGAACAGGAGAGCCCTGTGTAGACACTTTCTTTTTTTGTTTCCCTTTTTTCTCATTCCCTCTTTAAATGAAGAATGTCTGGGGTGAAGCTTTCAAAAAACATTTTAAAAAATTTAAATAATGTTATATGTTATCCTACTTGAGCTTTTTTATGCTTGAAATTGATGGTATTGAAACATAACAGCTTAGCAAACAAAATAGGGATGTTGAAACTTATCGATGTATCTATTATAGTATTATTAGCATGTGAGCCAGGAAAAGATAAATGCCAGTACTTGTTATTAACAAGGATAAAAAATGCTTTAAAAATAGGACCTATTTAAGGTCCTGCTTTAAAAATAGGACCTATTTAAAAATAGGTGAAAAATACCACCTATACTAATGCTTTTAAAATACTGAGAAGCTGTATAGGGTAAAAAGCCAAACTTGTCACATGTAACTATGCTACTGAAGCAACCTGTATTCTTTAGTATCTTATTCCCATATAGAGGTAAGAACTGCAACTAAATTCATGACATGGAGTTCGTGTAACATATAATATGAATTTATGCACTCTTAATGTCGTTAGAAGAGTGAAAACAAGTATTCTGTTGTTTCATTTCAGGCTGGGAACGAAAACTGCAACAGCAAATATTTCTTAAAATGCTTTCACTGCAGCTAAGGAGACACAACTGTTTGAAATGAATTGCTCTTGATCTCAGTAACACTGAATTTGGCTTTTGAGCACGAGTATAATGGATATGCCCAAATGCTATTAAAGTTATTTTGTATTGCAATCATAAATAGCAGCTTTTGCTTAGGCAAGGCAAGAAAAAATTATCTCAAGTTAGGAGTGGGTAGATCTTAGGCTACAGGAGAGTACCATGCTGTCATGTAGAAATGACAGGAATTGCAAAATGTTTTAAAACTTTCTTCCACAGTTCACACTAAGTTATTTGATGCCAAATGTGTATGCATCTGGATTTTGGCTAAAGCTGTACATTTAATAGCTTTTTCCTTCTCTTTCCTTCCTCCAGCATGTAATTTGGGCACTATTTCTGGGTTATTGTTGCAACACCAACTTACACTTTAAAGGAAAAAAAGGATTTTAGTTCTGAAACCCCAGTGGTTATGAGGAAAAAGCCCAGATACAACCAGTTTAAGTGTCTTTTCGGATGGAGAAGAGCAACCCTACAACAACTTTTGTCCCATAATACAGACAGTATGGGGGCAATCCTATTCCCCTGCGTAAATGTATACAACATTTTACAACCAAGTTTTTCTGGGACCGCTCTATTTCAGCTAAAATACCACAGCAGATGAAGAATACGCACTACCATCCAGACAGTAACACCTTTTGTCTGAAAGAAATTTGTTGGACACAAATATTGCAACACTTTTTTTATCTCACAGATAATACATCATACTATTCTTACTGCATGTAAACGAAACAAAAAAGCATCAGACTGGTTTTCCTTAATAGAATTATGTGTAAGATGCGAAACCAAGTGAATAATAATTATGAAGTGACAAAAAAAAATAATGATGTTATGCTTATATTTATAGAAGGTGAAAATCCTGAAATACCATCTGCACATTGTGCTTCATGAAGCATCTGATAGCTTTGTGTTTTTCTCTGAATATTAAGAAAATATGGTTACACCAGCTGAAAGCAAATCTTGACTTAATGTTCCATATGCTGTTGAAAAGAAATCATCTTTGGTTGCAGCCTGTAGATATGATCTATAGTCTATTGAAGTCTATAGAAATCATTATATCATTTCAGTGAAGAGCTGCATCAGGCCCAAAAGCAGGTATTATTTGAGAAGAGCAGTAAAGATAGGATTTGATGGCATATTTAAGTCAGAAAGTCATGAGAACTTGACTTAAAGCTTGGTAAAGAAAAGTAAGTCTTCCTAACGGTAGGAATAAATAATATAAGGAATGTCTGTCAAGACAAATTGGAAAGATGCTATTATACATACATTGGGCAACATAATATACCTAAATAAATTGTGTAGAGGACCACTCACACTAAAATCAGATGCTGAACACAAGTCTGAGTATATTTGAATCATTAGAAATTGTTTTTAAAAGAAACTTAAAAATGAGATCACTTAAAAAAGTAAAATGTAAAAAAAATTATACTTTTTTAATTGGGGAAAGTAAATCTGTAATACTGTAAATCACTGTTTGCCATTTAAGAAAACACTAGTGGCCCTCACAATTTGCTACATAAGATTCTGTTCTAGAAAGTTATATGAAAATTTTCTTGCAATACAGACAACTCGGAAATTAGGAGGGTCCAGAACAATTAACATGATTGTGTTTTCTATCTCTTAGAGTGCTAATTATGCCATGGGTTTGTTTAACTAAATTTTGACCTTTTAACTGTGTGCATCAGTGTTCCCATTAGTTCTCAATACTCCTATGTTCTTTCGTTAGTCAGTAACAAAGCAGTTTACTGTTATTTTGAGGTAAACCTTGAATTGTATTTTGTTGACATTTTCCTTGATAAACATCCACAAAAAAATTCTCCTCCACCATAAGCCCTGTTTCTAATTCATTCTGTCCTAGGAGACTAATGACTTTCTTCTTTCCAGCAGCCTAATGAATTCTTCATGCAATTTATGTCCAGCTACCTGCGAAGATACAGGATTGCATTCAGTGTGGCTTAAATCTGAAGGTCCTGCATAGCTGGAATACTTCCTTGTTGGGCTGGGAGTGCTAGACTTTGCACTTTCATAGTCCAGAACTGAATTTTTTTTGAGTCATCGCCTGCCCTTTGAAGAGGTCTCTTTCCAAATGACTATGCATCCTGCTCAATTTAACGCACCAGTACAAGATCAGTAAGACTTCCCTGATGTTTAATTGTTTCTACTACTTAATTTAGTTACTTTAATTTACTTTAGTCTTAATTAAGAACATTACTAACCGCTTGCACTCAAACCACTGCAAAATCTTGACATGAATCCTTATCCAGACCCAGCCTCCTCTTATGGGTATACAGGAGCAAGCTGGAAGTGCACCACTCTGAGGCACCCTTCTTTTGCATGGGTCTTGCTGGTGCCAGACACTGCCCTGAGCTCTGTGGTTCTGTGAAGCAGTCCCAGCTGCAGGCCGAATTTTGTTGTTTTTCCATAGCCTGTGGACCTTCCCCCATTACCAGAAACACTGCAGCCCCCACTGAAACCTTTCTGAAGTCCCCTGTCAGTTGTATGGATTGCCTCTGATCTCAGTGTGAATGTTGCAACTTAAAAGATAAATCCTGTCAGGAATCACTGTGGAGGAATTACTCAGTGTTTATCATCATCTTTATGCTTACAAGAGCACTGGACCATTTTAGCCAGACATATTGAAGAGAGAGAGAAAAAAAAACAAATTTATGTTTCTTTTTTAATAACAATTTAGAAATGGAAGAGGCTGAATACTGACCCAAGAGAAGATTCCCACCTTGTTTAGTATGCTTCAGTACAACAAACATAGCATGTAAAAACATAATTCAATAGACAGATTGACATTCACTTCTTATTGTTGGCTTTCAGGGACATATAACTGACTTTTCTGTCACACATTTTTGTTTTCCAGCGCTTAGGATCCCAGAAAAATTACTTGTTAAGTGACTATGTAGCTAAAATACCATTTTCACATTTATTAATAAACATGGTAGTGAGGTCCTTTGGCCAGCTGTCTTTTATAAGTTTTCTAAAAATTACAGCACAATACTGTATTAGATTGGATTAATTTCTTTTCTCATCATACTTGAAGAAGTGTGTAATAAGAACTATATATAGGAATACTTTACAGTATGTGACTCACTAAAAGTAGCAGAATTCCCACCCTAGTCAGAGCAAGCCAATAATTGCAGCATTAGTTTTGGTACTATGGAGAAGACATGCAAGAGCTTTTTCTAAGAAATTACTCTTTGACAAGCATTTCTCATGGTAACATAAAGAGTTGTTTCCATCATGCTTCTGTGTAATAGATAAAATGTCCCTGGACTTTGCTCCTAGACCCAGACCTTTTAACCTCTGAATTCTGGAATGCAGAGATTTTTCTTATATTTCAAGCAACTGGGTATCTTATGTCACAATTACAGAGGTGCAGGTTGACATACGTATTTCAGTTTACTTCCCATAGGGTACTGTTGATGTCATGAGGAAAAGGCAGGTGTTTTGCACTCTTTTACTGAAACCGCTCTTAGTAGATTGGTCCAGTTACAAATGTTCTTTAATGCCTCTTTTGTTAATACTGAGGATTCACTACTGAGTGTAATTGGAAGGTTTGCGTTTACTGCACATGTGAGAAAAATCCCAGGCAACATAATTTGGTCTTTAAGTTTTCCCTGATAAGTTTCCTGGCTTCTTCACAGCAATAAATTAGCGAACATCAGTTTGCCTTCCAGTTCTTCCTAGGTCTCTGTTTTGTACTCTGTTTTGAACATTAGAGTTCATCTCTCTAATTGCCACCTCAGGGTACAACTTGCTTTCTTATTTTGGGGGCCAGAGAAATGTGTGTACATAATAATTCCCACCCCCAGTCTATGTGAACTGCAGTAATATAAAAGAAACCTGTATCACACAGGTCTGTTCATCTTTGGTTTGAGAAGTTTATGTCAGTGATTCAGTGCTGAATTGGTGTCTTACAGCACTCACACAGTTGCAAGCTGGAGGCACCATATCTCATCTGGACAAGATGCACCACAGAGGTCTGATCTACTTTGAAGTCAATGAAGATCAGTCTTTGAAAGAAAATCAAATGTTGGGCATTAAGCCTAATGTCTCAGTTACCTCCTAACTGTGGTACTTCCAGATGCACACACACATGTATACACATACATACTTTTAGCGTTCACATTTAAATGCTTCTTTAAAAACAAGCAGAACACTCTAATTCCTAAATCTGATTATTACTGTGATTAATTTTAAAAGCTAGCATTCTTCCAGATAAAACGTTTATACAGAAATGTAAATTTTTCCACTTTTTTCTTTCACAGGATTTGGGGCCAAAGGGGACCATTAGATCCTCTAGGTTCATTCTCTTTATGTCACAGGCTGTTAAATTTCTCCAAGTTACCCTTGTATTAAGCCCACTAATTTGTATCTGAGTAAATCACAACTCATATATAGAATCATAGAATCATAGAATAGTTAGGGTTGGAAACGACCTTAAGATCATCAAATTCCAACTCCCTTGCCGTGGGCAGGGACACCTCACACTAATCATATAACCCAAGGCCTCGTCCAACCTGGTCTTGAACACTGCCAGGGATGGAGCATTCACAGACTCCCTCGGCAACCCATTCCAGTGCCTCACCACCCTAACAGGAAAGAATTTCCTCCTTATATCCAATCTAAACTTCCCCTGTAAGTTTCAACCCGTTACCCCTTGTCTTGTCACTACAGTCCCTAATGAACAGTCCCTCCCCAGCATCCCTATAGGCCCCCTTCAGATACTGGAAGGCTGCTATGAGGTCTCCATGCAGCCTTCTCTTCTCCAGGCTGAACAGCCCCAACTTTCTCAGCCTGTCTTCATACGGGAGGTGCTCCAGTCCCCTGATCATCCTTGTGGCTCTTCTCTGCACTTGTTCCAACAGTTCCATGTCCTTTTTATGTTGATGACACCAGAACTGCACACAATACTCCAAGTGAGGTCTCACAAGAGCAGAGTAGAGGGGCAGGATCACCTCCTTCAACCTACTGGTCACGCTCCTTTTGGTGCAGCCCAGGATACGGTTGGCTTTCTGGGCTGTGAGCGCACACTGAAGCTGGCTCATTTTCATTTTCTCATCAACCAACACCCCCAAGTCCTTCTCCGCAGGGCTGCTCTGAATCTCTTCTCTGCCCAACCTGTAGCTGGGCCTGGGATTGCTCTGACCCAGGTGTAGGACCTTGCACTTGTCATGGTTAAACTTCATGAGGTTGGTATCAGCCCACCTCACAAGCGTGTCAAGGTCCCTCTGGATGGCATTCCTTCCCTCCAGGGTATCAACCGAACCACACAGCTTGGTGTCATTGGCAAACTTGCTGAGGGCGCACTCAATCCCACTGTCCATGTCAGCGACAAAGATGTTGAACAAGACCGGTCCCAACACCGATCCCTGAGGGACACCACTCGTTACCGGTCTCCAGCTGGACATTGAGCCATTGACCTCAACTCTCTGTGTGTGGCCATCCAGCCAGTTCTTTACCCACCGAGTGGTCCATCCATCAAATTGATGTCTCTCCAATTTAGAGACAAGGATGTTGTGTGGGACAGTGTCAAACGCTTTGCATAAATCCAGGTAGGTGACATCAACTGCTCTACCCCTGTCCATCAGTTCTGTAGCCCCATCATAGAAGGCCACCAAATTGGTCAGGGAGGATTTCCCCTTAGTGAAGCCATGCTGGCTGTCACCAAGCACCTTGTTGATTTTCATGTGCCTTAGCATGCCACCCAGGAGAATCTGCTCCAAGATTTTGCCAGGCACAGAGGTGAGACTGACTGGTCTGTAATTCCCTGGGTCATCCATTTTCCCCTTCTTGAAAATGGGGGCTATATTTCCCTTTTTCCAGTCATTGGGAACTTCACCTGACTGCCATGATTTCTCAAATATGATGGCCAGTGGCCTAGAAACTTCATTTGCCAGCTCCTTCAGGACCCATGGATGGATTTCATCAGGACCCATGGACTTGTGTATGTTCAGGTTCTTAAGATGGTCTTGAACCAGATCCTCTACTACAGTGGGCCCAAGGTCTTTATTCTCACAGTCCCTGCCTCCACCTTCCAAGACTTGGGTGGTGTGGTCAGAGCCTTTGCCAGTGAAGACCGAGGCAAAGAAGTCATTCAGAACCTCAGCCTTCTCCAAATCCTGTGTAGCCAGTTCTTCTGAGAGCTTTCTGAGGGGGCCTACATTCTCCCTAGTCTGTTTTTTATTTGCTACGTACCTGTAGAATCCCTTCCTGTTATCCTTAATATCCCTAGCCAAGTTTAATTCTAACTGGGCCTTAGCTTTCCTAACCTGGTCCCTAGCTTCCCAGACAACATCCCTGTACTCTTCCCAGGCCGCCTGTCCTTGCTTCTATTTATTATAAGCCTCTTTTTCCAATTGAAGTTTCCTCAGGAGCTCCTTATCCATCCAAGGAGGTCTCCTGGCCCTCCTGCTGCACTTCCTTCTGGTTGGGATGCAACACTCCTGAGCTTGTAGCAGGTGATCCTTGAATATCAACCAGCAGTCTTGGGCCCCCCTGCCCTCTAGGGCTGTATCCCATGGAACCTCACTAAGCAGGTTCCTGAAGAGGCCAAAGTCTGCTCTCCTGAAGTCCAGGGCAGTGAGCTTGCTGCACGCTCTTCTCACTGTCCTGAGGATCTCAAATTCAACCATCTCATGATCGCTGCATCCAAGGCTTCCCTGGAGCATCACATTTCCAACCAGCCCTTCCCTGTTGATGAGCACGAGGTCAAGCATGGCACCTCTCCTTGTCGGCTCCTCTATTACTTGCAGAAGGAAGTTGACTTCCACACAATCAAGGAACCTCCTGGATTGCTTGTGCCGGGCCATACCGTCCTTCCAACAGATGTCAGGGTGGTTGAACTCACCCATGAGAACAAGGGCCTGCGAGCATGAGGCTTTTCCTGTCTGTCTATAGAGTGCTTCATCCGCAGGTTCTCCTTGATCAGGCGGTCTGTAACAGATCCCCACAGTAATGTCTCCCATAGCTATATTCCCTTTAACCCTGACCCACAAACTCTCTGTTAACTGCTCACCTGTCCCCAGACAGTTCCATATTCTCCAGCCTATCCCTAACATAAAGGGCAACTCCCCTTCCCCGCCTGCCGGGCCTGTCTTTCCTAAAGAGCCTGTAACCTTCCATTCCAACACTCCAGTCATAGGAGCCATCCCACCATGTTTCTGTGATGCCTATTATATCATACCCCTGTAGAGGTGCACACATCTCTAATTCCTCTTGTTTGTTCCCCATGGTGCGGGTGTTTGTATAGAGGCATCTGAGCCAAGCTCCAGCTGAAGCCGGCTCATTGGCTGGAGCGGCTGGGATATCTCTACATTGCTCCAAGCATTTATTATAGGTGCTGGCAACTGACTGGGTGTGTTGGGATGGAATGATGACCCCCTCCCCTAACACATCTAGTGTATGGCTCCAGCTAGGCACTTCCATCTGGCTGTGTTGCAAATCCCTTCCTGAGTCCCCCATGAGCCCGTGTGGGCTTCCTACAGAAGTCTTTTTGCTGCCTGTAAGTTTGTCTCCACAGTTATTATTCTGTAGAAGAAAAATATTAGTTCATAGACTAAACCCAGACCTGACACTAGTTGCCCACCCCAATATTTTTATTTGAGTTTGTCTCTTTTACACACTCTAGTCCTATGTCCAGGTGTTTAACCTCTACTCATGACAAACATGTATTGCCATAGTCTTTGAACCAAAGTATGCTTCAAGGTAATTTTACAGTGACCTCCTTTTCTCTGACCTCTTTTCTAGCCTATTCATTGAATATTTGTCCTTGTGGCTTTGAGATATGTAGGGCAGCACAGGCAGCAGACACCCATGTGCTTCATGTCTTAAAAAACAAACCCTTGGTAATTAGTGGTTTAGTATTGAGCTGGTAATCCAGTGAAATCCATATTGCAGCATTTGTTAGGACTCTGCTGACAGTATTTGGGTTATTGAACCAATGGACTCACTGCTCACTGTAAGGTGTGGAGAGGATGGGTGACTCCTGTGTTGCATCATGCTCAGTTCTGCTTTCCTGTTGTATGAGTTCCTTCTTGCAGTGTCTGCCCATTACTTTATTATCTTAGAAGGGGCAGCATAATTAAAAGCTTCCTGTCCTGGAATCATAAGATATCCCTACAGATAAGCCAAAGATTGATGACGTGGCTGGATCAGCTGTCATTGTTGATGGTTGCAGCACCCTGTGTATGTATCTGTCAAAGAGCCATCTCAAAAAACAGTGAATATTTCCCTTGCTATCATTAGTTGATAATTACATCTACATGTGTAAAGCACCCTGAAGCCACACTCCAAAATCAATATAAAGCAAACACAATTTAGAAACCTAAATGAGATATTCAGGGTCTGCTTTTAGCATTTAAGGGAATGATAGGTCAAATTCAGTTATCTGCTTTCCAGATGATAATTTCCATTTTACTAAATACACCTCTATTAAGGCTGGCTAAAGCTTCTCTGTTAGTGGGTAAGGGATAGAAGAGATAAAAGCAAGAGTAGCTGGGAGGTATGACCCTGTCTCACCTTTTCTGACAGAATCAAGTAGCATTGCTAGATTGGAGACAGGATCTTGCAGGCCACCAGACACTCTTTCCTGAGATGAGATGTAGCTTTTTTCATTCAGAACAACTCTCACTTCTAATGATTTTTATTTTTTTTTTACCTTGAAAAAGCTTTCAGCTCTCATAGCTACATCAGAGGTGGAGAAACTTCATGTTCACTGTTGTACAGAGTATAAGGTCACCTGTTTCTTCTAAATAAGAACCTATGCCGAAGAGCAGCTGTAAACAAAACTGTGAAGAGAAGCTCCATATAACTGGTGCTACATCTGCATGTAAGGCAGGGGAGCAATCACACCAACACAGCATAGTCTAGCAAAGTCAGATTTTTGCCTGCATAAAGTGATAGACCATGCTAAAACCCTGTATGACCACCCTGAAGACTTGGTCCTAGCTTAGGTTAAATTATTGCTGCTCTCATTTGTGTGCTTCACTAGCATATTCCCAGCTCATATAGCGCTCACAAAATAACTGCATCAGATGTAGGTTTTAAATAATTAATACGTAAATGTTGCTTATGGAAAGACAAAATCTCTGTGAAAAGATGGGGATCTCAATGATATTTGCTATCCACAAAGTAGCTGCCAGTGATGCCTCATACCCTTTTCCTCTTTTAAAGACAGAGGGATGATTTTCAATTGTCACCACTCATCAACTTTTCATGGCAATGAGAAGATAAATGGATCCAATATTAGGAGCAAATTGTCAAAATGTTAGCTTGTTGCCTATGGTAAAATGGTCACCTATGAAATCACAGCCCTCAAATATCTTAATTTGCTGCAGACTTCAGCAGAAACATGTGCTCAGCAGTTATTTCATAAGATTTTTCTCTTACTAGAGGGAGGCATTTGTTTTAAACAAATCCACAAATGATACTTCATAAAGCTGTGACAATTTAAGGAACACTATAATTACGTTACAAATTATACCGCCATGGAATTACTGGAAACATATTTATACCACCTGTTTCAATGCAGACAGACCCAATTTTTCATTCCTAACAGCACTGTATGTTCCTCTCATCATATTACCTGTGCAAAATAATCAGGGTATCATTGCTGGTCAAAGCAATAAATAGGATTGATCAGTCAAATTTTAAAGGCAATTTGTTGTGTTGTCTTTCTGTATTTACTGCCAAGAATCCTTTATATTCAAAAAGAGAAAAAAAGAATGAAAAGCAAAAATTTTCGCTGTTCTTTTTGGCACGTCTACCTCTGAGTGCCAGCCAGCATCAGTCTCTGGCAGAGTGCTCTTGAACCGTTCTCCAAAATAAATATAGCAGATGTCAGTCAGGTGTTTTTTCTACCCATGTCCAACCATTTGCCAAGAGATGCATTTTTATTTTAGGCCCATATCCTAGTAATTTAATTAATTTGTTAAAAAAAATAAAAGTGTCCTATCTAAATAGAAGAGTCATGAAATACTTGCTTTCAACATCTGATTTGGTAAATCTGACTCTGTATCAGCTCCCTGTAATCTCAGTCCTTACCTTCTCCAATTGAAATGATGAACTCTCTAAAACTCCATTTAGTGATTAAGTTCCAGCATTTGCAATATCAGACCCGTCATTCTCCAGCACTTGTGAAGCCAGTCTGCGTGTCAGCATCACCTTACCCTTGCAGAGCTCAGGGGGGTTTGATGGTATCAGCCCATGGGATGCGTCTACCTCATCCACCTGCAGCTAACTAGCCTCCTCCCTGCTGGTTACAGTGCGCAGCCTCCAGTGAAGGTGAGCAGAGTGTTCTCTCACAAATCTTCGACTGCAACTCAAAACAATGCGTTAATCTGCTTGTGTTGCTTCTTTCTTAGAGTGATCAAAATGTTAATTCATACACACAGAGGCACCAGAGATGGAAATTAGAGATCCTAATGAATTATACATATGGATTGCCCTAACATGGTTCATATATACACCAAATGGAGGTTTTGCCTGCTGTGATGGAGCTATTGTTGCATGCTTTTTGCAACAAGTAGGCTCAATCACTGCAGTTAAACTTATTGCTATCACAAGTTTCTCACTGTGCAAATGTAGCTGATTCAGCACTACAAGCCAGACCTCTCCCATTTTTAACAGATGTATGATGCATACTTTCTTATTTTTGCATGTTACACTGTGTACCAACAAACTATTATATGCTAATTTTCCACATCCTTTACACAAAGATATACATTGTTCAAGCAGGTTACACAACATTTCAACATTACATTCTTCAGTTTCTTAATACATATGTTTTACTACATCTTTTACGCTAAGGGGGATACTGTTTCCATGGCAAGTTTCACTTTATTTATTAGCCAGCATTGCTGAAATGCTGGTTGTCTGACCCTGAGACACAGAGTCCGGAGAAGCATTTGGATCAGGGCTGCCTTACTGTACCCTCTGCGAGTCACTTCTTGACCCGCAGGAGTTACATCTACAGTCATGTCTAGGAGCCTTCCAGGCACCAAGGCCAGCTGGCACCAAGTGGATCAAGACTATGCCTTTCCCTCCAAAACAGGTTGGGTGCAGGAAGACTGCCTCTTGGAAACAGTCCCTAGATCACTGAATTCCCAAACCGTGCCTAGGAATTGCTCAGAAGAGCATGAGGTAGATAGGTCAGGTTCATGACCAGGACTGCTGTGTCCATGTCCTGCTGTCTGGGAATGTTTTGAAGCTTGCACATATTTACCAGCTTAGGCATAGCCACAGGGTCTGGCTTCAACAGTGCTCCTGAAGCAACTTGCTCTTGCCATTTAGGTCACCTGCAGTTTGATCTGATGTGTGTAAAAGTCAATGGTTAGATATTCATTGACCCTAATAGACTTTGGCCCAAACATGCCGTTCTCTGGGATTTCAGATGTCTCTGATTTGCAGGTTCATGTAGGGTGGCAAATATCAAAAGGTGACATTTGCACCTGACAGAAACCATTAAAAAAGAAAACCACTGCAATGTATGCTATTTACTCATCTACATATTTGATATGCCAGCCCAGTATGGTAGTTAAACATTCAAAGGAAACATATTTGTGGCATAACTTATTTTAGTACAATTTTGCTTTTACTTCAATGACGTAGTTCTGTAATTTACAGGTACAAGTTGAAAGGATGAGTTTTCAAAATGTAGCCCGACAGTTTTATATTTTGTTTTTAGTATATTTTAAATGCCAAATCAAAATTATCATGTTTAATTTACTTTATTCTCAGTGGTTTTGCTTAGATTTATGAATTACCTTGGATTAATTGCTATATAACATTCTGGTTTTATAGTGTAATTGGGTGTGTCGAAGTGCATTCCATTTTATGACTTGCTTTAGGGTATATTTTGGATGAACTGTATAATATAAAATACATTTGGTGTTATGTTTTATATAATGCCAGAGAAAGCACAAAAAGTGCATTTAAGTTTCTGGGTTTATGGGTTCCATGTCTGGAAAACTTTGGAGGACAAATCTGCGCATTTTCAGTTTTTCTCAAATTGTTCCGAGTCTTTTCCATTTCAGTTTTTCACAATAACCTTTGAATTATTGAACCTTTGTGTCAATAATTATTTTCAGTCAGGACAAAATAAACAGTCTACCCTGGATGATAATATAAATAATGGTAATCATACTTTCTAACACTCCCATAGAAAAAGTCAAATCAGAGCAAGTCTAACTAAAGCAAAACAAATATCCTCCACTCTTTTGCACAAACCACAGGTGACTACCACCTGTGTTAGAACTTTCTGCTTTCTGGTCTTCGGAGGAATCAGAGTGAAATGCTTTGCATTAGCTGGCACAAAGTAATTGTTAACATCTGGAACTTCTGATTAGTAAAGTCCAAATTGTAAATCAGAGGCTTCTGTATAGACTGCCTTGAAGAGCCATTGACTTCGTTTAGTACTTTTGATATGCTTACCCCAAAATTACACATCCTTGTAAATCTTAAGGTATGTTCCCTGAATCCTTTTGAGCCATTTAATTCCATGAGGTCCTCTCTTTTGCTGCGTTTGTGCTGTTATGTCTCTACCTTCCTCTGCTCTGCACAGACAGAAAGAGAAGCAGCTTTGTGCTATTGAAGTGAAGAAGACTAAATCAGAAAGACCTTTCAAGGTTTGAAACTAGCACTTTCTTTTTATCATCTTTGTGACTCCATGTCCTGCCTTTGTTGCCATTGCAGCTTCTATGCTTTAATAAATTTGTGAATGTGTAGTCAAAGTGCTACTCCAATGAACCCCTTTGCAGGCATATAAACAAAAAGCTGCTTCCCTAAAGCTGCTGAGCCCCCTCATCTGCCCCATTTTCAAATGGTTCAGTAAATGGTGTTTCCTTCCAACATAACATTGGACATTCATGTTGGAATATAGCAACCATTGTCTCCAAAGACAGAAAGCAATTTAGAGAAACCAAATTACGAGGTGAGAACTCCATTCATGAATCCCTGACAAACTTAAAACTGAAAAGACAAATCAGTCACTAATGTTATGTTAAATGAAAACTGGGGTGTACTGAACTTTTGAGCTACTGTACTAACAAAGAACAGAAGTTTTCCCTACAAATGTCACAAGATTGGCTTCAGCATCAGAAGTCTGACTAATGAATCACTAATGTGACGTAATAGTGGTTGGTACCTGGTCTTGTAACAAACTGCTAGAGAAGTATTTGTTTCTCAGACTTGATTCAAAGTATTAAATATGAATCACAAAGAAAAAAGATCAAAAATTTGATTAATTAAAGAACATGTGAAACAACTCAAGGTATATTTTATAGGCCAAAGACAGACCCAACTAATGAGTTTCCTCATTTATTTTGGAAACTGAAATCATTAGAATATCATTCTACAACTTGATGCAGATACTGTAGTCTCTTACTAATGCACTTTAGATTAACAGGATCTATATTTAGTGTTAACTAAATACAATAATCATGCAGTGTATTTTCTATACTACTCTCTCCTCTTTCTTTTTGAGCATCTAAAAAGTTTCACTGGCAATAATGAACTGAATCTCACAGTGTATGAAAGTACATGATGAAGCTGGCTCCCAGGGCAGAGAGCCGGACTGAGCATTTATGTGACTCAGCCTAGTATCACTAGGGACATGCCCTAGTATGTTGCTAGTATCTTCACATGCTGGCTATCTCCACATGCTGGTGTCCCCATGAGCGCAGGCAAACTGAGCCAGGTAATCTAAGGAATGGCAAATACATGAAGATGATTGTGCATCCTAATACGGCTCAGTATCCAAGAGAAGTTAGATCCTAAACTGCCTTTGGACCTTTTGAAAATCTAATTTGATGCTGGTTTGCATTGGAAGTATCTTAAAGCCTTTGAAAATTCTATTTTAAGCTATTTGTTCATACACGTCAACAGACTTGTAACAGGATCTGGGCATGCACAAACAGCAGAAATAGCATCTCTAAAGGATATAGAGATCAGCAACTTCAACTAGTTAAGTTGAAAAGAAATCTATAAAACAGTAACATTATAAAAAAATGAAATATCTCTGAGATTCCAGAATACTTGAAGATAAAAAATGGAAGCATCTGCCTGCTATTGACTTTACACTCCCAGTGATCTCTGCAAGCCTAAGACATTTCCATTTAAAATTTAAGGAGTCAGTTGTTATCAAAATACAATCTTCATCACACAATCTTTACATAGACATTTGGTCTGAAATGCTGCATGTCCATTGGTCATATATCCACAAAATACGTAAAAATGAACATCTGTACAAAGGCTGTGAGGCAATGAAGATTAAATGCTAACTTTATCTGTGAGCTTTTCGTAACTCCTACCAAATCAGCTGCCCACAAACCACAGGAGTTTACCGCATAAGCAGATAGAAATGTTGTTTGGAAAGAACAGGATGATGATTTCCAGTTCATGAGATATTTATCCCAAGACACATTCATTCATCTGTTGCACATTTAAAAGTCTGCTTTTAGCCACTTGCTAAAGCAATACTGAATCAAAAGAGCATCTCTTTCTAATAACAGCTTCATTCCACACTGACTTACAAGCAGTCACTGTATAATCTAAAGCAGTAGAAACAAAGTGTGAGTTCAGGAAGTCTGAGCCACAAGGAACGAGATTCTGCACCAAAGATGCAGCTACATTGGGATGATTAATGGGGGTGCAGAGCCCAAATCCTGCAGGAGGAAAGAAAGTAAAAGGCGAAGTAAGGTTCTCCTTTTTGCAAGGAGAGTCTGTGTGCAAACCTGCCTGCCTGCTAGTTGTTGAGGGCTATGTACATATGTTTCCTTAGCACATCACCAGAAAAGCCTTCATCAAGGATTGGGATGTAATCCTGGACTGGTCCAATGATAAATGAGTTTTGGTTGTTTTAAAGAAGAAAATTAGCAGGAAGAATATGAAGTAGCTTTGTAAGGTTTGTGAACAGATTCAGCTAACGCAGCATGAGATATCTTTATAACAATTACAAAATTAATAAAAATTAATTACGATTTTTAAAATTATGTGGGCATTTAAGACAAAGAATACTTGGAAATCATTTATCTCAGTTTGAATGCTTTCAAACTGCTTTTAGGCATTTATTAGCTACCAATAGCCTTCATTTTTAAGCATTACGTATAGTCATGCATGAACAATTGCATCCTGCAGTCTTTCATTTGATGGAATTTATTCACAGACATCCTTCCTAGGATGGAACATGTTCCTGGAACAGGTTACAGTTTGATCTAAACACTGTCAGTTTGGGTTCAGATTGATCACTTCCAGTAAGGAGTTCAGTAACAAGTTCCTGAAATGAGAATGCTTCACCCTCGGAGACCACTATTCCAACTCAGTGCTTTGTGCGGCAGCCTCTGTGAATGTGACTGTTTAATTGCATTGTGATGGATGCTTCAGAGACTGCAAGACTGCAAGACCAATTTATTAGGAGTTTTGCAGACTTGTCCACAGCTATGTGTTTTGTTTTTACCTGAATATTCATATGTTCCTAAAACAATTTTTGTGTTGACCATAACATTTACTCCTGACTGATGCTCTTGATGTCAGTATTTCTGCTCAGCAGTCTCATTAAGCCCGGAACAGACCATAAACTGCCTTTGACTAAGATGCAAATAAGAAAAGAAATCCTTTACCTAGTAGTAGCTGGTCAATAAGGTTATAAATATTTTACATACCCCTGAGAAGCTTGTTTTTCAATTTCTTACTCTATGAGTTTCCTATCTCTTGGTTGTCAGTTTGTTGGGTTTTCTTAGATGCATCTTGTCTTAGCATATAAGACTAAAGCAGTACTGTAAAAATTACTCTGATGATATTTTCTTTCAAGTGATCTGTGATATTGACCTTTAAACTAGAGAAAATTTGCAGTGTTTTAAGGGCTTTACCTGTGTTTTTCTGTTAATGCTTTTATATGAGTCTTGCTAATGTGTGGTGCCAAGTGCTAAGCTAAACTGGCAAGGATAATTGGGGAAAATCTTATATTCCCTGGGGAGAAAGAAATCAAGTCCCAGAGGATAGTCACAGTCCCATATGATTTCCTTATGCAAGATGATATGAAACATATACTTTCTATTGTCTTAGCTGCCAAAATCATTGTCATATGTACCACTTTGGTCGTCTGGAATAAGCATTAACTGCAGCTAGGCATATTGCTAATTCCCCTCTGTGAAATCAATGTAAGATCTTTGCCAAGAAGTAGTATCCCACAAAGTTGGCTTTGACATATTTTCACTATTACCAGGAGGTTCTGATTGCCTCATTAGAATATTTTGGCCACCAGAAGGACATTTTGTCAAGCGCCTCTATACCTTCCTGTCATGTGTGTAGGTAGGTTCGTATGTCATCTACCTTTACATCACAACCTATGCAATGTGGTGCAGTGCTCCCAAGCAATGGAAACAGATTCCTCTAATCCTTTTGTGTGGTGAGATTCCTGTCATCTTCTATTTTCCTATGTAATTTTTTAATTGTTTTAGAAAAGTAGCTACAGCTCCCACCCTTGATCAAGACTCATTAGGTTAGGGACTGCTTAAAATCTAAACTTCTGACTCCCTGCTCAATGCCTGAAATTCGGTATTTTTCTTCTTTCTTGTCTGTAGTCTGGGCTTCCTTCCTTCAGCTGGCATGTGTACTGAGATACTCTACTTGCCAGACATTTCTTATACACATAGCTAAATCCACTAGTTTTTCAAGAATTTACAGTGCAATATATATGTCTGCATGAGGAAGTTTGGCTTTAAGTCTTTAAAAGCATGTCACTTCAGTTTTCATGTTTTCTACCAGCTCATTCTGGAAAGAAAAGTATTAATTCTGCAAATAATTGGTTTTCAGTGTCAGGAATATGGATTTCACTTGCCATTCTTTAAGTCGTTATCATAAAAAAAATTAGTTTGAACAAAAGCCTTCCCAAATAAGCCTTTGAAGACCTCTGTCTTTCCAAATGCAAAGGATCAATTTTCCTTTTTGATGATATCAAAAAAAAAAAAAACTATTCACAAATCCTCTTCTTAGGGCCTCTTTCTTACCTGCTATCTCCCAGCTACATATTTTGCTTCTAAAGAACCTGGCTAAAATAATCTCGTCTTTATTGCCAGAGGTTTTCTTATGTCTCCCAGAATCTTGATCAGACATATGTTGTTTAAACTGGCTGGGGCCAAACGTGTGAAATGATTTTTAACAAAAATTTATCTTCCAATGCTAACCCTATTGCTCTGTGAGTCTGTGTTTTGTTTGGCAAAGAAACTGTAATGGAGATCAGAATGATAAATACAGCAGATTATTAAGAATTTCTTAGATTTCTAAAGAAACAAAACTGGGCTCAGCATCTTGGGGAGCACAAACTGGTCCTTGGGAGTAACCATAGGTTGTACACCAGACACCTTTATTGATAGTCCAGAAGAGATTCCATCTCCAGGCAGACCTCCAGGAGCAGATGTGCCACAAAAAGGTAGGAGCCTTTCTGCCTTCAAGGCATGCATTGGTACAGTTGTTATCTGTACTTTCTTACAAATAAAGGTTAAAACTCATCCCACAGTAGGTTCTCATTGCCAAGATAATTTCAACACAGTGGACTCAAAAGCTGCATAATGTACAATGCTGGAAATCCATGTTTACCTTCATCAAGTGCCCTCCACCTCCCTACCCCAACCCCAGCCCCCAAGAGCACATTGGCAAAAGGCAACAGAAATATTTCTTTCTCTTTTCTGACTTTTTTCACTTTTCAAATCTAAGGCCCAATCAGCTTTCATTGGGAAGTTAGTCATATAGACTTTAATATATGTTATTTTGGAAGAATTCAGAAACTGCCAAAATAGAAACAGCCTACCTCTTTTTATCCAAAAGAAAGCAGAAACTAAGGCATCACTCCTGTGTACCAGGATAGCTATTTTAAGAAGGGAGGAAAATAAGCGTGTTGACCTGCAAGGCTATCACCTTCCCTGTCCGGATAACTTCCTGCACACTGTGTGTCCCTCTTCTAATAAGAGAACAGAGATTATCAGTAAATAATGACAGGTTCTACAAGCTGCCTGCTGCTCTTTCTGTAATGATGCTTAATTTACCCTTGCTCTGTCTCGTCATGTTGTCTTGATTATGACTGCCTCAGGGGCAGGTCTGTGTGTGGTTGTATGTTTAGAAAGGCCCAAGCGCACACCAAGCGCTACCAGAATCCAACTGTTGTATTCATTTTTATTGTTTGTGATCAGCTTTGTAGGCTGGGAGAGATCAGTTCTATATTTGACTGGAAGTTCAGGAAGGAAAAGGCTGGGAAACTGCAGGTGGTCCCCAAACCTTACTTTCTCCTCAGAGTCTGAGCCCTCAGCCAGGCATCGGTGGGACCAGAATGGCTCTGTTTTGACTGTTGTAGTGTTTGAGATACATAGAAAATGTCTGCTCCAAGCCAAGCTAGGGTTTGGGGATTTTCAAAAAATGTCATGATATTTCACCTTGAAATGATGCATTTTACTCAGTTTTGCAGAACCGTCTTGAGCATTGTTACTGGTATTTTATCAGTTTAGCTATGGATTTTCATTTGTGTCCTCCAGGAAAGTCTGGGAACAGATGCACTAACAGGTGAATACTCCTGGAAATTTTGCCTGGATACGTGTTACTTGACTTTATTTGGTGTTTTAAACTATCGAGTACTGTATTGCTGCTGTACTCCTGAATAGCTGCTGCCTTCTAGTCAAAATAAAGATGTATGAAAGGCCTTGTGAGTAATTTGGAAAGGGATGGGTTGAGGATGTGAAATTATATTGACGGTCGTAGGGTATATATCCTGTGCCTAAGGCTCACTCTTGCTTCAATTAAAGTAACACTCTCCAGGGATTTTAGGACTTGGTTGCCTTTAGTCTCAGGGTGATTGTGGATTCAGTAAGCAGAAAGGGCCCTTCTCATGTGAGGATCTCATGAAGGTCATGGCTAAATTCCTGTCCAGCAGTCACAAAACCAGTAACTTGTGAACAGTAATTACATCTTTATGATATATAGTATGTTAGGAATAAATGTGTGCTGTTATATTGCAAGAAGAAGCATCCAGTCATGTGAGGGTTCCCCCTCATCCTACGCTCAGTCCACCCACCACCTCAGAGGCATAATAAAATCCCCAAAGGGGTACAAGGGCAGAGCAAGGCAGCCTGGAGAAGGACAGGGAAAAAGGAGGAATAAGGACGGGTTACCTATCAGTCCAGGAAACCTCGAGCTTCAGTTAAGCACCGTTTACCCAAGTGTGTCCCTTCTTCAGAAGCTGTGTTCAATATGGACTGTGCCTTATGTGGACATATACTTCATATTTCATATTGATCTCATTCTGATTTATTTCCTATTCTTATGCATTTAAACTGCTGATATGAAAACTTAGCATTTGTTTAGGAACATTCTCTGGGGACAATTCATAAACATACAGCAAGGTTTCGCTTTTCTAAAAAAAAAAAAAGAAAATAAAAATCCACAAAAATGTCCTAGACCATATTCCAGTTTCTCTTAACTTTTTCCATGCTGTTACATCCCTAGAGCTTAAATCTCTAAAATATAGACTGTATATATACTTATAATAGTACCAGTGCTAGTGTGATTTCTGACTACACGCAACAGCCTGCACCAATTCTGCATTTATCGTTATTCCCTCCTAGTGAGGCAAATTTTCATTTACAGATAGTTGTGTGCCCACCGCTGTTTTACAAAAGGAAGGACAGGGAAAATTTTCAGTGTAAAGGTTCATTTTAGGGGGAAAAAAGTCAGTTCTTAGACTTTGAAAAGCAGCATTGTTATGTATCTATAGAACAGTAGGAAAAGAAACAAAAGTGCACAACATGCCATGAAGATTCTCTGTAACAAAAGATTTTCAACTGCATTGTGCTCTGTATGCTGCTCTTGGTGCCCAAATGAAGCAGGGCCCATACAATGCAATGCAGGCGCATGGTGGCTGACCGCACTGGCACCCAGCCAGCTCACCGTAAAACACCAGCCTGCACTGAACTGCAGACAGCGCTTAGCCCAGCTTTTCTTCCAGCTTGTAACTCCTCAAAGCTCAGAGGTTTCTCACCACTACAGTTTATCATCAGACAGATCAAGGAGGTTTTGGCTGACATGACTTTGAGCAATCATAAAAACTGAAATGAAAATCAGGAAACGAGAAAGAAAAGTTTATGTCAAGCTCCAGCAAACCAAAACATGGCAATCTTCAGCAACTGTGTCTGTGAAATTGTTGCTGAGAACACAATATCCGTTAAAAACATGGTGAATCTTTTACAACTTATTTGTATGTGCCTGATTCACAGTTGCCTTGTAGATATGTACAGAAGCCTAATTCCTACACAACAGTGATATCTTGGCTATTATATTTCTGGCTTATATCTTTATACCCAGCAGAAGGACAAAACCAGTCTTTTGCAAGGAGGGTAATTTTCATCAATAATAAGCAGAAGAGAAATATTTCAGCCTGACCTACATTTCTCTGGGCCCTTGCATGGCTGGGATTTTTCCTGTACTCCACACGGCTTAGTTTAGTGAAACCAACTTTTCAGGAAATATCGTGTTTTCTATATCCAAGCACAGAGAGTGTTGTGAAATGCTGTATTTACCATGTTCAAGTGTACTGGGACTGTCCAGGCTTCAGCAAATATACATTGTGGTTAAAAACAAGAAAATTAATGTAGGCAGAAAAACAACTTGTGAAAGTGCAAGAAAGAAATAGTTTGGGGCAAAGAGGACAGGACAAGTGAGGCTAAAATGCGTTGTGTGTACACACAGTTCCCAAACTTCCACAAGTAACCCTGTGTTGCTGTGTTCAGTCACTCTTCACCTTTCATCACTGCACTCTTCACTCGTTTGCAATGTTGAAGAACAAAAGGCAGAAGAAAAATGGGGCAAACATGCAAGTTTCGAGAAACTTGCATCAGGCTTCAGTGAGGGTAGTTCACACAATATACTGGAGCCTTTAATTCTCAGTTGGTTTTACTTCTTCACAGTGGTTCTGGGCTCTGTTAAACTTACTTTGGCTTTGGACTTTGAAACAAAGCTGAGAAAAAAGGGTAGCAGTAAGTCTAAGACACTTTTGTCCTCTCATGGTCTCTGGGACTGTCAGGTGTAACTTTGGACCTCTCCGAGTGCTGCCGTTTTCCAACCAGCTTTTTATGCTAGCTGCAGATCACTGGGGTGCAGTGTTCCCCAGACACAACCTGTCATGCCCTGGCTGGCTGACAGACTGTGTGTTACTTGAACCAATCGCAGTTGCATCATTAATTTCAGGATGTGTTGTTACCCACTAAAGTAAGCACAGAAGGTCCCAGACAGGTTTGCATAGCCTAAACTGAAGTCTGTGTCAGCACATCTTCACAGTTTACCAGATTAATTTAGATTTGGTTCCATATGTATGTTTACAGCCTCCACATCCTGACTGTAATATAGACCTACTCATAAGTCAAGAAAGACTGATTTTGTCTGCTTGCCATCTCCCATAACCTAGGAGGACCTTGTGTTATCTCTAATCTAACCGGTCTATCTAATCTAAACAAGTTTTTCCCCATCCACCTCAAACAATCATTAGAAGAAATAACGTAACATATCTGTGAAGGGGAAACATGCCATCATAATTAAGATTTAGCCAACCGTTTATATTTGTTAATATTCAGAGTAGAGGTACATAAAACTTCCCGTTTGTGCTTTGAAACAACCTCCCAAACTTTTGTATCAGACATACAACAATTCATGCTTGCCCTTGCAGCTTCTCAGACTGACAACATGGATCTATCATCTGTGTTCAGGTCTTAATGACCATCCCATACTATGACAATACCATCTCTGGAACATACTTTACTTAGTGAACAATAGCTCAGAGCTACTGGGAAATTTCCTGCTTAAAAGCAAGTTTTGAGTTCTTCATAAATATTTTCTATTTTCTACTTTTATTCTACTGTCTGCCTGGGACATGAGTAACTCTACTTCTGTCTCCAGATATGAGGAAGTTGTATAAATGCTTATTTTCAGCAAATGTGTATTCTCTGCTAATCTTTGAGTGGTTTCTTATTTCAAGTAAATATGGGGGTTTTTTTAAATAATATTATTCCAGAGATGGTGCTTTATTGCTTATTGGCTTTTTTTTTCCTTGTTGTTGTTACTACTGGTTCTATCATTACTACCATTATTATCAGCCCTGCTATTATCATTATATTGTCATTGTTACTTATTATAGTAAAATAATAACACATCAAGACAAAGACTGAGTCACTGTAGAGAGATGCCTCTGGCAGAGATCCCATTTTTGGTTGGTAGAGAAGTCTCTGACAATTAATTCATAGGAAAGCTGTCATCGATCCTAGGAAGAAATCAGGGGATAAAAGGCACAACAGTTATTTAGCCTGTGTGGGGAGCCAATTAAAGGAAACGTGGCAGAATTCTCTGCTCAGAAGAATTTGTTGATCGCTAGTTACCATTACATTTACAGTTATATTTATCTGTAAACGAAGATGTCAAGAAAAATCTTTTTGAAGAGTCTTGCAATGGCCAGGCAGTGACATCGTTCAAGATATCCACTTGCTACCTTCAAGCAAGCTCAGCTGGGTTTTAATTTTGGTGAAACAATGCACCCTAGGCAAGGCCTTAGGGCAACCATTGCTGTTTGTTTGACACAGGGCTTGAACCAGAGGCCAGTATTTGAGTTCTTGAGAATTATTTGAGCTCTTGAGAATTATTTGAGTTCTTGAGAATTATTTGAGTTCTTGAGAGTTCTTGAGATCTTTGCAAAGTTCAACTATGGAGTGAGTCTGAAGCTGTGTATGACCACCTAAATCATACATGGACCCTACTGGAAAGAGGATAGCAAGATTACTCTCTTGACACGGGAATAACTGAGAAAGGCTAAGAAAGTTACCTGCCCTAAGTGGGAAGAGTGTTTAGAATGTCCATTGGGCATAGCCTATTCCTAAACTCTTTGAATTTGACATATGCAGTGAAATATAGCATTCTTATAAACCAATATGTACTTTTCAGTCATTAGTGTAAAAAAAAAGAGATTTTAAAAAATTACTAGCTCTCCCAGTCATCTTCTTAAACCATCATTAACTGATGCACTTCCAACTGGCACTATAGCAGAAATTGTTACAGCAGAAGAAACTTAGGAGAAAAGTTAACAGTGGCTCTACCAGTGCCTATCTGGTAACACAAATTCCACTTCCATTCAGTCATATGGGTCATCTGTCAAGACTTAAATGCCTTTATACTTGTGGTTTCTGAACTGTCTTTTACCGTATCAGCAACCACAGCAAACAGTAAAAACTATCAAACTGACAATTTTTTCTGGTTGTGGCTTAGAAAAGTCAGAATCATTAGGAAAATTTAGTTGAGGTCCCTTTTCAGTAACTGCAGTAAAAACCAATTGTGCTCTACAAGAAATGCTCATCACTAGTCTAAAATGCTCGTGAAATCTTCATCTAACTTCTAACAAACACTCCTTTTGAAATGCAGTATCAATTTCCTTCACTTTTTAAGGATCAAATTCTGCAAATACATTAATGTATACTGATGTTTATTAATGGCTATATTTAAACGCAGATGTTTAAGTATGTGTATATATGTATGTTATATATACATTTTATGATTATGTATATAAACCTTCATACATATGTATACGTATATACAAATACATAGCTGTGAGTAGCTCCTTAGATGTCAATAAAATTAGTAAAAATTAAAGACAGTCAAGAGCTAAAGTATTTTGATAAATCAGATCCTCAGCCTGATCCGTATAATGAAATATATGGACCAGAATTATTTATTGCTAAAAATGCAGCTGGAGCAGAAAGTTTTGATTTTTCTTATTATTTATCTTTTTTTTTGGAGTTTGAACCTTCCAATGGAAACACAATAATAATGAAGATATTTACAGTCATTTATAGTTTTATTTCCTAGCAGGCCACATGTTCCATATATACGTTTTTATTTGTGTAGAAAAATATACTATCTATATATGTGGAAGAGATAATGAGTTGACACTGATGCTAAGCGTGAACACGCTTCATGGCAACTTAGATATGAAGTTCTGTAGACACATTTTTATGGGAATCAACTTATCCTCCATCTTCGTCTATTATAATCTGTGTTACCAGAATAACAGGCTTCCAGGCGATGTTTTCTAGTGTCCTGAGATAACATGAATTTATAAGAGTGTTCTATATTGAAGTGCCTCTAAGTATTTAACAGTCAGTTTAGATGGTCATTCAGCTTGTCCTCCAACGTTACACTGGAACTATAAACAGAAGGTAGTAGCAATAATTAAAGCTAAAAAACAAAATAGTGAAAAGACTTGTGTACTCCCTGTGTAAATAGGATACTATGCATACTCCTGCAGAATTAACAGCATTCAGAAACATCATTTTACAGATCATTTACCACTACAAAAATACTTTGTGGCCACCAGCCATTTTAGGTGATTCCCATAATGGTGGAGTTTTCAAATCATTTAATCCCAACTGACATTTCTGAAAGGCCTATTTATTTCTTCAGGCAACAAAATACATTTGAAAATCTGACTTTGAGGAGTTAACTTTAGAAAAACAAACAACTTTAATACCTTCCCACCAGGTTAGTCACTCAAGTAAAATATGCAGGTATCACAGGAAGCTTCAAAATCCCAGGGCAGGTGCCTAATTACATGCTAATGGGGCTATGCCCAGCTGTAAAGCTTCTGATATGCCTGAGCTACCTGAACCCTACTTCAACCTCGCATTAGAATGTTCTCTTTTCTTCCCTTTATGCAGGGCCTAGATGACAGGTATGTTCAGAGCACACAGGTGGGAATAGTCCTGACACAAAAGGCAACCAGAAGCAAGACTTTCTGCCTGGCTGGTATGGTTGAGCGCCTTAATGTAGTTCACCAGTGGGCTGTGATATGAATATGGAAGGCTGATTTTTAAATACTTTCTTCTTGATTTGGGAAACAGGGCTTGAATATGACTCCCAGCGATGTATCTAATACTCTGCTACAGTAAGCCTTCATTTCACTTCCTGCTCTTTATAAGGCTCAGCATAGTATTGTCTTACTCCAACACTTAAGATTCCTTCTTAATGCTTGGTTTATAACCTGTGTGGGAATACAGCCCAGACAGGTTGTGTTCCAGGGGACCAGCACAGCAGAGGTGCAGGGGCCAGATACAGCCCAGGCAGGAGGCACCAAGCATGTATGTGCCTGTCCCCCCACACCATAGAGTCCATACAGATCAGGGGAAAGCCAAACTACTAGAAACAGGGTTTACAGAGGATACTCTTCCGAGGTCAGGTCTGCCAGCAGGACGGGGTAAATACTTTTCTCTGTGGCTAGGGCATCCCTATTCACATTTCAACCATCTTCTTCAGAATTCTTTCCCCAGACAGGTGCTTTCTTCCAGTCTCTCAAGGTGCTGGTGATGGCAACCATATTTGCACAATACTTTAGTCACTAGATCTAAACTGCAAATCACCTGGAAGGAAATGGTTGTCTTTACAAAGCTGTTGTCACTAAGCAGACTTAGAAGGGGGTCTAAGACTAACTCAGCCAAAGAGGTATTGCACAAGAGAAAGCATGTTTCTGCAGCCCAGTGCCTGGGAGAAACTCACAGATTTTGACCTCTGCTCCTAGGACTGTTTCTGTACTTGCCATTAAACGATCATTAGGTTTGGTGCCGATGGGGAAAGAGTTACGTGCTGAGTGAAAGCAGACACAGCTGACAAGGGTAGAAATAGGAAGAACAAAACAATGTAGGGCTCGCCTATGCATGTGCTTGTGTGCATAGTGGAGATTATTACCTGTGCTGGAACTGGTGTGGTACTACTGGAAATGCAAGGCAGAATGGAGGGGTTCTGCATCTTTAAACAGAGGATTGATAGGGAGAGTTGGCTGTGCAGTGCAAATTAAATTAAAACATAGGTTGTTTGGGTTGGTTTTTTTTTCCTAATGACAGCTTGGTGAGTTGTTAGGTGGGCAGCTAGTGGGGAAGAAGGAGAGAGGGAGGTGGGGAAGGGTAATGCGTGATTTTACAGACCTAGAAATACATCCTGTTGAGTGGAGCTTAATATCGCATGCGCCTCTTACTCAGAATGTGAACTGCAGACCAGATCAGATCAGGGAATGTTAGCCACATCCAGTGCAAAATATGTTTTGATTTGTTTGGTTTCTTTTAAAACAGAGAGAGGGAGCATAAGTTCAGGGAGGTAAGTGAAAGTTCAGTGAGATTTCTCCACATTCATGAAACCTGAGTTCATAGTCAAGCTATTGAGTCACATACAGATGAGGATCTTGTTTGGTCAGATGAAAAAAAATCAGCAAGAAAAAAAGAAAGAAAAAAAGAAAGAAATCCCCAACTCCTTTACCCTGTAAGTTCCTTGATGTTCCATAGGTGTGGTTGGGTGAAGAAAAGCCAGACCCATACCAACAGCTGCATGGAATCTTTCCATGGCTGAAAGGTGAATAATTAACTCTTATAACTGCAGCCCCTCAGGGGGAGATGAGTCACTAGCCCAATTTAGAGCTATGTTATCTTGTAATGAACAATAAGAGGGAAATCTATATGTGTCCTGACAGTTCTAGTGAGACACTGATGATCTGTGCCCCAAAAACCTCGGGAAGGGAGTTGGTCTAAATGCACCTCTAAGAAAATAAATAATTTTGTGCATACAACTCATCAGTGCTTCAGGATGATAATTTTTTCTAGGCATATGAAATTTCCTGAGTCTGATGCTGAGACTTAGGCAAGAAGGAAAAGAACGTGTCAGTTTTAACTGACAACATTACAGAATCATAGAATCATAGGATAGTTAGGGTTGGAAAGGACTTTAAAATCATCTAGTTCCAACCCCAGTGTCTAAAATCAGATACAGTCAAGGTGGGAATTAACTTTCTGCTACATCCAGTCATGCTCATACTGTTGCCTCTGGTCTCTTGGGGTGGAGGGAGGGGCCCAAAAAAGAAAAATATGAAAAATAAGCCTGCTGCGAGGTGACCTAAAAAACTATGGGTAGATTTTTTTTATGAAGGGTTTGGATGTTCACTGGAAATCTCCAGCAGTCTGCAAATCCAGAAAGCTTAAAGGCCGGTCTAAACGTGACAAATCTTTGCATATGTTAGTTGCGCCCATGTGAAAAAGGCAGTATAAATCACTCTTCCTCATGCACAGAGAAAAGAGACTGGAGTCCTTGGCTCCCACACAAGGCACAAAGGAGTGCCCTTGCTGCTTCTTCTGAAGCAGATTTTTAGGGCTGCAGACTTTTAGGGCTCTGCTGATGATTCAAGTTCAAAAAGTGATTTATAGGCAATACCCATGGATCATTCTCTACTAAACCCTGCAAAAGACAAGTGACTCTATGCCTTCTCCTCCCTCCAATTAAAATGTTGATAGATGTGATATTACTGTTCCCATTTGGGTGTTCAGGGCTAATTACCACCACAGCATGACAGACATAGAGGGACATCAGCCTCATGTGTCATGTCAATGTATCATACAGTCATGTTCCGATAGAAGGAGCACCTCTTGGGTTTTTTCTTTCCTCCAGCCAGTTCAGAAGTATCAAGTAATTCACTAGGGAGCTGTGTTTGCGTGTTCTTAGTGAGAAATGAAGCCAACTCCCTGTGCAAGGGGAAGCAAATGACCTGAGTAAGTGAATGAGGAGTTTCTTAGAGTTTGGGGAGGGGCTAAAAGAAGAATAAAACTTGCAAAGACTGTTTAAAAACTTGCAAAGACTGGTTGAAATTGTGCTGAATTCCGAGGAGCCATGCCTCCTCCATTATCTCTGCAGAGAAAGTTTGTAATCAGTACACAATGAAATATATCATTCGATAGGATAAAGAGGAAATAAAAGAACAGAAGCAGTAGTCCAATTCAAAGCTGCTCATCAGATCTTAATCCTCATTAGAAGGTATTAATTTTGATTACTGCATTGCTGAATAATTAGCGACTATAAAAGAGAAAACAACTCCAGATTTCCACATGCTCTTCCCAGGGTAAACAGCTTGTCATTGGGCATGTTTTAATTATTGCTTTGTAATCATTATATCTTCAGTTCATTACTGCAGATGATCTAGATCTGCTGTAGAAATCCAGTGACCAGTTGTGATGTTTGGGGGTTTCTCCACTAAAATTAGAAAAGGCAGTGCTTAGCAAAGAAAGAAAGAATGATGATGGGAGGAAGGGAGGAAGGAAGAGAGGAAAGAAGGAAGGGAGGAAGGAAGAGAGGAAAGAAGGAAGGAAGGGAGGAAGGGAGGGAGGGAGGGAGGGAGGGAGGGAGAGAGGGAGGGAGGGGGGGAGGGAGGGAGGGAGAGAGGGAGGGAGGGGGGGAAGGAAGAGTGAAGAGGGGAGGAGGGAGGGAGGGAGGGAGGGAAGGAGGGAGGGAGGAGTGAAGAGGGGGAGATAGGGATGGATGGTTTCAGGGAGGAATGGATGGAGGGAGGGAGGGAAGGAGGGAGGAGACAGACAGCCCAGCAAAGTCAAGCCAAGTCCCAGCTTTGTATATAATTAAGCTCTTATCTATGATATGTATTTTGATCATAAACATTCAGTGAGAAGCAACACAGATCTGAAGGCTTTATAGTGCAACATAATAATAATTTCAGCTTGTTCACTCCAATAATACCTCTAAATGGGACATTCAAGCAAGGTCTTTGTTTAGAATTGCCCCAGTTACTTGTCCAAGCTGGAGCTTGACCCCTGAGGAAGTCTTGCCGTGCTGCTTGTAACACGCTCTTACTCCAACTGGTATTTCAGTGACTTGTTTTCTCTTTGCAGCTCAGACAGTATTTTTTTTAGCCTTGACAGAATGGCTAGACTAGGTAATCCACGCAAACAGCTGCTGCATGCAATGTGATCTTTTCCCCAAACCTTTTTAACAAATACTTCTGAACTGTTCTTTAGTTTTGAATATGTTGGAAATATCCAGAAGCTAAAATCTCTCAATATGAATGTAATTGACATATTAACTGTCTGACTATACTGCTTTAAGCTTGAGAAGTGTCCCAAGAAGATTAACAAGAGCTGCATGTTCACAAAACCACTCCCTAATCATAAAGTATTCATCAGAAAAATACCACTGCTTCAAACCACTTTCATAGAGGATTTTCTTCTTGAATATTCATGTTCTTGTCTGTAGCTAGAAGATGCTACTAATTTGTGTAGTGTGAGCTTCGCAAACTTTCAAACCTCATCAAGGGAAATATAATTGGGATTTTTCATTGTGATTAATTTTATAACTTAGAATAACTTTGTTCTTTGCTGATCATAGGCATTCTGTCTAACAGAACCCATATATGAGCCCAAGTAATATTAAAGTAAGTGTTACAAATATCAAAGATATAAAATAATGTTAATGGATCCAGGGAAATTTGAAAAACGACAGGAGAAAAGAGATTAAGGGTCAGTCTTTAAAAAGACCCATGAATATAAGGGAAAACACATTCAGAGGAAGAGAGGAATTTGGAAAACAATCACTTTAAAGAAGTCAAGAGATGACAGTCGACAGAAAGTTAGACATGCATTACAAACATATAGTATCCAAAAGGGTATTACAGCTGTGAAATGCATAGGCAAGAGTAACATCCTCATTGGGAAGGATGGAAAAGTCCTTTTCTGAACATTGTGGGTATTATTCCATTAACAACACTCCACTACATTTTAGGAACTTATGTCCTGAAAAAAAAGTCAGTGTATTGGAAAGCATTAAGGGAACAATAAAATGAGCAGGGGTGTGCAGAATTGATTTTAATAGGTAAGATTAAGTACTAAATCTGTCAAATTTGGTTAGCTGGAAAAAAAAAGGCCACATGGATAAATATTTAAAAGGCATCTAATGGGAAAGGAATTATTTTAGGACAACCAAAATTCTAGGAATAGGAAAGGAGGGTGAATGTGAGAATGAGGTGTATCAGACTGTGAAATGGTCCCCTGCCAGATGAGACAAAAACCGTTCTCCTAGTGAGAATGACTTTAAATGAGATTGGATATTATCTTACTGACCAAAGGGACAGGTGGGAATATCAACTATTTTTGAGATTTTGTAGGCAAGGATCCAAATGAAATAATTTTATGAAGGCCTTATTTTTTGCTGAGCCACACACCCTTTCTTTTTCTCAATCAGATCTGTTAGCTAGGGGAGTCTCTTTCAGTACTCTGCTATTGATGGCCACACTGAGTTAGTTAGGAAGAAGGTGTATGTCTGAACACTTTGCCCCCTTAATCTCTGCCTGCCCAGCATCCCTAAATAAAAATAATGACACTGTTCCATAGCAATAGCATTTTCCACATCCTGTGGTCTCCCAGGCAGTCTGCCTACTGCAAGTTCACCCCCTCAGGAAACTGGAGAGTCAGAACAACCTAGGTAATGCCAGTAAATTAAACCTTTAGGCATTTCTTTGCTTTGATCCAGAGAAATGCATGTGCTGTGCTGTTTGTACCCTCAGAACAAATGGCAGTCTTGGGAACTAGCATGGATATTGAGAGATGGTATTTAAATAACATTACTTGGGAAATTCCCACTGCTTAAGAAGAGACCAACTAAAACAGGAGTTTTCTTTCCCAGAAGGCTGAGACAGGTATAATGAGGATTAGCACTCATAATTGATATCATTTCTGTATCCCAGAGGATCATCTGAGTCATCTTCCTAGTCACGTCCTCCCTGTTCTTAGTACTGACAGTGAAAACGTTGCTGGGAAGTGTGAAGAGGCAATATAAACATACTGTGTGATACAAGCAACAGATTACAAACAAATAACTTCATTAAGCCATGTCCATAATAATTCCTTACTTTCATACAGAACTTTGCATCTGCAGATCTCTAAGTGCTGTGCAGATGGAAAAACTCAGGAGGTAAAGTGACTTGCTTGAGGTCATTCAGGTAGACAATGGCAGCCCTGGGAATAAACCATGCCGCAGTGCCTCACTTTGCATTATAAATGCCCCTCCTGCGCAGGCCTGGAAAGGATCACGGTGCAAGCCTTTGGAGACGGAGAGTGTGTAGCTGGAGCTGAAATAAGCCTGAGTCTGATCATAAGACCACTGTGTATTAGAATGGCCAAATTCCACCCTAATGTGCAATCTCTCTTAAAATGAACTGGAGCTTTATATTTAAGTATTTCCAAGGTTTTCCTTCCCATGGTGTCTGAGTACCAGCAAAATTACATCACACTAAAACAATCTCTGAGGATGACTCCTTACTACTTTTTCCTATCAGCTCAAGAGCCACTATAGATTGTTTTAGTTTTATCACTTTTTTTCTAATTGCACATAAACACTGGTTCTAATTCACTAATCATAGTGAAAAATGGAGGAAAGGATTATCTACAACCTAAAACTACAGTAGTGCAGTGATGACTCAGGCCTCATAAACACAAAAACCAGCAAGAAAATATTTCAGTCTTGACTATGTATATTATAAAAAAAAATGCAGAAAAAAAAAATTCTGCAGGCATCCAACATCCCAAGTTCATGATAAGAGAAGCTATCCACAAACACTTCTTGTGATTAAAAAAGAAAAAAAGGCAGAATATGGGAGGAATCAAAGCACAATATATCATAAGTTCCAAGACTATAAATCCCATTATGCCTGAAATTTGGAAGGTAGAATACATCCTACAGATTCCTGGAAGGGAAGAAAAGGCGCTGGTCCTGAAGCCACAAGTCTAGAGTTCCTTGCTGGCTCGGCTGCAGGCTCCCTCTGTAATCTTGGGCATATTGCTTTACTTCTGTTTCCTCTCCCACATTGTGGGTGTGCCTACATTGCAGTAAAAGTGGGATATTAAAGCTTGTCATCCCAGCTGAAATGGCTTTAACCGAGAGCTTATGTACTGCTAGCACTGCAGCCCCAGTATGGAGCTGGGTACGGACTGAATTCTTAAGGGTGGATAATGAAATTTGGGAAGAACAAAATCTGAACGCTATCCGAGGAATCCCATTCATCTAGATTTCATATTATTATTTATGTTCTTGAAAGACACTTTTAAGAAAGAGAAAAAACATATTTTCTGATTAACAAAAGGGTCCAAGCCAGAGCTAAAAAAAAAAAAAAAGATGATGGTTGAAGTTTTCAGAGTCATTCAAGGGATTTAGCCACATGCTTCACATTAATGTGAGAGTGCTGCTTTGGGATACAGATCTTAAGAATGGGAATCTGTTCCTGAACTCCTTCCAAATCGTATTGTAACTAGGGTATGAAATGAGATGAGTTAGTCTTCCACAGGGGTAAGATGAGCTGAGAAAAAGTGTGTGTTCAAAACTGTAAGATATTTTAAAGCAAAGTTGCTTATTTTCATGTCATTTGGCCAACTGGTAAATAAAATTGTATTAGTCTGTAATGATACACATTTTAAGAAAACACTCATGCATTGTGGAAGAAAAAAAAATCTGCTTTTTTTAATGAAAGCATAATAGCAATATGACTTAAAGCTGTAGATCAGTGTCAAAAGTAATAAAACAATCTGGTATGGCACTTCCCCCCCACCCAGCTAAATTATTCTTATGTACTTTTAAAAACAGCTTGATAGTTAAGATACAAATAATGGGTATTATATGGAAATGACAGTTGGAAAGTACAAACACATGTAAGAGAGTTCCTTTAGAAAATACAGTGAGAGACAGGGTAAGAGGAAAAACTTTATTAATGTCAGAAAGATACAGTGAAATATTTACTGCACACATGTTTGGGATAAGAGCTGAGATGAGGAGCCAGATGCTCAGCTGGTGAATGTTGATGCAGGTCTGTTTAAATCAGTGGGACTATACTGATTTACATCATCTACAGATTTTGCAGCTGGTTTCAACATGCATACAAACTTTGAAAGTTATGCAGACCTACCTGCCCTCCACTCTCTGGAAACAAGGCTGGAAGTCTGGTGGAATAAGGATTCTCAAGGAGACATCTTGTGTTTCTGTGGGCTAGGAACATGGTGAAGACAAGTATTATTGTGGTTAGGACAGTATTTCTACATTTTCCTAACCCCATGGGAAATCAAAATGCACACCAAAAGTGAATAATTAACCTAACTTTGTAAGCCTTCAGGAAGCATCCATTCTTGTATGATTCAAGCCGTATTTCATATGAATCAGTGTTCCCCTCCCTACTTAAATGTAGACACTTTATTTTTGTGGTCTGGAAGCTGAGATCAGATTTCACCCATAATGATTTTAGCTGCCACACAGCTCATCAAAATCGCAATTATAAATACCAGTGTTTTTCTGGAATGTAGACTGCATCATACAAGATCCTGCCAAAAGATGCAAAATTAGCACTGAGACGGATATACTTGTGCAACCTCCAGGGAAGGACAATTAGGGAATGAGAAATAAGAGGAGAGAGGGAGTTGTCACTACCCAAATGACCAAAAGTCTCAAACATCTTTGTATCTATCATCTCCTGCACTGAAAGCTTTTGATTCTGCAAAACCGTTGTGTAGCAAAACCGTGCATCAACCTTAAAGGAGTGCTATCAGTTGACATGTAGCAAATTTTGAGTTGATTAACAATTGCCCAGTAATGTTCATTGGTATAAAGAGCACAGTGACAAAACCACCAGATTTTGCTTCTCTCTTTTTCTTTCTTCCTTAAACAGCACGTTGCTAGTGTGTCACTAAAAAACCTCTGCATCAAGTGGATCAGGCTAGAGTTAGGACAGCTGTCCAAATTCACTTGGGAGGCTCTGTCAAGAAGAAGCAGTTGTAATGTTTCACTCCTGTTTACATTCTACCTGTGCTGGCTTGTATTAGAATTAAATCTCCATTGAATCTATGACAGGTGTAGCAAGCATACTGTAAATAATACCAGACTCCTTAGCACTCTCACTACAGATGGTGGAGAGATAGGGGAAGCACCAGTGGATCAGATAGACATACCTGGAAGTGCAGTGCTATTGATCCTGCCTCCAGCTTAGGGCTGGTCCTGGGATGGCTAAGTTCCTCATTCCATTCCATGTGGAAATCAAATATACATTTCCCACCTGTTCCTTTTGAAGCAGTAGCTTTACTTTGACAGTGCTTTGAAACGTCTCCCAATCTGCATGAAAAATTCCTCAGTGCGCTCTGTTTAATCATGCTCAGAGATTTTTGGGAAATAGTTCTGATTAGTTCCAATATCATTAAGAATGGTAGAGCTATGCTTTTACATGTAGAATATATAACTTTTCCAGATGCACAGACTTTTATAAAATGACCAACTACAACATCAGTAGGGAAGGCAAGAGAATGGGGAAGAATGTTTATAAAGATTTTAACCTCTAGAAAAATAAAGATGACTGTGAGCCCCCAACTCAGCTGCTCAGTTCCCAGGCCAGATCTGGGACAGGACAGACTTGCAGGACACAGTTCCGGAAAGTTTTAGCACTAGCTGAAAGGCCATGAAGACTTTGATTTACTCACACTGTAGCTAATGGAAATTAGAGGCATGGGACACAGTTTGTTGCATTTCAGGAAGACCAAGTCTGAACTACAGTTTGTCTGAAGACTTCAGATTCTCACTAAAAATATTTGTATAATGTCTGGCTAGTCAAGTAGTTTCAGATGTTAATTGAATTCAGCAGCTCTATTAATGCAATCGGAAGGTAAGAGTACAGATGCAAGGGTTCAAATATATTGTATAATCTCAGTAAACTAGAGGACTCGTGTTATTACATATGAAATAAAGTTATGTTTATCGGTACAGTTTTACTCCTTGCTTCTTCATGATGACTGTACCAGCCAGACTGTGGAAATAAACCCAGCAGTTCCATTATCTGGATTTTGTCTACACCGCAAAGGGTTGTGTTTGGTTTGTTTTTTTGTTTTGTTTTGTTTTAAATAATTGGATGCTATTAAGTTGGTTGTAGAGAGAACGGTAATTTGTCTATTAAGACACTGAACATTTTTTTCCCTCCAAATCCAAGTAATTATAGGAAAATGTGAATACTTTGTGTGTCTGTCTGCTTTCCTTTCATAAGCAATTGTTTAAAATACAGAAGCTCTATTTGGTAGTTCTGGAAGACATTTGATATGCTGCTACATAACCTGTGATTGAGAAAAGAAGGAAGTGTGGCCTACACAGATTAAAATGGGTTGACTGATAAGTATTAACCTGCAAGTGTAATCAGAGAATCACTGTTCCTGCTGAACAGGAGGATTCTCTGTCACTACAGTCTCTTTGCTGTTCCTCTCATTAGACATCTTCTATCATTAACTTGAGGTGAAATATAAAACTCCTACCTTTAAAATTTACAGCCCATGCAAATATTGGAGCAGTAATAAATGGCAGAAACAGAGAAGTCATTGATGCAAATAAATTCTTTATTATTTGGTGCTGCATGAGCTAGAAAACTGTATGTATACAGTCAAATACAAAATCATGCATGTTTAAGAAGAGAACATAGGCCACGTTTAAATGAGATGGAGACTCCAGTTTGATAAGCAACAACTGAAAAAAGATACTGTGTGATTATGGAATAAAATCACCTGTTGGGGTAGAAAGCAGCATTCAAGTTATTGCCAGCATACATTCACCTTTTGTGAATAACAGAAAAGAACTGCTACTACAGCAGCCTTACCTGCCAAATGGACAGGATGAGCGGGCACGAGCACAGCAAGTAGGCTGAGACAAGCAGACACAAAAATATGGAGATCTGGGGGAGCGCGGGGCAGCTGTGCACACAGCATTGCTGGGAGGCACTTCCACCCAGCAGCATTAAGCTTCTGTTCCCCAACTGAAGTTATCCCCCCAAGGCTGAAAACACCCCACAAGACATGGGCTGAGCTCTCCTGCAATGCTAAAAGTCCTAACTTAATCCTTGAATGTATTGCTAAAGGAATCACCAGTGGGAAGTTATTTTATTTATTCTGAAATTAGTGTGCCCATTTTTTTGACTATTTAATAGGATTTATACCACGCAACTTAGATCATCCACATAGAATTACTCACCTCGGATTTCCTTACAGTAACAAGTGAGAAGTAGGCACTTTTATGGTATGATTCATGTAAGGCAGTCTTCTGAAATCTATTGGATTAATTCCATGCTGAAAGGAACTTGTCTCTCTTCAGTGAAATACAGATCTTGAGTAAGTAGTCCACATTTGGTCAGTTTGCTCCCGCTTCCCAGTGCACACAGTTCTGAAAAGAAGATAGATGTTTCCCAAAATATTGCAGAAAGAACCATAAGGATGAACAGATAATTGGAAAATTTACTTTATATTGAGGGAGTGTAGGAGCACATGCTGTTCCTCTTAACCAAAAGAAAATTAAGGGTCAGTTTGATCATATTCTGTAAATCCACAACATACCAACAACCATTAACTCTTCAATTTAATAGACACCAGTGTAAGAGACTGCATTAGAAGACAGAAGAAATTCAGAATAGAAATAAGTAACACTCTTAACAGTGAAGCTAATTAAAACGGCAGCAGCTTAGGAAAATTAATCAAATATTAACTTCGTGACTTTCTGCATCACATAAAACAGGAAGACAACAGGAAAAAACCCAAATTAAATAAGAATTAAGTGCTAGGCAGGGAAAAATGGTGCTGTTGTATATCACCACCTGGGAAATTCTAAGTCAAATCTTGATGAGCTCAGTTTACCCGTTTTGGAAGTTTACTTACTGGACTTCTTTTCTAATACTAAAAGAGCAACTTTACCGTTCTGGAAAAAAAAACCTTGTCTAGAGGTGTGAGCCCAAGTCAGTGAGCCAGAAACACTTTGTGTCTAATCCAGTTTTATCTCTAACGCTGTTGCCTTGGGCAAGTCACTTAAACTGTAAACTAAGAACAGTTAAAATTTAAGAGCTATATTCATGCAAAGTATTTTTATTTTCAAAAGCCTAATCTGTCAAAAGCCATCAGTACAAGCAGTACAGAGAAGAAGTCCAGCCTTGCAAAACTTGTAAGGAATTTTGGGAAGTCACAAGCAATGGCAAAGCCAAACTACATGAATTGGAAAAGGGGGTTTTGAATCAGCCTGAGCAAGTTGGGACTTATACTTTAACTCATTAAGTTTTACTCACCTGATACAAGATCAGATATTTGCTCAGCAGAGTACATAGTGAAGGTTTGTGTAATGAGGGGAAAAATCCTACATCATGTGGTTGTCATTCCAGTTGGATGAAACATAAAAATTATAAACCTACCATGGGTACACCAAAAAGATGGAACAAAGACTGACTCTTGAAAGCTTTAATATCCTCCCACCAGGCAAGAATTAGAAAGAGTTGAGCTAGATTAACCATAATAATCTAAATTCTGCTCCTGATTACATGCATGTAAATCTGAAGCAACATAACTTAAAGACTTATTTGGGACTTAAATTGGTGTCTCTGTAAGCCTGGATTTTGGCCATCTTCTATTTCAGCTGGGAAGAAAAAAACATGTTTATAAAATCTGAGCAGCCTACAGTTTATCTGCCTTTAAAAAGACACACACTGTGTGCAAGCCAGTAACAGACTTCCAGCCGTACTGAGATGCTGAATTGTACTGAATAACATGTATTGGTAACAGCATATAGTCTGCTAGCTGGAGAACAGCTTATTATGTTCTCCTGTCTTTGTATCAGTGACAATTCAAAAGTGTCTGGACAAGCTAATAATATGTATACATTGTGCTGAGCTTTATAAAAAGACATATTTCTCTCTGAAAGCAGCTAGCAGAAGCAGCTAGGTTAGCGATACAGAACTAAGAGGGTGCACTGTTTTCATGCGTCTTGTCTGATCATGGGCAAATCCCCAAGATTCACTTTCATCTCATCCAGCCCACAGCACTCAATCAAGTCTTCCCTGGAGTCCAGCTGCCCTACAGCCCTCAGAGGGGTAGAGAGACAGGCTGTCTTGGATCGTGATAAAATCCAGGCACATCTGAAGCACCTTCTGGCAATGCCTGACTTCCCCTCCTGAGGACAGGCCATCCTCACAGGGGCTGAGTTTCTGTCTTAGGTGCTATAAATGGCATAAAAGCAGGGTAAATCCTCCCTGGGCTGCTGGCTGATTTGATTGCTCAGCTGTACAATGGAAATAATAGGATCTGACAAGGGAAATGTGAAGATACAACAGTGACTGTGAGAAGCTCAAATGTTATGATAATAGATGTTGTACATGACTTTAAAGTAGATCAATATGAAACGAATTATTCACGTATCTTTCATTAGTCCATCACAGAGCCATTCTGATTCCAACACAGCTGCGATGACCCATACTTTTTTCAGCTGTTCGCTCTCCTTTTTTTCTCTATCTTTTCATCTTCTGTTTGCATTTAATGTGTTTTCAGGGATAGCTTTTCACTAAAGATGTATTATTCAAGAATAATAAATAAAAATTCTAATAAACTTTCCTTTCCAGTGAACCCCAGGAAATGTTCAGGTTTCCCTCTCCCCATTTTAAAACCTCCACCCTAGGAGTATATGCAGCACATGTGAAGAATGTCTGGATAATGAGTAATTCTGAGTCACGAATAATGCTTCCAGATTTGCAGTTTTGGCAGCTGGGAGTAGGATTCCCTGTTTGTACTGTGTCCAGTCCTTTCCTTCAGCTTTTCCCCCTCAGAGGCCCTGATTCTGTAGGCATATCTAGCAAGCAGGTCCTTTTGTCTACGTGAAACTTTGCTGATATCAGAGGATTAACCCCAGGAAGCCAGGCAACCTGCTTATCACTGCAGGATGGGACGCTTTTGCCTTCTTCTTCAGTACTGCAGCTGCTAAAACTCAAACAGATGCAAGACAGACTAATCCTTACTGAAACCAATGAGGGATAAGTTCTTAGGCAAGTAGGTAGGTGCCCAATTGGTGTTAAAGCTTTTCTTTCATTCTCTGAGATGTGGTTCACTGTACCTTTCCATGCCCCACAAAGACTGCCTCTGTCTCCCACATGCTGTGGGGTGCTGGCTGCTATCAAGCACTTCACAGTGGCCTGTGTGGTGTCCAGAGAACTGCAGGGAATGATGTCTCAGGGGCTTGGCATCAGCATTTCCATCAACACAGTCACTCAGGCTTCTGCAGCTTTTGGATGATGAATATAAGTCATTGCTGATTTTTATGAAACAAAGTAGGAATCTCAGCCCACTTTACATATGACCGTACTATAAAGCCTAAAACATTTGCTGATATGGTGAGAATACACGACTTCAAGTCATGACATTTATGATTCGCATAGCTAGTTGTGTTCCTGTTGGCAGTTTCAGCAGAAAGGCCACACCACAGACTTGTGGCCGGCATATGGTGAAAGAAGTAACCCCTGAATCCATCTGCTTTAAGTCGATGTTCACACATACTGGAGAGAAAAGCATAGAAGAAATCTGCAGTGCTGCAGTTTGTGTGTGTGAATGTACAGAAAATGTATTTGCCATCAAATTTCCAGAGCAGCAGCCATAAGCCCTTTAACAGCCAGTCAGCTAAAGGCTGCACAAATGCAAACGTCAGCATTGGTTTTGGTAAGGTAGATCTTTACTCAGGAAAAGGCACCTCCACAGTCTTTCAGGGGTACTGTAAATTTGGCCTTTGCTAAAGGAAAGTCCATAACATTACAGGTATGGGCAGTTTTTACTCCCAGAGAAAAGTTATGTGCTACTACTCATTGATGCTTAAGTCATATGATTTCCCTCTTATGATAACTACCCTCCCATCTAGTTGGCTGACAAAACCAGCTCCCCACATTCCCATCCATGTGTTGCCTGATGATGCAGGATGCCATTGCCTCCCACCTTAACTGCCACGTGGGCAACAGGCAAAAGAGCAGGGAGCTTTTGGTCTCCCCATGCAATGTGACTAATTCCAACAGGAAAGAAACTACAAAGGTCCACATAACAAACCTAAAGAAAATCTGCAGCCAAGCAATGACTGTTCCTCTGGCCTCCATTTCAGTCAGCAGTAGGAAAAAAAGCACATCCAGGTTGTGAAAAAATGATCCCTCACTACTATTTTAATAATATAATTGTATTTTTTGTTGAAGCAAAATACTTGATGGTTCTTAAGTACTGTAAATCTGGGCAAAATAATCCAGTAAGCAGGTACACTTTTTGTGTGTTTTACTTATTACTTAACTATTTCCTTCAGACTGAGCACTGTAGGGTCAATTCAGGGTCAAGCTATAGCTGAGTCAGTCTATTCATGTGACACAGCAGGCCTGTATCTGCTAAAGAAAGTAGACAGGGAAAAGGGGCTCAGGCTTCATTCCTTAGTCACTGGCTACAGGCATTTAAAATATGCAGTACCTGTCCACGTCAGTAAGAGCTCCATGGGGCAGACACACAGGGATATTTTGCCCTAATTAAGAATTTTCCAGATACAAATCTGGAGGTTGGATGATCATATCTGGGTGTTCTCCATAGGGGAATTCACATTCCAGGGCAGATCAAAGGCAGCTGACAGTACGACAACGCAACACTTTGAATGCAGTACAGCACAGGGAAGGGTTCCTGCCATCAGACAGCTCGTGGTGCTATGCCCATTGCTCAGTCACCACCCTTAGTTCCAAGAAAGGGGTTGGAAATGCTATGTCATTTGAGGCACATGCACAGTGACTTGTAAGCTCATCTGCTCATAAAATGGCACTGCTGAACTCAGCTGAGGATTTTTCACCTCTGTGTTCCTCATTGAACAAAAAAAAAAGCAATAAATAATAAAATAAAGAATTTGGAAAATTATCATAAACTAATAATAAACTGGAAAGCAGATTTTTTTGAAAGGTACCAATAAACATTTGCCATTTGTGACTCAGTGAACATGATGCAGTATGTCACACTGAAATACCACAAAAAATAGTGTGTGCTCCCAGATCTATTAATGCTGCTAGCACCAGGTGGGTTTCAGTGGTGCCTCGTTTACGAATTGCCTGAATGTTAGTCACTCAGCTCTGGGAGGGGTGATCCTGTCCTTCAAAAATAACTGTCCACATTCACATAAAATCAATGGAGAAAAGTTGGGGTCTTAAAGAAATCCTGTAAGGGATTTAATCCAGCTAAAATATCTGTCTGTGTCTCCACTGATCCTGGAGATACCATAAGCATGCATTCTCATGGGAGCTCTTTCCAGCCAGAGAAAGCACCATCAGGAAGGTCCTGGGCCAATGTCAAGCTGAGAGGTTTGAGTCACAGCTCCCATAGCTCAGGCAAGTCCCTTGAACCCAGCAGGTTCAAGCATGCCCTCCCCACCTTTGAAAAAACTACCTAAGTAAACGGCCTAAAAGAAGAAATGGCTCTCCCCTCAGAGGGGAGACTGGACATGCACAAAACTAAAATGGAAGAATTCAGCTAGGAGTAAGTATCAAAAGTCTTGATCCATTCTCAAGTTTGAATTAGAGCCTAATAACCTGATCTTCTGGATCCATGTATGCAATGCATATTCAAATTTGAGAAAAGAGCATTGCACCCAAATTACTACATAGTCAAATATCCTGATACTTCTCAGGATCAGGAGAGCACAAGAACAACCTCTTAAGGTCACTTTATAAAGATAGATACTTTCTGAAATCAAGCACAAAGACACAACTAACTACCAGACAACTTTGGTTGCTTAAAGAAAACATAGGCAGCCTTTCCACTGAAGCTATATACAGCAGGATAGCTACAGCAAGATATGGGCACTTGCGCCGAACTGTGAGCAGATGTAGACAACTGAAATTAGGCCCCTAGGAAACTTGCAGACCAGTCAGGGAGAAGCTTAATAGATTAATGTACCTCAACAGTGATGGGAAAACACAGTGATTGTTATATTATCTGCAACATAGGCAGATTTTATCTAAGTCCCATTTTGAATGGGATTTTGGATGCTACCTTCTTGTTATTATGTATATGAAAATAACATTTAAATAATTTATATATTGCTATTAATTGATTGCATTTCCAACCACATCAGAGATGAAGATACCATCTTGATAAAGACTTCGCAAATAGAGTTACGTACTTTGAAATCAAGTTTTTTTGTTAATTTTAGGGTGAATTATTCTTAAATTCTTTTAGAATTTTGAACAACTTACTTATCTTTCTACAGCTAAAATCTTCAGCATAAATTGCTTAACTGGGGCACATTGGAAATTTCTAGTGTTTTCTTAGTCTCTCTTGAAAAAAATGGTGGGGTTTTTTTCTTCCCCAGTAGCATTTAGTATTGTGTCCCTTATATTTCTAGAGTTCCATTAATAGGGCCTGTATCATACTACTGTTTTCAATGCTCAGGGCTGATTCTTCTGCCATTACTCATGTCATATGTCACCTTAATACATGACCAACAGAGATGCTTTAGGAGTGATGCACAGCTAAGTATGAGAAATATCAAAATTTTACCAAAAAGAATTGAAATTAACATGAAAGATGGGTACGTGAAATCACCTGAGGACCATACAACAGTATTAAGTGAGGATAGATTAGACTACGAATATTCAAAGGCCCTACACCTCCTGATGTAACTTAGAAATTACGTTTAAAATTATCCCACCAAATCAAGTTGTGCAGATGCGATTCTCTCGTTAAAACCACTGGATTTGTAAAATGCTAACAAAACCTGCAGGCAGCAGGTATATGCTTTTCTGAACCACAAACACAGAATTCAGAAGAGCTCTACCACAAAAATCAAAGTCCTTTATATCAGTTCCCCTGATCACTGTTACTCATTTTATCTAGAAACTGTCTTTAAATTATCTGGTTTTATGGATTTTAATTAAGAATAATTAAGAATAATCAATAAAATTCAACATTTATTTTGTGCTTTGCTTTTGCTTTAACTCAAAACTGGTAAATACAAGTAAAAATCTCTAGCTCAACCTGCCATGAAACTGAAAACTGACAGATCTATCACTGTTCTCACCACAACTCTTGATGACAGAAGAAACAGCGTTATTTATTTCTCATCCATGAAGTGGATCTCTAAATTATCTGCCATAATTTGATTGTGTTTCTCTTACACGCTATGATGACTGAACCATATTTTTTCTAGGTAGGTGTACTAAGTGGATAACCAAACAACTGTGATACCACAGATGCACAGTGATACTGGAGTTTCTGATTGTTTATTTGGTGTGTCTCTTAAACTTAGATAAAAGTCTTTTCAGTGCTCAGAACACAAAACATGCGGCAGGAGAAAACTAAAGTCAGGAAGTAGCCATAGCAGCAAAAAAAAAAAAGGATAGCAAAACTGAACTGCTGTCCCATGCCTTACATTGTGTTACACGCTGTAGAACTGAATTTGGTATGTTGCTCAGAGTTTGGTAACGTAACACACAAATATTTTCCATGCTGTTCTTTTCTTTTTTCAAAAAGAAGAAATAGGATAAAGTCTGGATGAAGGAAGAATAAAAAAAAAGAACAGGTTCTTATTATTATAGACATCTTAGAGCACTTTGTTTATTTTTGTTTTCTTTGTATAGAAAGGCTGGCTAGGTATTTTAAAGGCACTGTTAATTCCTTTAAATCCCTGAAATCTTTAGGAACTTTCTGTGTTTTGAGACACTGAGATCCATCTCCTGTATGGGAGGAATTAGGGTGAAGTTATAATAACAAACAGATTTTTGAAAAGCCTTTTCTGTTTCATTACAGGACCATCAGAAAATGAAACAAAAAAAAAAAAAGAGAAAGGAACAAAAAAAAGAGAGAGAGGAAAAAAAAGAAAAGAAAAAGAAAGAGAAAGAAAAAAAAAGAAAGAAAAAAAAAAAAAAAGGCCTGAATGGCGTTGATTTGGTTTTGGCCTGAGCAAAAGTTCCAGAATTGTTAAGGCAAAAGTAAACAGACTTAATTCAAAAAATTACATAGGCCAGTGTCCCAGCTCAGGGGATAAAGACATTCTCAGAACTATTCCATCTGCAGTGAGAGTTCATTTAGGTTCCCACTGAACTTGTGCAATTGAATTCTTCATAGTGAAAAAAAAGAGAAGTCACATTGGGGTTGGAGGTAAGTGTCACAAATAAATGTATGTTCTGGAAAAGAACAGGCACCAGTTTCACTAAAGCTTCAAGGATGCTCTGCACAGATTCCTTGAAAAAGAATGTGCAGATTTTCATAACTAACAATTATATAACTGTTTTCAAATATACTTTAAGTGATAACAATCAATAAAATACGCACTCTTATTGGGAAGGAGTGCTTGTTTCACATGATTGCTGATCAGTATGTAACATGAATTTTATTTTTAACCTAAAGCATAAGTGTTAATTCAGACTATCCTGTGCCATATATAAACCTTTTGCATCTAACATTCTGACCTCTTTCTTACTGGTTATAACTACAATGTAAGTTAGGATAATATAAATAGTTCTATAGATCTCTATTTCCACAGTCTGAAAGCATTAAGATCTTACATCCTGGCCAAGGGCCTCCTATAGAAGTTATTTGCACACACAGAAGAAAATGTGTTTTCTGCACCTACTGAAAAGTCATGTCTCTATAGCATACATGTAGGTAAAATTTAATTATCTTCTTTCACCAGTACAAATCCAGACGTGCAGGAAGTAAATCATGCAAAGCTACGACTGGAGACTTAGCTGTTCTGATTCTGCCTAAAAGCCTTTGCCTTTTGTTTCCAAGCACATGGCAGTGAACAGCTCACCCCTTAGCCCCACTGCCCCCCATGTGTTATTATACAGATGATTTTCTAGCCAACAGGATGCTCCCCATACAGGAATACAGGTACAATTTGGTATGATAAATTTAGGCTCAAGGACACAGTGTTTCCTCTGATGTTTCTCACTCTTTGGTTCCCTTCTCCTCTGCCTATACAGCAATTTTACCCTTTCTTAAACATATTTCCCAGGGGTGCCACCAGTTTGTCTGGTGGCTTGATGGGCTCAGCTGTGCCCTGCCATGGGTCCATTGGCACCAGCTGGGCTAGGGGCAGCCCCTGGATTCTTCCCACAGAGGCCACCCTGCAGTCCCCCTACCAACACCTTGCCAACTACAGCTGACACAATACCTTACTGACATGGGAAGTGATGAAATAAAACAGTGTGAAGCTGCATTATTGATACTTTCACATCTCATTGACTGATCAAGTAATTGGCAGAACAAGAAACAGTTGTGTCCGTTAACCCATGCCTTACGGAAGAAATAAATGGACAACTTTAACTCAGAAATACTCTTTCCTGTTCACTTGATGCTACAGAAGTTCTTTTCTGAGGACTGCTTCAAGAAAACCAGTAGGATGAAAATTCATAAGGCATAAATAAAACTGTGTTGCGGTTTTTATGGCAGCTGTGATCTGTTGCAAGGTAATCCAGTCCTCCTTAAGCACAGATTTAGTATTATGGTGAAGGCTGAGTGACACATCACTGATGCTGTTAACAGGCCTCCTCATATAGGGCAAACCGAAGAAGCAATTATAGTCCTTTTTAGTGTAAGGCACATAAAACAGCTGAAACAAATGAGTCATTACCCAAAACTCCAGCCATATTCGGGCCGAATCAGAAGTTGAGCTAGATGGTTGAGGACTTTTGCTGGGACATATCCATAAATTTATCTAAACTGGGTACTGTTTGGTAAAATTATGCATGTTTATGGGCAGGAACAGCCAGATGAAAGCAAAGAAGACAAAAAAAAACAGCAAGACAAGCACTTTTTGAAAGAAAGCCAATTCATGAATTTGGGGGACAGAGCATTGCATGAAAAAGTCTTTGTATCTCTGAGCAAAGGAAATGCTTTCTCTTTATGATCTTAACTCTGTTCCTGGAATCTGAATGTTTTTACTCTGTACACCTTGTGAATAAACAGGATCACATCAAAAAATATATGGCTATATAATGTATCTTCTGTCATAATAGAAACAGTCTGCAAAATGATGAATGTTGGCTACCTACTCTATAAAAACAGCAACAATGGTGTGAGTAGTCAGATCCTTTTTGAAGAGGAAACCAAAGAGTTCCCCAGGGGAAGAAATTGTGAGCTGAAATTTCTTTTGAGCTTGCTGAAGTCCAAGATAGCCAAAGATACTTTTTAGTCAGAGGCTGAAACTTTGCAAAAGGAATTAAAACAGCATCTGGAAACTTCCCAGGAAGGGCTTTGAGAAAAACTGAAAAAAAGTGGGGGGAAACACCTCAGTCTATTAGTGACAAATTGTCTAGATTTATTAGGAAGAGTAACAACAATGTTCCCATCATTCAGCAGTAGAAATAAATCAAAAAGATAACAGCAAATTGGGTGTTGTGGATCAGAGGGTTTCCTGGAAAATAAGGGACACACAGAAAGGTGCAGCCAACTTTGAACTTGCTAAGAGCTGAGTTGCAGCAAGGACTCAAGGAGCAGATGGTTCACACTGAGAAGAAAATCAAAAGATCACAGACCTCACTGGCAGTCAGCCACCCCAAATGGCACTGAGCCAGCCACAGAACTGTAGTAAGACAGAGTAATCACAGTATTTTTCTAGCACATCTGTAACCCTCAGAGGGGAGAATCTGGATTGTCAGATGCTTCTATACCTCACTGCAAACTGTGTGGTGATCTTTGTTCACTACATCATGATGGCGCTCTCTCATGAACTGGTTTGAAAAGTGGCCAAGAAGGCTAATGGTACCCTGGGCTGCATTAGGATAAGTACTGCCAGCAGGTTGAAGGAGGTAATCCTCCCTCTCTACTCAGCCCTGGTGAGACCTCACCTGGAGTACTATGTCCATTTCTGGGCTCCTCAGTGCAAGAGAGACATGGAGCTCCTGGAGCAAGTCCAGTGAAAGGCTACTAGAATGATTAAGGGTCTGGAGCATCTCTCATGTCAGGAAAGGCTGCAGGAGCTAGGCCTGTTCACTCTAGGGAAGAGAAAGTTCAGGGCAGATTGTTGTGGAGTCTCCTTCCCTGGAGATATTCAAGAGCTACCTGGACACAATCCTGAGTAATGTATTCTAGATGACCCTGCTTGAGCAGAGAGGTTAGAATAGATGACTCACAGTGGTCCTTTCCAACCTCACCCCTTCTGTGATTCTGTGCCCAACGAGAAATCAAAATATAATAGTAGCAGTTTTCCTAACAAGTGACCAGATCTAAGGTTTCAAAAGTATCACCCAGAAATCCAGGAAAGATTCTTATTTTAATTTCAACTAACCAGGTTTTTGAAGTCAAGGGATCAATAAAATGTCCCAAGACTAGCTCTGAGTCTGATGGGACAGTGAATAGGCTCAACAGCTGGCTAGCCTTTAAAACATCAACAGTGGGGCAAGTCCCAACACATCCCATTCCCTTGGTGGTTTATTAGAGCCACATTCAATCAGGGCACAAAACATACCCTAACCCTTCCAAACCTTGGTTATTAGCTAAGGAAAAACTGAAGTGGAAACTGCTGGAGTGGAAAAATGGCATTTGGACCATTCGTATTGTTTAGAAATGTACAATCTCCAGTTTTAAGAAATTTACAGCTTTTGCAAAATACAAACTAGGGACAGATGAAGAAAGTGACTGGGAAAAGAGCAAGATACAAGGTCATGCAAAGGAACTATAAAACTAGACCACGTGGCCTGTCTTCTTAGGGCAGTAGAGAGGGTTTACAGCCCAAGTTAAACAAATATTCGTTTATATGATCCTAGCCAGAAAAGCAGTAGCAAGAATATAGCCAGATTCCATTAATCCTTCAAGAACTGCATATGCAGGAACTACCATTGCTCAGGTGCCCATCATAGGCAATGTGGGCACCAGGACCAAGAGGAGCTGGGCAACTGACTGAGACGTTACGGTAACGCAATATTTGAAAAATACTCCATTTTCAAAGCATTCACAGTATTTTTACATTTTAAAACTAAATTGTTACATTTAAAATTTAAAATATGAATAAGTAATTTATGGATCACTTAAGTCTCTATAATCACCTGCTTCATTCAATACAGTACTGAATACTGCAGCACATTAATAGGAAATGACACGTGAAGAAGAAATGTCAGGACAGTCTTGTTTCCTGTGGGATATTTTTATTCCAGTTTATTCCAGCCCCTGTAAACACTACAAATAAAAAGAAAAAAAAAAAAGAGAAAATCATGTGAGAAGAGAAAGAAATCAAAACAGATTAGTATGTAAAAAATACTGGTAAGGTTAATTAAGGTGGTTTTTTAGTTTGATTTTTTTTAAGAATTTTTAAGCATTTAAAAGTGGAGACAAAGGATTTTGCAAAGCATCAAAGCATGTAAGCCAAGTTGGTACTTAGATATGGGTGCCACATAAGTCCCAGATATATGAAATGATAGAATAGAGCACTGAAGTAAATATGGGATTCATTTTTAGTACACATATCTAGTACTCTGAATGCTATACACTTGCCCAACATTATACCAAATAATTATGTGATTCTATGGTTTTGTACAAGGCACAATCAAAGAGGAAAAGTGCCTTGCAGGTATTTTGAGCATGGATAAAAGAGATACCTCAATCACCTAAAGACTTTAGATGCAAGAAATTACACAGCTAATTTTGTGAGCAGAAATTATATATGTTAAAATGAAGGTGAAGCCCTGGATCACCATATGCTCCCACTGACTATTGATCAGGACTGCACCAATTTTTTCCTATCTCACATGATCAGCATTTAGGTGCTTAAAAACCACCTAATTCTTCATGTCTCACTTCTCATAATAGAAGCTGCATGGCGGCACAAAATGACAATGGTGGCCAGGTTTCTAGATGGGCTGTGTTCACAGTCCTTTCAAGTTAGACAGCCTGCAAAGTCTAGACTTCCTACATCTTTGAAATCCAGGACTAAAGGCAAAAGTAAACACAGAAGCTTTTTCTCCTCTTCACTCTTTGATGAGCTGGATACACCCTTTTAACTGCAGCAAACCAGTCGTTCTACCCCCAGTAGTCTTCCCCTTGCAAACATACACACACCCTGGCCTTCTTCCACCACATAACCCAAACATGTAGTTAGCAAAAGGTATCAGATGTTCCCCAGATAGTTTATAAACAAAATTGTCTGATATTTATTAAATTATTTATTAGAATTCCCTCCCACTTGCCTGCAGCCATCAGAAGCAGAACAACCACTGGTAAACGTCTTCAAATATCCAAAGGATGTAAACACCAAATATGCAGTAATTAGGCTGAATTATGTACTGACATTGTGACGTATTAGGTTTTGGAATAAGTCCCCTGGAGAAGTGGTTAGGCTCCTTGGAGAGTTTCAAAAATGGAATGAACTAACCCTACTAAACCCTAGAGACTTTAAAGTAGGAAACAAGCTGACAAAGGCAGGAAGCTGGATAGTTTGAGGTAATAGGCTTTTCTCATACCTAAATTGTACTATTTTGTGAAAGTACATCCTTAGGCGTGTTATTTCTGTGTTAAAGTGGTATACTGAAGTGGGTGGAAAAAAAAATGTAGATCATATAACAGTATACCAACCAGCAAACACTAAAAATTTCAGTTACAGAGATTGTGGGTTTTGAAGCGGAAGCCAGCCTGGTTTTTTGGGGAAAAAAAAAAAGTCTCCTTTCTACAAATTGACTTTTAAAATATGGGCTACATCTGCATTAATGAGTGACAAGGAATTTGAGAAATCTGGTGCACATGTGGTTTGGCAGGTGCTTTATATTGAAAGGCACATGAGGTTTTGTCAAATTGCGTAGAGCTGCTCTAATCATAACCTCTGAGCATCAGTCATTGTTTACCTTAATGCTATCATAAGCACATCTGGTTAACTCCTTAAAATAATGGTAAAGGTAATTAGTCATGAATTGAGTTGGAAATCTGATAAAGTACTTATGACATCCATATTGGTACCAAATGAATTCATCATGGTTAACATTGTTACAAAAACACCAAAGGAATTAATAATAATTTGTGCCAGCATTTGAATGTGTTGCTAACATGAGACCAAGTATAGCAAATGCTTTTTTGTTGTTGTTTAAAAAGAAAGGTATTACAGAAGTATTTCAATAGCCCTGCAAAATTTTGTTTGCCTCTGATTATATGTCACTGGTGAAGAGCATAACTCTTTCTCATGTATTACCATCCTTAGGGTTACAGGGGACAGGCAAGTTAATTTTGTGCATCTTGTCCAGTAAGTTTTCAAAGTAACTCTGAGGCTGCCCTACAAGAACTGAGCACTGTCTGTGCAAATTCACTTCCCACTGCAAGAGCTGCTGGGTGGAGGAAGCATATACAATGTCCTGTCACAGAAATCCATAAACGTATAGTTATGGTAGATTTGATTCTTTCCTCTTTTGACTTGGCAGAGCTGTAGCTAAATTGGGTGAACCAACAACTGGCTCACAGCAGCTAAGAGGCCGTCCCTACATGGCTGTGGCAGGGCCACTACCACATGAAGCTGGGGAAAGGCTGACACTGTAAAGCAGTCTGTGTGCTTTGAACCAGGTCAGAGGTTTTCAACAAGAATAGCCTGGTTTATTCATGCTAAATGTCTACAGCTTTCTGCATTAGCTGCATAAAAAGTATTAGCAAGTAATTTCATCATTCCACACTAGTAAAAGTAAAAAGGTAAAAAATTCCTGCCACAGAGAAAGAAGCTTTATTATGAACCTACTTATGAACAGGAGGGAAGAAAGACCCTGCTGCCTGGCATATGTATCTGTATGTAATGCATGTGCAATGTACAGTACAGTCCCACCACTTCTGTTTTCAATTTTGTCAATACACAGTAGACTTTTAACTCCCTAGTTGGGAACTGTTCCCAAGGGAATTGCAGAACTCACCATAACAATAGTAGTGCCTGGTAGAAAATGGCACAGATAGAGACATCATGCTCTAGCCACCTGGGCAGCTGGGCCCAGAGCTTCTCTTTCAGATACTCAGGTACCTCCTTTCCTTATTTCCCATCATTTCCACTCCTCTGCATTGCCACACTGACATCTCCCTGACTATTTCCTGGTTACCACCTCAAATACAGCTTGCCTTATTTTTCTAACCTCTGCTTTCACACTTGCCAGTATTTTAATCAGTATCTTATTGTACCACTCTCTTGGATTCCCAGACAGGATCCCAAGCCTTCAATAAGCTTATACCTTTGTAGCTCTGCTTAAATCTGCATGAGAGGGCTCATGTTCTGTGCATCTCTACCTGAATTCCCTTTGTAGACAAACTCCTGAAAAAAAAATTATTGGTTTTCCTTCATGTTCTTCCAGCATTTATCCTTCCTTTCTCATTTCTAGCACTGATGCCTTACTTGTGCCTTAGTCACTCATCACACTAACTTCCACAGTCTTTCTACCTTACCCTCTTTCTCTTTGTTCTCATTTGCCCAGACTCGTTTCCTATCCTCACTATTCAAGAACGCAGTGCTCATCCCTTTGAATTCATCAGAACCCCTTCTGTGCCAGGGTGCAGTCAGCCCTTCAAAGTTTGTACAACAGAGCTGTGGTTACACCTCTGCCCTAATACCCACTCTCAGTGCTTTCCGTCCTGCCCAGACTCCTCCAAATGCTTTCCTGCCCTCTGCAACTCCCTCAAAGCACATCCCATGCTTCAGTCGCTTGTTCACGCTGATAGAACAGCTTTGTCTTTGCAAATATGAACTCACCCTATATTTTCTTAGCTCACCTTGTTTCTGAAGTGCATGAAATTCCTCTAACTTCAGTAGTCCTCCAATCTCTTCTCTTTCTAACCAGCCCCTTCCTCCAACATACCTGCAACAACTGTTGGTCTCATATCTGGTTCAAGTCTATATTCCTGCCATGCATATTGGAGGTCACCACTGTAATGCCTCTGTCTGCACCAGGTCGGGAACTCTGTGAAGCAAAAAGAAAAAGCCTCATTCTGTGCTTGTGTACCATCACACTGGTGCTCTGTACTCCAGAAGATTTATTTCTCCCATTTATATTTTTTTGAATTAGAGACATGTTTTCTCACTTGGAATGTATTTTATCCTCTCATTTGAAACTGTCATGTAATCATAACAGTGTGTTTGTGATAGTATAGTAAATTACATGGCAACAAACTGTGATGTCATAAATGTGGGATTTATATCTTTTCTGCAAAAATCAAACTGAAGAAGCAGATGGATGGAAAAAAACTCATTAAAATACCAACAGTTTCTAAAAATTGCAGTAAAAATATCAATGGGAACCCAGACAAACATTGTTTAATAGATCTCTTTTTATACATATTTCCTGATTTTTAAAAGTCTGCTTCTCTGAATAAACCCCTCTTTTGGGGGTGGAAATATATTTTAAAATAAGTGAAAAAAATAAGTGTTTGCACTCAAGTCTCTAAAATTCAAAACAATTGCCTCAGACAAATTAAATAGAATGGAAAGAAAAGGGCCACAATGGTGAGAAAGTACTTATAAAAATTTCTGGGCTACAGTTCTCAAAGCTGAACTGCCAGTTATTCATCAGAGTGCCTATGACGTATTAAGGATGTACTTGCGTAGATTATTTACAAGAACTAAGAAGTGATTAATAAGAGTATGGAGCTGAAAACATCCTCTGTGATGCTCTTGCTAACAAGTGGGCCCAGCTTTGTAATCATATGTCGTCAGAGAAAGCAGCACATCCCAAAATGGTATGAATCATTTCTGACTTCCTGCCCTCCCTCACGGAAAACACAGACAAGGAAAAACAAAACTTCCAAAGATAATACAGCAGCTAAAGTAGTATCTTCCACAAAATCTTATCTTCTACTTGAAAGACAAAAAGCATTTCTCAAATAATTGTTCCTAAACAAGTAGGATCTTTCAAATGTAGCAATAATATGGTATCATGATTTATACTTTAAATAATTTATAATAGAAATATTTTGATGAAGACCTCAAAAGATGTTGCAAATGTAAGTTAAATTGTAAAAAACTGTAGATTTTGCATCCAGACTGATTTTAATGATTGAGTAGTATAAACTACTTCCAGCTTGCTTGTTCTTCCTACCCACTCTGTTTTCATCAGATACATGAGGTGTTAGCCTTTCCCCACCTTTAACTGAAGAGAATGTTGTTTAACATTTGGCATTAGATGCATTTGGGGGGGGGGGGGGGGGGGGGGAATGTTTGAAGGGAAAAGAAGAAAGATGGAAGGTGATACTAATATATGGACATTACAAGATCTGAAAGCTATTCAGAATCACTAAGAAGCATTTATCACTGTCATCAGCCTGGTTTGGATGGCCCCCCCATTCTTGGTGTGTGCAACGCGCATGGACTACCACAGTCTTCCTGGGCGGAGGCACACCTGGCAGAGACCCTTTCTGCTGGTGATCACCATTTGAGACTCGAGAGTCAGTCAAGGCTGCAATCCGAATGCTCCTTCTATGGAGAGGGTTTTTAAGCGTCTTTTCCTTCTCATGTATCCAAACACTTCCTTTGGCTTCTCCTGCCTAACAACTTGGGGTATTTTCAGTTAGAGTTCCTCATATATTGTGATATTTCACAGTACAGATAATCGTTGACTCCTACAATCTGACAACAATGTCTCAAGTTTATACTATTATTTTTTATGTGAAGTTAAACTTAGTATCCTGTGTAAGGATAAGGATAATCAAGACAATCCAGACTGGCAAGAAAAACAGATTTTGGGACAGCACTTTTGGGCCTTGTACGTGCCCAGGGAATGTATGACAAGTAGACAGTAACTGTACTTCTAAATAAAAAACCTCTTCTCCAGCTATTCATTTGGTAGGTTTACCCAGCCTGACTTCTGCCAGGAAGTCAGATATGTGTCTTAAAATACAAATACTGTTTGTGCTCAGGAGAAGGAAGTCCTTTTTCTGAAACATTACTCAGGACTCTAAGAATGATTTTCAACATACATCCACATGCATGCTCTGAATTCAGATACAATTGTCACCCACAAGACCTGTGTGAGCCGACTCAAAGGCATTATAAAACGCTGTATAAGTGATTGCACAGTTGCCACCAACCAGCCCTACAGTACTCGCATTTGGCCCTACACAGAGTATCACTTGCTTCCATGGAACTGCATTCAGTATAAGATAATATTCAGTGTGGGGTGAATGTATTAATATTTTAAAAAATTTTGACCTCTGATTTGAAAGGTGCCAAAGAAATTAATGTTTTGCAAAATTGTGCCTAGTGCATCCTTAAGTTCTGATATTCTCCTCAACACAAATCTCTAATTGCTTACCAGTTCAGATCAGCACTCTCTCAGTCCTCTGCTGGATTAACAGAGAAGGCTACAAACAGATAAAGGCCAAACCTCAGAAAAGGTTGCCTGTGCTTGTGACAGCACAATAAATGTTGCACTGAGCTGATGACAAGCAGCCCAGATGAGATCCAACTGGTCTGATGACAAAGTGAACCTCGATGGCTTTCAGAAGATGGCTTTCTGTAACTCTCTGATGACTCTACAAAGAAATCAACACTACAGTCAGTCAGACTGAGGTATAATGTGCCTAACATACTGCTGGCATACAACCTATTCAGTAATGAAAAAAATGGTCATACATCTTTACGTTACAAACATTTCCTACCTACATTTATACAGATATAAAACTGTTAGTAAAATGGAAGCTATTTGAGGCTTGTAAAAGAAAGCAGACCATATTATCTGGATTATTTCCATTTTGAACATATTTTTTTACTTAGTCCAGCATGAATGGTTTATATTAAAACATTTAAATATTGAAAGACGTTTTGGGTTACAGACTGATAGTAGTTCCATAAAAACAAATTATTTTTCCATTTCTACAAAATCTAATTAAATATGTGAAAACAAATGTGTTGTGTAATATTAGAGTTATTCTTCCTTGCCTTCAACAATAACGTGGGACCCTGGTAATTCACTATGGACAGAATTGTTTTCATAGCTATGTGGCTAGTAGTTGATTTCTTACCTCTTTGTGAAATATTTCTTGGTGTTTTCTCACTGTTTCTGCCCCCATTCCCCTTTTTCTGCTGATTTCAATTTAAAATACTTTCCAACCTTTATGAACTTGGGAAGTGACATATTGTCTGTTGGTCATTTCTAACAGATTATAGATCCAAAATTTCTGATAGTAAAGTATATAACTAGCTCAATTACTCATAGAATCATAGAATCGTTAGGGTTGGAAAGAACCTTAAGAACATCAAATTCCAACCCCTCTGCCGTGGGCAGGGACACCTCACGCTAAACCATATCACCCAAGGCCTCGTCCAACCTGGTCTTGAGCACTGCCAGGGATGGAGCATTCACAACCTCCCTGGGCAACCCGTTCCAGTGCCTCACCACCCTAACAGGAAATAATTTTCTTCATATATCCAACCTAAACTTCTCCTGTTGAAGTTTTAACCCGTTACCCCTTGTCCTGTCACCACAGTCTCTAATGAAGAGTCCCTCTCCAGCATCCCTACAGGCCCCTTCAGATAACTGCACTACAAGATATATTAAAACATCCAGATCTCCTTTAAAGTATGACAAGCAGAAGCATGATCTCAAGACTTGTACATAAATGACAGACAAACACACAATCTCAAGTCTTGTCCATGCCCTCTCCATGCAGAACTAAGACATTGGCCCTCATTCATTACCATTTATATTAACTGTAATCTCTCATTTATTTTGACTGAAAAGAGAATGCAAAGTGATGGGATCCCTAACTTGGAGCCTCAGTTTGTCATTGTCACAAATACTGCCTACCCATGTTTAGGCAAGATGAATCTGGGCCTCTGAGCATACAACTTGAGACCCAGCAGCTTGGAAGTAAGGTAAACTCACGCACTGAAGGAAATCTGCAGCTTCAGAGACAGTGTTCCTCCTCAGACCCCAATTCACACCATAAACCTCTACCTCAGTATGTTCTAAGGGCAAAGCACCATAGTAATTTTAATCTTCATTGTTCTTCTAGAAACATTATCTTCATCTATGCCTTGTTCCTTCTGAATGTCTTTCTACCTGTGTTCCTTGCTGGCTCAGTAAGATGCTCATAATATACCCCATCACCTGGCTTTTTGGATTATAACATTTTCACCTCCTCTTTCTCCAGCTGTCTCCAAACAGTAGCTGTTGTTTGAATGGTTTCTGTTTTGTCAATAGTGCACCTAAAGAAAAAAATCATTCTTTCCTCACTATTAAATCCTACTGACAGCAGAATCACTTGTCTTCCTTCATTTCATCCTGTTTACTCACACACCATTGGCAAAACACCTGCCAACATCTACCACTGCTGTAATTGCTAGAACTCTTTGATAATCCAAGCCCTGTCTCCCAGTTCACAAACTAATCTGAACATCTCATATGCAGCAGTGGGATTTTGTATCTCTTCCATTCCTCATAGCTATAGCTTCTCTCCTTCTCCGTTCAGCGTCAATACTGACAATATTTCTTCCTAATTGTCTTCTCTGGATTCTCTTTTCAGTTTTGCCTGCAGCCTTCCGCCCATGAAACTCTTTATATCTGAACTCTGTCTGCCTCTCTGCCTTTCTATCAAAGCATTCATAGCATGCTTATCATCTCTGAGGTCAGGTTTCTGCTCTCTGGCTTTGCTACTGCTCACTTCATTGATTGTTCCAGAATGTCAGGGCACACAAGAGGAGAAAGGAAGGTCAGCTACATCTGCACCTCTTTTAAATGCCCATGGGCAAATATCTTAGTATTATTGTAACTGTTTACTAGATTGGGATCTTACAACATAGATCTCTGAATCCTCACAAACCTGCTTACAGACCAGTTAGCTTCGATTTTACTGTCTAATAAGATATTAAGTTCAATTTCTGAATTTTTTCCTTTTTTCTTTTTTTTTTAAAAAAAGAAGAAAATCATTCTAGGAATAGTGACAAATAACTTTGCTGTACTAAATAAAATGCTGATTTGCCATATTCGTGTAGATGTCAAATACACCAGGATCCTTTATTGTGGGATGCCTGAAAAATATCTGACAATAAAGTTTAGCTTTGAATAAACTTATATAATCCAGTAAGTCCAGAAGATAGATACAGAACATGAGGAAAACGCAGAGAGGAAAGAAGCAAATGGAGTAAGCTGGTTTTGCAGGACTGATTTTGCTTTAATGTAGTGCCCCAGAGACAGCTGTGGGACAATAGAACAGTATAGTTAAGTGAACAGATGTGTGCAGCAACCATACGTTCATAAAATAAGAGGTAGCCTTTTTACACGCATGTCTGCTAAAGGAATAAGAATAGAAAATAACATATTTCCTGTTCAGGAAAGGGTAAAATACTCAACCCATATAGTGTCTGGTCCTTAACTCTTCTTTTTTATTAGTGTAGTAGTAGAAATGGAAAAGTTCAATTTATCATCAGCAGTAAGATTACCAGTCTGCTGTATTTTTTACAGGCTTGATAAGTGGTAAGATATTATTCTTAACTTTTGTTATTGTAAGTTGTGTATGAGGTCCTACAATTGTACCTGATTACATGATCCTTTAAGAGAAAATACAGAAGATTTGACAAAATAAATGCCTATTAAATAAACACAATGTCATTCTGTCCTATTTAAATAACAAAACTTGCTACCTTTCTAGAAAAAGTCTAATTGTATATCTGTCAACCTCTAACCTCATTGAAACCGCGAATACAAATGGTATGAAACATGAGACAGAACTGGATGTTACCTTCTCTGTGTTAAGATACTATCACCCCTCTATAAGAAGATTGATGGAACCATCTAATGAGCAACATTGTTTAAAGGAGAGACAATACTGTGTTAAAAAAAGTTCCTCAAAGTTTCCCTGTTTTAGAACTGGTCAATGGGAAAAGTAATACACAGTTATTCGTACCTAAAACTGTAGAAACACTTGGCTACCATGAATATCTTGTGAAGGGTGATTTAGATTCAGGAGAAGGACCTATTAATGCCATAAACTTTTTGCTAGTAAAACCAACATCAACAACAGGAATTCATGATAATAGGGAGACACTTTTTAAGTAATAAGATTCAAGCCATATTAAGCATGGCAATCTCTCATTAAAACCTTTTCAACGTAGTCCATGCATGTCAGCAGAGGCTCTGCTAATATTCATCTTACCACACGTTAGTAATTCAAGTGCAGTGTACTTGAGTTTCCAGTCTAGGTTGCCTAAAAAGTGCAATTTCTTCCATCCCAAAATCATCAGTAAAATGACTGCCCTCTTCCTCTTTGTCTCCCCTGGGAGGCTAGCCAACTTATGCATACTAAACACGTAAATTTTTAAAATAAAAGCCAGGTGATATTAATTCCAACCATCTTCTGAAGTCTGTCAAGTGTCACTGTAGGTATAATGAAAATTATAAACAAGTAGAGTGCTAGAATTGGTAAGCTAAAGCTCTCTATTTGCTTGGTGTGTGACACAAATTGGCATCACTCCACTGAAGTTCCTGAAAAAGGCTCATCCTCCAAAATGAAAGTGAATTGAATATTAAAACTGTCCAATAAAATGTACCCCTCCTGTATGTCTCCCCACTGATGGTTACAGTGGAATCCCTTACCAAGAGACATTCTGCTCATCCCACTGGGTCTGACTGATTGTTCACTTACAGCACAGTGAATAAGGCAATAAATGAAACTGAAATTATTATCAAAACATCAGAACTAATGAAAAAAAAATAAAAGGAGACAGAAGCACCAGGAAATCAGATTTAACTCAAGCTGAATTTTTGTTACAGAATTTTCCTCATTATTTCCACCAACTTTGTTCCTCATTCTCTTTTTATATTTTGAGTCTCTTTTCCTAACAAGATTAAGCTTATTAGCCTAATTATAGTGAGCATTCTGTGCATTTGTTTTTCTGTGTGCATGCTTATGCATCAGTGTATTTCTTTCTCACTAACTCTGGCCATCCTTCAAAGCTTTTGAAGCTATTACCCAGTTCAATTAACCAACATGGCAGAAGGGAGTTACCCTCAAACACGTCAAGTTTCTGTGAGCTTCATTAAAACAGATAGCCAAAATGAGACAGTAGCTCCTATCAGTGTCCGTGGAAAAGCTGTGGTATGAGTCTGTAACTTATTAGACACTAGGGAATCTAACCACAAAATACAGCTCTGTAAGAAAGTGCATTTCAGTAGCTTCACTGTTCATAGACCTACTAGGAATAAAGTCTACCACCTGCTGTTAAATTTCTCTCAAACTGCTGTGGAAATGCCTAAGTGGCTACAGTTGCATGATCTTATTTTGGGATTAATATGCTGAAGAGTAACCCCACTATCATCTACAGAAGCAGACAGGTAGAGGATCAGACTTGCCACTCAGACAGGTCTTCCTGAGCCAGCACCCATCCCAGCAGCATCAGAGTGCAAGCTCAGAGTATAGGCTGCATAAATGCACTCTCCTGCAGGTAAGGACAGTATCCTCATTCTCTGTGTGAAATAGGCCTGTTGACTTATATAGAAAGGTTAGATACTAGCAACAATGTTAATGTCAGTGCCTGTTTTGAAATTAATTCAGATCACCACATACACACAGTACAGCCTTGATAAATTTGAAACCAGTTCCATGCAACCCTTTGAGTTTAAGACCCCTTTTGTTTTAAATGCACAGGAGCAAACTGCAGCAAGCCAGGGAGCAAAAGAATAACTTAACACTGCCATACATCAGCACTGACTGAGAGATTCAAAACATCCCCATCCTGGTATCTCCCTCTGCATTTGTGCTTTATACTTCCTAGTCCAGGGAAACCAAGTAGCACATAGAAGATGAACAGCAGGGAGAAGCAGAAGTGTTAGGAAATATCCGGCCATTCTCTATCCCAGTCACTTTGTCATGACACAGGTTTTGTCAGTGTCTTTTCTATGATAAGGGATAAAACCTCCTAAAACAACAACAACAAAAAACCAAACCAACCAACCAAAAAAAAAAAAAAAAAGGCACCACCTTGGTTTAACTAATGTTCCCTTTCCTACTTGTTTTATATTACACAACCAAGTGTGCTAACACTAAAACACCACATAGTCCATGCAGAATGACTTAGAACAGCTGTAGACACAGCATAAGTGCCCTTGAACATGCTGAATTTTTCCAGTGTATCACAATTACAGAAACACCTGTGCCAAACAGCTTTCTTCTGATCCTCTATAAAAGTTCACAAAGAAACTTTCTCATTTCATACAGGTCTGCACTGCCTTGAAGGCAGCTCCATACGTCTCAGTGTGGGATACCACAGAATTGCTCCTTTTCATGCCTCAAAACATAAAATAAAGGGTATGTGCAGGTGCAGTAGTTGATGTGATTCTGTTACTTGACAATAAGGCATAAGGCACAACTCAACAATACTCACTTTCTTGATAAATCCTTTTCACACACAAAATTACTCTCTCAAAAAAAAAAAAAATCACAAATATTGTGACAACAAATGTTATCTGTGCTACACTACTTGGGAAACTATTCTAGATGTCTGCAGGTATACAAGTACATGTTAGCAATTGTTACGCACCATTCTTTGGGGAGGTCGTTAAATCATACGGGCACAGCATGGTAAAAGCCTCATGACTGAATGCATTTGGCTTGGTTATTTTACAAACAAGGTGCTATGGTTGCATTAACCTTAGGAATTGCTGGCTAGAGTCTATTAAATTATTTACATTTAAAACTACTGGAGGTGTCTGTTTAAAAAGGGTCAGAAGAAAGTCACCCTTAGCAGTCACCACAGAAAGTGTGGCTGGCTATCCTTCAGGCAGAGCTCCAGAAAAAGGAAAGGGAAGCGGCAGAAGTCAGTTACCAATTCGGCTCATGAGGAATTGCAGTTTGTAGATAAGCGTGTCTTATGAAATATGAGGAGTGCATGGTAATTACACAACCTCCCAGGTCTTGGCTCTCTACAGACATTCCCAGCTATTGGAAACTTCTCCCTGTCAAAAAATTCAGCAAAGAAAAGTTTTAGTAATATATTCATGAAAAAGGGATGATTTTTGCAGTCTCACAGAAACAAAGCCTTCCACCACCCCCATTTACATAGCCCATTGTGAAAAGTGGGTTGGTTGTTTTTTTTTTTTGGCAGAGCATGAGCAGATAATAAATAATATTACTACACTAATTCAGGAAGCAATATACAATGGCAAGCATAATTTGAACCACTTCTGCATTTCTTATACACTCAAGAAAAACAGCTAGATGTCATTGTGTACAGCTCAGAGGAAACATCTGTTCCAACTGCCTTGGTCAGCAAGCAATAAGGAAAAATACTGAAAATATCTGAATGCTGTTATGCAAATCAATGGTATGCCTTCATGTTGAATATTATGTTCTGTTCTGATTACTCCACCTAAGCAAGGATTTAACAGAAACAAAAAAGTGATTGGAGACAGCTGATAAGCATGTTACAGCCATGAGAAGGAATCCATACTCTTTAAGTTGTTAGGACTATTTAGCTTGGAAATAAATAAAAACTAGCAGCCCTAGCGCAAGCATACACCATCAAATAAAATAGTATGAAGGATGTAAACCGAATACTCAGATTTTGTGTGCTTTTTTTGACATTTTTCTTACACTTCATCTGTCTGGTCTATTTAGATGTTGTGATACAAGAATTAGGAGCTGTCTATTACTCAGAATTTGAACAATGGCTACCACAACAAGGCCCCCAGATGGTCACTTGGCAATCCCATAACAAACAAAAAATAATCTTTTTTACCCTTTATCCTCATAGAACAAGAAGGAGACGATTAAATTTAAAAAGCAACCCATTTAAAAGGAAATGATCCTGTAACATGGCCCCAAGTGTGGCAGTTTGGTGGCTCATGCACCCCTGGGAAGCATTCTCTGCTCACCCAGGAGGTCAACAGTTATGGGAGCAAGCTCCCTTTCAGCAAGTATGTCACCCAGCCCTACTGCAGCCCAAACGCGCGACATTTTCAGACACCACCCTGACATAACCATAGGCTTCCAAAGAGGACAGCAAGCTTGTCTTTGGAAAGGACCTTTTCTACTTTTCCCTGGAGTGCTTGGGACACTACAAGGGACTGCCAGTGCAGAAAGTGAGGCTGAAGCTCCCCCACTCCCTCCAACCGTCACCAGGATCCTCCCTTGGCACACAGCCACCCCAAGCATCTCACGGCAACAAACAAGCAGCACCAAAGCATAGAGCTCCAAATGTTTCCAACTAGTACGCCAAACATTTTGTGCCATACATCATATCTTTCTCCACACTCCTTTCTGGAGAATTCAATGCTGGAAATGATCAGAAATAAGAATCTAAATGGCTGTGGTCCCGAATTACATGTTTCTAATTCACATTTCCACCAAAATAGGAGTTATTTTTAGGAGTGATGAAAAGACCTGCTTATTTAAGTGTTAAACTCATTGCTACAAGATAAAAACCCAGGCACAGCATTTATGGGGATTCAAAAGGCTTAGACTATGTGACAGGTCAAAACCACTGCAGTTACATATGGCAAACAGATCCTCTCTCTGTAAGAGCAAGAGCATTGATGCACATTTCAGACACAGAGCTGACCACTAACTGACTACCACAATGAAGAATCTTCCCTGTGGTCACATTATTCTGTATTTGCCTGCCCTGGGGTTTCTCAGTCCTTTCATAGGCTTCTGGCAGAGGTGATCTCCGTCAGAGATAGTCTACTGCACTCAGGCATCAGCCCACTCAGCATCATCATTTCTGTGTCCCAGATAAAGAACTGACACTTCTTTCCTTTCTTTTACCCTTTATCTTCGTGTGTGAGAGAGACAGAGATGAACAAATAAAAGAGAGGAAAAAATCGCTATCTTTCATGCTTTCACATATTATAACAGAACTATTACAAGCAAAACATCTGAGATGGGAATCTTAATGGTGGCAGAGATCAAAAATAATCTTCCAGCTGTAGTATTTATGGTTGCAGTTTTAGTTTCAGTAAATTTTGGAAATTTGTTCCAGCATCGTAAGCTTATCTCCATTTATCTATTGGAAGTACTGGCACTTACTTTTAGTGTGAATATTGTGGATACAGTCTGTGATACATGTTGGCACTAGTTTTTCTGCAGCCACGGAAACAACTGCCTTCAAGCTAATTTATAATACACACTTATGACCATGGGCCACTTACAAGTTTATTGAAAAGGGTCTTGACAAACCATATAGGTAAGACTGTTCTTTCTCTTCCTATTCCACGTGACATAAGTTTGGCACTAATAAGTCACATTTTTATGTCCAACTTTACAGATTGTTAATAATATGTAAAGCTACTTGATATATAAGATTATGGGTCAAATATTTCTCACTCTACTCATGTGAGCAGTCCCACAAACTTTATTTATACAAGTAGTCTGAGGAAGACAGTCATGCTTTACCTTCTCTGTAAAACTATTCTGCAGCACTATACAGCAGCTCTCACCATTACTTACACTATTCTCATTAACACTGACGTATAATGCATGTCCTGCTCTTGAGATCTTCAGACTACATCCTGTAAGATGAAGTAGAGCTGTCCACACATAAAAAGAAACCTGATAATGCAGTAGGATGCCCTGGTTCTTCTCACATAATTCAGTATAGTCAAATATCATATCCCCTTCATGCTTTCTGGGTTTAACATATTCCATGTCATTCTACCTAGAAAGGATTATAAAAATCCATTCAATCACTATTTCTTTGACAATATTTTATCCTTTTATTTATAAATGACTGTGGAGAACAGGTCTGTAAATGAGTCACTGCCTTTGACTCCAGTGTGTTCACCTGGCATACTGTATCTTGGCCCTGTATTAGACCAAGGTGGTTTGTTTTTGTATAATTATCTTCTAAGTAATCAGGAAGTGGAATCTCCTCAGATGTTTATAAATATTACGAAGAGTCATTACTAAAAGTACCAGGAAAATCCTGTAGATGATACATCACATGGTCTGGAAAGCACAGAGGAGAAGTTCAGGTTGTAGTAGTTTTTCTCTTCTAACTCACACAGGAAAGAAAAGCACTCCATAAACTACAGAGCAACATAAACAACTCATTCTGATTCAAATCTGAATCCAAGCTGGAAGTGCCTTGGGTTTAGCATTTAGGACTGAGCCCATTTTCAACACAGAACAAACAGCAGAAAGTTTCCGCAGCATTTGCAGTTTTATTGAGAATAAGCAGATGGTGCTTTCACAAGGCCCTTTACGAGTTTTGCTTAATGAAATATATAGGTAGCTAGGTCATGATGAAATGTTAATTTTAACCATCATGCCTGACTGTACATTGCATCTTAAAATCTGTTCATTGACCAAGATGCTTGCCTTTTGTTTAATTACTGACCTACCTGTAGAATGGGTGACTTATGTCAGAAGCTTCACTCCTGGATGACAGCACAGGTATTCAAAGTCTTTCATTCTACATCCACCGAATGATAAGAACAAATTGCATAGTTATTTTGCAGATTTCCTTGAAATCTAAAAATACTGACATAAGCTAGACTGAGAAACAGAGCCCTGCACAACACTAGAATGAGTATCCCACCTGAAGAGGAAAAAGTGCATCAAACAGAGGCTTGGGACAGATAATGACTGGCACTAGCACTGAACTGTTCAGGAGTAAGAATACCAATAGCAGAGGTGCAGCTGCTTGCACACTCACAGTCGATCTTGATTTCAGGAGCAGCAAGGAAAGTTCCTACATGCCTCCACTTGCTTGGTTTGTACCTTATCCTGCACAGATACCTGTCCTTCTCCTCTTCCCGTCTGCCCCACAGCTGGCAAGTAGCTGAGGGAAAAAATCATGAGGCAAAAGCCATTTGTGCACTATTTCAGCACATTCCACCAGAACTGCTAGGCTGTGACAGCAGAGATGGTGTGCTATTGACAGGCAGCATGTTCCTCCCGTCCTCAGCTGCAGGCTCCCGTTCCACCTCCAGCGCAGAGCACAGGTGGGTCCTCCCTCGACCAGGTTATCAGACAGGCAATCCCAGCACTGGTGACTGCAATTTCCCTGCAGCTACCTGGTGCACATTCTGTCTTTGACAGCAAAGCTTCAAAATAGCCCAGGACCAAATATTTCATTCATAATTGCACTCAGATTACAACATGCATGTATATTACCGTAAATTTACAGTGACCTAGGACAAAACAAATAAAATTAGTTTCTCAGAATGACACAAGACCAACAACTATGTTCTTTTTTAACCCCAAATTCATCTTTCTCCTTCGCAAATTAACCTTACTCGTACAATGTCAGTCCATTTATATCCAGTATTTTATTGCTTTAGCAGTGGATTCCTGAAAGTATTCTTGCAAAATGCTTAACTGCCTAAGGCCCTGGAGAACTAAAACCTGTTTCTTTGGTTCCCAACTATTTCTTATGGGATGAATAATCCCTTTAAATCTGGCAGCAGCTATTATACAGTCAGTGGTAACAATTATTTCCTGAAAGCAACTGATGTGTGTACATCAAATTCTGTCTTTCCTTAGAGCAGATACCTGGGGAAAGGAAGCCAGGAACAAAATAAGATGTTATCATACTGTGAAAAGGTCATCTGGTGAAATTCATGGAGAAGGGAGTCAAAAGAAGTAGCTGCTGACAATATGAATTTAAAAGGAATCAGTTTCATGATCCTGAAGATGTCCCTCCACTCATCTCCCTAAAAAACACCCTAGAGTTTTTACTCGTCTTTCACCCTGGACCTCTGCCGTTGACTTTTATTTACTTACTTTTCCAAGGAATTCGGGTTAATAAAAGTTTGCTATTTTTCTGTTTTCTCCAAAAAGGGGAATGGCCACAGCAAAGCAGGTGAGGCTTCATGAGGGACTATAGAGCAAGCACATGCAGTCCTCGAGGTGATATGACTTACCCAGGATGAAACACGACATTGAAGAGGGCAGCACATCTCATAGACCTCCAACCATGGAGTTCCCATGGTGGGAATTTTCCTCAAGGAACACAGCAGTAATGCCCATCTATGTAGCTGCCTTCTAAACATCTGTCTTCCTGCAGCACCTCTCAGGCCATCAGATCTTGGACAGGATCAGGATGTTTTCAGAGTGGTGCATCCCTCGTGACATGATGTTTGGAAAACACTGGGGATATTTTCTACGTGCGACTGAAATCCCATCCTGTTCCACTAGAGGGTTATGCCTAACGGACAAGTCTAAGCAGCGGCAGTTACAGGCAGGATGGTGTGGTCTGCCTCAGTGTAATGTTGATTTTCACCGTCCAAATAAAAGGGTAAAGGCTATAATTTGCACCTCTGTTTTGTCTTGCAGAAACAACTTATGAAGCTTAAAACCCCAAAATGTTATCCTTTTCCCCTGCCTCTGTCTCTGAGCTTTCAAATTTGCCCCTAAAACTCAGTCTGGGTTTACTGCCAATGCAACAAGAAAATCTGTCCAATTGTAAGACATTAAAACAAAGAAGGCTCTAAATTATGCCACCTCTCCTCTAATATACAGAAGAATTACTGTTTTGAAAATAAAGCATGATTACAGCATTAAGACAAACGAATTCTTGTGGAAGATTATGGCTGAAATAACAGGCTGTGCATGATAACCACATAATTGAGAAAGTCATGGGTCCTGGTCTGTAACAGGCATCACCTCTACCTGTGTATCTTGTCTGAACAGGAATGCTCAAAAAAAAAAAAAAGAGATCATATTTGAAGATAATCTCGATTCTGCATCTAAAAGGACATTGCTGTAATTGAATCACAAATATCCTACCACTTTAAGCAAAATATTAAAATGCTAAAAAAAAAAAGTTTATTGCAAATAAACCCCAACTACCTACCTTCTCTCCCAACACCCTGACATACTTTCATTTGTGACCATTCATCTCTGTGTTGAGTTGTTACTGATTTTGAACTTGGGACTGGAACCTGTCTGGGGTTTGACCTCCCTTTTCCATAAAAAGAATATAATTTAATTTCTGGAAAGCCCCAAGTATATTTTGGATTTTTTATCTTTTTTTTTTTAAGTAAGATTAATACAATGAACACCCTTATACTTGTTAGAATACTCTAGCAAAAGACAAAAAATACCTGCATCTGTCCTGCTGCAACATAAAAGTGATAAGCATGCTTTCAGGAGGCTGAAAGAAGAGTTTTTAGGAGGCTGATGGAAGATCTTAAAAGTTATGTGCGTCTTTAAACAAGACAGGTTAAAAATAGTGCATTTATTTCATTAGTAAGTGGTTCCAGACATTGCAAGTGACATTGTTGGTATGCTGTTATTTCCCTCAAAAGAGTCACTTGCAGTATTGAATTTTGGGATATTTCAGTTTAAGCCAAATAGCATGCAGAGTCTGATGCAAAAATGACTCTCTTACTGTCTAGATTTGTTATGTCTTCCTCTCTGAGATACTTCAGAGTGAATTCTTTTAAGGATTTGTGTTTTACTTGTAGCAAGTCACTAAAGCATGCTTCAAAATTTTGTGGATAAAGCATTCACCTTGCTGTGAATGTACTTTCTTCCCACCTAAAGATCAGTTTTGACTTAGGTCTTCTTAGGAATGCTTTTCTTTATTCTGTTTTCCTTCATTTTACCAACAGGTGAGCAAGTTACACATACATCAAAGACGTCTAAGAAGAGTGGAGCTAATGGAATTCATCCTTAGACCTCAAGAGGTCTCTCTTATTTTATGAATTCCTTGTAGATACGTCAGTCTGTAGCAGAATCAAAGAACAGTTAGGGTTGGAAAGGACCTTAAGATCACCTAGTTCCAAGCAGTGAACATTGTTTTAAATTATGTATCTTCATATTTTCAAGTTGATTTTCAAAAACTCCCTTACTATCTGTTTACTGCTAAGATCCTTTTTTTTTTTTTCCTCTGTCAAAGTACCATGAACACCCATAGCACAACATTTTTATTTCAGGTTTGGGGTCTGGTTTTATATTGTTTTGGTTTTTTTTTATTCTCTACTTTAAAGTTCTCTCTGAAGGTTCTAATTAATCCATTATTTACCCCATATTTCTTTCCCTTCTCTCCCCCCCACTGCTCCAAAAGCTCTTGAATTTCTGTAAATTAATATGAAGAAAAAGTCTTTCTCTGACAATCATATTTCCACAAAGTAGGCCACTTTTGCTATTGTGCTTTCACATCTTTCAAGGCCAGCACGGCCCCATACTTTGCAGACCTGAATTTTGTAGTTGGAAATTCTAGTGTCTCTATCAAGGCCATTTTTGATGTTCTTAAAACACCAGCTACTGGAATCCAGACATCATACCAGAATCTCAGCTTGCAAAATGTCATTAGTCTGTGGAAAGAACTGAAAACGTGATTGCCATCTCAAAACCAGAACATAGGAAAGAAAGAGAACTCGATTAAAAACTACTTATTTAAGCTCACTTGTTTGAGTTAAAAATCACGGTATGTATATATCCAGGACACTTGACCTTGGCAATACTTCAGCTCACTGAGGTAAACAGCAAAGGCTCACGAGAACCTCTGGTGAGAGGAGTGAGATGTAAGGTACCCATTATTGCCATCACTATATAGAGAAGCACGTGCCTGCCAAGACTCTCACAGATTTGCTGGGTTTGCTCCCATGTAGTGGATAACACTGTTACAGCATTCAGATTAAAAGGTGTTTGGATGCTCTGACACATCAGTTTTGGACTACAGTGTGACTTTGCTCATTTGAAGAGATGACCTCCTTTACGTACAAAGCTGGAAAGGAGACTACACTGCTTTCTCACTGGAAAGGAGACTACACTGCTTTCTTACTATCACCACCACAGAATTTCATCTTCCTTTTGAATCCTATGAAGAGTGCTCAAAAAAAGTTCATTGAGCTCAGCAGGGTATAACCAGTGAGAGTGATAATTCTTTTGTCTTAAAAAAAGTGATTCAACAGTAGATGTAATAGATACACATAAAAGACAGCCACCTAACACAGACCAGATCCTGAGTGTCAGGATTTTATGATGCACTCATCAAACAATTTTTCTTTTAATAACTTTTCTTTATCATTTCATATTTTAAAGCATGGAGCCAATTGATGGATTTCTGCCTCTATAAATGAAATAAAGTAACACAGCAGTAAGAAAGGATGGCCAGTGGAGACAGATTTAGTTGAGATCTGGGGTTTCTCCCTGCTGTTCCATATACTATCCACATACCTTTGGGCACATCATTTTGTGCTCGATTCAGTTGCCTAAAAAACAAAAGACATTTAATGTAATTTGTAAACTCCAAGTACACCTAGGTTATTCATACAAGGCTAGCAGATGTGATGCCACACACTTCTGGAGCAGCACCTGCAGTCATATAGGATAGGTGCATTGTTTGGAAAAATGGTTAAAGCCCTCTTCATACTGATATCTATCTCAACTCCTCTCATTTGAGATGCAGATCATCTCCATGCTTACTCTTCCTGATCTTACAGCAGTCTTGTGCAATGAAATCGTTAAGGGCTAACAGAGCCGGAGGCCCCACGGGTATCAGCCCCACTCTGATGACCAGAGAAAAACAAAAACTTAGTAGAACATCAGAAGATGTAAGGGCCAGGGCAGAGACATGAAAGCAGAAGCTAGAACCCATCCGTTCTGGACTATCCTGCAAACCCATGACTGAACTTGGTACCCTGTTGACAAAACATGCACCACCTCCTCTTTTTTCAGACATCTGGAGACGAAGAGAACTTACCTTACCCTAAGCAGCCTGGATATCAATCCTTCTATTCAGAACTTCTGGCTCTTCAAGTCACTTCTTGATCAAGTGTAGAAGAAAGCTTATGTGAACAACCAACCGAGTTAGTGAACAGAACAGGAGCCACAGGGCTCCTCCTAGACCCCCTTCTTCAGGGGGTACAAGGAAGACACAAGCCAGTTTTTGTGCTACTGGAGGGAGACTATCCTCACAGTACGTACCATAAAGCCAACAAACTCTGAGCACTGTATTCAGAGCCTCCACTGAGAAAAAAATGTATGCAATGGGTCCAAAAGAAAGCACATATTACCCCGGGCTCTTCTGCTGTCCCATACTACTAACTAGTATTTATAGTCATACTTATTCCATAAAAGCCTAACTTCAAAATACAACTTTGGAAGGTCTGAAGATAATGCTATCTTGAACTGCAGTAAGGCAAGTCTACAGAGTTACTTGGCAGTGCCATTTACTTAATATAGTATAATACCTTCAATTGGTACTAAAACTTCATTTTTGAAATTCACTGTTGTTTAAGTGATAGCAGAAATGTTCCTTCTAATGGACTGAAAATTTTGATGACCTATGAAGCGTTGTCATACATATGTGATATTATGCCAGATCTTGAAATAAAAATGCTTAAGTATTAAGTGCTTTTTATAAATACATTTCATTACAAAAGAAAAATTTTAAAGAATCTGTATAATCATAAGACACTCATTTTCTGCTCATAAAAATAAAGCAGTTCATCACAAGTGCTTCCATCATAGCCATGACCTTAACTTCTCAAAAATTCTTTGTCACAATTAGTCTCATTTAGATCATTAGTTTTGCTGAGGGCTCTGTCTAGTTCATTTCTTTCTTCACACGTTATATATTCACCGACATGTGCAACACTACTAGAAGGTGACATTTGGAATTTATCAACATGTATCCTGTAGGACAATTTTGATAATGTCCTGATAAGCTGCCACTGACTAAACAGCAGTCTAAAATCCATTTGGTTCCATTAATCTCTGAAAGTAAACCATTAAAACTGATCCTCTTCCTTGATGGGCAATAAAGTAAATACAAACCTCACAATAAGAAGTTAATGATCTGTCCCTAACAAGGCTGTAGCTTTGACGTACTCAAGCACCTACTCTCTCAGTCTAGAAAGAAGATCCAGTACAGCATCAGATTCATGCACTGAGCTGGAAATCATCCATTTGTTACCCTTTTTGCCATGCTATATTCAGCTTGTCACAGTTGGCTATGGGTATCCTTCCTAACAGTGATTTTTATTCTGTTTATTCTGATCTACATCAAAGCTTTTTTTGGATTAGAAAATTATGCGACTCCACATATCCCATGAATCAGATATACTCTCTGCATAAAGTTTAACAGAAACAAACTAGCAAGAAGAAATATAAAGTAAAAAAAAGAAAAAAAAAAGTTTCCACAGCAGTTATTTACAAACTATGTCCATACCCACTTTCAAAATCTTATTTAGAAACAGTATCAGAATTCCTGCAGCTGCTGACAACATTGCTGTCCAAACAAGAGGAAAAACTTTTTTTCGCCCTAGAAATTCAGTGGTCTGTGAATGTTTCTAGTTGTTTTCTGTTCCATGGAATTACACTAAAAACTATCAGATCAACAGATCAGATCAGTAAAGCAACAGATCACATGCTCCTTTATAATTTTTCATTTAACTTCCCCAGATAGTTAATTATTTTATTACTTTTCTTACAAATTTTTCCACTCTTATTTTCCATTGGAATTTTGCACTTTTGTCCAAGTTTTCAATAACCTGGAAAGCTTTTGTAACTTTTTTAGAAACCTGTTTTCATTCCATTCACCCATTAAACCTCATCTTACCACATCACATCCTGTTTGCAGTGGGTACAGAGTAGTAAGTTTTGCTGCATTTCCCCAATGCTGGTTCATGGTACTGACAATACAAGAGAATAAAATGCTATTGGGGTGTCTGAGACAGCTTGTCTTGTTCTTGTTTACAACAACTTTGGAGGGATACACAATTCTGTTATTACTCCCTGTATCACCAATAAAAGTTAAGAAAGTGGTCAGTTTGGGTCATAACACATACATGTCAATTTTATCTGACCTAAATTCTGAATGCCATCCATCTACATGTCCTTTCTACAGTATGAACAAAGCCACAAACACATAAAGCTGCTAAACCTCCACAGGCTCCCAAAAGCTACTTAAGATCAGAGTACTCAGAGTCACACTGTCCTTCTATCCTTCCCAAGCCGCAGTTCACAGAATCATAGAATCAAACAGGTTGGAAAAGACCCTGAAGATCATCAAGTCCAACCATTCCCAGCACTGCCAAGGCCATCACTAACCCAGGGCACCGACCCCTCATCTACACAGTGTGTGACTACTTCAGGGACGGTGACTCCAGCACTGCCCTCAGCAGCCTGTTCCAATGCCTGAGCACCTTTTGGGGAAGGAATTGCTCCTCATCTCCATTTAAACCTCCTCTAGTACAGCTTGAGGCCATTTTCTCACGTCTATTACTTGTTATCACAGAGAAAAGACCAACCCCACATCACTACAACCTCCTTTCAGGTAGTTGAGGAAAGCAGTAAGATCCTCCCTGAGCCAGGCTGAATCTTTTGGGTGCTTTTGAGACTATCTGAGAGTCTGTCATAGGATGGAGAGTTAAAACTGAAAATTGCTAGCCTACAAGATGACTGCTTAATGATTCTCAATTCTCTTTCCATGGAACCACAGGGAGAAGTTTCAGACAGTGCACCTATTTCCAGCTGTCTTTGTCAAAAGGGATGACAGCTTTTCAGATGTGACTTGCCAAACACCTACAGATGGTCAAACTTATATTCCCTTTGCAATTTTTACCTGTGGTATTTTTTTATGTAAGATCTCTGCTACCTCTTAATTCAATCCATTGCCCACTACTTGAAGAAATGACAGCAATTTTTAGGTCAACTTAAAAAAATAACTGTGCAACATACCTGTATTAATCTAAAAAGCCCAACAGCATACAATGCAAGTTCTGAGTTTAAGAGTCCCAGTTAGGTGTGGGAACAGTTTCAGTGCAATAGCACACACATCCACTGCCTAGTATTAGAATTCAGTTAATGTATTTTGGAGCTTAGTTTTATCAGGAATTTATTTGTTTGATTTTCATGGAAAATTCTTGGCCAAATCAAGAAATGAACCTTTATAATGCAAATTTTTATGCTACTTTATGCTGAGAAACAGCATATGAAATTTCTGCAGAAAAGGCTGTTGTATTGCCCTACACATGGAAAGAAAAAAACAAATTTGGGGGGAAGCTTTTCAAATGGAACAATACATCAGTGTTCAGAATAGTCCTTAAAACTGATACCTGAAATGCAAAAAGAAGGGAACCTTCGTAAAAGTGCAGTTTTCCAGAAACAGGCCCTTCTTTTTGTGATAAGCCAGACAATTAGATGGGAACAAAGGTTAACAAGTTTTCTCTCCTACCAGAAGAGGACGTTCTACCTTTATATGAGCGCTTGGTCTGTGGGAAAAGCCAGTTGTGCGACAAACCACATTGGATGATGCATGCACCCAGGACCACAGGAGGGTGTTTGAGTCTTTTTCCTCTTCCTTGAATGTTAGGTTAGAAAATGCCCAGGATAGGCCTTCCAATTTTCACACGCCCAAAATCCAGATCCTTTCCAAATAACCAGTTTTTCCTTGGAATCCTGTCCATACCCTTGCAAAATGTTATGAAGACACACTCCTTATAGAAGAGAGGGTCTGCTGTTTTTCCATTCTTGATATGAGCAACTGCTGTTGAGAGGCAGCTCATTGAGGAGAAAAGAGTAAAAGATAATACATTATACTAGTGCAATGAATACTGACTTATCACAAAATAAATATTCCCCATATGTTTATGTATGTGTGTGTGTGTGTGTGTGTAGATATATATGCATGCTAATAGCACGTCATACAAAGTTATTCTTGGGGATTATTTTTCCTCCTGCTTAGAACTTTGCTGCAATCTTCTTCAGAGACCAACCACTTAGCATTTTGGATTATGGAGTCCCTGTTGTAGCTACAGCTATATTACAGATAGGACAATAATATACATTTTATGTAAATTGAAAGCTAAATCTGAACTTTCTGAAAGTCTGAGATGTTGGTATATATGGGGTTTTTAAAAGCCTTTATTATTACAAGATCATGGCCAGCTGCAAAGATTGGATTCACATCCAAAAACATATATTAAAATGCATACACTTCTTGGGAGAAAGAAGTTTTAAAACCTGTCAGGCTGAGAACAACACTCTTTTTGTGTGCTGCCTGGCAATTCTATTACAGATCGACCCTATTGTATTTTTGGTAATTTAAATGTGATTGTTGGCAAAGCAGAAAGGGGTGGGGAGGTTCGTACAGGGAGGCACACAGTGAGAAAGAAGCAAGCATTTCTGATTATACAATATATGCCTGACGTTGTTACACACAAGCCCAATATTTAGCATTTAAAAAAGAAGGGGGGGGAGAGAGAATAAAAAAAAAAAAAAACAACAATAAAAGAAACAGCAGCTGTTTCTATGTGATGTCAGAGAACAGGTGTGATACAAATCTCCATACCAGGGCAATCATATTGATCTCCTGATGATGCACGCATGAAGCACATGTGCAAACGTTATCGACCCATCTGGCATCTCATTTCCAGGAATACGGCCTGAAAATGCCTCTCTATAATTGAAAACATTATCAGGATAAACACCGTACTGGCCAATTATTAAAAAACACAGACAAACGCGTTAAGAAAAGGTGCGCCTCGCCCCGCAGCACGCACGGCACCGCGGCCGGGCTGTGCCCCTCCTTCGGGAGCAGCCGCCTGCGCTCCCCGCCCTGCAGCCAGGACCCCCCTCCTCGAACCCCCCCCATCCCAGGACACCATGCTTGGGTGGGAAGCGGCTCGGCCCCCGTCCTGCCGCGGAGGGGAAGCGGGGGGGGGGGGGGCGGCGGGATGTGCAATACGTTGCTTCCAGAGGTGCGCAGCGGAGCTGCGACGGCCGGACCCCGCGGAGCGAGTTGGAGGGGACTCCGCGGGAGCGCGGAAGGGTGCGGCGAGGACAGCCAGGCCGTCCCCGCTGCCTCTGCGGGCCCAGCGCCCCTTCCAACAACCCCCGTCGCACCCCTGTCGCACCCCCCCCACCCCCCCCCACGACGGCCCGATCCCGCCTGGCTCCCCCGGTGCCCGCACAGCCCGTAACAGCCGTGCCAGTGGGGACCAGCCCCGGGGTGGGGGGGAGGGTGCACCTTGCTCCCCTCATCCATCCTCTCCGGCAGGAGAAGCAGGGTTTGGAAGCAGCCCTTCATCCGCGACGAAGGGGTGCAGGGTGTTTTGGTATTGTTAGTGTCTGCCATTAGAGGGCACTAAGCAACCCTGCATTAACGCTGCTCCTGAGAGCGGGGAGGGAAAGGAAGGGGGAGTTGGGGGGGGGGGGGGAGAGTGGCACCAATTTGGGAAAAGACTAAAAAGGATGTGGAGTCCTGGAGCTTCTGAAGTGCTCAAAATGCCCGAGAGCTGCTCAGGACGATGATCATAATAACAAAAAAAAAAGGAAAAAAAATGCAGCGAGGTCAATCATTTACCAGTCTGCTTCTTAATGCGTGTGACCGCAGGTGGTACCGGGGGACATTGTGATTCATGCCCACTTTCAAAGCGGGACCAGGGCCCGATCTGAGGCACCCAAACAACTGTCTTCTAATATTAGCACGGCTGTATTTCTGGATCTATTATAGTCTGTCCAGACAGATCCCATTGTAATGGGATCTTTTATTAAAAGATTAGCACTATCTCCTGCAGTTGGTGGAAAAAAATCTGTTATCACTGAGTTATTTGCAGTTGTGGGGAGGGGGCGGGGGGGGGGGGGGGGGGGGGTTGCGCGGTACCGTGGGGCGGGAGCGGGAGGAGGGGTGTGGGGAGGGCCCGGCGGAGGGCGCGGGCGGCCGCGGCGCACCGGCCCCTGACCCGGCACTGTCCGGGCATTCCTGTCTGCATACTTCGCAGTCTGTTGTGCTTTGGTGGCTCAGAAAAGCGAAAGAATCGAAATTTAAAAGGCAGCTTTTGAATAAACAATACCATTTTCCGTTAAGTAATCGTTTTGTATAAAAGGAAATATCGCCTACTCAGTTTCATTCAGCGGTGCCAAAAAATGTTATAAATGAGAGACCGCCAACTTTTCTAAGGGGAGAATAATGCCAGACTGTGCTTAATAAACTAGTGCCCTAGAAGTTCATTATCGATGTTGCAATCTTTTCTGATTCTGAAAGGAGACCGCCTACGTCGCCCCCATTCCCGTCTCGTCCTCCCGGGCTCCCACTGAAAAGGCTGTCACTTGGGCACAGCCCTAGGTATTAAACTTTTATTTGGTTCTTTTTCCCTTTTCGATATTTTGTTTTTCTGTCGGTGGTTGTTTTGGGGCTTGGGCAGGTCGGTGGGCTGGTACGTTCAGGTTGGGGTATTTCGGGGGCCGATTCCCGCTGAGCCAGCAATGCGCGCCCCAGCCGCCCCTCGCGGGCGCGGGGAACAAGGTTTAATCTTAGCAGCTGCTTCGCGCGAGGACGACAGCTCTCCGCGGCCGCGGAACCCTCCGCGCCCCGCCCCCCCCCCCCGCTCCCAACGCTTCTCCGCAAAGGGGGCGAGGGGCGCCCCTGGAGAGGCCGCGACCTCCCCGGGTCTCCAGTTTGCGAGGGCGCGGGGGACTCCGCAGCGGAGGCGACGAGGGGCTCGCTCTGCCGTCCGCGGCCGTGCCGGAGGGCTCCGGCTCCTGCGGCGAGCGGGGCTGCGCGGGTGCGCGCCGGAGCCTGCGTGCACCTAGAGCAGATAATTGGAGAGGGCTTCCAGAAGGTGGAAAATGTCACCTGATTCACACTGAACTTTTTAAATCTCCCCACCCCCGAGCAGACACACACACACGCGCACACACACACACACACACACACACGCACACACACACACATTAGGAGACCGCCCACCGCAGACAGCTAGGACCCCCGTATAGATTTAAAGAGAGACTGCATTCAGAGCCTGACGTTCATTCAATAGAGCGATCATAAGCAGGCTGGTTAGTGCTCGCTCCCTCTCCCTACTCCCCCTCACGCCGTCTCTGTGTCTCTCACTCGCTGCTACACTGAGGATGTTAAATCAGAGAATCCAGCCGGGCATGCTCTTACTCCTGATGTTTCTGTGCCACTTCATGGAAGATCACACAGTGCAGGGTAAGACCAGACTGTTTATTCGCAGATGCGTTTCTTTATTATTACTACTATTGCTTTCCGTCTTTCGGGCACGGTCTCGTTGGCTGCGGTGTTAAGCGCCTCTCTCCAAGGTCCAACAGGACAGAAGTTAACTGGGCATGGGATTGCTTTGTACTGAGGTGTCATTTAAATGCCTTTTTGATCGGATCTTCGCACTGCTCTGCATGGGCGCAGAGGACAGATAAGGATGTTTCTTGGTATTTACTGTTATTATGCAGCGTGAATGAAGAGCAGCATCGCGAGGGAACTTTCCCAGTCGCAGCTCCCGCTTGAGTGCTCAAAGTTTGTTGGTAATTTAGCTCAGATTTTTATCTCGCCTCCTTCCTGACGGAAGGAGAGGTGATGATGGGGAGCCCCACGATTACAGCTGACATTTTTAGGAACCAGTAAGTGGTCATTTTCCGGACATTCCTTTAATATTAGAATTTCCTCCTCCCCCCCCCCCCCTTTTTTGGTGTATGTGAATAAATGGTAGTGGTGTAAATTCCCCTGCACTGAAGATTAGGTTTAAATGAGTTGGTTTGGGGTTTTTTGTTGCCTTTTTTTTTTCTTGCGAGCAAAACAAACCCGAACCTGCTTTTTTGACAACTCTTAAGAGCCCTCTTTCGACACAAGGGAATAATGATTTTTAGTTTGGGGGCTTTTTCCCCGTATCTTGACTGTGCTCCAGCCCCAGCCTGGATGTCTTACCATTGCTTGTTCTATGTTTTTTAATTCCTTTTCTCTCCCACTAGAGCATAAATTAACCTAATGTGGGCAACAGTGAGGCGTAAAACTTTATTTTTTTTTTTTTAGAGGCGTTGTTTGTGCAATGATTTTTAGGGCGGGGGGGGGGGAGAGAATGAAGGGGGATATTCCCCCGCGCCCAGCGACATCCCGTCTGGCCGATCCTGGCCCTTCGCTGCCATTGGAGTAAGGAGGCAGGATCGAGACCTGGCTGGATTAGCACCATAATCAATTGGTACTGAGTTGCTGGAGAAGTCACATTGGTTATTCACGAGAGACTCATCCCAACCAAAACTCTCCAGCTGAAAAAGGGGGAGTTGCTTGGACTAATGTTCTTGGCTTGACTCCACGAATAACAGGGATACTAGTAAAAAAATAAAAAGGGGGAAAAAAAAAATCCCCAAACCCACTCTATCCGGTGTAAGGTCAGTGTACTTTCTTCTGAAATGCGTGCGGGAGAGACGGCACCTACAACTTTTCCAGCTTGATCGATTTCTAAAACTCTGTAGGGACCTCCTACTCTGTGTGCCCTTGTATTTTATGTACTTTGCTCACTTTTTGGGAGCTCTGCTGATTCATTTTAGTGAAGGAAAGACATTTGTTAATAGAAGCAGCAAAATGTGGGGATTTCGAAAGACCTCGCTAAGAGCAAATGTTCCCAATTCGTGCAGATTGCAAAATGGGCTGAGACTGAAACACTGTGCGGCACTAAAACAATGCTGCTGTGCAGCCACGGTGAGGAGGAGAGGGCAGGGGGAGGAGGAAGGAATTTGCAAGCGCGATTTTCTTTTTATTCCCTTTTAAATGCACATCCTTTTCAAGCCTCTGTCACGTGCCGGCAGTGCTCCTGCTCTACATATGGAATAAATACCTCCGAAAACTGCCTCGTCCTGCTTTGATCGGGTTTTCTCTGAGTTTCTTTTGGGGGAGGGTGGGTTTTGGGGGTTTGGTTGTTGGTGGTTGTGGTGGTGGTGGTGGGGTCAGTTTGTTGGGTTGCGGGTTTTTTTTTGTTTTTTTTTTTTTTAATTTTTAAATTTTTCGACTGCTCTCCCCAGTGGGCCGGAGTAGTTGCGGGTTATGAAACGGGACAAATAAAAGTAAACAGTCTAGTAAAAGTCACTGCGAAGCGCACGTGTTGTGTCTGGGTCACTGGCGACCGCCACTGACCCGGCTGGGTGTCTGCCTGTCTGTCCTCCCGGCCCCCCCGCAGCTGGGAACTGCTGGCTCCGGCAGGCGCGGAACGGCCGCTGCCAGGTCCTCTACAAAACCGACCTCAGCAAGGAGGAGTGCTGCAAGACCGGCCGCCTGACGACTTCGTGGACGGAGGAGGACGTCAACGACAACACGCTTTTTAAGTGGATGATTTTTAATGGGGGAGCTCCAAACTGCATCCCGTGCAAAGGTGAGGGGGTGCTGGCGAGCTGCTCTTGGCTGGGAAGCGGTGCAGACAGGGCCTGGGGGAGGAGGAGTTGGGAAGGAAAGGAGGGGGGTGACGGGGGCAGAGCGTTCTCCTCCCGCCTCCTTTCTCGCTGGGCCTTTGAGGGGCGTCTCATACCGGCCCCGGGATGGGTGAGGGAACCCCATCTCTGCTTGCTCGCCGGGAGGAGGGGAGCGACCTCTTCTTTACCCCCTCTGCCCCAGCCCTCAGCGGCGGGGGCAATTTCCCTGGAGTGGTGTTTCCCGGAGGGGGGTGAGGGGAAGGTGTTTGTGCTTTGGGGTCACAGTGTCTTTTTTTTCTTCAAGCAGTTTTGACACCAGGTCTGTTCTGCACACTCGGTACTAAAGTGGTGCCTCTTTCCTTCCATCAGAAACATGCGAGAACGTGGACTGTGGACCCGGGAAGAAATGTAAAATGAACAAGAAGAACAAACCTCGGTGTGTTTGTGCTCCGGATTGCTCTAATATCACTTGGAAGGGTCCCGTGTGTGGCTTAGATGGGAAAACCTACAGGAACGAGTGTGCCCTTCTCAAAGCCAGATGTAAAGAACAGCCCGAACTTGAAGTCCAGTATCAGGGCAAATGCAAAAGTAGGTTTGCATATCTAATCCCATCTCCCTCCAATGCCAAAGGGTGTGTGTCTGAGTGTAGGGAGGAGCTGTTGGATGTACTTCCCCACAGGAGCCAGAGTGGTGTTCCTAATGCTGGGAGACAGTAGCTAAACCATGCTCAGCAGACAAGGCCCTAGCTGGATTGAGGGTTCCTCACAGTCTAGCAGCACTTGTGTCCCACTAGCTACCCTGAGTTGGGAAAGTTCCCTCCAGCTGCCCTTAAATGGTGAGAGCCAGTGAAGGCAAATCTGATCATTTGTTTCATTGTGGCACCCTTTTACTCCTCAACAGGGCTCCAGGACCTCCTGTTAATCTCTGTGTGTTTCCATCTTTGTTTCAGAGACCTGTAGGGATGTCTTATGCCCCGGCAGCTCCACGTGTGTGGTTGACCAAACTAACAACGCCTACTGTGTGACATGTAATCGAATTTGCCCAGAGCCTACCTCCCCTGAACAGTATCTATGCGGGAATGATGGCATCACTTACGCCAGCGCCTGCCACCTGAGGAAAGCTACTTGTCTACTGGGCAGATCCATTGGATTAGCCTATGAAGGAAAATGCATCAGTAGGTATCTTGGTAGGAGGGTAAGCTGGGGGGGAGCTTCCTTGGTCAGCAGTTTCAGAGTACTGTGTGTGCAATTGGATGGACGTAGTGAGTGCTGGGGAGGAGGAGAGGCTTCCAGCAGCCTGGGTTAGTGCTCCCCACCAGAAGAAGGAGAGCCAGGGAGAGCTTTGCCCTAGAAAAGGCTGCGGAAGGGGTGAGGGAGTAGAGGGACTGTTTCTGCTTCTCTTGCTATCACTGTGGGTGCTGACATTAGTATCCAAGGGAGAAGTAGCCGCCATTAAATAGATGATGACATGGTTACAGTGTAACAAGGTCTCGATATTCAGTGGATCTGGATTCCTGGAAACAATTGTCTTCAAGTGGTCTTGGCAAAGCTTGCTTTAACTTAATTGGAAACATCTGATCACTTTTCCCTCTTTAGAAATAATATAGAGTTTGGAGACAGTTGGTGGGTGAAGATAGGAAAATAATCTCTGTGCATCCTGACATTTTGTACTGTGATTTCCAGAAAGGACTGATAGTGAAGCAAGTTATGAGGAAGCACCTTCAGGGCAGGCGCTGCTCTCCAAAACTGCTGAGGAAATTTGGGGGAGGCTGCTTTTAGTTGGCAAAGGCTGAGGTGAATTCTCTTTCCAGTCTTGTAGGCAACTACTCTGTGTGGGTTAGTTTAAAAATAATTGATTTAGAAATGCTGAATGTGTTGACAAATTCTGCACTTACCACTAATTTGGAGAGCTGAATTTCCACAGACTTCAAACAAAGCAGGAAAGTCATGTACAATAGGCAAATGTAATTCTGTATTCCCAGGGCCAAGCTCTGCTGGCACAGCTGTCTTTCCTCCCCCACATATAGACAGGCAATGGTGTCCGAGGGACTACTTGCTTGAGCAAAATCAGCAAGTATCATCGCATCTCCTGCATCTGAGCTTTGTCTATTCACAGTTCACAAGGGGAAAAGGAATTTGGGGTTGTTTGTTGTTGCTTTTCTTTTTTGTCTTTTCACTTACCTCTTGTATCCTGTGTGTATTTTTAGAAGCCAAATCCTGTGAAGACATTCAGTGCAGTGCTGGGAAGAAATGCCTGTGGGATTTTAAGGTTGGCAGAGGTCGGTGCGCCCTCTGCGATGAGCTCTGCCCTGAAAGCAAGTCAGACGAGGCAGTCTGTGCCAGCGATAACACCACTTACCCAAGTGAGTGTGCCATGAAAGAGGCAGCCTGCTCCATGGGTGTGCTTCTAGAAGTAAAGCACTCTGGATCTTGCAACTGTAAGTGAGATTTTTAACTCTGCAGACACTTAAAGCTTCTGAAGGCAATCCCTAGGTACTGAAGACTTACGCCTTTAAACATAAGAAAGCTCGACTTGGAGATTTGAGATACAGCACAGGTGACATATACGTATGTACCTATCATGCACACACTTTGGTTACTGATTAAATGCAATAGATCAACAACCAGCTGACCTTCAAGTTGGGTTTTTTGGGGATATTCAAAGGACAAGTCATTCTGTCAGAAAGGGGTTGCCCTAAGAATGTAATTCTAGTGATTTTTTTTTTTCCTACTTTGTCTGCTCTCGTGTGCTTCGCTGATTGCTTTATTAACGCCCTGATAAACTCTTAACTCGGTCCAAAAGAACAAGCCTAATGGTAGCACATGGGCATCTGGTTGAGCACAGTTGCCTCTTCTAACTCTGAATGAAGGACACAAAACAATTAAACCTAGAACGCAAGAGCGCTTTTCATTTGATTTCAGGAATCTGCCAATAAAACCTGAGCCATTGATTCTTCAGAACTTCCTGCAGTTTTGACTTCATAGATTACGTATAAAAAACCTTATTGCATAACAGCAGATGCCAAAGAGCATCTCACTACAAGTCGCATAAAATGCAACGCTGTATTATGGCTGTTCAGAGGGCTTTGAAAACATGCACTGAGCTGCTTCTGCGCTGTTGTTGTCCTTATTTAAACAACAGCTCCCCTGTATTCCCCCATCTAGCCATTAATGAAGACCCAGAGGACGAAGACGAAGATGAAGACCAGGACTACAGCTTTCCTATATCTTCCATTCTAGAGTGGTAAAAGCTCCATCACTTATTGGAACAGCCATTGGGCACAAAATCAATGTCCATACTGTACATAAGTGTATGCCTATTTATTTTGGGGAGAAAAAAAAAAAAGTATACATATAGTTGAGTCTCGTAGACATTTATTTATACTGTGTCATGTTTTATAATTTATACATAAAATGTCTGGTTGACTGTACACCTTGTTTTTTGAAGAAATTTATTCGTTACGGGAAGAGCAGTGTTATTTATTGTGAGGTCTCTTGCTTGTAAAGTAAAGCTTTTCTTTTTTCTTGCAAACTATAAAAGTCCATTCCTTAGAGCTTACCCACATGATCTCATCTGTTTCACTGATGTTAACTCTTTTCCACTTTAACAAACTTGCATGTTGGTTTCTATTATGTTTATTTATTGGATTTTCTTCTTGCCGGTTCTGTACGTAAAAGCTCCTCGGGTTTTTGTTTACAAGGAATCTTGACTGACCAAAAGGCGTTGTAACTGACTTAAGTATACTTCCAGGGTGCAGTGAGGCAATCTTTAAGGAAACTTCTTCCACTTCGCTTTCCTTTACTGATCACATCATGTACTGAAGTGATCTCAATGTTCTGAGCATTTATACTGTACTATACAAATTCCAGACCCAAAGAAATCGGATTATGAAGGTTGTTAACTACAGGGCTTACTGTAATAAGAATAAAGGTTTTATTTTATTTTTATTGTTTCGGGGTTTTTTTTGTAACATGCATAACTGTTTTATCAGGTGTTTCCTTTAAGATGGTCTTTCAGTACCACTTTCAAAGTTTTCTTTCCCAATCAGTGTGTCACTAAAAGTTATATCAAAGCTTTATCAGTTCAAGTTTCTTGCTTTTCATAATACTTTTTTTCTGATGCAATTTTATATTTTCAAACATGGCGAGTTAAATATAAATTCATTTAAATATATAGTTTTGTACTTTTCTACCATGTAAATGTGCAATGTATATAAAAGTTATAATGTGTATTTGTAAATAAATGATGAGTGAAAAAAAAAAATAAAATGGAATTTTCCTTAGAGGCAATCCTCAGCTTTGGTTCTAAAGGGTTCTTGCCCTCTGGTGCAAAGAAGACAGTATACAGGTGGTTAGGGGAAAGGAGCCTTGTGTGTGGCTAGCAGTGAAACACACTGGTTAAGGCCAAAGCTTTCAGCTGACATTGATTGAGGAAACCCTTTTTTTTTTTTCAGACAGGAGCAGTGTCTTCAGTTCATTGGCACTAATTTTAAATCCAGGTACAGTGAGTGAGGGGAAGAGATGCAGTATTTTTGTTTCCTTCTTCATCCACTAAATAAAAAGTCTCTCATTTCTTGGACATCTCTTAACTCCTTATTTCTAGGAGGTGTTGAATATATATTTGAAAGTTTGATGAGCTTCAGATCCATGTTACTGAGGTTGCAGTTGTATCACCATTTTAGATGACCAACAGAAAAAGCAAGGTGGGGCCTACTTGCCCAAATTCAAAATACGTAACAAGTAGTGCAAAAAAACACCTCACCAAAACCAACCAAAAACCAAAACCGTCAAAGAGCACATTACCATTTGGAAGTTACTTTTTCACAAAGGGAAGATAATCCTCAAGTTCTTTCTGGTGAATCAATATTCAAACTGGATGAACTGGACCCACTAAAGAATGAATACTAATACAGTGAACTGAAGAAAGGAAGCAGCCATAAGCACAGTAGGGACCAAAATCTACGTGGCTATGATGTTCTCCCAAATAAGGACCCATTTACCAAAATTTCTCATACCACATAAAACTTAAAAATGTACTTAAATACCTTATTCAGTGGTGGTGTAAATGCTTCTCTGAACTGAAGCCTAAGAGCAGAAACTGACTTAACCAATTTTTTTTTAAAGACAAATCATATTTGAAAGCTGTTCCTGCTGTAGTCTTCTGTGTATTTTTTTACTGTAAATACTAATTTGTTATAGATTGTTTAGCATTATCCAAAGCAAATATAATGTATTCCTTGATGCATAAAAGCTACAAGTGTGCATTTATAATATTGTATTCAAAATAATAGTAAAAAACATCTGCCCTTCATCCTCCTGTTGCTTCATTTAGACAAGTAGTCCCTTTGGAAGGAAGTACATGATGAGAGGAGCAAAGCAAGCAGGATTATAGTCTCCTGAGGGAACAGAACCCAGAATAAAAGATAACAGGGACTGGAGAACAGAGAGATTGAAAAAGAACCTCTCAGAAAATCTTTCAAGGAAATAACAAACCCATGACAATAACATAGAGACAAAATATTTAATGGATATGGAGAGTGTCAGAGGAGTTTTTTTCTCAAAATCAGATAGGTGCCAGCTACTTCTTTTCCAACAAAACATTAAAATACTGGTTTTAATTGTAAATATATTTACATGTCTTACAGAGAGACTCTAGCAGAGCAGGATTTCTGGGTTCTAATTTGATACCCTGCTGCTGGATCACAAAATAACTTTGAGAAAGTCACCGACAGACAAATTCAAGAACAGCAACAAGAATGCGAGGAAGCTATATTTACACATGTATGCAAAACCACCACAAAATTCTGCATCAGGTTTTTGCTGATAAAATGATCTAGAAGTTCTGCTATTGCATTTCCAAATTGCTATTGCTATTTCTATACAGCTGAGAACCTTGAAACCTACCTTGCCCCAAAGCCTGCGTGATGTACAGGTGAGGCACCTCCTGAGAGGCTTCATGAGGTAAGACTAACATACAACAGCCTCATCATGAAACACAACAGCCCCAGAGACTTTCTCCCAGAAACATGTCCAGAGGTTGTAGCAGCATGACTGCCAACGTCTTACATAATATCTTAGTTGTAGATAAGGCACTCTTCCGTGAACTGGGAGATGCATGTTCACTGCTAGTCTCTTTCTGAGGAGATCTTTCCCACACCTCCCAGGAGTGCATCTGCCACCAACTCCAGGTGAAGCGCAGGCTGGAGAACTGTCTGTCTTGCCTCCTGAAGCCATACTTCTGTACTGGAGAGGAAGCCAGATTCATTGAAAGAGGATAATTTGCAACCCTAATAGGTGCTCCTTTTGAAGAGGAAGTCCTGGGTTCTTGCCCGAGGGGCTGCCTACACATTTTGCATTTGTAATTGAGTAACATACGTACATAGTGCTTGAAGCAGGGGCCAGAATCCAGGTTGCCTCCCCTCCTCCTTCCCCCAGCAGGTAAGCACCTCCATCCTTGAGCTATGAAATCACGTTTAACTCTCTGCCTAAATCAAGATTACAAATCTCACATCTTTTTCTACACTGAGTCATACACCAGGAGAGGCTTTACTTTTTTAATCTCTTCAAGGCTTGTATATAGGGAATTTCCTGGGAAATGGAAATGTGAACTTAATTCCCTCAATCTAAGGAAAGTGCTGAATCCATTTTTTCTACCTCATGTCCTTCTTTTGCATATTTTTGATTTCATTTAGTTTTGCTTCTTTTCGTGATGCACATGCTATCCTGGTTTAAATGGTGACACAGAGATATATGGATGTCTAAGTACAAGAAGGTGGTTTCCAGCTCTGAAACTATATTGTACAAGATCCTAAAACCAGAAGATAAATACATTTTCAGAAATATCTTTCTCTTGAGTGTTTTCTGTTGTTTGGCATAGATGTTCCCTTTGCTGTAAATCATACTTCTGAAACTCTAGCTCAGTGGAGTTTACTTTGGTACTGAATCCCAGGCTTGTGAACTCCATTACAAATGCAGGCACACTAACACAGAGTGAAGCACGTATGTTTATAAACAGAAACCCATATTCGGGCACTTAAGTAAAATCAGCTTAATTCTAAGAAACCCAGCTTGAACCATTCGAACCATAAGACTATTGCCTCTAAAGCTCCAGTTCCCAAGCATATTTATCTGCACAATAAATGCAAGTGAGTATATAGAATTTTGGTCACACTCAAATGCTTTCCTGATACCTGTGTTCGTAAGACAGACATAAGAACAGTATCATGGACCTATTTTGCACCTTTTACAACTTTGCTTGCTTTCTGCCTGCTAATACACCTCAACTAAAACTACATTCCAAACCTCTCAGCAAATTTCAAACAGCTGCCATTTCTTTTTCTTTTTTTTTTATAACATAAAAATGTTTCCTTCTTTCCCTCCAAATGGGAATCAGGTGAAATTAAATTTCAGTATGCAGTGCTGTTCTCTAGGCAGTGACATTTTACTATACAATGAATCACCAGCACAGAAACATCTGTATCTTATCCCTTTGAAGAACTAGGATTCCATGCTTTCTGGTGAAGCATAAAATTTGTACATAGACCAAGGGGTTCACAAGGTATCAAATTTTAAATTCATAACTCCCTGAAGATAGGGAAATTACATTTTTTGTTTGATATTTGTGTAATTCCAAAGCCTGCCTGACCCATTATGGCAGCATGAATTTTGCAGGTACTATATGAAAAACAGTACGCATAAGTTAACTCTTTAATTATTAATTTTTTTTTTTTTTTTCCTTAGGTATAAATACAGAATGGACCCTTCTGGCTGGATTTTTCTGACATTTAATTGGGATCATCTGTATAATTCACATTCATTCATTATTCCTAAACAATGTGGCAAATGAAATTATCACACAGTGGAGAAATATGACATGAAAACAAGGTGTGAGCCATAATGTTCAGCTCAGAGACTGATTTGGAGTTAAAACTATGTTTGGGTCATTTTCCTGTAACCTACAGGTATGTTCTTTTGATCTTTTAATCTTTAAGTGGATTTGTTCACCTTCACCATGGGATTGAAAAGCACTAACATGTCAGAAAATTGAGTAGGAACTCTGGACTTTGATAACAGTTAATCAGACCTCCCAGATACTACAGGATAATGGAATTTAGGTGATCTAGCATAGATCTCAATGTGTAACGGCCCTCAAATTTCCACCAGTGCCACTCAGTAATAGCATCAGAAATTTCCAGTGCTTCAGTGAGGTCTGCAGCTACTCAGAACTCCTCAAAATGAAACTGCAGCACTCACATTCAAGAACTAAATTTTAGTCACCTGATTTTAAAAGACTTCTGAAAAATTTAAAAAATAAATATTGGAACTATTTTTTCATAGTGTGTTAGAGGTTCACTGCAAAAGCAGCATTTTTTTAAAAAATCATTCTTGTGTAGCATGGCTATATGCAAAAATGCAGTTTTACATAAGAACAGTGGTAATACATTTCCCAAGATCTATTAGCAATTTGGAATGGTCTCATTCAGATAGCAGTGTTCCAGTCAATTTTTTGCTGAGCTTCATGTTACGTACTCTACCATTTAAGTTTCAATCACTTGGTATTTCAAGAGGCATTTGGATCTACAAGGATGATGTTGGAAGGTGGCTGTTGTCAGAAAACATTTAGAAGATACTAAAACATGCTATCATTTGATTTCTGAATTAGAGCCATTGCTAAAAGAGGTCACAGGGCAAGACATGTAGATAAGCCAGATAGGTAGTTACGCAAGTCCTTGGACAATGTAGAAAAAGGTGGCACTGATGACAAGCAAGCCCAGCTGAGTCTTAGGAGCTGCAGCACCTAACTTGCAAGAAGAGCTTGAAGGGAGAGTTTCTTCTACCTGCAGAAGGGAAAGCTTTGGGGGCACCTCAGAGCTGCCTTTCCTACCTACAAGCAGACCATCGTATGGATGGAGACAGGGTCTTTGTAGCAGTGCACGGTAGCAGGACAAGAGACAACAGGCCGAATTTGAAACACTAGAAGTTCACACTAGGTATAAGGGAAACATTTTTCCCCATAAGGGCAATACAGCAGATCCTGACAACCCTACTAAGCTGCATTATCCTGTGATCCTATGAAGAGATATTTCTACCCACTTTTAAGAAAGTCTCCAAAATCAGAAAGGAATGTCCAGTTAAAAGAGAACAATCCCCTCAAGAAACACTGAAGGAACAGTCATATCACCAGAGCTGTTGGATGCAATTGTCAGCAGGAATATAAAATTTTCCTTCTCTAGTATGTCTTTTCCTTCCCTGATTCTGAAGTGATCTAAAATTTCCCATTAATGCTATTTTCCCACTGATTTTAGTAAAAGCTTTTGCTGTTCAAGGAATGCAGTATCTGATAACTAGAATATTCATCCTGTGAGGAGTAGAATGTGTATTGGAGAACATGCAAGCAAATGAACAAAAGTTTCTGTCTGTATTTTTAAGTCAAAACAAGTAAATAAGATGAAAATGTCAAGCAGTTAAAATGCAGTTTAAAACTATTGTATTGTTCAGGTGTTTTTGGTGGTTTTTTTTCAGACTGACAACAATTATCAAAGATACAATAACTAGTACCAGCTAGACGGGACAAGACAGCAAGGACAGCAGGAAAAAACCTAAGGCAAGACACTTGGAAAAATAATGGGTAATACCCATTACAGCAACTAAGAAGAGCCCTGCAGGGATGTTTTCCATAATCTTTTCCCACATACAGATGGCTTAGGCAGAGCAATTCAAATCCTTGTTTCAATTGGTGACTCCACCAAAACTGTAAAAAGCCTAAGACACTTGGCATAAAAGATATGCAAATATTGAGCATTTCCACATCTGGACTTGAACTTTATAGAAATAAATTACTCATTTTATGGGAAAGAAAATGGCACTGAGTCTATCTCTATAAAGATACAGACCCAGAGCTCCAAATTTACACAGCCCACAAACTCAAGAGTTGCACTTCCCAACCCAGCATGCCTGGAAGCTGTGACAATTCGTTTATTAATCTCCCTGGCATTCTCCTGGCTTTGATGGAACTTCAGCCTTAATTGAAAGTCACTTGCCACTGTCAGCAACCTAGCAAGCAGCACCACATGCACTGACAGGGCAAAATCCAGCCAGAGCCCACAGAAGAAGCCCAGTCAAACCCCTCATTTCCTATCTGGAAGAAAGGTCAGAATCTGAAGTGTTAGCTGCAGCCTGTGTACAGCAAAGGTATTGTAAAATACAGACTTGAGGGCATGCAGTGTCTTTGGATGTGTTTCACACATATACTGCAAGTTAGTAAACAGCCATTTATCTCACACTACAAAAAATACATGGTGATACTTAGCATGGTCTGCTAATGGTATTACCATTTTATCTGTACATGCAGGTAGGTCACTACAGTGCGCTTTTGGAGTGACACATTCTTAGGACTTTAGCGACACACAAACTTAGGACTTTAAGAACATTTGGCAGCGTATCTTACTGCTCCTGCTCACCCCCACCCCAGTTCTCCTCAGGAATGAGTTAATCAGGATGTAGATCACTCTTTTCTGAAGAATATCAGTGAGGGATTCCACTTGTACGAGTTGTTTTTTGTGTTTTTTTTCCTCCTCTGTTTCCCCCCCACCCTTTCTTTTCAAAATGAGACATAGCATATGGAAAATGGAGAAATGGAGAAGCAACAGAAAAGCATCACAGCAAGGAAAATGAAAAAAGAGAAGGCCAGAGTAAAGATCCTAGGAAAACAGCAGAGGACCAAAGGGAAATAAAATTATGCTTAAAGTCGTATGTGAAGAAGTACACACAAGAAACCCATTTTTGTCAGACCCTCAGGTATATAAGCAATGCTATGAATGCTAAAGTGCCATCTACTGGTATATGTTGTGCTAACTAACCATCTTGCTTGGAGTCCACCATGGGACACATGAAACCGAAGATTCATCTTTTTCGCTGCCACTGACTTTTTGGTGACTGAGAGTAACAGCCCTTGCCAGAACAGTGTTATATCTTCCTACTGTAAAATGAAGTTACTAAGATTTCATAACTTGTATGCTTTCATAACCTGTGCAAAGTTCTTTGAGATTTAGTGGTAGAACATCCTGCAAGAGAACTAGGAACTGTTGCAATAGCACTGCCATTTCCAAACTCCACACTTCTGTAGAAGATGCTAAAATATTAAGTGGGAGACACAGAAGAAAAAGAGAACAGAAAACAGTGAAGGAAGAAAAAGGGAGAAGAGGGTAAAGACCAGTAGGAGTTAAGGAGGAGGAGAGTTGGTAGAATACAGTGTAAGTGATTAATTGCTAAGGACAATACAATTTACACTGCATTTTTAGCAGATGTGTATGTGTTGCTCCAGCTGTGGGAACAGCAGACTTTCCAGATCTTGTTTCTGACACACAATAACTGTGAACTCTATTATGTGCAAATAATAAATCTAAGCAGCACCTCCAACATATGAATAAGCAAGAAAAAGAGGGTCATATTTTTGAAAGTGTTAGCACATATTTGTCAACACCAAACTTCTAGCTAAATCACACAAAGGAAGACTACAAGACAATGGTAACACATACCCAAACAGTATGTGAGCTCATAAGTAGATACATGGTTTTGTAATCCCATGTTTAATAGGTAAGGCCTCTAGGGATGGCAGACTGTGCATGGTCTTGGGTAGACTGGATGGGTTTGTTTTGCTGATGTATTTACTGGCTGGTATGTTAATTTTTTCAATGTGTTATGGAGCAATTCCCAAGTTAGGGTCATGACCCCACTTGGGGCCCGCAAGCCTGGAAGTGAAAATGAAAGTGGGGTTGTGACCCTGGAAGTAGGGTTGCTAAGAGAAAACTTTGGGAAGCACTGACGTTATGCTACTAGGTGGGAACCCTGCATGGATGCTGAGTTCAATCTCTGCTGAAGGATAAAGTTTTTAATAGTGCCTATATTTCTCAGAGAATTAAGTCTCATTTCTGACTGATTTACTGCCACATTCAAGTAAAGATCTCAGGTACATAAAGATAAATCTGAGAATTAATTTCAGAATTGTGAGTATTACATCTTGAAAAGATCAGGCGCATCATGTAGTGAAGATACATCCACCATTTTATTTAAAATACCCATTGGTAGCTGAAGTCTACTGATGAGAGCACTTCAACTGACAACCCCTGGCCTGAATAAATCACACCCAACCCTGCAGTTTCAGGAGGGTGATCTTACCACCAGGACATCATTGTGGGATGGAGCCATGTTTATGATTTTTGCCCAACTTTTCAGTGTTATCAGGGGAGGTGGGGGTTGTCCCTCACCACATGCATGATCTTTGGGCAAAGAATAAGTACGTTTGGTTAAGGAAAGAGTCACATGTTGAACAGTCATACTGAGTAGAAGTGATAGCCACTGTGAAGAGAAGACTCTTTTGTGTTGTTTACAAAAAGTGGCACAGACACCATCTTCAAGAACAGATCCTAAGCTTGAATTCACCCTGGACTTTGAAGGTTTAAGGTTCAGTTGGCAGTACACACTTATCTAGGGCCACTTCAGGCACCCTAGGTTATCCTTGTTTCTCTCCAGCTGCTGTTCCCAAAGGAGACAGTTCTTCCATAGCTCCTGTGTCCTGACAGCCCCACGATGAAGCTTGTGATACCCCAATGGGTTTTAAATGGAACAAGATCCCTATGTGTGGATAAGTGAATTGAGGCCTTAGGTTCTCAATCATGTAAGCACCTCTGAATAGTCAGGAAAAGTAGACATGAAGAGTTGTATCTCCTTATTCCTCATGCTTTATGCACTTATTCCAGTCTCAAATTATACTGTGCTGTGACTGTAGCTTTCACATTAGAGCTGGAGAATATTCCTGACTTTTACTTAGAGAAATATTCTGTAGTTAGTATTAAAACATTTGTGCCTTTCTGCAGACAGAAAGGCATTAACAGCTGATTTTTGACAGTGACATGTCTCAGTTCCTCATTTATTAGTAACTTGTATTGATTTATACCAGGATTAATTATTGATGCAAATATTTCACCCATATTTTTTCTGTCACAAGCAGGGAAAATAATGCATGGCTGTGAATAATCCATATAATGGTTTCTGAACCCCAAATTCCTCAGAGAGTATCAGATACCCACCTGGTGTCCCTGAGTGCTGGATTTCACATTTAGATCTCTGAATTAACAGATGTGTACAGTCACATACAGGCAAAAAGCTCCTTCTTGATACTACATCAGAGGAGGCTCCTGGTCACTGTTTATTTTAACAAAATAACAGGATATCTTGTGCTTCTGAAATCTGTTGAAAATCTACTCATTTTGGAAAGTTAATAACCTGTACTCTGCATAGACCTCAACTCTAAATTTTAGTTCATCAAACACATCTAGGAAAGATAAGTGTACCTACTGTAATACATTTCCAAAAATGAAACTGCCACCATTTTGAAGAGAAGCCCCTGAATCTGAAAAACATACTTTTCTCATGTATGCAATCCTATTAAAAAGTGCATCTTACGCATTTCTGCCTGAACATTTCAGCATGCGATGGAACACATTTCAACTCAGCTCAGGCAAATGAAATTTACAGAAATTATTAAAAAAAATTATAAAAAGGGGAAGTCTCAAAAAGAAGGAACTTAGTTTAAACTTCACAATATCATAACATACTGCACATTCCAGATCCTCGTATATGCTGTGTTAGCAGTGGGGATTGTAAGAGCATTTTCAAGCTTTTTCTCTCCAACTACAAATGCTTGGAATATAGTGTAATATGAAGTACAGACTTCTAATCATTCACGTTATATAAGAACTCGATGATTTTAAGAAAGAAAACAAAAAACACTGAAATCATGATAAAGTCGTAACAGTCAGCAAGGCTGACTGCCAAGCAGAAAGGACTTTATTTACTCAGAACTGCTCTGTGTCTATGAAACTGAAGCCTTGTCTGCACTTAAGAATGTCTCTTTTTATTAGTCCCTCATAGGGCAATCATTCTCCTCGTCTAGAAATGGTAATTCTAGCTTAAACATGTTTTAAAGGTATATCCTCCTTCTGGTCAGTGAAGTAAGAGCCACATCTTCAGCAAGAGTGTCAGCATCCCTGCCCATGGGACTCCTTCCAACACAAACCATTTTATGATTCTATGATTTGTGGTAGGGCAGTGTGAAGCACAATCATGATGATGAAAAAAATGCACTGCTAGCAAACATAATCATGTCAGTAAAACTTATTAAGTATAGGCCAGACTTGAATACACTATTTTCTGAAGAACCACAGAAACCAAGTTGACATTTGGGATTTGCTTTTTCACAGGAGCAAGTAGCCACAGCTGCTTATAAAGTTTTAATAGCTATGTTTTTCACTACAGTAGCAAATCATATAAGAACATATCAAATAAGCTTTTATTATAGTCTTGCAAAATATTCAACTGCATGTATCAAGCCCAGAACCTGTGTTCTCACTCTGCTCTGATGATGCTAATAAATTAAAAAAAAAACCACAACAAAACAAAACCAAAACAAAACTTTGACATAGCTGATCCACGGAAGAGGAGGAGTTGAATATGTCTGTCATTGTGAAATCTCCGTATTTTCTAACGAAAAGCAGAATATTTAAATTCACTTTTTCAGCAACTCATAGGAAAATGCTTGCACACGCTATTTGGAAATCCAAATCAAATTATGTCATAACTCGCAAATACAGTCACTCAATGTGCTATCTGTCTTGGGTAGATTGGCTGCACTGTCATGTACACAGAATCCTCAAAGCTTCCTTGGATTTCAAAGAAACTGCAGATCATAGATGATATCTTTGTTTAAATCCTCCATGGGTGATGGTGGTTCATCAGTGTAGAGGGAGTGTAATAACTGTTTATTTTCATGAGGAAGGTTAGACAGGCCCATCATAACATGCATTTTTTTCCCTTTCTCCCCAAGTTAGAAAGCAGCACTGCTTCCAGGAAATAAACTTAGGCTGAGGAAAGAGGTGGAGTTTTTTGCCCTTCCACAAAGGCAAGCAGACCTAAGCCACTGGGTTTGCTATAGAGAGCTGGGCTGGGCTTCGGTTACTGAGCTAGAGAGACCCTGAATGGTATCCTAAGGCAGGGAGGGATACAATGAAATCTTCTGATAACACTGCACTGATAAGCTCAGCAGGGCCATAGCATGTGTGTGCGAGTGTAGCATGAAATTGTCATCAAGGTTCCTGGCATAGTTTTGGCTCAGGCCAACTACCACTCTCCTGCAATTCAAGGCTGCATTTTAGGGATTTGCATAGGCCAGCGATCCTCCCAAGAAGAATACAGTTAATATAGCCAGAAGGGCAAAAGAGCTACCCTATGGACACAGGACTTGACATCTCAGTTAGCTTCAGGACCAAAAAATAGTCCTTAGACCATTTTATTCACTAATACAGACAGCCTTCCAGTCAGACTGACATGCTGTATGGGTGGAACCCCTTATTTATATGGTGTAGGAATTGCTTGTACAACTTGCAAGTGATGGAATGACATAAGACAAAGCCACAAATGAGCTGTGCATGATACTCATCTTAATTCTTTAGCAAAGGCACACATGTACCAACCTGTCTATGTTCCTCACTCCTTTAAATGTTTTACAGAGATTTTACTTGGAGAATCAGAAAAGAGAGAGAGCAGGTTAATGAATATACTCAATTAGTATCTTAATATGCAAATAGTGTACACGTAAAACACTAATAACAGAAAACGTTCTTATTATTAAAATACTCAGGAAAAAAACTGATTGATTTGAGTAACTCCAGTGAACTTCACAATCTGTGCTTCTGAATAGGAGAAATGCCAGATTTGGAATAAGTAGTTGCCTTATGGAATCTTGGCGTTTTCTCCTGCTCAGAAATGCAAACTCTGAAGTTCAACTGAGCTATGCAAATCAACTTGTCTTATGCTTCTGTTATTAGGCAATTCTGTCTTGATATTCTGAGTAATGAACTACACAATACAGTCTCAATGGTACGTGGAATCAACACGTTACTTCAAGAGAGGAGACACTCAGTAAAAAAACTGCTCAGAATAATTTCTTTCATGCTTAAATTAAAGAGCTGCTGTCTGCATAAAGATAGCTAGGCAGACTGAAGGAAAGAATGAGAAGGAATGAAGTGCCATTGGACACACCTTGTGGGTTCCTGGTATCACTAGGAATATCCCAGGTGCATAGCTCCGTCTGAGATGCTATCTAAACTATGGGATGTGGGCAGATAATTCACATTTCCTTTCTTGTATGTCACTGATCTGTCTGCATGAGAACAAGTCATCTGACCTACTAAACAAAAATAAATCATGAAGCTCTGTTTTAGAAATCATCACAGAAATTTTTACAAGGTTAAAGCAAATACCAAAATACATCAGTAAAAGACAGGAAAAAAGGGAAGAATGCACAACAATAAATTATATTAAAATAGTGAGATGAACTACTAGTCTTAACAAGCTAGTAGGAGGAGTTAAATCACAGATCTTATATGCCTTGTTTTTATTCCAGAAAATGGATTTTACAGCAGGTATTAAAAGGTACCTGCTTTTGGCATCCCACTGGAGAGAAAGCACTCTAGTTTTCCAAAAGTAACAACATAGAATCAGTGCTATTACCTTCATACTTCAGAGCAGTAGGCTAATTGTCTTGTCTCCATTAGGAGTTTATAGACTTAGCAGGTAGTGGTTGATCCACCGAGGGGGGAGGAGGAGAACTCCAAGCGAAAAAGAAAGCAATGAAACGAGAGCTTCCAAGCCTTCACTGCAATGCCAGCTGGAGAAAACTGCACCTTGTTTTAGCATCCAGGTTAGCGCAGGAGCTCAGTGTGGTATTGCTCCTCCACTAGTGAGAAGCTGTACTCCTTTCGAGCATGCAATGTTTGGTGTTCTTCAGAAGATCCACTTTTTTTTTTTTCTGCCTTGCAATAAGATAAGCTGTTCTGTAACTTTTCCATTGGAGAAGCTTTCTGTCTTGGGTAGAACTGTTTGAGGGTCTCAAATGGTCAGCGGCACTTTGATGATTTTAGCTTAAATTGACTGCAAAGAAAATGGGCTATCAGCCTTGGTAAAAGTGAAATCCAGGCTCTAGCAGCATAAAGATAAGCAGTAAGAAAGGCACAAGAAAAGTACAAAATACTGACTGTTGCATTTCTGAGGCTAATTTTCCAGCATGATTTGCTAATATTCATTAACTAATCCATCAGACCTAACTGCAACTAAAGACATCTATCATCAAATTATTTTGCTATCATCTGATAATAAAGTCTTGATCTAACTTACCTGGTCCAAACATGGAGGAAGAAAAGACCATTCTATTTTTCTATTGACATGAGGATTTCTGGGCCAGTTGTCTTTCATGTCATCATGTTTATTTCCATCAAGGTACCCACATTGCTTGTACACCCATAAAAGATACAGTCAAGAAGTCCTTTACTATGGAAGTCACATCTGTCCTTAGAAATTAGCCTCTTTAAATAAGAAAAAGTATCGCTCAATAGTTAAAAAAACTGCTGTTTTTTTTTTTATCTCTACAAAAAATAAGATGAAAAAGATGGAAGTTCTGAAAGATTAGTACAACAATCCTACAAATTATAGGGATCTTAATTTGTGCCAGTTTGCAATCCAAATACATAAAGCTATGGGGTTTTAGCTGCTGGGAAACAAGTCATTATATCTGAAAGACGTTTCAAGTCGTCTTTGGGCAGGCCACATGGTAACTGCACTCTAATTCTTGAAACCTGTTGGAACTGGTGATAAGGACATCAGGTGCCTATGATACTGCAAAGAAATACATCCATTCTCCAAATATTTTGGTTGAATGATATATAAACATAATATAAAAGAAATATAAAGGACCTTTTCTGATTTCTTTTTGCTGACTCCTCTCCACCTACTTTTGCTATAAAAAGGAGGATGACCTATGCCAGGAAAAAGCATGACTTGGTGAGTTGTCAAAAAGGGAATGAATAATACAAAACAAGAATAAAATTGTACTAGGCTATAATCAACTTCCAATAAAAACATTCCCTAGGAAGTCGGAGTTTGGAGCTTATTATTGCCTGAAAATGTTTAAACTTTCACTGATATTTACAGTTGCAAACATGCCAATGCTGAACAGTGTCTTTTTCCATTAGAAAGCAAAGTTTAGTTTCTGGTTTATATATTTCAGCTGACTGACATAGCAAAAAGCAGCAGTGAATGACATTCTGGATATTCTTTGGTTCATAATTCTTAGTTCTTAAAGACCTCATAGAAAAAGCTTCAGGTTCCATGAGGCTGCTGTACAGGTAAGATTATCAGTTATAATGACACCCTCTGATCAGAGAATACACAGCATTGCACATATATTTGAGAAGAGACAGGAAAGTGATACAAACAGCTATGGGCTTGCTAGAATGACCCCAAGGATGTGGAAAAATTCATAGCAGAAGCCAAGAATATGGGGGGGGTGGGGGGGGGTGGGGTGGGGAAGAAGCCAAGAAGTGATGAGTAAAATGCTAGACATAAATTTTGTCATACTGACATTGTGTGGTCAGATGCTGACATTCTTTGATCAGATAACATATTTTCAGACAAAGGAAATGCAATAGATAATCCACTTGGGCATCAGCAAAAAAATGTTATGACACCATAAAGGAAATCCTTAGTTATGCTAGAAGAATGTGGGGATTACTGGAAGAATGGTGAGGCAGGTAAAAACATGGCCAAAAAGAGGGAAAAGGAGATGATCAGAGTAGTCCTGAGAAATGGAGTATCAGACCAGAGTGCTCCTTCAACGTTCCAAGACATGATAGAAAGAGCAATGAAGCTCTTGAACAGTTTTCAGAAGGAAAAATGTGGAAAAATTAGTACAGATTATTGTAAGAGATAACTTTATCAATTTACGTTATCACATTTCTACAAATGTGACTTAGGAGCACAATAACCTGCATTCAATAATTTTTCTGTTAAAATTTATTTTCTTGTTCCAGTTCTTCATGCTATCACTGCAAAATCCTTTAAGCATTCAACAGAAGAATCTCAGTACAGAAATCCAAGTTGTGATGGAAAAATTTGAATCCAATAAGACAACAATCAAACCATAATAAAAATATAGGACAGAAACCATGGGTTTTGACTGTATGGGGAGATCTGAAGGCTCTGGTGATGAAGAAAATCGTAAAGATCATTATCGACGGCAAAGTTCAAAAGAATTTATATAACTATTCCTGATATTCCCCTTCGTTTTGTAGCAAATCAGTAGCAACTGAACAAAGTTTAATATCCATGTTGAATAATGTTTTTTTTTTCTGAATATATAAATTTCCAATTGTCAAATCAAACACTGTCCATTATATAACTACAGAAATTGTGAATGTTGTTTATGGACTTCATAACTTGGATATTTTTCAAGAAATATCCCGAGAAACTGAAATTCAGAAACATGAAAAAACAGGTTTCAACACTGTTGCCTGTGTTCTTAAAGACAGAAAACTAACAAAAGGGAAATTTGCCATAATAAATTTTACATTTTTATATAAAATGTTATAAATACTATATGATTCTAGTTGTTCTGAAGTGCAAATTTCAATATTCTTGTGATTAAAGAGGGTATTTCAAACTTTGCATCTGTTTTTACCCAAGAAGAAAAATGTGATAAGCTTTTCTTAGAGCTTCTTCTGAAAGTTGTACTTTTTTGCAATTGTTTCCTAGTTTTTTTAAGTGTTAGGGGCTTTTTTTTTCAGTTCATTGGAATTTGAGGCCTCAATTCAACAACATATATTACAAATTTGTTCCAAATTTCTTTAGGGCCATGAGTATTTCCTTTGAATGCATGAAGGACTTCACATTACATGAATGTGAGAAATAGAGCTGGGTTTAAGATACATATGAGGAGACCTTATAAAGTATTTCAGGTTAAAATGTGCTCAAAATGCACATGGTTTTGAATACGCATTTTTAATCAGGTAATATAAATTAGAAATACACTAAATATCTAAACAGGAGGCTAAAGAGTTCCCTTTAAATTGTCTGAACTAGTCAGATGCCACTTATACAGTTGTTTAATACCTTAACAAAAATTAATCTTTGTGAATACCTATAAATTATTTTCCATTTCTAAGATTCATCAGAATTAGAAAGAGACATGAGGGATTAATAGGAAATTTAAACTTCCAGAAACTTACTAATTTATAATTTTTTTTCTTACAGCTTTGTTCTCATTCACAATGCTAGTGATCCTCTTTAGACCACAAAGATTCAGTAGAAACCCCTGATCATTATGTCCATTTTGCTCATAAATGTACCCTTTTATTTAATCGTCTACTCTCTTTTCAAATAGCTATCCTCTTCTGCAAAAAGGAAAACCCTATATACAGGATAGCACTTGTTCTACAGCACTTTTCCTATAGCACTTTCCTCCAGTACGTTCCAGTAAAAGGGAGCAAACAAGACTAGAAGTATGGGTTCATGGGCATTAAAATGAAAACATGGAAACATGGGTAGAAGATCTGAGCAGGAAAAGTACTGTTTTAAAAATTAGTCTTTATCTTTTCATGTGGATTGTTAGGAACACTGCGAAAGTTCTGAAAAATCTTTATTCAATTCTGCTACAAAGCCAATGCTCTCAAAATCTAAAAGACCATTTATGCTGTCAGACTGGCTCATCTTAGAATGACAGCCTGGGAAATACACTTTGCGACCTAAATCTAAAATAACAAAAGACCCTGAAGAATACTTATTGTGTCCGTCATTTTAGTCACAATTTCTGTGACCACTGACATGTACATGTGTACAGGGAATTTAATGCTCTCTTGTAATATTACCCTTCACCTTCTTATGAGGAAAATGGAAAATGAGAATGAGGAAGGATCTCCAAAGTCTCACATGGCGAATAAAGTACAAGGAAAGAAATACGAGAGCTGTATTAGCATTTAGCCTGTTTATGAAATAGGGGGTGGGACAGAACGTAACTTAAATTACAGTTTAGTTTTCTGTTTTTCCACTGCACTTCCAAGGGTATAAAACGGAAAGTACAAGAGAAAAGTAGTCAAGGAGAAGGGTTTTTTTAAATGATATTTTCCAAATAGACAAGAAGTATACACAGACACAACAGGGATTGCGAGTCTCTTTGATGAAGTTTCTCTCATAATAAGGTTGTTTCTGCTTTCTTGATGGAATGAGACAATCCCTCCAAAATGAGTAGTTTTTATTTTAAATGACTCAAAGAAAGGTAATTGCTAATGTAAGGCTTAGAGGTCAGAACAAATGTGAGAAGTAAGGAGAGGGATAATAAATATATAGATAAAATTAGAAAAGGACCAAGATGAGGTAATTTCACATGACAATTAATCTAGCAAATGCTTAGCTTTTTCACAGAAGACCAGGAAGAGAACAAGTAATGATCACAGTTTTTCGGATGAAAGAGCCTTGCTTTCACAACACATGGATGCACTAGATCCTCCCTGATTTAATCCTGACATATTAATATTGGAGTCGAATGGCATAAGTATGAATAACTTTAGTATTTGTACTAGCTAAAATTAAACTCACAAGGAATACTGAACTGGGTGGAAAAGACCCATCTAGGAGTTTCTGTTTCAGATGAAATACAAATTTATTTCTGGGAGGTTTTTGTTGGGTTGCAATACAGCTACTTTCGGTGAAAACTAAATCTGATACGCAGCTAGTCAAAGAACAATTTAATAAAGAAAATGTCACAGAAAATTAAATAAAAGTGACCCCAAATTAGAAGAGGACCGTATAAACTATTTTCTATTATATTTTAATCATATGTTTACATAATAATTTAAATTGTTTATTGAAAAGTAATAGTTCTTTTTCATTTGACAGAGAATATCACTTACTGTGCTACTTTCCTGTTGGATGTAAGTCATCTGTTTGTCAGTATGACACTGTCTGGCAGCTGAATGGCTGATAGTGGCAAGCATACTAATATGCTAAGCCTTTTAGTGGCACAGGGCAGAACCATCCCCTTCTCCCCAGATGTTGAAACAGGCCTAAAACTTATCTAATTTTAGACCCTGATGTTTGACTCGGTAACACATCATGCTACACTGTCCAAAATTAAACCCAGAACTATTTATTGTAAGTAGTAGTCTTGTGGCATTTGTAGTCCTAAGCTTATTTAATTAGACCATGCAAACAGAGTAAAATTACTAGTTTATAGCACTTTTTTAAACTGTCAAGACAAATTATGGTATGCAGTATGAATCAGATGACTACCAGAATGATAATCTTGTAATTCACTGCGTAAACTACTAATGACAAAGCAGAGGCCAGGCCTTTAGAACAAAACCATACTAAAAAGCACAGATAAGTAGATAACCTTTTTCAGAACCTCATTTTTGTGATTGGTTTAATACAGGCTATAGTATTTTAGCAAGCAGAAAAATAATGTGCAGCACTGGTCTCACTGTGATTTAACCAGTTTAAAAAAAAAAAAAAAATCATAGAAAGCCATTTAAAGAAAGAGGGAATTACTGTCAATAAGCAGTCAGGTGCCTTAATTAAAAAAAAGCAAAACAAACCAACAGCACATTCTGAGAAAGATGTGGTGGGCAGGCTAAAGCTGCTATTGCCAAGCATCTTATTAAAAAATATGTATTCCTACAGCACATAACCTGACTTGGGGTTGTTTTGAGGAGGGCATAGTGTTCCTTCACCAGTGTATTGAGTAAAACCAGCACACTCTTCGGCATCTTCTCTTTTAAATGACTTAATTTTGTTTTGGGTTTGTTTTTTGGTATTGGGGGTGTGTGTGGGGGGGGGGTGTCTTGGGTTTTTTCCTTTTTTTTTGTGGGGTTGGGTTTGGTTTGGTTTGGTTTTATGTTTGTTGTTTTGGTTGTGCTTTTTGGTTTGGTTTTTTATGTTGTTGTTGGTTTTTTTTTCCCCCCCCCGGATATTCACTAAATATTCAACTTAGAAAATATTCTGATAATATATATTTCAGTAATTTACTTCCATGGAAACTGAATCATTAAACCCTAGGAATTCCAACAGTTGCTTTATAGGAATGGTATTATTTTCCTGGCATCACAATCCCTTTTGTAGAAAATAACTGTGTCACCAAAACCAACATTCCTGTTGCAGTTAATACAGTGATGGTCACAATCACAATTTGAAGTACTGTATAGCATGCTTCATTTTAGTATAAGATTTTAATGTCTTTCATCCAAATACAGAAGGTGCAGAAATACATGTGTGGTCTCTTCCAGATCCAGCATGCTGGTGCATAAGGCAGACATACAGAACTTCTTATCCAAAGGAGTCAGAGCCAAAGCAAGCATAACCCAAATGGGTTGTTACCTTCCTTTTTACAATCTCTTGATTTTAGATTCCAGTTGCTATAGGGATATCCATCTTTCAGTTCTATATGGCCAGTCACAGATACTGCAGACTTTTTGGCAGCTCTTGTGAATCTTAGACTCTCAAGCTGTGCACTTAAGAGAAAACTTAATTTTCATTTTACACAAAGATCCAAAATAATGTTCATGGTTCTGCAGGATAATTTGAATATGCAAACTGAGTAAACCAGAAAGGCCCAAATGCCTGGAGGAAACTTTTTTTTTTTTAAACAAAATCATTACATTTGTGTACGTATCATTTCTGAACAGACAGGTTTTGCAATGCTAGCCTGTGACAAATGAATCCATCTTACACAAGGTCAGACTTTTGACCAGATGGAGACCTGGGGATTTCCATGGCAGGGGAATCCCAAAACCACACAGCACTGAACATACACTGCCCTTTCCTAGATCATGGTAGACATGCAAGCTGTTTGGGGTGTGCTGCTAGCACGAAAGCCTGCACACCAGTGTTGTCAGAGCAACACACGAACCCCAGTGAACAGCACAAAAAGAGCTAAAAGTAGTGGGTTTTTTTTTGTTTGGCCAAGAAACAGGAGCACAACTGCAAACTGCTGCAGCCAGGAGAGAAAAGCAAAAGCACTCATGAAAGCCTCTTGCAAATTTTATGGCACAGCAGTAAGATTCCCAATCTCATCTGTGCTTCTGAACTGCAAAAGTCTGGGGTCCAGTTCTTGCTTCAGTTTTGGACAAGACCAAACAGTTGGCCTTCAAAGTCTCATCTATACTAAAGTGAGGTTGGGCTTATTCAAAACTTAGGACAATAATTTAAAAACCCCACAGAATACATAACTGGCTTCTGGTGTTTAATATTACATAATATTCTCAAGCTCATTAAAACTGTATCCTTAAAAGAACTTTTATGAGTAGGAAAAACCTGGAGGTTTAAGCCAAGAGTTTAAGGTTTACTTAGGGCGAGAACTTCAGTGTGGAAGACTGTCTTTCTTTCTTCAGTGTCCTCAGAAGCATCTCCTAACGGTAACTACTATGGGCTACTTTCACAGTAACATAAAAGGACCTCAGTCTGAGCTAGTATTGCACTGTTAATGTATTTCTGGTTTATATTTCTGTTTTTATGAGGCTAAAGCAAATTCTTTTCAAACGTGTTTCACTGGACAGCCCAGTTGCTACATCAAAATATATTTTTACTACATATTTTCAATAATTTCCTACTAATCTCTCAAGAAGATTAAAAAGCCTCTTCCTTCAATGAAACTGCTGCCATTCAGTATCTAGCTATAGTTGATGTCATTCAAGAAACAGGCTAAACAAGAAGTGAGAAACTATTTTAAGCAATCAAATTTCTCTTAAAGAGCAATGGTACTCTGCACAGTACCTCTTGTGAAATCTGAATCCAAAATGAGTTTATGCATCCAAATGAAGATTGGATCAGTGAAAGAAGAGCTTCAAATTGCACAGAGCAAAGAAAAAGAAAAAAGTTGCAAATCAGACCAAAAAAATGTTAGTTTCAATACTATTCTAAATGTTTAAATACATTAACAATTAACCAAGTAATCTTTCTCAGAATTTATTTTCCCAAAATCTTAAATGCATGTATGTAGTTTAGCTTACCTACGTTTGCAGTGTTCATAAGGAATTATAATACCTTAAGTATTTAAAAAAAAAAAAAATCACTAGTTTTCCATAATATATCAAGAAGCATTTCCTAACTTTGAATGAAAGGGAAGTAGAGTTCACAGAAATGGTACTTCTACTGCACTAGTTAATACTGTATGATACAGTGTTTTCAGCAATATTATAGAATGACAATTCTAAAGCTTCTTACTCCATACTAATTGGTTCAAGCTTTTTTATCCTAAGCCTTACGCATTATTTCACAAAGCTTCTAAAATTTCATCATCTGAATTTAGGGTTCAAAATCCATCCAAAATGTCAGGTATAGATTTCTATAATGCTTGCCTGGAAAGGAGCCTTTTAATTTTTGCAGCATGAGCACCAGACAGAGTCACACTCTGTCAAGACTAAAGAGAAACATTTCTTGAAGCCTTAATTTTTCAAGAACCTCAGAAAAAGCTAAGAAGGAAGAATGACTATCATTAGCATTATCGATCAAAGAGTATCTGACCTGGAAAGCTAAAAGGACCAGAATCTCTGAGAACTGCTTTCTTTCCTTTTATTATTCTAAGACTCTCCCACTAACAAATACCCAGGCACACCCAGGATCTTTCAAAAATCATATGAGAAAGCAGATGGCTATAAAAATTCAAAGAGTAAAATCTGCTTTACCTCCAGTTAAAAAAAAAGAAAAAAAAAAAGAAAAAAAAAAAGAGAGAAGAAAAAAAGAATAAGTAGAAATTACCCTACAGATGTTAATAATTGTCTGGGGTGGGAGTCGGCAAGGGGGAGGCTGGCTTCTAAGTAAACAATGCAAAAAAAGACAAAGAGGTCCCTGCTGATGTAAAACAATAAAAGCAGTTTTCTCAGCAGTGTCAGCTTAGCAAGCCTGAGGGTCTGTATTTTAAACCCCAGTGGCCTGACGTCACTCACCCTGATGGTGTGTGTGAAGGAAGCTATCTCTCCTCGATGACCGACCTGAAAAGTGTTTTCAAAGCCCAGTGGGCTAATGTCACTCACACCGACGGTGGATGGTGGGATCTCTCAGGGTGGCGGCCTGGGGGAAGTGAGCTGCAACACCAGCAGCCGACCATCACTCACTCTGATGGCAGGGGGTCAGCTGGGATTCTTTGGTGGCCTCCCGGGCAATAGTTAAAAAGAAGATTTTGGTTCACATGTCAATGTCTAGCTTGAAAGCAGGGAGTATAAAAAGTGGGTTTTTGTTTTTGTTTTTTTTTTTTTTTTTTTTTAATTGTGGTTCACCAGTGGCAGCAGTGCAGCCAGGAAGGAGAGTTTCCCTGTGAGGCCATTTGATTGCATGTGAAGCTTACAATGGGGCTGGCTCTGCCTGGTTTTAATTTTTTTCTCCTGTATAGCTGAGATATTTTATTCCTCCATACCAAAGGGGGGGGGGGGGGGGGAAATTAAATCCAGACAGCTCCAACTGCACTTTAAATTTCATATGCAATCAAACAGACTTTGAGAATATTGTCAGCTTCCTTACCAACCTGGCTGCCATATAGAGAATGTAAATAAATACTAAAATCCCAAAACATCATGTTCTTATGCTAACTCATCTTTTAATGCAGAAATTGACATTTGGGACAAATTCTCCCATTAAATTTATCCTGACACCTAAAGCATGATAAAGTTTGCAAATAACTATATAAAAGGAATAATCTTTGTCTTACTGCAAATACTCAAAAAACCTGCAAGCACAACTGCAGCTGGTATTTCATCAGCAAAAGAATTTATTTTGGACAGAACAAAGCACAAAGAGTCCCTTCTTACAGAGTAAATCCTTACAAAGACAAAATTTTACAATTAAAACATTCACACTAAAAATTAGTATTTTAAAAACCAACTTCCAGTCCCACAAATGTTAATTAACATGAACTACTTAGTGTATGTTAAGCTGCCATGCTGAGATGTCTGAAGGGTCAGAATCTGAAAGTTATCCAATACTGAAATCACAGCTTCTGTATGTAAAAGCAATACAACCGACAAACAAAATGGAACTGGCAATACATGCTGCTATAGCCAATATAATCAGTTTTCTTGTATGTTGTGCCCTTTTTCCACCAGTTCTTTGCCACATTAGACTGTTGAGATCATTGAGACTGATGCTATTGTTTCCTACATAGTTCCTCTATGCCACCCAGAAGAAAGCAAACCAATTCAAAGCAACAATACATTAAGGAATAGTTCTTGAATTCTGCTTTTAAGAGCTAACTGTGGTTTATTTGAGACTGCAGTTATTTGTACCAGAACTGATTTGGGCATGGAATAAAGCTGTGCACCTCTTCAGTATTTCAGGAAAAAAGTAAAAGGTTACATTTTCCTCTCCAATTCTCACAATGTGTGCAACTTACATATGTGAAGAAAAAATATGACTCTAACTCTGCATAGTTAAGCTAATAAGCTTTCTCATAGAGTGAGACAATAGGAACTGTAAGCATACTGTACAGCACAATAAGTGCTGGCACATGAACTGTTCCAGTCTTGAGGGCCAGTGTTTCACAGTATATCAGTGACAGAAGACCAGCTTGCAGTCGGAATTATGAATGAAAAGTTAAAAGCCTTCATGAAAGTATTGGACTTAGAATGATACTTCTGCAGTCATCTCAAAAATTGATGTATTGAATTATCCAGGGGAATACAGTATTTAACACTTCATTTTCTAAGACTATTCACACAAAAAGTCATTAGTTTAACCTAAGACATAGAATCATAGAATAGTTATTTAAGAAGGTGTTGTATTATATGTGAATACATTTGCACAAATTTAAGCCAATCAGGTAAAACAGTAACCATTAAACCTATGTAGGAGTATTTTACAAGTCTACTTCTAAACCTGGGGGAGTAGTGGGAGACAGAAAAATTCGTCTCTCTCCCTTTCTCAGGCACCAGACTGCAAGGGGACTGTTGGTGCATATTAATTCCAGGGTAAAATGTGTACTTAGAATTGCCACACATGCTGTCTCTTGAGAGCTATGGTTGTCTTGAAATAGTCTCTCATGTGTTTGTGACTACTATACAACAATGCTTCAGCAACAAATGCTATGGTTACATTTATATTAGTAAATAAACAGTCCAAGGACCCTTCCGTACCCCTGATGCAGCTCAGCTTACGTGGCACAACTCACATCCATGGAGCTTTCTCTTCTTCTCCCCTGCTCCAAAAAAACAATCCAAAACCCAGAATGGCCTCATCCACACGGTTTATTAGGAACAGGCCCAGGCCCACGCTAGTTCCCAGACTGTGCTCAGACACTGTTTGGGATGGTGCTAATTGGCCAGGGCCAAAACGATTCCAGGGACTGTGCTAGCAATTAGCAGCACGTTCACTTGCGCAAATATTCAAGCCCATCAGTTGCTGTGATCTAGCACAGGTCATGTCTCTTGAGCTGCCAAAGGCACTTCTTGAATTTGGCACCCTCCTTTGACAGATTCAGTTAATAAGGTGGCAGCTTCAAATTCCAGCTGCCATGTGCTACCTACCTCTGTCCTTCCCCCACCCAAAGAAGAAATAGCAGAGAGAGCAGGAGTTCAAAGAACTGGGCTGTTTGAAACACAGGAGCTTTCACGTGCTGCCCAAACCACCGACTCCATCTCTAACACGGAAAGAAAACACCAGACACAAAGCTGGACTTACCCCAAAAGTCTTTGGCTGAGCTATGATGATCTGCCAGCTGATGCAAAGTCATCAAACTCAAAAATGTTGCCCCAGTTTACAATGGGCAAGTGGCCTCACCAAACCACTGGTGCCTTTGAACAGCTGTAAAATCTTTCTCTACTTCCAGAACTGACAGAAGATGTTTCCTAGCTGAAGCAATACAAAAGGGATGAGTTTAGATTAGCTGAAGTAAATTTGACTTGGTGTGAATGCCTCTAACCTACCAGCACACATGTACTGGAAAAAGATTCTGGAAAAGAGAGAAAAGTTCATTAATTTCTGAGGATGTAGATATTCTCATTATGTCTATCTGCATGTTTGGTGCATTATTAGGCTGATAACTGATATATTTTGAAAAAAAGCCCCAAACAAAACAATTTTGGAAAACAGTGTTTCATCTTTCTCTCAAAATCCCCAAGGAAAAACTGGCAAGTTCAAACGTTTGGGGTATCCCCCACCTGCATTTAAAGAAAAGATATGACTTCCCGATATAAGCTGTTTCAATTCATCTTTGCTACAAAATTACTCCTGCTGTCTGCCTTACTACATCTAACTTTGAACATATTCACTGAACATTGAAAAATTAAGTCCAAATACTCCTAAACCCACCAAATTTTTAAATCACTGTCCTTACTGTGCCTCTGTATTATGCTGCCCAGAAAAATTTTATGCCATTTCTTTCTGCAGCATTGTTGCTCTTTTAAGCAACAGTATTCATTTTCATTTCCACACAATTCAGAAATATTTGAAAGAAAGCAAGCATAGAAGATGAAGTATTTGAGAGTGGAAAGTTCTACTACAATGATTTACAACAGAAAGTATTTTGCAACCTTTGCTTAATTCAAAGACTATGAAATAATTGCTCTACGTTTGACAGTTAATTAGGATTATATAATACAAGGGTGTTGTTTGCTTGTTCCCTTGGAAATTAGTGCTGTTTATTTGATAACCCCAGAAGACATTCATTCAAAGTTTAACTTTTCATTAGAATTATTCTTCTTCCACCTTTATTTGGGGCAGGAAAATGATGAATTTACTTGCTTGTGTAAAATTTTTGTGTCTGACCCTGTCAAACTGTGCTGTCAAAATCAAGTGCTCTTGGCTGGCGTCTGGAGCAATGCAGAAACAGTCAAAACCCACATCATCGACAGGAATTTCATCACTTTTCTGCTTACAAACTTCTAAGCATTTTTTCAATTTTTCAGCAAAATTGAAGCTGAAACTTTAGTTAAGCTTTTTACAAAATGTCAACAGATTTTTAATATAAAAATAATCAGAATAGTCTTAAGAATGCAGTCTTCCCCCCCCCCCCCCCCCCGAACCAAAAGCTTTTCAGTCTTTCACAATATTACAGATTCTACTATAACACTCTGCTTTTGTACCACACATTTTTGGAAACTGTGTCATTGTAGGTTTTCCCACTGATCATCGTATTTAACTCTTTAATTTATAGTAATGTGCCTTCTTTCAGCATGAACACAGACCTATAGTGCTTCCAGGGCACTATAGTGTGTAGTGTATATAGTGTATAGAACTATTGTGTTCCAGGTACTATTGTTCAATTCCCTCTGAGAGAACAGGGCTCTTGCCAGTCTTCCTTGCTCAAATGAAGTTGCAATTGGTTTAAAAACAAAACAGACCTCCTGAAAGTACCACAGTGTGTTAGACTTGATTATCTTACTAGTGAACCAAGAACATGGATCCACTTTAGATAGTGCAACTAAATAGTATGTTAAAAAACATGTGAGAGATGTATCAAAGAATTGATGTCTTTGACTGGAGTGCACCATCGTGTCTGTGAAACAATGGGAAAGAATAGGGCCAAAAATACCAACACTGTAAATGTTGTGCCCAAGCTGGAGGGACTCCAGGCACTGGGGACACCAAGGCTTGGAAACCACCAAGCCCTCCCTGCCCTGCCGGTCCAACCGGGAGCGAGACACACACGCGCCGGGCCGGGCCAGCCACCCTGCCAGGTGGGCCCCCGAAGGCCTGTGCCTTTCCTCCCAGGTACTCATCCTCCGCACCGAGAAGATGGCGTCAGGCCCGAAGCTGCCAGAAAATGTTTCTGAACGCATGCCTGGCTCTTCCACGAGGCTTGACTTTCCGCAGTGCCAGCTGCGGACTAGCAGCAACCCTCTACCTCTAGCTTCCCCCCTTCCCCAGCTCTCTCCCCTTTACAACCCCTCCCCCTCCCTCCCCCTCCCTCTTTCCGCCCTCCTCTTCGCGTTTCTTGTCTGGGCGGAGGAGGTTTGGCCCTGCGACGCTGCCGTCTCTCAGCGGCTGCGGGGGGCGTAATGGCGGCGGCTCTCTCAATGTCAGCGGTACTGAGGCACTTTGTCGTGAGGAGTGGGGTTGCCGCTCCCCGCCTGTCGCCGGCCAGGTAACGGGCACCGCGGGCACTCCACCGGCAGCACCGCTGCTGCCAGGGGCCCGCTGGCGGCATTCCGGGACGAGCGGCAACGCTCCCGAGGAGGCCGGCCAGGGCCTAGGGCTTCGCGGCGGCCGCCTCGGGCGCTGGGCCGGGAGGGCCGCGTAGGGCTCCCGCCGCGAGCGGGGTCGCCCAGGTGGCCTGCGGGCGCAGGGCTGGGGCCTTCCTCCCGGGCTGAGCGTACTCGTCTGCGTCTGTTCTTGCTGTCTTCCTCGCTGTGACCACCCGCCCGGTGTCCTTCCCGGAGGTCGAGAGCTGGTCGAAGCGGCAGAGGAGCCTTTTTGTGCCTGGCGTAGCGGGCGGCGTTTATCTCGCTGCACGGAACCAGAGAGGACGATGGCTGCAATCATTGCCAGCACGGGTTTCCCAGGAATTTTCACCCTTTTGCCCTGTTCTGTATCCTGTATTTTTTCCTCTTCGTCTCCTCCCCAAGATGCGGGTTGTTTTTGGATTTTTTTGTTTGTTTGTTTTTGCGGTTTTGTTTTTTTTTTTTTCCAGGGGGTACGTAGCAGCTCTCGCTGATTCCTCGAAATAATGCTGGATATCGCTTTATAATTTTTAGTGGCACTTTGCTGTTTGTGTCTTTAATGCAGAGACCTGTATTGAAAGTCCAGTATGTGAACCAACCTCCAGCTGAAGATATGTGAATGTGTTTACTTCTGTGCATGTCACAGGACTTAAGTTTTTGTAGGACTCCCCTGTAGTCAGAATTCAAAATATGGTTTAATGCCATTAGCTATTATTTGGAAGATTTGTTTTTCCATTCTACTTATATCTTTACATACAAACATAAGTTAGGTCAAATAACTTCTAAAAATTTGTGGGGTCTTTATGCATATATACACATATACGTATATGCACATATCTAAATACAGAAAGAAAGCTGTATATACACATAATAAACAAAAAGAAGGACTATGGCCATACTATTTTTCCCACTATTATGCTCTGTCACATTGGATACTGCTGCTTCCTCCCTTTTAAAATTGGCACCTGCTTGACAGTGCTGAAGGTTAATCCTGCACCATAAAAATGTTTTGGAATTTGGGAATATGGATTTAGAAATTCCTCTATGCTAATGAAGAAACCTAGTGTTCATGTGGAAGGTGTCTGTCTGTCAAAGGAGTGTTGGTACTAGATGATCTTTATGGGCCCTTCCAAACCAAACCATGATTCTGTTTGACTGCTTGTTTCTGCACTTCTTTTAATCCTCTGTAGTGTTGACACAACTGTTGCCTGTGCCATGTCATAAACTGGATAAGTCAACTGATTCAGGTTAAAAATAAATTTATTTGTTTTAAACACTCTACCTTTTAAGCAATTATTCCAGAACAAATAGCAGGATGTAGCAGAGGTGGGAATGAACAGCATGGATATGTGATGTAGGGAGTTTTTAAATTGACATTTTTTCCAAGAAATTTCTTTTTTGAAATAGTGGCTTAGATTCCTTCCTTGCCACAGAAGGAGACAGAAGAATTAGTGTTTCTTAATATTTTCACTAAGAGGGAAGTTGAAGATCTTTGCCTGAAGGGATCTGGAACTTATGCTTCAAATCCCATAGGAGAGTAGTCTGATCATAATTCTTCAGGTTTCCTGAAAAGGCAGGGAAGAGCACTAGGAGTTTTTCTTATTTAAAGTTTTACACATCATCACTATTGTATGTTGGAAGAGTGAGAATAAAATTTTCGTTGGAACAAGGAGGAGATGTTTCAGAGTAAGATAGTTTTGGCAACGTGAAGGAGTGGTTAAGGCTGGCATTCATTGCATAGTTTCTGTAAAGTAATTCATTACTTCCTTGGTGAAGTAGGCACTGAAAGTTACATCGTCCCCATTCTCAGTTTCAGTTTTATATGAGAAATATTGTTAAGCAGCCCCTGTGGTCTCCCTGCTTGGAAGGGAGACTGAAGGTATATAGTGACAAAAAAAAGATCCAGGGTTCTAAATTTTAAATTCAAGCTATCTTCCTGCAGTTTACAGTGAGGAGATAAATGTAGAGGTGCATGGGAGAAGCTGTGTCTTTTGCTACTGTACTTTCTATTGCTTCTTGAAAGCAGCAGTTTGGTTTGTTTTCCTTTGTGGATACCTTCCTTATATACCATTTCTGTTTTACCAGAAATCTAGATGTTTCCAATATAATAAATTTCAGTACACAGGTACATTCCTCAAAGCTTGGCAGTATACAAGTCCTATTTCTAGCTTTAGTGTCTCACATCTCATTTTCTAAAAAGGGACAAAGGAGCTTCCCTACCTCATGGAATTGTGAATGGTCTTATAATGCAAACCATTTTCCAGTTATAATGATCAGCTACTATCGAAAAACCCATTTGTTTGAGAATCTAGTGGCTTGCAAGATACTTTGCAATTGGGTATGCGGATCCTGCAGTACTGGTTTTCTTTCAGAAAAAGTATTTTAACGGATACAGTTTGGTACAGGTGCCTTCTTTGTTACATCAAATTCAGAGTGTATTTAAAGTCTTTGTCTGTCTAATTTATTACTGGAGTAATTGGTGTATTTTTCGATCTGTAGAAAGAATGTTCTGTATCAGTTTGCTAGATGTATGTCTTAAATACAGGTGTTAGAATTACTAACAATAAAAGCTAATACTGTAATAAGTGATAGGGCAAGAGGTAACAGCCTCAAGCAGCACCAGGGGAGGTTTATATTGGATATTATAAAAAATTTCTTCACTGAAAGGGTGGTCAGGCATTATAACAGGCTGCCCAGAGAAGTTGTGGAACCACTGTCCCTGTAAGTGTTCAGAAAGTGTAGCCCTTGGTGATGTGTTTGTGTGGTAGACTTGGCAGTCCTGGTTCAAAGGTTGAGCTTGGTGATCTTAAAGGTCTTTTCCAACCTAGTTGATTTCTATGATTCTTTCATCACTTCAACACTGTGCTTTTGTTTACTGAGTTTTGTAGTAAGTTTTGGTCAAGTTTGATACAACTTGGTAAATTACAGTTTCATGTTATTTGCAAAATTTCATTATGGGAGTAGTATAGCTTATTGGTTGAACACTGTAGGACTAAAGTTTAAACCTTCAAGCAGTAGATTTATTTGCGGTGTTTTTGCAGGTACTTGCATGTGAAAATTCTGATAGTTCTACATTTTTCAGAATTTTAATTACAGAATAATATGGCTGCCCTCTAATTTTGAAAACAATTCTCGGGATCATTTTCCAATAGTCACAAGAAGGTTCTATTCTGATTACCATGATTTATGTTTGGCACTTACCAATATTATGACATCCCCTGATGCAAAGATTGGAATTATCAGTACGTGTTTAAGCACTTCAAAATATACAACCCCAAGCTGCTTGATTATTTTGAACTGGTTACTGGTAACACAACAAAGAGAACATGCAGCAACATTCCTCGTAACTTTATGAAGTTTTATGTGCCTAGTTTAAATCACTGAAGCAGTAGTTACTGATTCCATCATTACTCTGTCTGGTGGTGAGCCTAATAGATCATCAGCAGATGGCTAGAGCTGATACAGAAAGTAGAAGTGCCTCCTTGGCTTGGATCACAGTTTTGAAGCTTTCACACTGTAAAACGTGTCTGGGTTTCAGAAGCTTGAAATTATGTGGAACATTCTCTTCTGAATTTGACCTCTTCAGGAGGAAAGTTGTACCTTGTTTGTCTGTCTTACCAAATTACTTCAAGTTTTACATCTGAGTTATCTGCAGCCAAAATTTGATGAAGTGGTATGATTTAAGTAATATAATTGCATTTCTTTTGAATTGGAGGAAAGCAGAAGAGGGATTTTTAAATGTCTTTGTTGGGAAAGATGGCAGTGTCTCCTTGCATTAGAAAATAAGGGTAAGCTGGTTAAAGAAAACTTCAGACTAGTTTCTACTTAACTGGGATCAGCTGTCTGCTCCGAAACTGTTTATTATTTCGGAGTCCCTTTATTTCACAAGCTATTGCAGTCAGGACACAAAAATACTAACTTCTGTTGCAGAAGCAAAGTATTTTATGTGTGCAGGTGTGATACCTGGCCAGACAGTCCCTACATTTTGTGGTAATGGAATGTTCTTTCACTTTTCAGTGATAGATTATGGTTCTTCAAAATATATTACCTTCTTGTAATTCAGTTGTAAAGACTCTGAGCATGACAGCAAATGTTTTGCTAGTTCATAAATGAACTGAGGTTTATGAAAGCGAGTATTTTTGTCTAGTAGAAAGCCTGTTACTCAGTTCATGCTATATGTTCAAGAGAATGAGGAGACCATTCCTCATTCCAGTGGGGTACCATTTAGATCTTATTCTTCAGCTGTTATGCAAGGGTCCTCAGTAGAGAGAGGGGAAAGCTATTTTTGTGGGAAACCTAGGACTTACATAGAAGAAACGTGCTTTATTTTCTGTCTTGTGTTTTCATGAATAATAAAGAAAATGTTTCTTAACTTTCAAAAAAAGTTGTTTTTTTTTTAGGGGGGGTTGCCTTTTGGGAGCTGGGTTTTTTTGGGGTTTTTTGTTTGTTTTTTTTTGTTATTGGTGTTGAACTAGCTTGTGTTATGTGTTTGGATTTTGTTTGGTTTTGCTTTGTTTTGTTGTTTCCTTTTTCTTCAAAATAATGTTGGCCTTTTTAGTGCATGTTCATACTAAGGCATATATTAAAACTGGGTTTAGTAGACTTTCCAGATCTAGATCTGGGCAGACTAGAGAGTTACACAAAGATGTACAAAGCTCTGGCTGCATCTAGTTAATAGAAGCTCTATTAAATGCTAGCCAGTTTTCTCAGGTTTTGAACAAGCAGCATGTTGCAGCAGTTGTATTACTTATTATTTCATGTAGCAGTAATGCATGTCTGCTACTTACTCTCAAACACTGTGTGGGATAATGGTTGTTGATGTCAGGTTCAGACACTTTGTAAGCTTTGGTTTTCATTAATAAAAAAAAAATACAGTTCTCCAGCATTTAATTTTGACAAAATTAATTCCAGTGGCTACCTGCATCTGCAAATATTACTGGAAATAAAATTTGAAGGTAAGAGCAGGGGAAGAAGTTTTTTGAGGCCTTGCCTTTTGCTGTATAAGTGGTGTTTATACAAATAATTATTTTAATTATTTATAGAGGAAAAAGGACCTTTAAAATATATATTGAACTTGAATTTTACAGTTTTATCTTGAATATCAGTTTTGTTTTTAATGTATATCAGAGAAAGTACTGTGCATCAGACTCTTGCAACACAGCAGTCCAACTGTAAACTGAAATGCAGAATGAAAATCCAGGGAGATTTTTGGTCTCAAGATTGCGGTGGTGTGGAGGTTTGGAGCAGGCTCAAGGTGAGAGATGTGGAGAGACAAATGGACATAGTGAGGGGAGAAAAAGATTAAAAGCACTGCAACTTGTACAGTTAATGAGCTTAATTTTAAAAAAACAAGACTCCAGGCAGCAGTGAGTATTTGCCTGATCTTGCAGATGGCCTAACCCAGTATTCTGGGAAAAGTAGATGTTCCATACATCTAAGCATATAATTCATTTAAAACCTACTCCTTTTGACTCAGTCCACACTGTTCAAATAATAATTGTATAGATAAAAGAGGGTCTAGTAGCCAAATCTTGTATATTATCTGTGACTGAAAGCATCACTGGTGTTTATTTTTTGTAATCACATGTCCTTTGATGACTATCTGGTGTCTGACTGTTGAGAAGGAAGGTCCTCTTTCCCCAAAAGCTTCACATGTTTTGAGGGAGAGGAGGAGGTTTCTGGTGAGTAGGATGACTTGAGTCCTTTTGCAAGTACTTTGTTTATGATCTCAAAGTTGCTTATCCATCCTACTTGCTTCTGTCCTTTATTCTGACTGGTGTGTTGTTCATGGATATGCACCTTTATTATGAGGTCAAAGTGGCTCTGGTGAATCACATGGTGAATTCTGTCACTTTCAGTATTGGCCTAGCTGAAGAAGGTGATGGGTAGAAAGATGTGAAAGTAAGAGAAGCAGAAGGGCAAAAGAGGTTAGGAGAGACAAAGTTTGAGAACAGGCAAGGCAGAGATGTTCTGGAAATGGATGTTTTCCTAGTGTAATGAGGGAGAAGTAAGTTGCACAGGTGTTATGTCAGCAAAATATTCCCGATGAGGCTTCTTATATTGGTGTTCATTGTTTGACATATAACATGGAGCAAGTTACTTTAATTACATTTGGTTCCTTCACTTTTGGAATTAGAAACTTGAAGGGGGAGAAATCAAACCTTATCTTGCTTTTTCAGCAAGAGAAGGTTTCATAGAGACAAGCAGACAGATATTTAAAGTATGTTTGTATTGAAAGATAACTAGCAAATAAGGGATGTGCTTGTTTCTGCACTAGAACAGAGTTGAAAGCTCTTCTTACCAGCTCTGTGACAGCTAGTCATCATGGGCTCAGAACTGCAGGTCACTTACCTAAATTTGGTGTATCTTTAAAACAAGTATTGATACATGCCAGAATAACTTTCCCCTTAAATTTACTGATCTGAGATAATCTTCTCTCCACTTTGAAGATTTGAAGAGGAGTGGTGATATGAATAAAACCTCCAAACCCTACCAAACCAAAAAAAACCCAGATGCTAAACAACCCAAACAAAAAAGTCTTGAAAGGTAGAGGTGAAGTTTGTTGCCACTGGTATCCTAAAACAGAAGGACATAATACTTTCCTTCAGGGATTAAACAATTTAAAATAGTTTCTGACACTGGCTTTGAAAATGACACTTTGTTTTCAAAACAAAACCCCAAACTTTTTTTTTTCCAAGGCTTTCATGTTGGTATTTCCTAATGCCAAATATTTGGTATCTTGAAGTTTGAAAGGAATATATTTGTAGAACTTATTACAATGACTTCAAGCACGCTTTTTTGTCAAATAACTAAAGGAATTAATAGATTATGAAATGACATATGGATACATGGAGTATTCGAATGCCAGATGTCAACAGATAGAATTTCAAATCTATGTTAACAAAATAATAGAATTTGCTTTAGTGGTGGTGGTTTAAAATACCCTGTTCAGCAGGTTTAACTCATAGTGGAAAAATACTACTTTTTTGATTACAAAAATGACCTTAATGTTGCCTTAATGTAGGTTTGAGCATTATGACTCAATTAACCTTGTTATTCCATTATACAGCCCAACTTGATGCAATATTTATATATGATTGGAAAAGCCCAGAAGACGGTTGGGTTGGGTTGTATTTCTGACTGGTAGAAACTGTAACTTTCAAAGCTGTTCTTCACAAAAACGGTCACTGTCAAAATGTGCCAGTGAGGTGCAGCAAAGGTTAAATTCCAAAACCCCAAATAACTTGAGAATTTGATACTACCTCAGTAGCATGCTGCTTTGTCTTTCAATCACAACTAGACACAAGCAGAATTAGTGTCTGATTTTTTTTTTTTTTGGAACAAAATAAATGCCTGTTAAGCACATGGTGATGAATAGTGAGGATGGAAACACTAACTACAGTTAATATGGTTCATATTTTTAACTTTTGTCTGCATTCTCAATTTTGAATGTTATTTTTGCTGATGTCTTGGTATAACTTATTCTATGACAAATTACCTACATAGTATGGTAATCATGTCTCATCATCCCCAACCTTCTGACTGTTTATTTCAAATTTAAAGGCACTTGTGAACTTCTAGCGTGCTTGAAAACAGTGTTCGGCAGAAATTAAGGTAAATTTCTGGACATAAAAAGGACTGTTTCTGTCTGGGGTTGACATACAGTCTTGTTCCTAGTTACTATGTTGTATGTGATTCTTTGTGATGCAGGAAAATACCTGTTCCTAAATTTGGCAGTGTTTGTTCTTTGAGAGTAAGCCATGTCTATTTGCTTCTTTTTTTTTTAAGTTTTTTTTTAAGTTTTTGCCATAGGGCCTGAAATTAAATTCTATTGTGTTGAGAAAAACTAGAAATTAAAGATAATCCCATTTTGCCAGGCAGCTATTGATTTGTCTGCTGTTGGCCAAATTGTGTGTCATAGATGAAATTGTCTGCTGTAAGAGATTGAAATGCTGAGAGGCTTGCATAGTTAGCAGCAAAGCTTGAAACTACTCCCAGATAGTTCAGAAAAAAAAAAAACAGGTTTAAAAAATCTTATTTTATACTAACAGTTTCAGTAAATTTGTATAATTCTTAAGAGTTTATTGTGTTACATATTTTATCCATGTACATGTTTTCGTTCTCATGACAATACAGTGGATTTTTATAAGCTTTTCAAATTTTTGTGTAAGAATTGGATCTTGAATGTGTTACAAAGGATACCTCCAAACTGGTCTTTATTGTTTCTTGATAAAAGATACTGTTAAACGAGCAGGAGGCAAGCTGAACAGTTAACATTTCCGTCTTTATAATCATATTTCCATATTTCCTAAGAAACGAATGGCATATTTCTGAGCTTAAAGTACACTTATTCCCTCCTGGCAGTATAACAGTATGTTCAGGTACCATTTTGTTAAAAAGCCACTTTCTAGCTGCAGTAATTTCTGTCTAACTTAATCTTCCTTTGACCTGTGACTGATATAGAAGAAGTAAATTAAGTTCTGATTCCACTGGACAGACTGTAGGCAGCTAGAGAATGTGTGTGGGCAAACAATTCTTGCAGCTGCTTGTTCTTGGAGTGTTAATGTGGAAGATTTCATGAACAGCTTCTCTTCATCATTTTAAAAAAATCAGATTTGATGTATTTTATATAAAATATTTGAAGACCTATGTTTCATGCACATATTATGTGTAAATACTTCTGATGTCATCATTTGCTATCAGTCTAACAAAGTAATTTTCCACTAAATGTTAGTGATACCCTGTGTATTAAAGTCTAAACCAGAATTTTGTGGCAGAGGGTAACTGTTTAATTTTTCATCTATTTTATATATGTCAGTAGTTTTAAGTAGAGATTTTAGTGGATGTTATAACTGATGTTAATAATGTTCAGAAGTACCATCTTTAATTATAAAACCAGAGGAGTATTTTCTGGCTATTTAAAGACAAGAATAAACAAATGGCTTACCATTTTCAGTAGAACCGCTGTATTTTAAATGAAGGAAAAAATACAGAGCTCTTCATGCAGTAGCTTTGACTATTCTGCCCTGTTTTCAGGGAGTATTTGTGTTTGCTGTGTTATTCGAGTTACCTGAAGGGAAATTCTGCAGCAGTGATGTTTTGTCATATGTCAGTGTTGATTGTGCCTACCAGAGAAAGAGACAAATAATTGGGGTGCTGTTGCCTGAACTGGAATTGAAGAATAGGGTTAGCATTTATTGTATTGTATTAATTATTAATTAATTATTTGGCTGCTGGAGAGGGCCTCTTCATCAGGGACTGTAGTGATAGGACAAGGGGTAATGGACTGAAACAGGAGAAGTTCAGGTTAGATACAAGGAAGAAGTTCTTTACTGAGAGGGTGGTGAGGTGCTGGAATGGGTTGCCCAGGGAAGTTGTGAATGCTCCATCCCTGGCAGTGTTCAACGCCAGGTAGGACAGAGCCTTGGGTGACATGGTTTAGTGTGAGGTGTCCCTGCTCATGGCAGGGGGGGTTGGAACTAGATGATCTTAAGGTTCTTTCCAACCCTAACTATTCTATGATTCTGTGAATTTGAAGCGCAAGTTTTGCCTTAAGGGTTTATTCCACTTTAGAAAAGGGTGGGCAATAGCAGGGCTACTGTTCTCCTTTCAGAGAGCTAATAGCTGATCGGACTGTAAGAGTATAAAAAGAGACTAGTAGGAGGAAAGAATAATACTAGTGGAGGAGTCAGTGTGTAAGTAAGAGTACAAGCAAACACACAAATAGGGTAGCTGACAAGGTTATTTTTCTTCTTAAAGGTGAGTTCTCAAAAAATGTTCTTAAGATGTGTTTATGTTAATGCTGGTAAATGGAAAGAAAATTAAGAACAACAGGATTGGAACAACAAGGCACTCAAGCTTTCTTTTAAAGTAGACTTCATTTGAGTAGCTTGGGAGTTTCATTATATTACTCTTGTAACACTAAATAATCATCAATTTAAAGAATTGTTACAAGACTGCAGAGGCTGATAGAGTATTCTGTAGAAGAAAGAACTTTTATTTTCTCTTTTTTTCTCTGAACTAGTGCCATGTAATTGTTACTTGCACTTGAATATAAGTTTTGATGTGATAATTTTTTTTCAACTTCTGTTGAAGACACTTAGGTTGCTTACATTGCAGTAAGCATTTCTTTTAAGCTAAAGACAGATGAGTATTGTAGAAGCTAATTAGTCACACTGGTACCCACAACAAAATACCTGTGTAGTTAGTATCTTTTTAAAAGAGGTAAGATTTAAAATTTAACATTATAGAGAAACTACATAAAAGTAATTCCTGTGCTTTGGTTGCAGAGTAGTGAGGCTGAAAACAAGTGTTGATATACTGCATACACTGAGAAAAAAAATAATTTTATAGGGATTAATGACTAGCAAAGTGTCAGGGAGCTGCAAGGGCTGCTGCTCTTGAAGGTGGGGTAACCTGGGAGCTGTGGGTGAGCCCAGCAGAGACAGTGCCCTCACTGATTAAGCCGCAGCATCTATACATGAGGAAAGCTGGTTTCTGGTAATAAGGTCCATCAACAATCCCAGACATAGCAAAGTCATGAGAAAGCTCCGGGGTCCATCAGGGGAGTCCAGGAGCAAAACGAATTGGAGACAGGTTCAGGAACAATCTGCAGAGTGTGTCTGAAGTCCATGTAGGCAGCAGGGTCTGAACAGGACTGGAGTCATGTTGCAGCTGGGTGAGGGGTTTAGCCAGGCTCAGACACAGGAACCAGAGGCAGGGTTGGAGGCAGGTGCATTTAATGATGTTGCTGAGGCAGTGGTTGAAGACCCAGAGATGAGCTTAACTGGAGCTCCAGGACTGCAGGCGGGGGGTGTTCAGTGAATACTCTGGGTGAGGCTAGTCACAGCCATTAAGACCTGTTGGTACCCTTAGGTCCTACTGCATGGTCTGACAGGGTTTGTCTTCAGATTGTTAAAGGTGGAGCACAGTCTGACTTGAAAACTCAGTTTATATTGTTGTATGTAAGATGGCAACATTGGCATATGTTCTCTGCATATAACTCGATTAACTCAATAAGCAAAGATTTACTGAAATATCACTGGAGTTGTTCAACTCACAGGTGTATTAAGTTGAAGATATGTCAGGAAAGAAATGATGTGCATATGCAGAAGAAGTAAGAAATGGGCTGTGGTATGATTAAGGTGTGTGATATAATGGAGAGTAGTTAAGGTACCTGATAACTGGGATAGCAACAGTTCAAAGAGGAGGACAGAAGTTTGATGTCAGTAAGGAAATTGAAGAATAAGGAGGCTGAGATAAGGCAAAGTTGACGAAGGATGAAATAAAATGATACACAATTATACTAGCTGTATTTTCCCATTCTCATCTATAAAAATTGCTGAGAGCATACAGTTCTGAAAAGGGACCTGCTTCACATGCCATTTGTGAGGCATTTGGCTGTCTCTTAAGTGGCTTTTATGAAATACTACAAACAGAAATTAATAGATGGGTCTTAAATAAATTTTTTTCATAGCTGCACCACAAGCAAGGCTTACTAGCTGAACAGCTTCCCTGAATTCTGTGAACCATTATAAACCAAGATACAGTTTTCTAGTAACACTTCAAAAGGTTCTTTTGCACTCTAGTAGTTCACAGTTCGGTGTTTTTGAGTACATTAAATAAGAAAGAAGTACCTTTGTTTATATGCCGTGGTTTACAGACCTTCCTGTTACCTTAGATTATTAGAATAAGTATTACTTAAGCCTGTAAGTACAGTCAAATAGACTAAATCAAGAGGAAAGGATAAGAATAAAATACAGGAGTGTACTATGCCGTAAACCAGTTTGCAAACACAGAGGAATCTTTACTAATCTCTTTGTTAAATTTTACATTATTCAAAGGCTCTTGTTCAAAATGCATAAACTTCCCTAAGACAGAGGTGGGTTGTAGAACATTAGTTTCATTCCTCACAGTTTTGGAATTAAACCCTTTGACATTCGTTGTTCTTACTATAAAGAGAGCATAGTTTTTAGTTAGTGTCTAGTTGTATGAATTCCTGAATGTGTATGTGTGGGGAGAAGTTTGACATTTGGAAAGCACAAACAGAGCAAGTGTGTCACCTGTGTATTTTGTCTTTACTGCCTACATAACTTTTGCCCCTTCTTTTTAAACTTTATTGGGCTTTCTAACTAGATAATGTAAAAGTCAGTTGATAGCCTATATTGGCTATGCAGCGTTTCTCATATTATTTGCCTTTTGTCTGATTTGTCTACAGGAGTTTTCCACTGGTTCACAGAGAACCTGCTGTTCTCATATTGTGATCTGTGGATAATTTCTTAATACTAGGTCTTCTGGTTTGGAGAGTAGTATGAAATAAAATTGCGGATCAGCATCTGTACAGGCAGTAGTTCAGACTTCCTGTCACATGTCAGCAGTTGGGCAGCTTATAAGTCATGTATTCTATTGCTGTAAAAGTAGTATACCAGATCTCCTTTCACAATGAGTTTTATGATTTCTCCTACAAAAATACTTAAATAATTTTGGGTCATTTTATTCCTAACCTGTTAAGCTCCTCTCTCAGAAGTGTTTCTTGTGTGTTTGCTGAAATCTGGGAGAGATGACTGATAAACTTTTTTGACTCGTGCTCATGGGGGTCTAGAAGCACTGAAAAAAGACTTTTTCTCAGAAATTTAGTTGCAAATAATGGCTGAGTTTATGTCCAAGCACGTGGAGGAACAGCCAGGTATGAGCCTGGGACATTTAGAGAACTGTTTCGAGATGTGCAGTCCTCACTTGCCTGCATGCTGACTTGAATCCAAGCTAGCTCTGTGAATTTTTTGCCTGAACCGTTCCTTAGCTCAAACTGTTTTCATTGTGTATATGCTTGTGCCATGCACATACCCACCTAATTAATGGAGCTGTTGGAGCAAGTCTAGAGGAGAGCCACAAGGATGATCAGGGCCTGGAGCACCTCCCGTATGAAGATGGGCTGAGACAGTTGGGGCTGTTCAGCCTGGAGAAGAGAAGGCTGTGTGGGGACCTCATAGCAGCCTTCCAGTATCTGAAGGGGGCCTACAAGGACGCTAGAGAGGGACTCTTCATTAGGGACTGTAGTGGTAATACAAGGGATAATGGATTCAAACTGAAACAAGGAAGTTCAGGTTAGATATAAGGAAGAAGTTCTTTCCTGTTAGGGTGGTGAGGCACTGGAATGGGTTGCCCAAGGAAGCTGTGAATGCTCCATCCCTGGCAGTGTTCAAGGCCAGGCTGGACAGAGCCTTGGGTGATATAGTTCAGTGTGAGGTGTCCCTGCTCATTGCAGGAGTGTTGGCACTGGATGATCTTAAGGTTCTTTCCAACTCTAACTATTCTATGATTCTATTTCTGAATTTCAGGTAAATTTAACATCTAGCTTTGAAGATGTTCACTAAGTTATAAGCCACAAGTCAAATGCTTAAAATTATTTTCATGGTTATTCAGTACATTTGTATGACCATTGCTTCTTTTCGTATCACAGATTTGCCTAGCAGAAAAACAAAGTCAGTTCCTGCCCTGTTTTCCAAACACACACCTGGAAAAAAAAAATCCAAGTATTTTTTGCATATAAACTTTTTAGCAAGTAGAAGCAGTGTTTATGTATTTCTATTTCAATTTTGTTTGGTTTTTGCTGCTTAATACAGAAATGTCAACAGTTTAGATTAAATAAATTGATATTCGTTTCATCCATTCAGAAACACAATTTACTGTGTTCATAATTTAAGATCATTTTGTAGGGAAAAGAAAAATCATGATGTGCCATTATTGTCTGAGAATGGAGAAGTTGCTTTTCCTCCAAACCCAAAAGTTACTCGTGCAATTCATACTACAAAATAGAACTACATGGTCTCCACAGGCAATGTTTGGCATTATAGTAGTAAATGTATCCTGGTAAAAATAAAATACCATTGATTCTGTTAAGTCTTTATAACTTTTAATTACAGTAGTGAATCTAATACCAAGGTAGTATTATACCACTCTATTTAAGTTAATCTTTAACAAGTTCAACTTTACAAGCTGTCTTTATAAAAATGCATTATATTGGAGCTGAATACTATGTACTGTATTTGACATCATAGAACAGACAGTCATTAATGTCTGTATTTTATGTGAGAACATAATCCTGATTTGTTTCTTGTCTGCTTAATTGCAGTGTGAGACTAGGTTAGATGCTATGGAAGTTCTGAGCTGGCAGTGTTTTTTTGTGCTTTTAGTTCAGAATTTAATGTCTTTATGGTGTCTGTATCCTATGAACCTTATATCTGATAAATGCCATAATATTAAAAGAGGCTGGTTTTCTAAGAATGTTTATCTGTTCAATGTACTGAATGGTTAATCATGGCTTCTACATATATATATATATGAATATTCACACCTACTGGTGCCCTGGTCATTCAGTATCAGAATACTTAAAACACCATTAAGACATAACTTCTTAATGACTGCCTTAATTTTTCATGAGGTACATGAGTTTTTCTTCAAGACTTGGGTTCATCTTTTTATTGTGATCCGATTACCTGGGCTGTGATACCTGGTTTTCTTCAGCATATCTCCAACAGTTGACCAAAAGGGGGTGCTAATAGATCAAACAGTCAGATATGTTGCATAAGGAGGTTAAGGAGCCTTTTTTTGTGTGCAATGAATTAAATTTCAGCTACGGAATTAGATCAGGTAAATACAAGTTTTTGCATCTGGGTGTTGTATAAGATCCCAATTACAGCCTTGCTCTTTGTGAAAGGCAAATTCATGCCTTGTAAATATGGCTGCTTCTCATCTTCCACTGGGCTTGTGGGGGATTCTTCATGACATTTCCAGAGGCTCTGTGACAGGCATTCTCTTTTGTAAGACTTCCATTTATTTTTCTCTTCATGCAGTTAAAAAGATAAAGTATATAGCGGTTAAGCATAGGTTATTTAGCAGATATTCAAGAAGTTCAAATACGCTGAATTTTAGAGATTAAATGCTGATATCCAAAACTACCAAGATAAATGTTCAAGTTTGATGCCTTAATATTATTTGTCCTGATACCAGAAAAGACTTCATTGTCGTTTTTTTCACGATTTGGTTTCCCTAATAGAATTGGTTAATGATGTCAGCAGAGGTGGGGCAGCTAATGTAAGAAGGGAAGAGGAGACATAAGTATGTACCCTGCAACAAGGAACTTTGCAATGTCCTTATCCTACACTGGGATAAGGTCAAGAGTGTCAATACTGTAGTGAAGACTGGATAATGGCTTCTCAGTGGACCCCTTAATTTGTGTAGCAGAGATGTGGAACCCCTTTGTAACTTTCCTGGAATAGCAGATGATGTTGGAAGGGGAGTACACGTTTCCCTTGGAAGAAATGTGATTAGATGATCACAGCATTTGTTTTTCCGGGATAAGTGATACCTGTAGAAATTTTTCAACTCTACAAATACACATTTTCACTAGTAGTCATCAGTAATTTCTTCTGTATTACTGAGCTAATGTAAGAGGTTTTTTACAAGTATTTAGTAAGACCTTAAGACCATGTAGTGTAGTCTTTGCCAAATTTCTGCTTCTGTCTCTCTACACAGTATAAAAGACATTTAAACTTACTGTGAGACTCTAAAATAACAGATTGTAGCCAGAACCCAGTGTAGATGCTATGTTCAGGTCTATAATGCCTTTCTGAACAACTCTGTGCTGTGGCAGAAAAAGGAACCTTCGCCTTTTTAAAATTCCTAACACTGAAACCAAGGAAGATCATTAAAGGGTATAAAGCAGATATTAAAGCAGAGTTCATCCTGAAGATGGACTATAATCAGTCATATTTATAGCAGAGATAAAATTGTATTATACAAAGTTACCTTTTAAGTGAACCACAGAAATTAGTATAATGAAATCATAATAAATGATAGAAATTATTAAATGATAATAGAGGAAAATTATGATACAGAATCACAGAGATCAAGTTTAAGGGATTTAAATGCCCAACACAGTGGTACCAACTGTGGACAAAATACCACTTCCGTAATTGTAAACCAAATTATAGTCTGAGTGGTGGTCTTTGTAGCCAGAGGAGCTTCTGTACATTCATGCAAGTTATCCGTACTTGTGGAACCACAGAGACATCCCTGTATTTGTGTGACAGGCTAACATGTAGAGAACAAAGAAGGAATCTTCCATTAAGAGAATGACTAAGGGGTTTGAGAAAGGGAGTATGCGTGGGGAGGAGGAGTGTATTCCAGACACATACGAAGAAAGAGGTCCAGAAAACCAAACTTCAGCAAGAGGAGGATTTTGCTGTTTGAGTCCCTGTAGGGTAGTGTGGCATCTTCACCAGCCATATAGCTGTGCCTCAGTGAAAGAAAAACTTCTGGCGGACTAGAAGACCTTGTGAAGGGTTGGTTATAATCCGAGAACCTGCAGATCGCATTAGCCCTTACATTAATGTGGAAAAGTGTCTACAAGATCATAAAGGACGTAAAGGGTGACTTTTTAATTTTAAACCTTAATTTTACTTTTGTCTACATAATTTTGAAGGGTTTTTGTTTTAAAAGGCTTTTACATTTACAAGCATGTTTGCTCATCACGAGGGAGCTCATTGTAAGAGAAATGGGCAGATCCACTAAAGAGCTGTGGCCAGTTTGGAGTCTCATCACACTTTGTTTATTAGATAGTAACTGTGAAGGAGGTTTGTTGGATCTGTGTTTTGAATGGAACAGTAATGACCTTAGTAATGTTTATTGTTGCTAGCTATTACATTTAAAAATTTCTGTATAGTTTCTGAACTTAAGAATTATATTGCTGGTCTAGTTACTATTAAAGTAGTCTGTGTACAGTAATTTTAAATTGGTGAATTTCCTGCTCTTAAGGCCTCCTCGCAAGATATATTGACAGGAAGAAGAAACAAACACAAAAGCAGTCAAAAAGAGGCAAATCAGGATAATGTGGATTCTGCTGCTTACAAAGAGTAAGCAAGAAAACAGATTACCTTTCTGGAAGTCAGTAGTAGAAGAAAGGAAAAGAATCTTTTGAGATGGAACCAGAGAATATATGTTTTATACTTCTGCAGGTTTTTCTGTCACAAAAGCTATGTAAAGGTCAAGGTGGATATGGGCAGAGGCATTTATGTATTGGGAATTTTGTGAGAATTACTGTTGGGGACAGAGTAAAAGGTTTAAATTGAATGGTCACTTCAGTGATTTAGATTACATATTCATGTACTTTGAAGGTAAAGTGAATGTTGTAAAGTTTATACAGTTTTTAAGGGGAAATGGTAATGAAATGATAGCTGTCATTGTGGGGCGGTGTAAGAGGTGTGTTTCCTGGTTATCTCCTCAGTTAAGTGCCTGACATTAGGGACAAACCTGCAGTGATGAAACCTTTTGAAAATTAAACAAGCACTCTGGGAATGAAGTAACACTTTCTATTAATTTCTGAATAGTATTTCAGATCACATGGTATTTCAGAGTTGCTGGTGTTTCTAAGCTCCAGGTTACTCATCTGTGGGAGATGGAACAAATGTAAATATCAAGAGCCTGTCATCTCTAAAGCAAAACTTGTGGTTTATGTGTTTTTACAGAGAAAGGCCCCCATGGGCTTAAGGTTCACATTCGTAGTCTAGTCCAGTTTTCAGCCACTTTTCAAATAGGAAATTCTTAAGGATAATATATTCTTGCCAATTCATTGCAACCAGGGATGGACAGAAGGCTGGACATTTAAGAAATGTACATGTTGCAAATTCCAGTAACAGTTGTTTTTTTTTTTTCCAAAATGATGTAGTCAAGAGAAATGGCTTTGAAAAATGATTAATAGGAGCAAAAGTTGGGTTTATTAAACCACCTGCCTGCTTTTGTAGTAGAAGAGCTAAAACATCATGAAAACTGTGAGGTGTGATACCTTGCAATTTATCCCAGTTGACAGAGGCATCTTGTTAAAAAAGAAAAAAAAAATCCGCTCCCTTTGTGTGCATTATAGAGGCATCTCAGGGAGAGATTCTGCCCACCCTTAATCTGCTAGAATTTTACTCTGCTCTTGCCTATTAACTATAATGGTATAGAATCTTTTTCTTTTTCTTTTTTTTTTTTCCCCTGCAAATGTAGGTCACCCTATGAAGAGAAATCATTTTGGAAGGGAATGGCTTTTACACTTTTCAAAGCTGATGAATGCAAAACCCCCCACCCAAACAACCAAATTAAAACTGAATTATGCTAAATTTTGTTCCAGGATGCATGTATATTACAAGAAAAAGTAGGATTCTGATCAGCATTATTATTTAAATCCTGGCATACTCAAATCTTTACATATTCATCAGACAGAACAAGATTCAGAGTAATTCTTAATTCATAGTTTAAATTATTTTCTACCCAGAAAGGACCAGTTTGATTGCATAATCCAGTGTCCTTCTTTGGCCATATATTAAGTAGCGTAGTGAATGCTGTATCACATGAAGTTTGAGAACACCTGCAGAATACAACTTTTGATATGAAAATTACGGGGGGGGGAGGAGGGGGGGAACTAATTTTCCTGTCACTATGTTTTTGCCTTGTTTAAGTTTGGAAATTTTGTAGCTTCAGCTACTTACCACAGGAACTCAAGTGTAATGCTTCTGTTCTGAAGGCTTTTGGGATAGTTCTCTCTTGGTCCATTTTTGAATGAGGACCATTTAGAAGCCATTTCTAGTAGCATCCTGAAATAAGTGTCTATTCTGTTTTTCTGATGTATTGTTTTACATGTACAAATTAAAAAAAAGCCAAACAACAGTGTCGAGCCAGAAGCTGTCTGGGACAGAGATTTTGAGCTGAGTGAGGAGTTATCATTTGGCTGTTTATAAAATTCTTGTGCTCCCTTGAACTTAAAACCTTCATCTTCTTTTTCAGAGTAGCCTTCCAGACAGATTTTGTCATTTTAAATAGGAGTAGATGTGTCTGTCCATGTCAAAAAGTTGGATGATGGTATAAATGTTGTGCTTTGAGTTTGTTTTTCATGAAGTGGAGATTTTTTGAAGTTGTTACTGGCAGATGGAAAGTAATTTAGTAGAGTGTAATCTGTGTTAGAAGTATAGATTTGTGGGAATCTGCATTTGAAATAGCACTGAACTGAACTTTGTTCCAGTTGTGTAGTTTTATAAGATTCTTGTGGCTAAATTCAAATTCCTTTCTAGTGTAGGTTTTGCCTCTTAAAAACTTTACCATGCTAGTATTGTCTGAAAATTTAATGCTTGTTTAGTTAGTATGTTAAATCCAGTGTGGCTAGATTAATGAAATGGTCAAGTTCATATCTTGAAATGCATTTTCACCAGAGCTGTCAAAAATTAAGGAGGGATTGGAGATTAGAAGACGTAGTAGATACATTTGTGGGGGAGACCATTTCCCCAGTCAGGTCTTCCATGTTTCCATGCTGTAGAATGCAATAGAAAGTATGCTGTTATAATTTACAGGTTTTGAATGACTGTGTGCAGGTTATCTGGTCCTGAAACACCTTTCACGCTCTTGATTGTTGAACAGTTATAGTTTAAGTGGGGAAAAGTTAGTTTGCATAGTATTGCAGATTTTCTGAAAGTCTTGGAATTTCGCTTTAAAAGATGTGGTGTTTTTCGAGACACCTATTGATGTTTTCCTCAAAACTTAGGTAATCATTACCAGTAGTGTTAAGTTACTAGAAATATGGTTCTGAGTATCCCATAGGCAAAATTCTTAAAATTCATTTGTATTTGCAAGCATGTCTGGCTTCCCAACTTAGGTAATCATCTGAAGAACAGTTGAAACAAAAGTGGCTTAGTCCCTCTTACTGTTCAGTTGCCTATATTCTCTTTTGTGCCTTGTTTATTTAAAATTACCTTAATTAAACGTGAAGCACATTATTAGCTCAGAGAATTGGGCTTTTTGGCTTGTTTCACCTGCTCTTCCATTATTTTGCCAAAGGATAATTTGTACTAAAAGGGCCCAGTCCTGACATCAGTAACATAATGCAAATTTTACTTCTTAATTCAGTGATGTGGAATTGGGTTCTGTATTTCCATCTGTACCTTACAGGTTTTGTACTTATGCAAGAAGATTAATCATATTTCTTCAGTGTAAATAAGCTGATCCATACCAACTTAGAAACGAAGCAAAACAATTGTGAGCTTTGCCCACTCAAAATAAGAAAATTCTGTTGTAATTATCTGCTTAGGGTTTGTTTTGTTGTTTTTTGTTGGGTTGGTTTGTTTGTTTTAAATTTGTTAATATTCCATTGTTTAAGCGTAGTGCTGGTGCTTTACCATTGCAAACGGATTTAGGGTTTTTTTCCTCTCATGCCATGATTTTAAGGATCAGAGTTCCAGAATGCTTGCAGCAGCCTTGTATTTTTCTGTCTATTCGTGACAAACCAGCTACTGTACATTCATATAGAGCAGTACAGTCCTTGCCACTGGCAGTCTCTCTTGACAGAGAGCCTGTAGGCTGACATAAAGTGCAGCCTGTTGTGAACTGCTGAGTGGGAGCCTGCCAAAAACTCAGCAGACAGAACTAATTGGGGAGAAAAAGGATTTTTGTGCCCTCATCTCTCCCTCTTCAATTTTTTTTACAAGACTGATATTGTTAAAGTAACTTGTTTATGTAAGATTTGTCTGCCTCTATTTTCTCATTGCATGAATCATTTTTTAACTTCAAGTCTCGCACTGCAGGTCACTGAGCACTTCCACATGGCGGCTGGCACAGGACCAAACTCGAGACACGCAACTCATCACAGTTGATGAAAAATTGGTAAGGGTTTTCTACTGCATATTGCTATGATACAGCCTTCAGGGTTATTTCTGCACAACAGGCATTAACTATGGTGCTCTGCGTTCTTCTAGGAAAGCTGTATAAATGTGAACTACCAAGCAACAATCTTTCATACATTTTTGAAAGGGGAAAATTAGTAAAGCATAAATATGTGAAGAAAATGTGGCATTCAGAGTGTAAAGCCGTATAAAATGATGAGTACCTTGTTTATTATTATTATTATTGTATTATGGCCAAGCTCCAGTATAAACTGTATTTTATAACAGGCTTGTTCTTTTTGAAATCTGGGTATATTTTCGTTGTGGTGAAATCACAGAATTTGCCAACTTCCTGAAATTATCTTCATTAGGACTCATATTACTAAAGAAACTGTGTAAAGAAGCATCATGCAAGATTACTGTTACTATGCACATATACTCTAGCTTTTGAATATGCATGAAGGTTAGATTACAGCTAGGAACAAATGCATGACATTCTTCTGCTAATCGGTAGCAGATCAGAAATTTGGCAATCTTTTCTTGTAAGTTCTTCCATAATGTGTGGTCTGTTACTCTAGATGCAACCTGACACTTATGTTTACATTATTCAATAGTATAATTTTTGTAGGACTTCTGGGGGGAGTGCATCACAGCAGAAGCATGCTTTTCATTGGTTTTCATATCGCTTTTGAATCTTCAGGAAAAAACATTCCCATCATATGTTCCAAACACTTCATATTGTGTGTACTTTCTTGTATCCCTGAAGCTATAGTAACTACTTAAGAAATACTTGGAATTTTTATTTATAGATTGGACATTTGTAATGATAATTACAAGTTGAGACGGCTTTCATTTAACTGGTAAAATGCACACCTACTTCAACAACTCTTTAAGGCATTTTTTTTTCTCATGCTTTGGAATATAAATGTAGCAATAATCTACTCATAGGTAAAAAATACCAGTTCTTTTGTAAAGTTTTTTTTCTGAATTTAAAAAGTAATAGTATACTTTTAAGTTCAAAAATTAGGGAAAAAATTAATACTCTGTTCTGGCAAACGTGATCATCTTGCTAATCTAGTTGTGTAACTTGGGATTCAGGAAATTTTACTTCATATACTGGTGTTCATGAATCACTATGTGTAAGTAAGAATCTTACTATGAGTAAGATTCACCAAGTCAATAGATTTACATTTTCCTAAATAATTATGAATTGTATTTGATTATTGTAGCGCTGTTCTTTAACATTAAAAAAAGAAAAATCTAAATAGAGGTTTTGTAATGCGTGAATTTACAGTATCATATTTCCCAGTTGTGATGTCAAGTGATGGATATGTAGTTCTGAAAGAGTCTACAGTGCAAACATAACTACAGAATAAGTACTCTTCTATCTTCCATTTTGTATTTAAATGTGCATTATCCTAAGTTAAGGTTATTCATTACCCTGTGTGGCTACGAGTGTTTATACTTCCAGTTGAGTGAAAGTGATACTAATTTGGAATACATCTGTTTATTCTCTTAACGTTAATGTAAGGTAATTGTAAGTGAAGTGGTTATTTCTAATGTCATTATATGCTCTCATCAAATTGAAGATGCTCATGTCATAGTTGTTGGGGTTTTGTTTTTTTTTTTGACATCCCATAGTAGCAGCAACTGGATAATTTTGTTTCATTTTGATACATTAGATAATGTATCTAAATGATTATTTTATCCTCAGTGCTTTCAAGCATTAGGTTAAATGTCAGACTGAAAAGTATTTTCCTGTAATATTGTGTTGTAGGTGCACATTCTAGATGCACAATTTTTTTTCAATACTGTTGTAGAGCCTGAAAAAAAATCATGAACAATTAGAACATTATTTTAAAATTTTCATTTGTAGATTTAATTAAGTTTTAGGAGAAATTTTCATAATGCCATAAAATATCCAGTAATTGATGTTCTGTTGGACATAACATTCTAATGGACAAAGATTTCTATTGCATTGCAACAGGAAACCTTCAAAAAGGGATGGAGAGGGACTCTTCATTAGAGACTGTAGTGACAAGGACAAGGGGTAACGGGTTAAAACTTAAACAGGGGAAGTTTAGATTGGATATAAGGAGGAAATTCTTTCCTGTTAGGGTGGTGAGACACTGGAATAGCTTGCCCAGGGAGGTTGTGAATGCTCCATCCCTGGCAGTGTTCAAGGCCAGGTTGGATGAGGCCTTGGGTGATATGATTTAGCGTAAGGTGTCCCTGCCCACGGCAGGGGGGTTGGAACTAGATGATGTTAAGGTCCTTTCCAACCCTAATGATTCTATGAGTCTATGATTTGGTGTGGCTGTCAAATCTTTTAGGGTCAGAAAAAGTTCTCTAGACACCTGTTAAACTTCATGAAAAAGTAGGGTACTGTATTAAATTGTTGTACATTATTGCAGTGTATTTCTTAATTTTAAGTAGGATTAATTTCAACCCATTAAAACTAATTTAACACATTACGTGAATTTTCTGGGTTTTAGATAATGTTGCTAAGCGTAATAAAACTATTATTTCCATGCAAATTTTAATTAAACTGTATTCCAGAAGTTGATGCTTTTAATTAAAAAAGACCCCTCCTCTCATGTTACTGCCAGATGTATGTGTGTTATTGTTAGAAATTTTTGAATCATATTTCGATGGATTTGTTGGTTTTGTTATTTTCTTTTTTTAATGGAAAGCCTGATGATTTTTATGTGCCTGTTAGAAAAAAGAAGCAAGAACAGGCAGAAAATGGGATATAGTTATTTTTGTTTGTCTTGTTACCCTTTTAGTTCACTTTGAATTTGAACTTTTCTGTAAGTTGATGTACTCTACAAGGCTAGCAGATTACCGCTGTGGTTCTTGAAAACGTTTAACTGTATACTGTAGTCAGATTAATCTGTCCATTTCCAGTGCTTTTGTTGACCATATAGTCCTATATGTACATGCATATGCTAGAACTTGATCAACAGGGATTCCTTTGAATTATCTGGAGTCCTAGTTTGGTTCTGTAAGTACTAAATTGTTCCTTGTCTTGGAAAACACAAATGAAATAGAAGAAGGAAGAGCATCCTGACAATGAGTTATTAAGCAGTAGTCGGTCACCTTCTTGCTGCAGGCCAGCATGTGTTAAATACAGCAGAAAAATGAGTTCTAATGAAGCAGTAGAAAAATACAGTAGTTTAGACCACATTCATTTTTCATTTTAGAAAAAAGTGGGAGTCTTAAGTGTAAAAGAAGTTAAATGCTCAGCTTCTGTAAAACACATTCAATAAATTGTTACTAGCTGCTTTCAGTGAATATTGAATAGAAAAACTTTTAAGAAACAGTTAAGAAGAAAATAACATACAAAATGAACAAAGCTGAACAGAAATGTAGTTCTTGCATCACATTTTGAATCTCTGGCCACCAATTAGGTCATATTCCAAGAGTCTGGACAAATAGCTGTGTGAAAAGTAGTCTCTCAAGACTCTGCTTGGATTAGGAAATTTGGGCTATAGAGGACAAAGGTTGTCGGCAGCAAATCTCCCTCAGGTAATGTTCCAAATTATTTAACTGTTTGTGTGTGTTGAATAATGTATCTTCCATCGTTATTATATAAAGCTTTAGTGGTTTTGCCTAAAATGGGGTTTGAACTGTTTTAAGTGGCTGCAAATTGTTTCAGTTTTTTTTAAGTAGGCTGCATCAGTACTTTTTGTTGTAGCTAAAAGTTGTCTGGTTCAGCATGTCTGCTTTAAGCAGGCTTCCCAGTCAGTGGTGGTGAAACTACATTGTGGGTGTCTAGCCTGCAGTTCCTACAGGCTAGGCACTTTTGTGAAAGCTGCTGTCTGCAGTTGGAAGGTACCCCCAAGAATTTGCCAATAAAAGGGCTTTTGTAGTAGTGAAATGGTAGCACATTTCAAAATTAAAATAACTGCCAGAAAATAGCCTCTCTAAAGCAGAATATTCCCCTGATAATATATATGCTGTAGCTCAAAGCAAAAATTATTGCAAGAGCAGTTGTAGGGTTTGGTCACTGGGGAGTTGCTAGAAACATTGTGGAACTGTGGTTAAGGATCAGCTATTAGTTGCAGCCATCTCACAGATGTTTTTATTCCGTATCAGGCCAAGATAAAATAGAATAAGTTGCTACACAGAATTAATGCATTTAAGAGCAGTGCTATCAAGTGCAATTGAAATAACACTAAGGTAGTTTTTGCAGCATTATGAGAACATGTCCTAATGGACTCATACTACAGGCATGACAGACTAGCTACAAAGATGCTATTGACATTTCAGCGCCTGTCCTGAAACTGTTTTGTCTCTACTGTTATTTAATCCCCTTTTTTTTTCCCAGTAATGGTTCAGAAGTCCCTATACTGAAACTCAGCAGAGGGCCAGTTTCCTTCTGATTGTAGACAAGCTCTGTATAACTTAATAATGGTAACTTGCATACACCAAACTGAGTGCATGAGATCTGAACCCCTTTTTGAGGATGAGCAGCTCATACTTTTCAGATGATGTTCAAGAGGAGGAATAAATACTGTATACTGCAGCAGACTAGGCCAAAGCAGAATAAGTGAACTGAGTGGATGTGAGAAGGGCTGTGGATGTTGTTTATCTCAAGTGTAGTAAAGCCTTTGTTACCATTTCCATTCTCCTGGAGAAACTGATTGCCTATAGCCTTGCATGGGTGTCGCTGTTTGCTGGGTAAAAATGTGGCTGGATGGCCAGGCCCAAAGAGTTCTGGTGCTTTCCAAACCTACATATTCTATGATTCTATGAATGGAATTAAATCCAGTTGACAGCCAGTCACAAGTGGTCTTCCCCAGGGCTCAGTATTGGTCCAGTTCTATTTAGTGTCTTTATCAATGACCTGGATGAGGAGATAGTGAACCCTCTGTAAGTTTGCAGGTGACACAAAGCTGGGTAGTAGCACTCATCTGCTGGAGGGTACGAAGTTTCTGCAGAGGGATCTGGACACGCTGCATTGATGGCACAAAGTCAATTGCATGAGGTTCAACAAGGCTCAGTGCTGTGTCCTGCACTTGAGCCACAACCCCATGCAGTGCTACAGGCTTGGGGCAGAGTGGATGGAAAAGGACCTCAGGGTGCTGATTGATGGAGCTGGGCGTGATCCAGCTTGTGCCCAAGCAACCAAGAGGCCAACAGCTTCCTGGCCTGTATCAGCAATAGTGTGGCCAGCAGGGCCAAGGCAGTGATCATCCCCCTGTACTGGGCACTGGTGAGGCTGCATCTCGAATCCTGTGTTCAGTTCTGGGCCCCTCACTGCAAGAGAGACATTGAGGTGCTGGAGCGGGTCCAGAGAAGGTGAATGGAGCTGGTGAAGGGTCTGGAGCACAAGTGTGATGGGGAACAGCTGAGGGACCTGGGAGTGTTCAGTCTGGCGAAAAGGAGGCTGAGGGGGGACCTCTGCTCTCTACCTGTAAGGAGTTTGTAGCAAGGTGGGTGTTCGTCTCTTCACCCAAGTGACAAGTGGTAGGACAAGAGCAAATGGGCTGGATAGTAGGAAGAAGTTTTTCATAGGAAAGGTTGTCAGGCTGCCCAGGGAAGTCACCATCTCTGGAGGTATTTGAAAGATGTGTAGACATAATGCTTAGGAATATGATTTAGTGGTGGACTTGGAAGTGCTAGGTTAATGGTTAGACTCAATGATCTTAAAGGTCTTTTCCAATCTGAGTGATTCTGTGATTCTTATAACTATTGTGAAATTGGGATTGGAATCTGAGCAGCTTCCTCTTGGTTGTCCAGAAGTAGCAGTTAATGTCTGTTGTGTTTACTACCAGATAATTTAGGAGTATCAGTGTGTATTAGGATTTTCAGAATGTGAACCTCCAGCAAAAAGGTTGCAGAAATATTCCAGTCCATTTTTTCTAGAAGACTGCATTATTAGCAAACATCACACGGTGTTTTCAGGATTGAGTCATAATTTGTTCACTATCCAAATCCCAACTTTGGCTAGGCTTAGAAATTAGTGAAATTGTATAATTTTTGTTTGATTAGAGAAGCATAGACTTTACTATAATAAACAGTGATAATACTGCAGCTCAAAATAAAATACACAAACAAGTGAAAAATAGCCTGGAATGATGAAACTTCCTCAGATCTCTGTCTGATAGTCTACAGTGCTCTGAAACAAAGGACATCACAAATAAAGTTTTAACATGGTTTTTAAAGTGTCATCATTGCTAGCAGCCTTTCCCAAAAACTCAGAGTATATAATACGCTTTTACCCCAAAAACCAAAACACAAAATAATGTGTGAGACTGTGTGACATTGCATTTGAAGACACTGTATAGGAGCTGTTTTTGTAGCTTGGTGAAGAGAAACACTTGGCAAAGTATGCATTTATTAAAGGCAGGCTTACTAGATTTCCTTTTCTTGAAACTACTATACAGCCAAGAATTCTCCAAGCATTACCACTGTGTTAGATAATAAGGATATAGTGGATGTTCTGTGTTTTGGTTTGTCAAAATGTTGTTAACCCGTTGTGGGTTATTCCTTGAGGGTGAGTTCCAGCTGTTCCTTAAGTAACTAAATGGAATGAAAGAATTTAGAATGATCTTTTCTTCGTTTAAGCCACTCTAGCTGCAGTATTTATTCAAGTGGTTATGATAAAGAATTCAGTTCAGGACAGCATTCTTCTTCAGATGAGGAATGTAACTTGCAAATCTTTGTGTGCTTTATGTGTATGGCTCTGTGACAGGGAGTCGTCATATTCGAAGAGTACAACGTGCCAGAATGGAAATCTGTGTGGGACTTCAGACCGTTGTACCCATTCTGCCCTACAGCCTCAAATACAGGGGGCATACATATAAGGTTGTATTTCTTCTTCCTTCCCCCCCCCCCTTAGATCAGCAGTTTGTATTTTCCTTCAGAGTAAGGAAAACTAAGTAACAATTAAAAAACATATTAATGTAAAATAAGGTTAAGTGTTTTTTCAACCCTTTAGTTTGCAGATATGTTTTAAGAAACAGTTTTCAGCTTTGGCCAAAATGGCCTTGTATATGAAGTCTGTGTCTTAGAGAGGTGCTTTCCTCCATCACAGTTGTGTCAGTCAAGTAAGCAGATGACCAGCTTGTTTGAGCTATGTTGTATGTGGAGTTCAAGCTGAAATAAAAGTTGTTTGTTGGTGGTTTATAAACTACTTAATACTGTGTGTCTTATCCTCTCATTTAACCTGATATGCAGTACTTCTTATTTGGTTTGCATTTGGGCATTTTCATTTGTGATGTTTGACAGTTGCATGTAGAGGGTGTTTAAAGTTTAAAACGACATTCTCGAATTGTTTCAAAATTAAAGGCATTCTGTCAATCAAGGAGAAATATTCAAAAGAGAAGTCTGTTCACAAGTAACAATACATGAATATCTACTTCATTAAAAATGTCTAGGAGTACAGTTGCATAAAAAGGCCTTTACTTTTTGTGGTCACTGATACTTGATTTGTGAATACGCATTTTTGCCGCTAAACAATCTGTTTAAAAGGTTGGGAATTTTGGGGGGATTTTTGGTTTGGTTTCCCCCCGCACTCCCCAGTGAAGACTAAGAAATACTCCTCTGGGGATGGAAAAGCTGTCTTCGATAATTTTGTCGGGCAGCTGATGTGAAATTCAATATTGAAAGATTTTAATGATTTTGGGGATGATGATAATCCGTTTCATTTTATGTACAGCAGTGGTCTGCTAAAGCATGTATCAATTTCTATCAATTTATGTATCAATTTCTAATTTGTTTTTATTTAAATAATTTGGCAGTTTCTTCTTTATAGTTTCTTCTGGTAGTTGCGTATTGTCTTCAATACAGTACAAGCTCAGGTGAAGGTGTGTTTATTTTCCAGATTATCTAGCTGTGTACATATTTTCAGTACTGCAAATTCACTATATTCCACTGTTCAGCAATTAAATCCCTCTTCAATTGGAATATTCTACCTCAGTTTAGCCTATGCTGCTTGCTACGACTTGTTTTTGTGAGCAGTTGTAGTTTGATGAAGCTTGCAGTTCAGAAAACCTGGTAGGCTGGATACTGCTAAAGAGCTTTCTTTAAGAGTGTCTGCAGGCAACAAGTTTCTTCTCATGATAAAGAAGTTTTCTACAGCTCCCATGGTGCAAGTAAAAGATGTTGCCATCACCGTTAGCTGTCTTTTAAGAGCAATAAATATTGCTTTATTACTAAACTTCGGCTTGAGTTAATTTTGGTTTTGTTTAGAAAACTACACATTTTACAAATAGCTCAGAACCTGATGATACACAGTTTTATCAATGAGAGTAATTGTGGTCTCATCCCCATGTAGGTTTATTTTGGTTTTAGGAATGGGTGAAAGATTTGAATTTCTTTGTCTGAGAGCCTTTTCTTTTGGTGCGTGGTAGTTCTGTCTTCCTGGGTATTGGAATGAGTGTCTGAGATTGGGGTTACACAACCTTCTAACATCTCGAGTGTCTCTTTTGTCTGGGCTTCCTTCATGCAGCATTCTTGTGCAAAAATTTCAAGGCTTTAGTCTGGAGCACTGGGTCAAAGAATATGTTTCTTTGAAGCGTATGCAGGCAATTTCCCCCCCCCCTCCCCCCCCATCACATAGTATTTAATTTTCTATCAGAGAATACTGTTTCGAAGAGCTTGCTACCATGGCTGCTCAGAACGAGTTAAAGCAGTATCATTGTGCCATGTTTAGTTTGTCTGGCTTCCAAAGGGTTATTCAACATGCAAATACTTGTTTGGTTTTGTAAGTCTAAATATGCAAGCAATGTTTCTAATCAGCTAGAAAGAGTAAAAAAATACAGTGTAGCAATAAACGGAAGTAAGAGGTAACTTTATTTTTGGAGCTGTTTATTCAGTAGTTGTGCTTTTTAAAGACTGGAAAGTAAGTATTCTCATGTTCTCATAAAACAATACATTATCTGAACCTTTCCTGGGACACCTAAGTTAGTATCCTGTTATGAAATATATTTATAGATGATATGAATTCTTCGTGTCCTGTCTGGAATAGTGAATAAAAAAATTGTTGTAGAGTGCTTGCTTGTTTTTTTCAGCCAAATGTGTCTTTCTGCATTTTTGTAGTATATCTAAGTTTCAGATTTAAGACACAAATCCTAGCATAACTAACCAAGTTCTACATCCAGACTGGAAAGCTGTGTCTAGTCAAGAAGTTCTAGCTGAATCATTTTATCAAGTCAGAAAAGAAAAGTTTTCCTTGTCTGGAAAGCCCAGTAATGCTGTGGAATTACTTGGACATCTTGGTCATGCTGCAAGAGAGCTTGGTGCTTCTTCAGTTCTGTGTCTTTCCACTTAGAAGATCGATGATGAAATGAAACCAGATGCTTTTCTAGTCCTTGGTGTCTTGTTTATGAGGCATCTTTGAACTACTTTCATGGCTGCTTTCTCAAATTGCAAACATCAACCTATGTTAATCTGGGACATGAACCATGGAGAGAGCATCTGATATGCAGATCCAGAGTTCTAATACACAGTTTAGTTCTTGGGTTGTGAAGCATCCACTCTAGGAAAATTGCTCAAACTCTTATGTATCTTTTTGATGTATTCTGTTCTATTCATTCCATTAAGCCCATTGGCTTATGTTTAGTGCAGAAGAAAATCTTTATTTGATGGGAAAATAAATTTTATCCTATTGCCTGTTAGTGTGAAAACTGAGTTAACAAATGAGAGGAAGCTGAGCTATAAGCTACAAGGAATTTCTACAAAATGGGGGTTAAGACATACCAAATACAGTATTTTTTTTAAGGATGTTATAATTCTGTGGCAAATGTTTTAAAAAATTGAGACTATGGTGTGTATTTCTGATTACAAACATCTGAATAATTGGATAGTTTTCTCTTACAGATTCATTTTGTAGGTGTGCACATATATTCCTTAACATAAATAACAGTATTTTTCTGTATAGGCCAGCATTATCATCATGGATCATGTCTTTTAAGGTTTTTACTGAGTAGCATCTTAACCAGGCAGAAGCTTTTTTTTTAAATTAAAATTATAGTTTGCACTAGTGATTTATTATTGCTCTTCAGGTTTGTATTTTTTGGTGATGGGTTCTGTTGCATTAGTGTAAGACCATGATTTCTGTCCTATAAGTGACCTTAAAGACCAAGCATATAAAGGCCAAAGCACTTATTACAGGGACAGACTTCTAGATAGAACAAGCTAAAAACAGTTTGTGAAGTAACATTAATACATTCTAGTTATGATCCAGGTTTTTGGAGAGAGATTGTAGAAAGCTTCATTTTAACAGTGAAAAAAAAAGTAAAAGAAATTGGTTTTGTTCAGTATTAAGCTGTGTATTTTATTGATGATGTTGAAACAGTTGAAGCCTCATCAACTCTTTGCATCCCCACCAGGGAATAATGACTCTCTTACTTTCAGAAAAGAACCTTCTAAAACACTTTTAAGGCTTAAAAGTTGTATGCACTAATTAAGAAAATACAGTTAACATTTAAGCTGTTAATAGCCGCAACATCCCTGATGCCTAGACCTTCAGTATGCTAACACTGCATAACAGTTCTCTATTGTTCATCTCTTTAGCAAGGGTAACTGTGTCAGTTCTTTTCTTGCATCACTACCTGCTGTGTATGGAAATTATGTACACTATTTAGCACTTGCTTTCCACTTTTAAAGTCCATGCATATTACATAGAAGCATTACATCTTGCATTAGAGTAAGGAACAGCTTTTAACAGGTCTGGCTTCTTTGTAATTTCTTAAATGCAACTTTTCTTCTAAAAAGCATGTACCAACAGGGATTTCGCTCTAAATTTGCATTTCTTGATTGGGGATTTACTTCTAGTTTTCTCCTCTATGTCTCACACCACATGTTACTATGTGGCAAAGATCTTTCTTTATAAGAAATCACTTTCTTTACAAAAGACAAGTAAAGAATAGATACATGCATCACAGTGAAGGCAGGCATTGATTTACATGAACTCAGGATTTCTCAGTATTGTTCTTAGTAGTAGACCATACGCTAGTGTGTCAGTATTGTGAAATTAGTATTTAAAGCACTACTTTTGCCTTTTTTTGACCCCACCTTTGATGATTGTCTTTTTTTTTTTTTTAATAAAGACTAAATAATTTGTTAAATTTTAACCCTTAAATGGTGTTCCACAGCTACTATGAAATAGGGAGTTAATAGGTAGTTGGGAGGTGAAAGGAAGACAATACCCGAGTGATAATCTGTCTTATGAATTAATCCTAGGAAATCTCACTAGAGTTATCTAGTCTTTAGACTTTGCTAACATCCAAATTTGAACTCAACAACTCAGACCTGGCTGTCCACCGATTAAAGTGTGAATTGGCCAGGGTGTTCTGCTTCACAGCAGCAATTGTACACAGTTCACTGCTAGGCTCTGAACATCCTGCTTCTGTTGGGTCTTTTGCAGCCTGAGCTGGTAAGAGACCTTTCTACAAAACTTAGCCCAGCCACTCATTTTACCCAGGTTGGACTCCTTCTCCTCCAAAGGCTGAAAATGATGAGTAAGTGGTGCTTGTATTTGGGGAGTCTGTGTGGCCCTCATTTGGAAAATTTCCTAATGGTTAATTTAAATGAAGCTTTGTAAGCTTTGCAAATGAGCATAAGGATGGTCAGAATTGTTAATTTTCTTATTCCTGGCAGAATTCCTGAAAAAAACAGTAACTTCACAAAATTCATTTAACTCATATGCTTATTATTTTTTTGTAAATACAGGTACGTTTAATGAATGTTAAAAGTAAGGACTTAAAATGGCATCAGAAACACACAAAAAATACAGAAATTATTTCCAATGTGAAAGAGTAGCCTTGATTTTGGCTCTCAAGATACGGAAGACACCATCCTGAGCTACTGGTTGCATGTCCATGATCAAAGCTACATTTTATAGACTGCAAGTTCAAGAGTTATCTTTAGTGAATAAATCACCAAGATATTTTTGAAGTATTATGTTTAGCTTTACAAGTCAATCTGCTTATTGTGACTTATGCTAGGAATTTTAGCATAAATAGAACTGTAAACTGAATCCATTTTGTTTAAAAGAATATACAATCACTGAACTACAAGTGGACTACAGTATGCTATTTATTTAACAGTATATACAAAATTGAACTAATCAGGGGATTCAGTACAAAACTTTCTATTCTAGGTGAGCCCTATCTGCTATTACTTTCATCTTTAAAACTTTCTGCCTGTTTTGTTTTTGGTTGGTTGGTTGGTTTGTTTGTTTTTGTTTTTTGTTTTTTTTTTCAATTAAGAAATGGTTCCTTATGGCAGTGAAGTAGTAGAGTATTGCCATAACTGTAAACTATTCTGAGAGGAATCAGGTTATTTCAATTGTTCTGTTATCATTCTTTTTCTAAACACAGGCAAACTAAGGCTGTCTTCCATTTTATTTAAAAGTATATGGTTTAAAAACTTTACTGTAGTCTTAGCTAATTGTTTTTTTTTGCACTGTTTTTTACCTGAGGATTGTGAAGTTCTTGCAGAAGGCTTGAAAGTTGTATGCTGTAGGAAATGGTATTTTTAAGTGCCTCACAGGTAATTAAAAAAACCCAGCCACTTGTGTGTGTGTAAGCAAAAGACATGACGACATGGAAGTTCTTAAGGTTTTGTGAGAGCAGTGAATACTTAGCCATCATGGCTGTTACAAGTAATATCTCCTCAGCAGTGAAATACAAACTGGTAAATAAAGTTTGCTGAAGCTAGCAACATTTGCAAATGTTGGGCTGTTTTGGATGCTGTGAGTCTTCCTTTGCATAATGCCAGTCAGTATAAAAAGTATTATGATGCACTTGTGTTGATTCCATTTCTGCTTTAGTTAGACCCACTTTATATATTTTTACTCATGACCAGTGTTTTCCACAAAATTGCCTATAAAGGAAGATTTATTTTTTTCTTAATAGATGCATTCATGCAACCATTATTATTACTGAAACCTGTTTCCTGTTTACAGTGTTTGCTTCCTCTTTAAAGTATGGTTCTTTCACTCCTTTTCTCAACTTCATTAATTGTTCTGCAGGATGGTTAGATAGGAGGAGCATATTATGGGTAATACCATGTTGTTCACAGATTACTGTGATAATGCAGAGTTATTATAAGCCTAAACGAAAACGGTATTCTGTGTGATACAGAGTTTCCTAAGGGCAAATATGCTTTTTTTCCCCTTGTTATGTCTGTAGCCGGTAGATAAATGTTGCCTGACCACGTTTAGTTCATTCTGCTCCATTTTTCCACTCACAATTTGCATCGTAGGTTCTGTTCCCTTACATTTGTTTCAGAAATACTGTATTGAAGTGTAGAAATGTAAATATTCTCATCCTGAGTTACGGCTTAAGCAGCTGAGCACATTAAGTAAAAAAACAACTTTCACAGCAGCTATTTTGTGGGTATTATGCAAGATGTTCTGTGCTTTGATATAACAGCTCCTAAAGAAAGTGTATTGCAACATGAATTTATACCAAAACTTTATGCACTTAGTCTGGTAAAACATGCTGGGGGTGGGGAAGAGAGCAAGCTGTTGTAAACTCCTATAAAGTACAGAAAACGTCTGCTTTCCCTCCTTTCTAACAAGTGTAAACTATTGAGGTTAAGTAGGTGGGGCAACCGGAAGTAATTACTAAGGCCAGTGGCATTTTTGCGGTTTAATAAAGGCAGAGGCTAATTATTCAGTTTTTATTTAAGTGAAATGATGCCAAAAAGGAGGTTCCTGCAGAGCAGCTGCACTCCTTCAGTGTTACCCTAATTTACCACAGACACAACTGTCACAAACAGAACTTTTAAACTTGATATATAGCCACGAAAGTAAGGAGTCCTTTGTCTGGAGTGCATGCAGAAGAACTCCTTTATACAAATCAACCGGCAGATGACGGACAATGATGAAAATTTGATTCTTTGAAGTCATAATGGTCATTGAAATGTGTGAAATTCTGGTATTGAAAAGAGAGCGGCTAGCAAGACTCTAAATCCTGGGTGGTTGCTGGAAGCTTGCTGGGAGGTTTTTCTGTGTTTTGACATCAACTTCCCATTGCTTGTTCCCTGTTTCCTTTATTAAAAAAAAAAAGGGGGGGGGGGGTGCTTAACAGTAGATAGTTGATAGTGGTTATATGAAGTTTTAGTCTATGCATGGAAAGAAGTGTCATAGGAGAAACATGACTCCTTTATGCACACCTGACCAGTCTATTCAAAAACACTAGTTTTCAGAGATGCTTTCATTACTTTGTCCTTTCCCCTGAATTGCAGAGTTCCATTTCTTGTCCCATTCGGAATTTGGGCTGTTAGTGGAGTACTTAAAAGAAGGAAATTCTTGGTTCCTTTAAAAGTCATGCTTTCATTGACACGGCCTCTGTGAACCAGATTTTTCCCTGCTGAATAGCACATACATCATATTACTCTTTCCAGAACAGTTTTACAAGGCTTTCCAGTATGACAAGTGTTCTTAAATAGTGTAAGTTATAATAAAGACAAAACCTCCTCTTCTTTTGTAAGCAATTTAATGCAATTTCTGCTATTTAAAAAAAAAAAAAAGTGGTTTGACCCTCTTAGCTTATTCTAAGAAGAGCCAAAGTGCCTCAAAATGGGTATTTTAATTAAAAATAAAAATAAGAACAATAGGCTGCTATTGAATCTTCCCCTCTGTATATTAAGAAAAATGGAATGTTAAAATGCACCTTTTAGATGATAGGCTGTGTTAAAAATGTGAAGCAGGTTGTTAATTTTTAGTAAAGCAAACCTATACAGTTCAAATCTCAAGCCTTTTATAATGTCACCTTATTATTTAGACTTGTGAATGCTGAACACCTCACTAATACTTTAATATGCTAATATTGCAAAATTCAGTATGGAACACTTAAAAGAGATAGTAATGTGAAACTAGCTGTCAAAAACATCTTTGTTTTGGAAAGTTGGTTCACAGGTAGTTTCAATGAGAACTTGAACTCAGAACAAAGAACTGAAGACCCAGTAAAGAGTTCAACCCAGTGCAGCATAGTTCTTTTCAAGTATTATGTTGTTTTAATGGCATCTTAGAGCGGGAGCTTTAGCCCATTGAAATGTCGCTTAAAGGACAGGTTCTTCTGTCACTAGCTGGAGCTGTGTGGATGAAATGATCACAATAGAGTGTTGTAATGCGTTTTAAAAGTGTGAGAAATCAGTTTGTCTAGACTAAGAGTGCGCCTACAGGGAATAGGAATTTTAGAGCTTCTGTGCTCTTTAGGTGTCAAGTATGTGATAGATGCCAAGCCTTTTTATTCCATATCTTTGGCAACAGCTCAGCTATGCTACAGTATCTTACATGTCTACAGCAGGCAAAACCAGTGATTTTGTCAGGACAGCTTGGGCTTCAGAAACCAGAAACTCATTGTCCTAAAAACTGTCTGTTCAATTGCCAGCCTCAAAATGGGGAAGATATCAATAAATGATTGCTGGATTCCCAGAAGGCACGGAAACTTCAGCTATAATGAATCAAAGTATGAAGGGCTAGCAATACCATGTAGATACTTTAGTTTTCAAAGCAGGCAGGTTTTAATTTTCACATTGAAAAGATTTTTATGGGATGAATCCTATATTATTAGTGAAATAACTTTGATTTGGAGCCAACTGCGTGCCTGAAAAAAAACATGAATTGAAGGGACTTTCAGTTTGTCTGCGGTTTTGTTTTTATTTTCATCCAGATGAACAAGTCTAAGCATTCTCTTTACTACAGTTACTTCACAAGTACAGTATTTGCTGGGTTTTAGATTGTGTTCTGTATGTACTGGTGTGATTCTCTGACTCGGAGACTTCAAAAGAGGAAACTCTGTATGTCTATAATGATATTTAACATAATACTTTTTTAATAATTCCGGGTAATTCTGGAGCAATTAAAACCCCTCTAAATCTGGGGCATAAAATTCGTAATGGACATGCGAGTTACTGAGAATAATAATACTAAAAAAAATAATCGTTCTGAGCTATTTTGAAGCTTGCATATTTGGAGGTATTGGATGATAAAAAGCCTAGAATTTTTGCATGTAGCAGATTATTTCAGAGGGGAAAAATAATCTTTTGTGAATGTGCTTGCATTTTCTAAACAAGCATGTTTGTTAAATACAGAAATAAAGGGTAATATAGTAGCCTATTCCTGTTAACAGGCAAGCTGAAACATTGAAGCCCCACCAAACTACTGCAGGTAAAAATCTTTTCATTAAACAAAGCACTTTGATAATTCAAGTAAGAAAACTTAAAGCTATTGCTTTCTAACACTGTGATTTGAGCTTCAGTTCAGAAATGCCAGTCTGGCAGGTGGTGTTTTACATACATGTTGCAACATTCCAGTGACTGGTAGTGGTTCTTTTTCATATCACTGCTAGACTCATATTAAAAATAAACATTACTTGGTCCTGATGAAAGCATTTATAATGGAACTGTTGAGATATTTTGACAGTTTCTTTTGGTAGTCTGGGTACAAGTGTCAGAAGTTGGAAAATTAGCTTGCATGCTTGTTTGTTTCCCCTGCTGTTCTAATTGCAAATACAAGTCATACGCCTTAAACTTTCTCCCTTGTGTAGTTTTGAGGAACTGACCTCCTAAAACTTATTTTTTGAAGTAAAATAAAAAATGAGACTTGCCTCATTTCGAAAAATGATCTGGTGACAGCACCAAGAGCTTTTAAGTTTGCCACAAAACAAAATCCCATAAAGTTAGTAGCTACAGACATGTAAAGCCACAGTGTTTTATTTAAACTTGTTTGCCTTCTAATTCAAGCCATGGCAGTACTGGTGAGATGAGTTCAATATGCCCAGAGTTTTGCTGCGTTTTTTTTGGACTTTTACCAGTTTACTATCCTCTTCCTGGAGAGGGGAGTGAAGGGGAGGGGAGGCAAGGAGGGAGACCAAGGAGCTCCCACTGGCCTTTTAAGTGTGAAAGGAACAGGAGTAGTTTAGCATCCTTAGAGATGGATTTGATGTTTGATTTCACTCTTTCCTAGGGTGAACTGACAGGTTAATTTTATGTAATTACTGTTTAGTTTTTAGCGAGAAAGTTCACTTTGATTATATCAGATGCTGCTCAGGGTAATTTTTCACAGTAATTCTTGTGAGGTTTTTTCCTATCTTATTCTTTGTTAAAGTGAGTTAATATTTTTTGTCTGGTTTTGTGATCCTTCAGTTTTTATCTTTGTTAGGTTTATTTGTTGAGGACTCACAAGCCAAACCTTGGTAGAGCATCCTACTACTGACTATATACAATGTTACAATGCCTGTGGTTTTTGGTTTGGTTTGGGTTTGTTTTTTCTTTTCTTTGAAGTTTCAGATCTCCTGAATCCTTTTGTCCTTCACAGAAATACTGAAGAATGTTACCGGTACCAGATGTTCCTCTCTTGAACATCAGAAGAATTGACTCTCAAAAGCTGATATGCATAGCTTGAAACACAATGAGGGGGTTAATTTTATGTAATAACTAACAGAGAAATAAACTAATTTCTAGCACCTGCTCTGCACTCTTATTGGGATATTGTGTGAAAGATAACCTGTTGACTCTTCTTCGTGCTAAGCATAGTTATTTATGTCAGTGTGGATGTTGGAGCCTCTTCATTATCTACGGACTTAAGGCCAAGTGAAAGCCCTTACACTGCAGCACATAGTTGGCTGGCTAAGAGTTTGGTGAATAGACCTGTTTATATGAAGTTTAGATTGCTAATGGTAAAGTAAAAAATTGGGGATTTGTTGATATTTCATGCTCGTAATATTTTCTTTAAGGGAGAAAGAAGAGTTTATATATTGCCACATTTTCTTTAGCTGGTGCAGGTTGGAGCAGTCTTGACTTTGCAGCTGGAGTCAGAGGGTGGGAGGGAATGTCCTGTCTGTCCTCAGGCACTAGGAAGTTGTGTAGCCTGGAGATGAGCAGGTTCAGGTAAATAATCTAAGCAAAACCTGCTTCAGCCAGGGGAAGCAGGATGACAGAAGCCCCAGTGTGTATTAGCTTTGCTTTTATGTAACTGAACTCGTAACATATTTTTCAGCCTTTTTTTTTCTTTTTTTTTTCTTTTTTTTTTTTGTAGCTTAATAAAGCAAGGAATTATGTAAAAATACATAAGCAATATTATTTTACAAACCTTTTATGTGAACCCTTTTCTAACAAGTTCCACTGTGTTTTTCACAGGATATCACTGCTTTAACTGGTGTTCCAGATGAGCACATCAAAACCAGGAAAGTTCACATTTTTGTTCCGGCACGTAATGCAATGCAGTCAGGTGTTAACAATACAAAGAAATGGAAGATGGAATTTGATAACAGGGAGCGCTGGGAGAACCCTTTAATGGGCTGGGCATCTACGTGAGTAGTTACTGAATTTGGAAATACTTTTCTTCTGCATTTGGCTCTTAACTAGTCATGCAAATTTTAAGTTTGAAATATCATTTCTACCATAAACCTACTGTGTTTTAACAGTACTTACAGTAAGTCATTGGGGATTTTAGTCATATGATTAATGATCTGTTTCATTTGAAAGTAGATTTTAGCTCACAACATCATCTGGAAGAGTTTGAAAAAAAACGTTAATAACCACAGATTTCAAGGATTACATTTGTGGTGATGCTACTGTATGGCAGCATCAGGGAAAGGAGGTTATTAGTTACCATAGGCAGTAAATGCTACTGAACTTAAAGTTGACATCTTCTAAATTTGGTTAAGCATAATATAACAATACTTAGCTTCTAGACCTTTTTTCTTTTTAAATATCTATTTATAAAATAAATGTATCCAGAAATACTAATTCAGAATAACTCTTAAATCATGTAATCATGTCTTCCTGTTATCTTGGTTTCCCATAAAAGTTGAGGAGGCTCATCACCTGTAACATCTCGATTGTATTGGTATTGCAAAGCACTAGGGAAGCCAAGCTCAACTATCATTAGATGAGAAAAAGTACTGAATATAAATTAAAATACTAATTTTACTAAAATAATCTGTTAAAATGGCTCTTTTAAAATCTTAAGCCTGTGTATAGCAATGACCTTATCTTAAGCGCATCCTGCAGTTTTTCACCATTTTATCTTAAGTATATTTAAATTCTTCTTTTGAGGATGTCAATGACTTAATAGCTGTATGCCTTGGATGACTCAACTACTGTAAGCAGCTATTCTATTTAGCAAATTATGACCAGGTTGTTTCACAGGGCCTAGATTAATTAAGTGATAGACTGTTGACCAGCAATACACCTTTGCCTCCTGTCTTGTGTGCCCCCCAAGTGTCTAGTCACTGACATATGCACAAATTATCAGTGAAGCAGGTGCCAGTAACACCTGCTTTAGCCCAGGTTGAAATTAACATTTCTTCTAATCCTGCTTTGCTTAACTGACTTTAACCTCCCCAGACAAATTACTTTCTGGGTGGGATTTTGTATGATCTCAGTCAAAACAATGGCTTTTAACCTTTCTAGCAGTTAAAACCATTCGTGCTAAATAAACCATCCAGGAAAATAAACCATGGTATTAAGGGCTTACCTGTATGTTAAGTTGTCCTGGAGTGAGTTTACTGTGGGAATTTAAAAATGAATAGCTGTTTTGAATGACTGTCTCTGCATGTGTTTTTATTTTGGGGTGGAAAAAGGATATTCCCTGTGTAAGCAAGCTCCAGGTAGGCCAAAAGCAAGTGCTGTGTTGAAAATCTGACACTGCTAGGTTAAGGGTTTTGTAAACTAGTTTGTTGAGTTTTTTTAAGGAATTCTCACAAAAGCTGTTTGTGCACATTCTGGTAATTTCAAATTCTCATTCAACATCCAGCAACACCTAAGAAGAGTTTCTTCTTTTTCAGAATTAATTTCTGCAAACAACAGTTCTAACTTAGAAGTTTTCCCATTTACTTTTGAATAATGTAATGGGATTAGTGGATTAGAGCCCTTTAGAGTCTAGGGATTAGAGTTCTTTTCCTCTGAACTCAATATACTTATTCACCTGTAGGTCTTTGCTGTATTTCTGTCGTTTTAGAGTCTTGTTGGCTTTTTTTTCTTGAGTTTGCTGTTTCTTGTATGTATTTTTTTCCAGGTGAAAATTATTCAGTTGAAGATCTAACTAAAATGGACCTGTGGTTTGTTTGGTTTTGGTTTGGCTTGTTGGATTTTTTGTTTTTTTGTAATGTGGAAGTTTCATTACAGGAATGCATATGGATAGTTCTTGAGCACATCTCTTACTATAAAGCTGTGAACAAAGAAACAGGGGAAATGCATGGTTTTCATTGTAGAAGATCTCAGAACAAAATGGGGAATCTGAGTTTGTAGTGACTGAGAAAGTTTAGGGCATGCATAAGAAATCCTGCAGCACTGCTGTTGCTGACACTGTTGGGACATCATGCTGGCCATCCTGAGCTCCAGTTTGCTCACAGGTTATCACAGGTTTAAACACATGGATAGCTCATTTATGGGAAGAAATAAAAAAAAAAGCTGCATTTAGATTGGATGAGAGATGATCCCCCATGAAAACAGAGCAAATAATTTATGCACATTCCTCATTTCCAGACTGCCTCTATTCTGGAAAGTTTTTGCCAAACTTGCAGTACTGCACAGGCATTCATGTGTCAGTACATTTCAGACTTAAACTTCTTCGTTCTTTTTAACAGGTTAAAACTTCAACAGGGGAAGTTTAGATTGGATATAAGGAAGAAGTTCTTTACTGTAAGGGTAGTGAGGCACTGGAATGGGTTGCCCAGGGAGGTTGTGAATGCTCCATCCCTGGTGGAGTTCAAGGCCAGGTAGGACAGAGCCTTGGGTGACATGGTTTAATGTGAGGTGTCCTTGCCCATGGCAGGGGGGTTGGAACTAGACGATGTTAAGGTCCTTTCCAACCCTAACTATTCTGTGATTCTATGATTGTCTTAATAGTGTTGAGAAGATTTTTCCACCCCCAGTCGTGGAAGAGAAGAATGATAAGCAGAAGTTGTCACAGTATTGCAATATATTTGGTTCACTTGGTTCTCCAGTGCTTGCATCATGGAGTAATTCCTCGTTTTTGGTTCTCCTCACTGCATTTATAAGAAAGATCTGTAAACGTCTGTAAGAGAGACCTCTTAGTAGCTTACGAAGGTGTAATTTCTGCCTTTATCCTTTTTTGATTTTTCTTTTTTATTGGGGAATATATTGGATATATAGTGAACTCCATTTTTCCATGTGTACATCAGATAAAATAACGTTGTTGTCTTTGCTGGAAGCTAGATTCCCCCTTCCACTCCCCCTTCACCAGTCACAGGCTTTGTCCTTTATTGTAGAGAGTTCAGTGTATCTTTGGTTGCTTTTTCTTTTCATTTACCTTTCTAGCTTCAAAGAGAGAACAGTTGAGAGGCAGCTCCTTCAATAGTTTGTTGCAATTTGGTCTTCTTGTCCCGGTTGTCCCCCAGACTCCTATGCAGTGTTGTCTCAAGGAAGCATTATCTAGTCATTGTGCTGCTATAGCCAATATCTTTATTTGTCTGAAATTTTGTAGATTCATTTTTAGAAACCCTTTTTTCGTCTTTTGTCGCTATTCTTAAAGTGAGCCTTTATAGCAACAAAACGGCAGTTTGGTTTTTTAACTGAGATTTTCTCCTTTTTTTTTTTTTTCACACAAAGCTGTTTGATTCCTTTCAGTTATGCAGTTGAGGAATAACTAATCATCTAAAACTGACCACTGTGTATTTAGTTAGCTAGCAGTTTTCATTTCTGAGCTTCATTTTCAGTGGTGGCCTTCGATGTGCTTGCTGTACTGCAATGATCTGTGGAGGTCGTGTGACCTCAGACAAAGCTGAACTCTTGAAGCTTTTTATGTACTTTTCAGTCTCTGATTAATTCCTACTCTGATCACTTTGATATTCTGGTGTTTAAGACTATTCTTCCCCTAGCTGCTCTACAGACTCCAGGTCTCCTTTAAATCTTCAACATTAACTTAAACCTCCTGGTCATCCAAAAGGAGACAGCTTTAAAATGAAAAGATTATTGCAGAGCACTTACTATAACCTTAGCAGGTGGTTAGACATGTTTGTCTAATAAAAACCTAAAAATACTAATTTCTGCAAGGAACTGGGAAAAGAGTAAGCTTGGAAGACTGAAACAATACTCTTCAGAATGTGTTAATCCTGGAAATAAGTAAAAATTCTGAATGGCTGGTGAGGTGGTGTATTACAAAAAGTGGTGTAATAGAGTGTTTCACTAGCTTTTGAGATACAGATATAATTATTTTGTATTTCAGATGTGCTTAAAATTTGTCATCTTGATTTCTTACAGAGCTGATCCTTTATCCAACATGGTTCTTACTTTCTCTACTAAAGCAGATGCCATTGCTTTTGCTGAAAAAAATGGTATGTATTGGGTATGACGGTTTCACCTTTCCATAGACAGTCTTGATCTAACAACAGTGAAAGTCAAGAATAAAGCACCTTCCCTCTATTTCACAATATTGGCAGACCATTAGTCCTCCACTTGAGGAGGAGGAAGACTAAAGGGTGAGGGGGATATTTCCTGTGGTGCTAAAGGCATTGAGCCTAGACTTTCTACTTTCTGGAAAATGATCCAGTTTCGTGGCAGTACTGTTGTGATGCTTTTGCCGGTACCTGTTATTTGAATGAGAACTGAGCCTGCTCGGGTCTTGGGGAAAAATTAGTATTAATACTTTAAGAGTATCCTATGCTAGGGGTCCTGGCTACATGGCAGTGGGATTTCTGTCTGAAGGCTTAATATGAACATCTGAATTCTGGTTAAGGAAAGACTGTCAGAACCCTTGTGAATAATAATGAGCAGTAATCACAAAAAACTAAAATTAGGTGACTACCAAGTAAGCATGTTGGACTTCAGTTTTGGCCATGTTGCTTGTATAATAGAATCATAGAACCTCAGGTTGGAAGGAACCTGTAAGGACCATCAAGTCCAACTCTCACTGCTCTTTGCTGGATTACCTAAAACTAAGTCGTATGACTAGGAGCATCATCCAGACACTTCTTGAAGTCTGATAGTGTTGGTGCTGTGACCGCTTCCTTGGGGAGCCTGTTCCAGGGACTGACTGTCCTCTCAGTGAAGAACCTTTTCCTAATGTCCAGTTTGAACTGAAAGAGAAGATCAGCACCTCCCCCTCCAATGCCCCCTTGCAGAAGTTGTAGATTGAGGAAATTATATGTAACTTTCCCCATGTACATTACTAAAGTCTAAACACTTAACACTTGATGGTTGTTCATAGTTGAGAAAAAGGTGGTAGAAAAGCCAGTATAATTACTTGGTATCTTTAATGCTAATGATGTATCAGAAGAACTCTATCTGTAAACATATGAGGTTATTCAGACTTGTATTTTCTCACAGAATTATAGTACCACAAGCAGTATCCATAATTTCAGCCTTCTGAATATTCATCAGTCCTTTTATATGATGGTATGAATTTTTCTCTTCATTTTGGGGGGTTTGTTTTGGTTTTTTTTTTTAATCAATTAAATTTTCCTTAAAGGCCTAGGACTGATGTTTAGTGCTTGTGGATGTGAGGAAGATCAGTTTCACTGAGTTAAAGCCAGAAATGATGCAGATGGAATGTAAGCTTCTTCAGAAGTCTTCCTTGTGGTCTGCAGCTTTCAACTGCTAGACAGTAGGTTCCTGGTCAGATCAAATTGTGTAAAGTTCTTAGATGGCTTATGTTGTACATCCCAAAAACAAGGGAAGTCCATTAACTTAATACAAATAAGAAGCTAAGCCAGTTAATGTGCAATGTATTTGCACTTTTTATTGGTAGAGGCTAGTACTGAATTCCTCTATTCCTCTTTGAGTGGATCTTTTTTTAATTTTATAGTCTTAATTTTTTTGAAAAAGAAATCGTATTCAATTTTAGAAATTAATAGGTTCTTCATATATGCATTGATATTAATGCATATATGATATTTGATACCAAAATTGCACCAATTATTTGCCATTTTATTAGTATTTTATAATGTTTTATGAACAGATATAAAATGTGGAAGAATCTGGTGTTGCTTTAACTTTTCTTCAGAAATTCAGCCTAAAAGGGGAAAAAGACTGAATCCTGGCCTATATATAGCACTATATTAATGAGCTAGTTATGTCATATCTGTGGGCATGTTATATTTTGTCTTTTGAAATGAAGATTCAAGTAAAATAACTTGATTTGTTCAGTGTAGAAAGTCTAGGCCTTCACTGAGTAATGAATCTCCATTGAGCAGGAAAACTAGAAAGAAATTCTGCCAACTGAATTTAAGGCTTGTTATTCTATTTTATTTAAGGTGGCTTGTTTTTATGTGTATGATATGTGCCTAGTATTTTCTGTAGTAAAAGCTTCAGTATCAGATGTAGCTGAAAATACAGTTTCTCACTATTTACCTCTGCTTTTAAGAAGGAATGAGAAACATAGCTACACATTTACAATGGACCTTCTAAACTGAGGTATTACTGAAACGTCTAAGTCTAGGAACACACGTATTTACCTCTCTGCCCTTCCCATGTGAACCAAGTTTTCCATTACAAAGTTCCTTGAGAACCTAAAATTTAATTTCTGCAAATCCTAGATATCGCAGGGCTTCTGCTATAATTGGGAAAACCAAGATTCTTTCTCACCTAAGTATTTTAGGCACCTGAGGCAAGCTGTCTTTCTGCCTGTCCCATGTGTTTTCAGATGTTGGATTAACAGCACTGAATACAGTAAAGGAAGAGATCTCTGTCCAAAATGCGACAGCTGAGAATGGCCTGAAGTTGAGGCAAGGAGGAAACACCTGTAACTGGGTGAAATAAAGAGTTTAGCTTGTCAACCTAAATTCTTTTTTGTGCTGTCTGGTATCACTAAGGCAGTTTTTAAAAACATGCAAGGATAGAGAGGTTTAATACTTGCCATTCAGTCTGGTGGTGAGGGTATTCTTCCAGAGACGGTGAAATCTGCTTTCTGTCTACTTGGTTTGTATGGCAGGGTTCTGGCAACAATAACCTCCCTCACCATTGCCGTATTTTTATCAAAGTGACCTCTGCTGTCTGTCATGAACAAGCTAAGGTGCCTCACAGAAGTAGATTGTTCCAGAGTTTGAAACCTATCACATACGGTGACCTCTTGCAATCCAAAGTTAGATGTAACTAACACTGTGTATTTTGGACAGGTATTGCAGCCCAAGTCATTCTGCTGGCAGTTGCAAATCTCTTTTGGAGGCACTCAGCTCCTCTTGATCTAGTATATAAAAAGATGAAGCAATAACCTGATGCTGTAGATTACATTCCAGCAGCCAAATACCTCGATGTTAGGTGTTATAATACTGAATGTTGCAATAACAAAGTCTGTCCCTGGATGTAGTTCTGGCTGTTTACTCAAGCTTACATTTTTAATCAGGACAGGAGGCAAAAGCCAGTGCTCTCACAGATGGAAAGAATATGTTTGTAAAACCTCTGTTCCAGTACTTTTTATGGACAATAGTTAACTTGTAAATTAATGTTGGTTCAGCCTAATAAACGTGAAGGTGATTTTTGTGTGACATGTGAGTACACAAAATTGTGTATCTTGTGAAATATGTTTTGAAGTGTAGCTGTATCTTGAGTATTTTCTGTGAACATTTTAAATGTAAAAATTTAGATATATGTTAAACCTTTTAGGACTTTTTAAGCTTTTGTTTTAAAACTAAGGAGGAAAAGTACCATCTTATCAGTACCAGTTAAAACTGTGTACTTAACCACTTCTAACTTCAACTCAAGTATCTCAACTTTGAGTGAAATGTTGCAGCTAAAGAGACCAAACTTTGGAATACTGAGTGCTGCCCTGGCATCTTTCCAGGCACCTGGAGGCTGCAACCAATTTGCATTTTGATTTACATAAACACTAATGTCTCCACCTCCTCCTTCCTGACATTTTTTAGCATTTCTCTTGCTTAACTATCACATAATTTACTTGTCTTCTATCACTTCATTCTCTTTCCTTTTACTCCTAATCTTTCATGTTCTTTTAAAAATGTTAAGTATTAAACTCCTTTCTAATGCTGAAGTTTTTTCTTTGCTTTTCCTTTCTTTGGTCCTCCCACCCTTATATTTTCTCTAGCTTTCCAAGGTCTCCATTCTCTCCCAGCCTTATGGTGAAGGTCGTGCAGTGCTGGCACAGGTTGCCCAAAGAAGTGGTAAATGCTCCATCCCTGGCAGTGTACAAGGCCAGGTTGGACAGAGCCTTAGACAGTATTGTCTAGTATGAGGCATCCCTGCCAATGGCAGGAGGTTGAAACTAGATGATCTTAAGGTTCTTTCCAGTCCAAACTATTCTGTGATTCTATGTTTTTTCTACGTTTCCTTATCTTTATTTTCATTTCCTGTCCAAGCATACACCGAGCCTTAGTGCTTCCATGCTGCTATGTACTTGTGGGACCATGAACTGGCAGGACAGTCAGTGTTACCTCTTGAGATTTTCACTGATGACTGTCAAGTTTTTTGCAGGAGTAAAGAACATGGAGATATGTAGTATGGTGAACTCTTACCAACTGAGAGAACGGGCATATGTCACACCTATGGCATTTCAATATTCTCTGCTGCCAGCTAGAAAGGAATAAACTAGTGAATGCCAACATGGAGAGAAAGACTGAAGTTTAAAGATTTACATTGTATGTAAAATTTACATACATATATATCGTATGCTAAAAGTATTCAGAATTCTCTTTGTTTCTTGTCTCCCCCCACCATTTCCCTTGTAACCTCCAGGCTGGAGCTATGACGTTGAAGAGAAGAAGATTCCAAAACCTAAATCCAAGTCTTATGGTGCAAACTTTTCTTGGAACAAAAGAACAAGGGTGTCTACAAAATAGGTTGGCATTGGCTCTGACTGTGAATGAAGTCAGCTGTGCCATATTTATAGTCCATGTATAACACATCTCTTAATCTCCTAATAAATTTGACCTTTAAACTACAGATGCATCTTGTGATGTCTATTTAAAATGTTTTTGATGTCTCCAATTGAACCTGTTACAAACTTCCCTATAAATAGAGGAGATTTGGAGTGTTCATACTTCTAAAAAATTGCTGTATGAGGAATCTAGCAAAAGGAATGTTTAAAATCAGCTGCAACTTTAAAGATCATAGTTGATCTTTGATGATAATTTTATATTCACTGTCTTGTTTAAACTTACCAGCCTTGCATATACGAATTCTTTCAATAGAACCTGGGGTTTTTTTTCTTTCTATACAAGAAGTGTTTGTCAATTGAAGAACAAAGTATGATATATAAAACTTAGTATTTGAATATAACTTGGACTGTTATGTTAAAGTGTATATTTTATAACCTCGTCTCTGCCCAGATTAATATTCCGGAAGCATTCATGACTGGAGTAGAGAACACTGGGGTTTGTGTTGGATGTGGGTGAGATTTAGTCCAAAATATTTAGGTTGCAAGGTTTTCTCTGTGATGTTCTTCAGAAGTGAAACTCAGACAGTTAAATATTCACAGTTTAAGTGAGAAGTGTTGAGTGCCTCGCACAGCATCAGCATATATTAATTATATAATTATAGTTCTGTTTTTTTAATGCTAGTTACATGTTTATCTGCATTGAGGTTTCCTGTTGCCTAACGAGGTGTGGTGATAGCTTCTCAGCCTTTACGTCAAATATACAGCCTAAACTCTGTTAGTAGCCTAAACTCAATTAATGATTGGAATTCTTGGTCACATATGGCTTTTAATTTATTCACTTTTCGCTTTGACTTAACATACAGAGATACTGACACATGATCAGTGAAATCTATTACAAGCTGAGGGAGGATACACCTTTTCTGTATGCAGCCAAGAGTTTTATCCCAACGGTCACAAAAGAAGCAGCTACAAAAGTAGCTCTCTCTACATAGATCTAAAGAATAGTGTAAGTGCTGTGCACTAATTCTAGCTGAAAGAAAGCATAAAACTACCTTGTGTTGCTCAGATTTTATTATACTCTTGTTTCATACATATATATAGCTGCCCTATATGCTGGCTAACATTTGTTGAAATCATTGGTTTTGACCCATTTTCAGTGTAATCAGCCAGTTGGCTGATGGCACTATTTTTGTATCACAGACAAGAACTGTTATTCCACTTCATCTTCCTATTGGGTTTTGAATGCTGCATTGTGCAGTGAACCCTAAAGTCCTCCAAGAATGCCAAAGTGACCAAACTGGAACTGTAACAATCCAGAATCTGCTGCGTCTTTGTATTCCAGCTAAGCTTAATATTCTGATCTTACAAAGGAGGCAGTAATAAGAAAAGCCATTCATTGGTTTGGGTTTTTTCTTGTTTTGCAGGTACAAGAACTTAATGTAAGGGCCTTCAAGCTTTGTAAGATTGTTAACATTAAAATTCAAAAGTGCTTGGATATCTAATGCAACAGATGCACAGCTTGGGTTTTGAAATTATGTAGTCCAGGGAAACTGATGCCTATTATCATTATCATTGGACACCAAATATATGAAATTGCTGTATGTTAATCTATACTTCTCTTAACTAGAATCGGTTCCAGAGCACAGTTTCTTTTCTTTTTTTTTCTGCTACTAAGATAATGGGAATATTCAAAGGAGAATTCTGTAAATCCCCTCTCTGAGGAAGAAAGTTTTTTTTTTTTCCCCTTCTTTAAAATGCGTATGTTCATTATGGTTCTGCACTGTGCAGCCCACCTTGAAGCTGTGTTTGAACGCAGACCTTCTTTTTCTCCTATCGCATTCCTAGAACTTGGATTTTTTCACTTGTTGGATGGCTTCTTAAGAATGAGCATGCTGACAGTGGAAGAGTATTGATTGTCATCACTGTTGTCTTCAAACCCTAGAAGTGGAGTGCAAGAGCTTGCAGAGGACTAGTACCAGTATGAATATATTTTGTAGGCAAAAAAATCTACTAAACTTCATTACCCTTCCATTAACTTACCAGAATACTACAGCACTAGGCTGGAACTGAAATTGTGCAAGATACTTAACTAAAGATGGTCAAATTATCTTCAGAAGTGAATGATTCATTGGTGAACTCCAGCTTCTGTCTATTCTGCAGTGTGTTATGACAGGCAGAATTGCTTCCAATCTATAGCACGTCAAAACAAAAGGCACTACAGATAAACTACTGTGATTTGTCTTTTTAGTATTCTCAACTGTTGATCTGAAAATAGAAATATAAAGAGATTCGGAGGACTGAAGGCTAAATTAGGTTAGATGTTGTGGTAGATGTAGCTGTGCTGCATCCAACTAATCAAAACTTTTCATGGCAGTAAGATTTCAAACCTCTGGAAGTATTGAAATCAGTGGAAAGAAAAAGTTTAAAGCTCTCAAACAAATAGAACATGATCTTTACCCAGTGAGATTTGCATGCATCTGAGGTATATTACCACCTTATGTGGCCGTAGCAACCAAAAGAATAATAAAGAACTAAAGACAATTTCATTTCAGCATTGCAGAGGAGCCTTACATAGATGTTACATTCACAATCTTCCACTGAGCTATTGTTGCGGTTTTCGATTTGAGAGATCTTCTTTACATGTTTTTAGCTTCATTATTGTAGGAAGTCTTACACAAAAAATTAACAGGCTGATCCAAAGTGGTTTATAGTTGGACTCATGTAGAAATACTGTGTGAAGTTCTGGAGGCAGAACTCTGCTACTGGACAAAGTCGTTTCCCAGTTCTAGCAAATTGGTCTATGGCATCACCAGCTTTCTGAAAAAGGGTTCTTCCCTGTCATCGCTGTCTCAGACAGCTGCACGTCACAACGAGATTTGGATTACTTGGGTCAAGTCTGGTGAAAGTTCTTTATTTCAAGAAAGAAGCATCATTATGGTCTTTTTCCTCCCATATGCTACTTGTACTTCCATCAGCTCTATACAGTATGTAGCACATACCTTGGTTTTTTTTAGATGACCATATAAGGATTGTCATACATGAGTTTTGAAAGGCTGCCCACTGCAGCACCAAAAATATTTTGGTGAAAGTTTGACTTTAATAATAACCTCCTTTTTTAAATTTTATCTAATATTTGCGTTTTATCCTTCCTACCACATTTTCTCCAAGTTCCTTGCAATGAATTGTGCTCTGTTAAATATATACCTTTTTAAATAATTCTGTGATGAGCCATTGAAAAACAAACTCCAAACCAACCCTGTTTAGCTGTCTTCTGAATGGTCAGAATGGTTTTAATCTTTGTGTTTTCTTTTATGTAAGCCAAATAGAAATGATGGAAGTTAATGATCCCCATTCTATTTCTGAGTACAGGTAATAACTTACTTTGCCATGTAAGACTCCCTAAAAATGTGGGGGCACGCCTGCAAATACTTCGATGTATTTTCTGTAGTTCTGTTGTGATAAAATGACATTTGCAGGATTTGAAGTTATTTTGAAGTTTGGTAGCATTTGTAATTCCAACGAACGAATTTTTTTATTACAACAAAGGCCCCGCAACTCTCAAAATCAAGATTGTAATGGAACCTAGAGACTGTCAGGAAACTAAAAGCAGAGTTTCAGATTTCTAGCAGTGTATTCTTTAACTGAGAAGTTTGATGGATAATTTAAAACAAATCAGACTATTAAGTCATAGTATGAAATTGAAAATTTAATTACCCTTATCTGCAAAGTTTTGTCATATAATAGAAAAGGAGAAGCTAATTTGGACCAATTTTAGCTTTTGTCTCTAATTTCACACCAGGGACTCATGAAGTTTGGTTTTGCCAGAGATACAGTTATCTGACCTTATGTTTGGTTACTCGGCATACCAACATACTTTGTTATTTCAGAAAGAAAAAGTGCAAAGAAACCTGCAATAACCTAAAAAGATAACTTTAGACAGATGCATAGTGAGTTATGGTATGTCTTCATAAGTCCTTGTTCTTATTGCTACATTCTGAAAAGGATTTCTTTGTAATTGGTACTTCATTAATGCTGGAATATATCACCAACAGCACAGGACTACTCAAACAACTATGCCCACAGCAACTTAATAGAAAAAAAACATTATTTTGAAATGATATTAAAATGGGGATTTCAGTTGGATTTAGAATGTGATTCTTCACATCTGCGTTCATCACAAGGGAAGGTAAAGGTGCCAGCCTTGAGCTCTTCTTGCACAGAAAATGTGAATGAAAACCTTCTTGGACAAGTTGATTAGAATAAACAAAAGTTTATTCACACAGAGAGTAGTCTTGTGAGAGTGCCGATGGAATTCAGATTTGAAACTATGTAATTATTATCTGCAGCTTAAACATCTTGCTTGAAACTATCTACCTGAATAATAGGTGACAGGTCTTGATAAATAGTGCTGTAAGCAAATATGATACAGAAATCGTGCATCCATTTGGCTGGTTTAGGTGTAATTCATGTTCTTCAGAGGAGCTGGTGAATATGGGAACAAGGTGATCAGATAGATTATTTGGATTTAAAGAGGGCTTTCAAAAAGGTCACCACGTTACAGCATGCTTAAGATGTAATTATCTTCTGTATGAGGAGCAAAAAGGTGAATTCGGTATACAGGTGAGGGAACTGAGGACGACTATGGCAGTCCCCTCTAAAATTACAGCTGGTGCAGAGAATAGCGTATAGCTAGCTACTCACTTTTTTCATGTGTAGGCAGATCATGCTTGAGACGATGCAACTAAAAAATAAGTACATCTTCACATAGCAGATTTTGAAATCCATTGGCAGCTTTTTGACTCCCAATACTTAAGTTTACAGTGTCTCAAATCCAGCACAAGTAATGAGTGCAATAGAAGTTTGCATTAAACATAAAAGAGTATTCAGTTTAGAAAAATCCCTGAGCTAAAGACTGCTGATACCTTGGAAAGGGTGTCCTTGAATTAGCCCTGTTTTTACATTCGTTGGTAGTCACTGTTAGCCACTGCCAAAACTGAGTTTGTTCAGGTGGATTATCCAGATCTGGCACACAATGGCCGTTCTTGGTCCTATTTGCCAGTATGGCGTTCAAACATTCATGCTGTTGTGTTTGTTGGTGTTCTGTGATTAACTAAATATATTCTTTAGTGGAATGAAGTGACCACCAACAGAAGCTGATGGAGATTTACTACTGTCATGATCTTCAGTGATAATCAGATGTTTTAAAACAGGGTATTGTATTCAGATACATACATATGGCCTAAATTCCACAGAAGAGTGGCCAGCATGTTGAGGGACATGATTCTGCCCCTCTCCTCTGGTAAAACCCCACCTGGAGTACTGTGTTCAGCTCTGGAGTTCTCAGTACAAGAAAGATGTGCACCTGCTGGAGTGGGTCTGGTGGAGGGCCGTAAGAGTGATTATAGGGATGAACACCTCTCTTGTGAGGAAAGGCTGAGAGAGCTGGGGTTGTTCAGCTTGGAGAAGGCTCTGGGGAGACCTTGTTGTGGCCTTTTGATATTTAAAGGCACAGGTTGCCAAGAGAGGTAGTAGATGCCTCACCCTTGCAACATTCAAGGTCAGGTTGGAGGGGACTCTGAACAGCCTCATCTAGGTGAAGATGGCCCTGCTCATTGCAGGGTGTTTGGACTAGATGATCTCTAGAGGTCTCTTTCAATCCAAACTGTCCTATGATCCTGTGATTAAAGAGTATTGTCTAATATTGCAGAAATATTGAAATGATGATTAAATACTTTCATACTATATGTACAGTTTACTCTCCAGACACATCTTGGTAAAACAATGGCTTGACTTGATAAATACAATTATTCTTTATTGCTCAGTCAGAAGTAGTAAAGAAAACTGTTTATTCTGGTATTGTGCCTATAAATACTAGAAGATATTTAAATTTCTCTGTTATTAGGTAGAGAAGATGAGAAAATTCTTAGCATGTCTGTCAAGTAAAGCAGTTGTCTTCTAGCATGCCTTGGTTGTCTGTTACAGAAATATGTATGCGAAGTTGTAGTCAGCCTACTGAGATGATTTTTTTCTAATCGAATGCAAGCTTGTCATCTCTGCCTTCTGCCTTAACCAGCTAAGGGAAGTACAGCATCAAACTGAGAAATACTGTAGATCTAAAACCAGAACATACCGCTTATTACAAGCCGTCACTAATAAATTCTCTGCTTATTTCAGCACCTTTTCTGATGCGTTCTTGGCTGTTTCACTGTTTTGGTTTACATACGATCTGATGTTGCCAAATAAATGTTTTGTCAAAATTACAAAGCTGCTGAGAAAATGGGATTTATTTTTGTTGTCTTTCACTTTCTCCAACCTTACCACTTTCATTGCTTCACTTAGGGTGTCTGCACAGTGCTTGAGAAAAACATTTTTGAGTGATACATACAGCTGGGGGAATGCTGCAGTTACAGTCCCCTTTATATTGCAGACTGTCCTACTCATTAATCTATTGCATGGGGCATTCAAGTTTTAGCTTTCTGATGGTGCGTATTTCCCTGTCTTTAGCCAGACAGATTTCGATTTTATTAATGGGGTGCCAATAGCAAAGTTCCTTTACCAGCTAACATCGCAAAGTATAGACCTCAAATATATGAAATACCAGTAACTAGAACACATACAAAATCTCATTCATGCAAAAAAACCTTCACTGAGATACTGTAAAAGAAACTACTAAATATTTTACCACTTCAACTAAACAAGTTTTCTTTAATTTCCACTTTCACAATACTTATTTTGCAACTGCCCTTTGCAGCTATACATAAATATAATATGGGAGCAAACTTGGTATGTTTACCTCAAGAAGGAGTACTGAGCAACAGCAGTAACTAGTAATAGGCAGTAACTAGTTTCCTTGAGCTGCATGTATAATGTAACTATGTAAGTAAAATTTTTTGAGGAAAAATACTTCATGCTTTTACAAAATAGGTTGTAAAAAAGCAAAACCTGACACTGTGAATATAATCAGAATTTTAAAAATAATAGCAAATCAGAGACAACTTTGCTGTAGCCCATCACTGTATCTTGGTGTAAAACTGCAAATGCCAACAACTTACATTTTCTGTTTTAAAGGGAGGCGTTCTGAGCACTACCCACCTGCCCACAATGTGGATATCCACACTTAAACTGGATTCCTTTAATAAATGGTGGATTCTGATTCATTTAACTAGTGTAGAAATCTGAAGAGTTGAGATGCACTGAGCTATCGAAGTGTCTTTCTGTCTATTGGCATGGGTGTAATGTGCATGCTAAATGTTCATGTCTCAAAAGAGAGACTAAACAAGTTACTGTGGGGAAAAAAAAATACCATTAAGGGTTATTAAACGCTTAGAAGCCACCTCCAGCATACAAGCCCCTAAAGCACAAATGGCCAGAGGCTGTGAGAATACTCAAAGGTACACGACTCAGCAGGCATCCCTACAGAGGTAGACAGCTGTCTACATTCACTCCCCGTCAGAAACAGGACCTAGGCTAGACGGAGACACCATAACTACCTTTTATGTTCTTGTAACCACTTATATGACTATAAACAGAGTAGTTAAGCAACTGCCATCTCCACTGTAAACATCTGAAGTTCAGTCATCAATACCAGTCTTCATAACTGGTAGATACTTAATTTCTGAGCAGTCGAATATCATCTGCCTGAGGGATGTTAAAACTGTTGAATTTAACCTCTCTGTATCTGAATCTGCTTGTTTTGCACAGTTTAAGTTTGAATTGCATGTATGATTTTATTTTGTCATATTATCTCAAGTTCCTTCAGGGTTTTTTTGCTTTTTTGCTCCCTTTAAAAACAATGGCTACAAGGAATGACTAAGAAATGCCTTTTTTACTTTTTTTTTTTTTATTATTATTATTATTTTTTTCCAGACTAGTATTCAGTATCAAAGTCTTGCCTATGTCTCAAGATTTAATATGCTTTCTGAAGGAGTCATAGATACTACCAGTGAGTGCAATAGAGGATTTGAGAGGGTTAGGTATACTCACTTCTCTTGATGTGACCTCAAAAATAGCATCCTCACTTCCCATCAGTGCCTACGTTCGGATTTCAGACAGATTAAGAAGCAGAGGAGTGGGAAATTGCAGAGCCCGTGCTTGAACTTAAGCCTTTTTCTTCCTCAAGAGAGCCAGGAGAAGACCATGGAAGACAATATAGGAATCCCATTTCAGAAAGGACAAATAACTTACTACATGAAATCTTTTGAAAAAAAGAGCTGAGATCATTTTCAGTTCCTCCCCTGCCTGCTTTCTATCCACTGGAAGGAAGGTTATGAGGAAAAGCAGGTAGCAAATACAATTAGCACTTCTTTTGCTGATTTTTACATGTTAGAACAGGGTACAAAATAATCAGCACCTGGCTCCCCCACCCACCAATCACAGAGTGCACCTTAGGAAATTGTCTCAATACCAGGTTTCACTTCTTGCCTCCTTTTCCCACACTACGTGATGGCTTATCTTCAAAGCATTCCCATTTCACTATCTTCAGACAATTCTGTTTTGCAGGTGGAAGGCAGCTTTTTGTTTTTCCTCAACTTTGATCATTACCATATGGTCTTTCATACATGCTCAGGGTGTCTTTCCAGGATCATGATTCATTTTTCTCTTCCCGGACAAGTTTTCTGACCAGGTCTCTATACAAAAAACCAACTTAGACATAAAGTGATGTGGTTCTTGGGAGTATTTTGGATTCCAGACAGAAATAGTTGTATGGTGCCAGGGACATAGATCCGTGGCCTGGCCTAGGGATGAATGTTATCAGGTATGAGGTCTTATCTCAGAGGAATGTTAACCTAAGATGCAAATATCCATAATAGAAAACAAATGGTGTCACAGAAACAAAAATCCAGTTCTTACTGGTGCCTGTTGGGCCTTTTATTCTTTTCCATAGGCATTGCCTTAAAGATCCACAGTCAGTCTTTGAGTGATGTGGTTATGTGTGCTCCATCCTGGTGTTACATTTTCTGGAGTTTGGAATTTCTTTTTTGGCCAGTAGTCTTAGCATCCCACATCTGTGCACTTAAATGACCTCCACCACCTCCTGAGGGCAAAAATGGCACTGTAGCCAACTACCTCATCTGTGATTAGAATTGCTATAGTTGTGTCTAGGTGCTTAACTCTTTTATCTGTGGAATATCATTAATCTAGTACTAGGCTAGCTCTGAAAGGTTTTATTTTTAGGCTTAATTTTGAAATTTTTTTAACCTATTAGAGTCCTGCTGTTTGAGTTGTCAGCAACATTAAAAGTTCTCTGAACCTCGGCAGCTTGGAAATATTCTGTAAAAAAACAAGTAATATTGGGACATGTTGAGTTGTTGAAATCTTCGTGATTTGTGGGGTAATTCTGGCTTAAGTAAACATTAGTTTTGAAATATTTTGCAGCCAGACATAACTTTAGATCCAAACCACTGAATTTGCATAAGAGTAGCCAATAGCAGGGAAGTCCTGCACCTGGGAAGGCACAAGTCAAGGGACTGGCACCTGCTGCTGGTCCATCCTGGGTGAAATCCCTAACTGTTAGTCTGAGGACTTCCTCTCCTTGTTATCTACACAAAGTAGGACTGCTCCAGAGAAGTGAATGAAGCAAGGACTAACAGCAAGCACTGTTCGGGTGCTCGTCTCATGTATGAATGACCCAGACCCTAGAGTCTGATATGGAACCAGAACTTCATTCTGGGTCTTGTCCCCTAGGTAGCTGTTGTGACTATTATTTGCTCTAGTTTATTTCCCTATTGCTCTTTTCTATTTTTCTTTGCAAGGAACTTCAAAAGCTCCAGGTTTTATTTCCAGGCAAGGTCCTCAGGGATAATAGTTCCCCACCCACTACTAGTTAATTTAGAGTATCTTCTTTGCCAGATCACAGACAGAATATGCTGCCTCTCAAATCTCTGCCAAATTCTAGCTTAGAATGAAAAAGAAATACCATTTCTAATGCCATCTTGCAGAATAGAATTTGCAAACTTTGGATTTCAGAGCATCAACAGGAATCGGTAAAACTCACTTCAATTTTAGAGAAATCCCCGAGTAGCAATAAGCCTGAATCTGAGAATACTTAGCCAAGTGCCATTGGACACTTCCAGTTCTCTTGAAGCCAGATTTTCCCTTGGTTGCACACAAGAATTTCTGGCCTGGCATCCTGGTTCAGAGACTAAAACATTCTAGCATGTCTGGTGGAAGGATCCTGTTACAGTGTATATAAGGCTGTTCTCACAACCTTCATCTGCAGTGATGCTGATAAAAAAAAATTCAATCTTATGTTCATCCAAATAAGCTCTCCTCCTGTTTCCCTGAGAGCTGGGGAGTCCGATCAAGTGTCAGAGTTTCTTTGCACTTAACTTTGCAGCAGTCCATCCATCTTCTTATGGTCTCAAAAAGATTGCTGTGTGGTACTTTGCAGTCCTCCATCATAGGTGAAATGAAGGGGGACTAGTTTTAACTCATTAATTTTGCTTAAATAATCTTTGTGTGAATATAGAACCATTTATGAGCATTTTAATTCTGTTTCTTGAAAGCAAATAGAAGTGCCCCTTGCCTTAATCCCCAAGAAAACTCTTTCCTTAAAGCAGTTGTAGCTTTCTATGTCAATCACTTAATTACTATTAAAATAAGTCTTCATATACTGTAAATGTTAGAACACTTCTCGATGACTTGTATCTTACCCAAACACTCACAACCTGATTGAGGTGACTGGCTTTGTTGAAAGAGTAAACGAAAGAAACATTTTGCAAGCAGTGCTGCAGATTTTCTCCCAAAATGGATCCATATGGATTTGCTAACTCAAATACTCTTATGTTAACAGATAGCTAAATGAGAACCTTCTCCCCAGTCAGATAAAGATTTACTCCATAAAGGCTTCTGCAACTTCTTTTGGAAATATTCCCATCTTTGGAGTATGCACTATGCCACCTGTTTATGCATTTATGAAACACTGCTCCCTGCGGGACAAGTCTGGGTTGTATGCTTATTTTGATAAAGCGGTACTTTAATCTTCAGACACTAAGCAATTACCTCCTGCCACTGAAGTCATGTCCAAGAGTAAAATATGTGATAGCTTTTCTCTCTCCTTTGAATATTTCCACAGATTAACTGTTCATTGTATTGTATACATGCATTCAGTCCTCCACTGTTATAAAGCTTCTAACAGATTTATAAGTGAAGGAAATATCTGGGACTCCACTGAAGACTAAGAGCCCAAGTAGTTTTTATAAAACAGCAACAGTTTGGTCTCCTTTGAGTAACTGTGTATGTATTTCACTGCTGGTACCTTGCAAATGCTAATCCAGTGACAGGCAGAGATGCTTACCATCTAGCTAAATAAAGATTGAAATGCTGCTTAATCAAATAAGCTTATGTTCAAATGTTTCCCTCAGGGCATCCAACTGGTTTGATATCTACATACTGTTAACCAGCATTGGGTATTCTCTACATCCCATCCCATTTTGCCCACAGCTGAGCTGTAACTCCAAATAGATGCTACTGGCTCAATAACAAATAAGGATACATAAATATTTTTCTCTTTTAAGGGATCTTCATAATTCTTCTCAGGGAATGGCTATCATATTAGCTGCAGCAGGGTGGTTCATGGTGGTTTTCCAGTACTGATCCTTTCTTGAATAACAAATCTGTTCTTGTCAGTATGTAGGTTTAATACAGAATCTATAATACTGGAAAAGCACTTTTAGCCCTGACCAGAATTTCCTATGTTCTAGGAGGAGCTGGGTTTCCTGTTGCTGTGTGCAGAGCAGCACCATCGAGGTGCAGATGAACATACAGAATGGGCTGTCCTCCTTCCAAAAAAAACTCACTAATCATATATCTACTTGTAGAACTAGAGGGTGACTTCTTACATCTGGACTCAACAAAGTGGCCTGTTGTCACCTAATGTCACAACTGAGAATAGTACATGGTGAGTGATATTTCACAAAGCTGTGACAACCCTACTTTGTAGGTCATCCAGTCTTTAGTCTGTCCATGTTAAAGGTTGGAATGGTGCAAAAAAAAATAATAGGCAAGTTGCAGAGCTGGTTTTTATGCCATCTGGCATAGAAGGCTGTGACTCCATCATTATCCAAAGACCCCGCTATGTTGCTGGCATGAGTATACAATAGAAACATAGATAAGTGACAATCTTGTAACTGATGAACAAGCAAAACAGAGGCTAAGAGGTTTTACCACAAAAGCATAGGAATGTCCATGTTAAATAAATAAATAAATGACTAAATAAATAAATAATAAATAAAAACCATGTCTACACTGTAAACTGCATGTTGTCGGTATGTTCCGGTACAGAACACATGGAACAATTCCCTATGTTCTTTAGGGCATAAAGTGTATTTCAACTAGTCACAGTCACAGAAATTCAAGGACTATTTTGTGAACTTAAATACTACAAAGCGTGGATCTTTGGAGGGACCTGGAATCCATCACAGCCAACCATGATACTCTGCAGCTGTCTGCCAAAATATCTGCTTAGAATGGCCTAAGAACAGAACCATGCACTTACTCATGAAACCTCAAAACCCTGTATAAAAGTCTCTGTCACTCTGTAACTAACCCAAAACATTCAGCATAAAGCCAAAAAAAATCATCACAGAGGATAATATGGAGAGTAAAACAGGAAAAATTAAACATGTCACCCATGTGCCAACCATGGTCATATATAGCAGGGCATTTGTAAAGACTGTTAACAGACCCTGTCAACACACTGCATTTGGCAAGAGGAACCCACATTACTCCATACCTGACAATCAGGTTCTTCCTAAACAATTGAGTGGAGGCAGGAAAGATTTTTTTCCAATATCACAAAAATAGCAGTAAATTCTGCCCCAAAATCCCATCATTTTCCGTGGCCATTGTCTGATGCTTCAAAAGAAAGTAACCCTGCCTGCCTTCATTCCCCAAAAGCCAAATTATGCACTGAGGGCAAATGTAAATCTCTTTGGCCCCTGCAGGTAAACAGCTGGCAGGATTAAAGTATTTAAAATATGGTGCAGAAAAGATGTATGGAAATGCAGTCTCCTTTCAAGCCTCTGTTGCAGACACAAGTTAACCACTCAAAGATACAAATCACAACTTTTAATTTTCAACAGCAAGATCACTTCTATCCTGTCATCAGATCCTGCTTAAACACTTGATAGTTGCTAGCATGAAACATTGTATTCCTTGTAGTCCTTACATTTCAAAGTCCAGCTCATGTCTGAAATACTAAGTTTCTATTCTTACTTCCAGACTAGCTTTATTTATAACCAGCTCATACACATTTACACTTATTTATCCAATATTCCCTCTCTGGTAAATGCTTTCTGAATTAAAATACCTAATCAGATTCCTTTTTAGCCTTTGATTACTAAACTAAGCACATTGAACTCTTCTTTAATCTCCTGTCATGCCAATGGCTTGCCATTTCCCAAATAATTTTAGTAGCCACTGCTGTCATTCCTTTCATCTGCAAATCATGCCCAGTGCAAAGCCAAAACGTTATTCACAATGGGAGCAGAAATTGGTTTGTTGTCATTAGAGCTAATGATGTTCTGGAACTGGAAGAAACATGTTTCTGCCACAAAGAACAGTTAACCCAAACCAGCATTTGATAATAGAAGTATGAAAATCACAGCCTAAGAATTTTTTTTGGAAGCAAAAATTGTCTGAAATTGGCAGACTTACAAATCACATTCTTGGGCTGCAAGGAGTCCGGAATACCAGTCTGCTCAATCTATTGAATGTAAGCACTGAAAATTTTCAGATAAGCCCTGGGAAAAAGAAGTTGCCGTACCAATTCTTCTTGTTGTTTTCAAAGAAGTAACTTCTAACTCATTAACTAGTTGCAATCAAATATGGAATTGATTAAAGCAAGTAGTTTTTAACTGCCTTCCAATGTCACTAAAATGCTTTGGGTTTAGCAGTTTTGTTTCAATATGGGAGACATTTCCATGGGAAATGGGAGACTTAGTATTAGACTAAAAATAAGAAATTTGTCTTAAAACAGAGAATGATTTAGAGCATTAAACTGAGGATAGATTTACACTTTTACTTTCTTTGTTGATTTGGTAGTTTTCCAAAGAAAATTCTGTCATCAGTTGGACTAAAAATGTTATCACTTCTCTCTGCAAACTTTGTCTTATAAACTTCAAAACAACAAGGAAAAAGCTAGCTGAATATATGGCCACCAAATAACAAATGGAGGTTGTTTACTTACTAGAATGACCTGGCCCATGGTGGTGATTGGGCTACTAGTATTTACCTTCCGTTTGCAACACAGCTTGCTAATCTGATGATTATTTGTGTGTAGTCACAAATAAGATAGATGGAGGAGAAAGGGAAGTTATTCATCAAGACTGCAGAGTGCAGTGTGACAGTGGTCAATGTATATCAGGATTGCAACTGTTGAAACAAATGCTGATTTGCTAAATGCAGATTGTTTAGGAAAAACAATGTGTTAAGAGATTCCTTTGATAGCTTTACTTTTCTGTTCCTTACTAAAGACTGTTTGTTATAAATAGTGTAAACTTTCATTGAAAGCATATTCCCTTAAGCATGCAGCTAAACAAACTATAATTTAACCTTAGAGCTAAGAACAACACCGTAACAAAATTTTTAGGATTGAGTGAAATTAATAACAACTCAGTTAAATCATCAAACTGCTTGTTTCTAGCTGATCAAGATTTTCGCTTTCTTCACCACAGTAACAACAACAGTTGCTTCAAAAATAATCAAAGAATGTAAGCAAAGTCAGTTTTCATTGAATTATCACTTGAATCCAAGCAAAATTTACTTTTGTCAGGCTGCCAAATGGAATATGACTTTAACTTGAAATTCCAAAGTTCTGTGGCAAAATTTATCCTTCAAACTTGCTGGTTCTCAAAAACTGGTAACAGTGATTTACAGAATAGCTTACTATGTAGCACATAGCTATTTTAATAGACAGTTGCTTTACTAAATCAGCTTTCAGGAACAACTTCTTTAAATACATTGCAGTGTAATATCTAGAGGTAGTTTTTTACAAAGGGAGATGCCACATGAGATGATACACATAGTCTAGCTTGGATTGGGAAGAGGGAATTGTGTGAACAGTTGGACTCAATGATCTTAAAGGTCTTTTCCAACCAAAAAGATTCTCTGATCCTATGAAGAGCTGAAACTTGGCTGTGGCCACAAGAACTTCCATTCTGTTCTGGCATTGAAGTGGTCTTGGAAACTACTGGTCAATCAGATAGTATTAGCAAAACTTTTGGGTTTTGTGTGGTTATCACAGATGTAAGGTACTAAAATTTATTTCATGATATTGATGCTGAACACTTTGAAAAACAATGAAAAATGAATGCGTGATGAAGTATATATATGCACATAAATCTGATTTTGGTTTTTTAAACTAAAATACAATGGCAGCTTTTTGCCACAGTATGCTGTTCCGTGGGGTCTTCCAGTGAAAAGGAAAATACTGGTCTTTGCACAGGAAAAGCTGTTAGAGAGAGATTAATATTCCAAGTTGAGAAGTATCAACACTAGACTGTCATATAAAATAGTAGAACAATGGAAAAGTAGTAACAATGGAAATAAAAAGATAAGAATAAAATATACTGTGTTAGCTAAACAATTCTTAAAGCTCTGCCAAAGTCACTATTGTCATTAAGAACAAGCTGAGGGATTCCAGAAGTGAGACAAAGTTCGTACAGATGAAATCATCAAAAAAGGCTGTAACTGCCTGTTCACTGTTGAATGATTAAGTTGCTGCTGAGTTTTTGAACACGGTATCTTGATGAGCATCCAGAACTTGTGAACTAGAAGGAGCAAAGGTACTAATCACAGTATATCCTGTTGCTTACATAATCTGCCCAGACAGCATCTGGCCTAAGCCACCAAGACAGCACTGCCTTTCAAAACAGTGCACCAGCAAGGCTTTCTTCTCATTGTGCACTTCATGTGTGGTTAAAAATGTAGTTGTTGGTACTGTGAGCCACGCTGACTTCTCAGGAAGCTCCAGACAATTAAAAATGGAACAATGCTGTAATAAGAAACACACCCTGAATGCCTTCTCTGTGGTAAGGAGCAAGTCGCGTCCTTTCTGTCCAGTGTGGTAAGCCAGTAAGAATCTCAGTCCAGGACTTCACTGCCTGAATTCTTATTGCAATGGATGTTGTGTTTCAAATAAGATCTAGAATTAAAAGCTTTATTGCTGATTTAGAAAACTAAACCAATCCTGAAACAATACCTTTTAACAAAAAAAGGGGTGTTAACTCAGCTGACCACTGCCTGTCCCTTGTGTTCTTTCCCACTTGGTGTGTCTGATGCCTTTCTGCTTATGTGTGGCAGAAGCTCATGGCAGATAGAGTGATCCTAAACTAGCCAGGTAAGAATCAGTCCAGGTGTGTTCAGTTCTTAATAAGAATTTACATGCCAGTCAGCATTATTGTTGTAAAGTACCTGAGCAGTGCACAAGGTCAAAAAAAGGTCCATGCCAAAGACAATTCACACTAAGAGTAAGAACTCATCAATGGCTGTGGGCTCAGGAAACTTTCTGTACTGACTGAACCAAGGGTTCCTCTTACCAGGGGAGGTCCATTCCCACCAGCGCTGTGTAAACCTTTATAAATCTTTGTTGATGTGTCTTAATAGGGAGGGTGTTACATGACGGGGGTCTGCAAGAACAGAGGCCACAAGTAACATGCTTCCATAGATGTGTTTTTTTAAGGTGTAAAAATCTGAGCTACTTGCTGTGCATTAGTGTACCTGTGTGATAGTGGATTTCGGTGTGTGTCCCAGAACTTTCAGAGATGAGCATGCAGCAACAAGCACTTCAGGTAAGAAAGAGTTACAAGGTAATTGACATTTTTCCATGAAGTGGTCAATGTATAACAATGTATAACAATGTATAACAACAATGTATAATAACAAATTACTCCCATCCTGATAATATTATATGTGTAATGAATAACCTGTACTATTCATGTTTTGTACAATATTGTTCTTTTAAAACTTCCATTGCCTCACATACGTACACAATCTTTCTCTCACAAGCTCCCTGCCACTCCACAGCACCCTTACAAGGAAGAATTTGTCACAATTTCTGGTTTTAAAATCCACTTTCTCAGAAATTAATCAAATTGCTGCTAAAAAATTCTCCACAAATGCTCCTCTTCTTTGGACTGAGATATGTAAGTAACAATTAAAGCAGGCATGTGATACAGAAGAAGGACAATATCCAGGGAAAGAAATACTTTTGGGAGGGAAGAGGTGTATTTCTTTTGTCTTACCCTGAAAAAATGTGACGTATAATTCAGGTCTGTCATTTTAGCTACTATATTAATACATCGCTGCTGTTCTGTAGGTAAGTTATGATTTCTAAGTCAGTCAGTCATTGAAACTTTTGCTACGTGTGTAGAATATGAATCCTGTGTGGATTCTTGAACACATCAAATGTCCCCTCTACAAAGAGACATGGAGAATTCCGCTTTACTAAGACGGTGATGTCAATATAGTTTTCTATTGGAAAATGCGTCCAACATGAAAATTGAGGTTTTGTCGTAGCTCCTGGTTCCTGTAATGCAATATATAGCAGTTGCTCTGAAACCCCAGGGGCTGTAGCTTTGAGTTGTCTTTCTTTTATTACTTTGCACAAGCTCTCTTTTAGAACCGGGAGGGGAGGAGGGGTTAGAAATGTAAACATAAACCGAAGTGGTCAATGATACCTATATGGAAACATCCATTTTCAAACCCAGAATTCAGTTTTGTCTCCCAGTTTTAGACAGCTGCCAGACTGTGCTGGTTTCTGTACATTCTGTGGTCCACAGCTCCTGTTTGCATCACTGCTATAGTGGAATAACAGAAAATGTAACCATTTTTATATTGGCTAAGAAAGACTATTTAAAAAACTTTAAAATATAATAATAAAAAAAAAAAAAAACACACAAAAACAGCAGAAAGTAGACTGGATCCAAGAATTACAAACAGCCCATGAAATAAAGCAGTTTATGAAAAACACAAATATTTTTCAAATCTAATAATAAAAGGATGTTAAAGTCTATCTGAGTATATGGTTGGAGAGATTTAGAAGTCTATTAGATATTCTACTACACTTTTTTAACTCATTTTGCTGCTTGTCTTCCTGGCCCTGAAACAATCATCTTAATAGACTTTATAAACATCTATGTGACTCATAGGAAGGTCATAAGGTTCATAAAGATGAAATAAACCATCCCACCCTATTTCCCCCCCCCACCCCAAAAAAAAAAAATCTTCACTGCAGATGAAAATGGTCTAATATTAGTACTTTAAAATGTTGAATCTGTAAATTGACTGAGATTTTACCAGCAAAATTACGCTCTCTTTCCCAAAGTTCTTTTCTGACTAAGTACTGAAGCAGAGGTAGAAGTTCCTCTAGATAATTTATTTAAAATGTTACTTTATGCCACATAGACAAAAACAGTATCCTAATTTTTTTCAACCTTTAAGCATTACAGGTAAGCCATTCAGAGAAACACACAATACCTGAATGATTTTATTACTTGCTTAGGCAGACTCATGACTTCCATTTTTCTGTTTGACTTTGAGGTTCAAACATTTAAAAAGAGAGTACTTTCACTTTCTTTACATACACTTTCTTTCTACTGTATGTGTATGAAAGTCAGGAATTAAACTTCCTTTAAGCTTTTCCACAGGAAATAAAAGGTTCTTGGAACATGTTGCTAACAATCATTGATTGCTGACAACATGATCTCCAATAGAAGTAAGTATTAATGGTTTTGCAGCATTCCTAAATATTTTCTTCTGCCAGAAGTTTATTTATGTTTTCCTGATAATCACAAGAGAGACACTGTTGAATACAATAAGTAGCTAGATTAGATGTTAATCCTACCATAATTTTCACTTATATTTGTGAGTCAGTCTGGTCCAAGGACAGGCTGCTGGCAATTATTTAAAACATCAGTTTTAGCAATACACGTTAGATAGATAATAACTTCACCTTATCAGGAAAAAGCAGTTCTGAAACTGTTGATCCAGTCAAGGCTGATTATAGGAATTTCTTTAAGGAAACACTGGAAGAAGACGGAGAGTAAATTAGTAATCTAGTTACTTCCAAGCCACTTTTGTGCTTCTGGAAAAAAAGTGCAGGTTTCAAAAGACTATTTTGGTAAAAGCAACATCTTTCCGTTCTACAGAAAGTTCATCTACATCTAAAGATTGTAGCTTTAGATTAAGTAATAATTTATGGGTTTTTTTAACCTACACGTGCCTAACTCTGCTGTAAATAGAAAGATTAAAGAGAAGGAAGTGAAAGAGGGGAGGAAGAAATAAAACAGAGGCAAGAATGTAATGAACTCTTTTTCATGACCTCTGGAATTTCTAGTTGGTTTTCATTATGCAACACTGAGCCCAATCCAAGAAGATAAACTGGTGGAAATGGAACATAATGGTCACAACAACCCCATGCAATGCTACAGGCTTGGGGAAGTGTGGCTAGAAAGCTGCCCAGCGGAAAAGGACCTGAGAGTGTTGATCAGCAGCAGCTCAACATGATCCAGCTTGTGCCCAAGCAGCCAAGAGGCCAACAGCATCCTGGCCTGTATCAGCAATAGTGTGGCCAGCAGGGCCAGGGCAGTGATCATCCCCCTGTACTGGGCACTGGGGAGGTTGAACCTTGAATCCTGTGTTCAGTTCTGGGCCCCTCACTACAAGAGAGACATTGAGGTGCTGGAGCGGGTCCAGAGAAGGGGAACGGAGCTGGTGAAGGGTCTGGAGCACAAGTGTGATGGGGAACAGCTGAGGGACCTGGGGGGGTTCAGTCTGGAGAACAGAAGGCTCAGGGGAGCCCTGAAAAGGAAGGTGGAACAAGGTGGTCTCTTCTCTCAAGTAATAACTGATAGGATGAGACAAAACAACCAAATGTTGTGCCAGTGGAGGTTTAGATTGGATATTAGCTAAAAATTCTTCACTGAAAGGGTTGTCAAGCACTGGAGCAGGCTGCCCAGGGAAGTGGTTGAGTCACCATCCCTAGAGGTATTTAAAAGACATGTCAATATGGCACTTAGTGACATGGAGTAGTCATGGACTTGGCAGTGCTAGTTTAGTGATTGGACTTAAAGATCTCAAAGGCTTTTTTCCACCTAAACAATTGAATGATACTATCATTCTATATATTAAACTTGAGGGAGAGGAGTTATTTCAAAGACAGCAACAGCATATGAGCTCCCTCCAAGGCCTTTTTTTTTTTTTTTAAGGCAGGATTTTGCATGAAAATTTGAAGAGAAACTGGGTTCCAAAATTAGTTATATACTGCTATCCCATAGGATTATCCAAAAGTACAACTGAGGCTGTGAGTCAGGAACAACCAGCATGGCCTAGCAGGCACAAACAAAATGTCCCAAACTCTGTGTTTAACTTATGCCTCTAAGAAAAATTAAGGTGTGGAGAAATACTACTCCAGTGACTGAAAGGAGCTTAAGCCTCATGGTATATGATGGTAAAGATCTGAATGGAAATATAAATGACAGAATACTAGAGCAATTAGCAGTACATAAGTAGTTATGACTATAGAAAGGTGTGGCATAATGTGAGTATAGATGCCATAAGGGCTATAGAACAAATCAGTTATCCTTAACTGGGAACACAGACCAAACAGGCAAAACAAGAAATAGATACAGCAACAAGAGGGGAAAAAAAAAAAAAAGTGAGAAAAAGACATGGATGATAGAGTTAGGAAATTGAGAGAAAGAGAAAGGTGGGAGAACTATTTTGTTTTAGAAGGAGGAAATTGATACCAGTTTATTTTTCAGCCTGGGGTGAGGAGGCAGTTTGAATGCGGGGAAGTGTGGTGGAGACTGCATGGGGAAAAAGACTGTAGAGATATTTAGGGAGACATTTTAAGGTCATTCATTTCTGTATATTGGCAGTAATCCATTGTGGAGAACAGACAGCTACTGTAGTCGTTAGTAAAGATAAATGTCATTGAATTATAGATGAACATAATGGAAAAACTTCATGTCTCGCTATTGTGTAAAATTAGGAGTGGGACATGCTGGCTGTGTGGGCTTGGTGAATGCCAGGTGCGTGGGTGAGTAGTGAGCACTGGGAAAGGGTGTCCTATTCAAGTGGTCTATTCAACTCTTACACCAGCACTGTAATGTCATTTTTTTCCTTTCTGGCTTCTGAGTACAAACCAAAGAATAGTAAACACTAAGTACATTAGTGACTATCTCAGCAGGTCCATATGCTTCTGCTTGCAATGCAGAGGGGAAAGGACTCACCTTCAATGTGATGATCATTCTTAGAGGTCTGTGTGATCACACCTGCTAATGACACCACACCACAGCAGTTCACAACAGGCTTATCCAGCCCCAACCAGTCAGAGAGTAAACCTCTTTACATATTAAAGTTTTTATCTCTTCTGATATACAAAGTTTTCATCACCTGAAATTCATTATTTTAGTGGGTGAAAGTTTGCTTGCTAGGTCATCACTCTGGAAGACTTCATCCTTCCAGTAAGAAGTCTTAACTTTCTAAGCCGTTTGGTGCTTTTAGATGTACAGAGCTCTTCGTATCTGCTTCTTTCCTTAGAGTGACAGGTCTCACTTTTGCTCTCATATTGAACATGGACATCTGGTTCTTGCAGCCAGCACAGAGTTTTTTTATTGTTTTGTGAAGCATATTTTTCCTTTATTCAGTGTAGTCTGATCAAAATAATAGTGATGCTGGTTCTCCCACTATTCCTGCGCTAAACTGCTATTACTTTCTATGTATTAACTTTCTGCCTTTTGTCACCTTTGGCTGTTTTTCCTCCCCACTATTCTGTACATCATAACACTATTTGTCCATCTGCATTCACATTTGATAATGACACAACTGCTTTTCCAATAATCTGCTGCTTCTGTTACAACCATTAAATGTGTTAATAGCCCATTTGCTGGAGATTGCACTGTCTGAATACAAAATTGACCAGGTTTACACAGACTAGCATGCAGGCAGTGTAGTACTGTATTGGAAGGATGACCAATTACAACCACTGGCCTAGTCAGCCAGGAGGCTGATAGAGAGCAAAAGCAGAATGAACCACACATAACTAGCCATTAAAGGCAGCGTTCTAGAAAAATTAAGAAGGCCTGTTATCTACAAATATAGCTTAAGAAACCATTTATATTTAAACAGACACACCGGCGGCATACTTAAATAGAAACCGAATAATGTATTTTGTAATGTAGCTTCTGCATGTTTAAATAAAATACATCTGGTATACCAGTATCTAGTAAGGAGAAATTGAGTGACCTAGATTGCATGACTAAAATTAAATTAAATTCCTTTAAAAAATCCCCACCCCTGCAACCTAAAGTATATCCCTTTTGTTTCCTTTTTCCTAGAGCAGTGCATAGAGAGAATAACAAAAGGTATTTGGAAGGTTGAAAGCTTACAGGTGAATCACTAAGATTAGCATCCCCTTCCTAACCTTCAAGGTAAGATCTGGTGGGCACTCTCAGAGCACATCTACAGGGTTAGGATACCAGGAAGCATTCCTGGAGATTTACTCTCTCTCCTGGTACTCAGTCACCTGGGGTAGAACATTCACCTAAGGTGTTGGAGACTTGAGATCAATTTACTTTGCAGCCTTTGATCATTTCTGCTTGAGCATGAGCAATGGGATACTGGTATGTGAATTGTACCAGGGCATGCTTCCTTTAGAATTCTCACTACTCTGCTTTACAGTAGGAACAAATCGACTGTCCCTATGTCTGTGATTGTTAGAAATTCAAACATCACTTAGAGGAACATGGGAGATTTCTTGAGTGACAAGAATAAAGTAAACACCATAGCTGTATTATTACAGGAAAAAAAAGAAGGTGGAGGGAGGGAGGAAGATGCCACCTCAATACAGGGAAATTCCTTATCTACAATTTACTGCAAACTGGAAGACTATCCAAGGAGCAACCACTATATGATGCCTGTATGTTTCATGTTGCTGTCAGAGACAGTCTAGATGGATCATTGGCTTTTATCTTCTGCAGCTATTCTTATGCTCATAGATTTAGTTTCTCAGAGCTGGATTTCATCTCCACCATAATTTCCTCCCTCTCAAAACCACACCCTCCCCAATATCATCCTCAGGATGCAATCCCTAGGAACTGAAGGAAAGAGGCCTCTTTCCTTTCAGTCAGACCCATCCGCTTGTATCAGAGGAACGCAGTCACTTGGCTCCAGTTCCAACATGTATTATCACTTATCCCTGCCATGTGCACTTTACAATCTGTGCCACTTTCCGGCCACTCAGCCACCCTCTGCTTCTATGATTCAAGTTCTGAAGGTTGCCGCCAGCCTGAATGCCTCCTCTATGACAGCTATGCAATGTGTCCCACATGCTATTGCAACTACCCAGGGAAGAATGAGATATATATCTATGCCTGGGTCAAATCCTGGATCACACATGATGCAGCCAGCTCAAATATAACTGGCAAAAATTTATCACTAAATGAAGGAAAGGGTAAATTCCTCCCCCTTCTTATCTAGAATATGGAAAAAACAGCTCACTCCCAACCCAAACCAACCTGGGAGTAGTACCTCATTATATGGTCTGTCTATAGAAGACAAACACACCTGCTATTCCCTTTCCTCTTGCACAAGCATTCAAAACAGTTCTGTCTTGGGAGAAATCTTTGCCACCCTCTTCTTCAACCACCTAAATGTTGTCCTGCTGCTAAGAACGAGGTCCACACTGGGCTCCGTCCTTCCCCATGTGAGGCCCCACCTATTGGGGATAACACAAGAGCTGCTCCCAAACCAGAACCTGGCATGGCAGGGGTTAATGGGGGGTGATGGGGAGGGGAGGGTGAGACGAAAGAAAATAGCCCGACACTCTTCTCAGCTTGTTTGATGGAGATGCGACCTGGCAGCATTGAAAAGCTTCAAGATTAATGGAGAAAAGGCGGAATCTGACAGCTTTTCCGCTGGTTTCACTCCTCCTGGGTGGGCCGATTGCTCTTGAATGTCACTTGCTACTTAATCTTGTGTATCTGAAACAGACTGACGTGTTTGGGGAGCCCCGCTTGCTCTGTATAGACATCAATTGGCAAGGCAGATAAAAGGAAACTGCATTGAATTACTCTCTTATGCCTTTTATAGAGCACTTTCTGACTACAAAATAATTAGTAGCCCCATCCAAGGAAACCTGTTGTGGTTAGGGTACTCTTTAAACACCAAAAGTGAAGAGGAATGAGTATCCCCTACTCTCTTCCAGTTGCTTACCACAGCTACCATGAAACCAAGACATGTTTATACTCAAATGGAAACATCTCTAGGTAATTTTGTCATTTAATATCACCTCACTGTCTGTGAGATGCTTGCACTGATTTTTTTTTTTTTAGTGATTGATTTCTGCTTGCAAGTTGAAGATTTACTGCAGTATCAACAATTTATGTGTTACATACTTTTCCTGCTGAGCAGAAAAACACCCTTATGCAGCCTTTAAAAATGCAATACGTCTCCCACTCAGCGAACATGATGCATTCTCCCTCATAGTATAAAAAGGGGGGCATGGGAGACTAAAACTAAAGTTTTTTTTTCTCCATCTGCAGTGAAATCAGATGGTGACTGTCTTGCAAGAGACATCTGATTCTTTTTTTAATCCCAGATTTTCAAGTTAAGTTCTTTCTCTTCTTTCACCCATGTCATACCATTTATGACAACCTAGAAATAGTAGCAAATAAAAATAGCGGTCCCTAATAGTTTGAAAAATTTGCTTCATATCCCAAACTGATTATAATGCTAAAATCTGAGTTTCTCCCTTTGTTAGTAAAAATTAATTTGGAGCTATACTAGTAGAACAGCACAAAGCTGACATAGCTGCTCAGTCTACAAACAGCAACACAGGCAAAACTCTGATCATGGAACTTAACATTTGAACTTTTGAAGTATCTGAAAATTTAGGTGTGCTTTGTTGCCACACAAAAAAGCTTCTGCCTTGTGTTAGGCAATTGTCTAAAATAGATTGCAGTAAGTCAATTTGACACAGGATGTATCTATCATAAAGGCTTCTATTTTTTTCTTTTTCAAACAACTACAACAAAACCACAGTGAAGTCTGAAAAGTTTAAACTGTGCCACACTAGCTTCTAAGTGAAGAAAAGTATCCCAGATTAAACAGCAACACCACCATTGTATTTCAACTGGCACCTAAAAACCAGCTAGGAGATGACTGTGCCTTCACCAATTATGTGGACCTATTCAGTTGGGGAAAAAATAGCCCTGTTCTGTGCATTTTTTGCGGTATTTTTCCTCAGATCTAAGTGGCACTTTATAGGAAGAATATGTGATTTTACACAAAGACTTGTAACAAGCTCGGGGAGTAGCAGCTACTTCACTGGGGTTTTTTAATTCAGCCAACTAATTTCTATGCCCTTAGGAGGAAGACAGAAGATATAAACTGAATGATGAATCTCTTCAGTGAAAGAGTCACAAAGCTCTGCTATTTTATTTATCTATTACTATTTTCCACACAGAAATTCTCAGACACCTTACTGTTTTTAAATGAGCAGCTGTTATTTTCGGATTGCTTTTGCTTCAGCAAAGCTTCAGGGAAGTGCTAATATCTGATTCTCACTGGGAGTGTGTAATTTCTGCCAACATTTTAAAAAATAATTTAAACAATTTATAAAAATTAAATAAGTTGTTTAAAAAAATAAAGTAGTAAGAACTTCATTAAGTCTAATGTTTATTTGTGTGTGTGTTTGGCTAATCACTGTTTTAAGAAATGAAGCATAATTACGTGTATAGATATCAAAACATATCAGTATGAGTTTTCTTAAGGTTCAGATTAATTCCCCACTTTATCTTTAAGATCGCTTCATCTATTTCTCAGAATTGATCCTTTAACAAACTGTGGAGAAAGGTAAAGAGAACAACCAAGCCTGGTTATGTTGATTTATAGTAAATGGATTTCTTGATCAAGTTTATGTTTAATTTACATGGATTTTTGAATGAACATAGAAACCCTAATGAAAAAGAGGCACTTAGGACATTTTTTCAATATTATGTATTATGAAAAACAAGCAGCATGACATTCCAGAAACTAAAGGGTCTTCTCATGTTCTCTCTTCCTCCTGTCCCTGAAGGATGACATTTGTATTGTTAAAAAACACATAGGGTTTTAAAGACATTTACTAAATTTTGTTGCAGTTTCTTAAACAAAATTCTTTCTGTTGATGCAGTCAGCCAAATTTATATCGTAGTTGTCAGAATAAATCTTAATCGTTCTATATTTGGCTTTGTTTGCTAAACTTCCTTGAGGTTTTTAGGAGCAGTGGTCAAATTTTACACACACAACTTCATCCATTAAGTTCCTGAGACTTGGCAGAAATGAAGGTGAGCATGTGTACAAGTGCTTACAGGACCCAGATCTTACAAGTAAAACATCCTGAAACATACTAGAGCTTCTATTGTTTTTAAGGATTAGGACTAGGCAATCTCTTTTAATTAAGTGCATATCCTTTCCCTGGAAAATTTATCATTTGTTAACATTGTACCAGTGTTTTATCAAAGTTAGACTAGGAGATGCAGCCAAACCTTAGGTAATTTATACAAAACAGCTGTACAGTTTGTTGTCACATTTGGCCCCAAAAGGGAATTTCTTATATGGGGATTCTTAGTACAACATACTGCAACAACTCTTTGATTCACAGCCTAGTTCAAAGTGCTTGAAATCATGGGTCACTAACACAATACAGTGCTATGTTCCCAGTGACTCCTCTTTCCTGCTATTTTGAAGCAGTGTTTGTGCCTACATGATCCAGGCACAGTGTGTTGTGAGGAGGATAGTCAATATCCAGATCATAGCCAATGATATGTGCAAACATACACACAAACGTGTATAAAATGAAAAACAGAGAGACTTCTGTTTTCCTTCTAAAAGCAGGAAAGCTGATATTCCATATGAAGATGTAATCTCAAACCAAGAATGCTTAGATGAACAACAGTGGTGGTAAATTTCAAGAGCAGACAAAACAAAGTCTGATCTGTTTAGACTTTTATACTACTACTACTACAGAAAAACAGGAGTTCCAAGGTTATGTTAGACTTCACAGCTATGCTGCCAAAGGCAACAGAATTGTTGGCTGGAAAAGTATTGTCAAAGGGAAAAGAGCACCTCACAGCCCTTGTGCGACCTCAGCCCACTGCCCTGCAGAGACTTGACATCCTGACAACAGGGGTTTACTTAATGTAAAAGAAAAAACAAACAAACAAACAAATTCTTTTTCAGCCCCACAGCTCTGTTTTGAAACCCATCTGTTAAAAGCTAATTTCAAACCCCTAAGGGTTGATAAATCTAAAGGTAAAACTTGTACTGTTGCAAACACCTTCTGCTATTCTGAGCTTAAAGCAGTGTAACTGGGAGGACCATCAGGATCCTGTCCTGTCCCTTCAATTCCCATTTCATTATGTCATAGTGAAATGAGAAGGAGAAAAAGTGATTGTGGTGCAAGAAATCCTTTTTTTTTTTTCTAATATGAATGTGCAGTTGTGAGGATAAAGGGCCTATTCATAGCATGATACTTCACAAAGCTAAGATAATGTAGAAGTCAATAACAATTTCTTTCTCAGAATTGCTTCATTGAAAAATTCCACAAGAAAAAGCCTTTCCTTGGCAAAGTAGGACTAAATTCCATTTTATCAATCTCTAGACATTTTTTCATGACCCCAAAGTATTCTTTCTCCTTGTGTTCCATCTCACACTAATGCTGATTTCACCTGAATGGTTTTAAACGTGTTAGCTGTTTTCAAGATTTCCAAAGCTATGTGGTTTTCCCTAATATAAAAATGAAAGCTAACATTACAAGACCAGGAAGGATGATGAAGCCATAGCTAAGGATGCTTGTTAGAGCTAAGACACAGCATTGTATGGACTGTCCCAGACAGCAGGTTCTCAGATAAGAGCTGAAGATGAGGAAACCCCATGTGATGTCTTCTCAGGTTCCCTGTGTGAGAGAAGGCAACAGAGAACGAAAGCTGGAAGGGAACCAGTGGCTGTGGGAAAGCTTTTAGCACATTTGACTCCCTTTCAGCAGGGCAGAAGGTGACACTAATGCAACATCTCATGTCTCCCAAGCAGGGGACTGACAGTCCTAGTGGGAGATCCAACTTGCAGGAGTGTGGCAGTCACACCGGAGGTGCTGAGGTGGAGGGGGGAATAGTTGCTGTGGCCCATTTGTGTAATTGCTAAGATGGAGGATGTGCAAGTGTCAGCCTGTCAGAGGAAGGAGTAAAAACTTGGAGGGGAAGGGGCAATGGCAGAACTGGAGGCTATGCATTACCAGGCAGTCCTGAAGTTTTTTGCAACGGAAGCCAAAATATCACTTGGCTCCGTATACAATGGGAGAGCTCTGAGACAATTAGCAGGTTGCCACACACACGGATATCTCTGTAGGCATTAAAAAAATAAAGAAGTACAACGTATTTGTCATAAAATATAGTATTTGGTGTCAAGATTTAGGAGAATGAAGAAGAAGATGGCCAGTGCTTGTTTTAGGTTTGACGACACTCAATTATTTACAGAACCATCTTCCTGCCCCCCTTACTCCCAAGGGTGGGATTTTTTCCTGTCCTGCTTTCAAAAAGCCCTAGTCTATAGAACAGGTCTCAGATCACATGATGATGTCTTGGAAAACTAACTTAAACCTCCATTCTCTGTGCCAGGGAAGCAAGGCTCTTGCAGCCAGTTTCAGGAGCCCTAGCCCAGCTCCCCACGGCTGCTCTGCTCCCTGCAAGGCCCAGTGTGTCATCCAATATGCTCAGCTCTCCACTCTCTGGCTGAAGGCTGGACTCGGATGGTTGCTTTCCAACCCCCTGCTGTCTGGCTCCATGGAGAAGCAGAGGGAGCATGCGTTGTAATCCAATTACCTCCTCCCCATGGGGAAAGGAGAGGAGGGAAGAGGCAAGTCGGAAGACACAAAACAAAAGGTTGAGCAACTGCCTCCAGCAAAATAGGGAATTCCACGAGGGAATGCTGAATTTGGTGGCACCCTGACAAAATGCCAGATTATGTAGCCATTGCCTTGCTGAGTGTAGGGGCCCTGAGCCTGTGGGATCAGGATTATGATTAATTGGATCGGTTCATGCAAGTAAGAGGCACTATTTCAGATTCTCATTTGAGTTGAGCACATGATAGTGCAATGGATTACACCATGTATATTTTAAGTTATTCTTCAAAACTAAAAGGATTGTTTGTTTGTTTTCCCCTCTGAACAAAACTGTAAATTCCATGTCTATGAAATACACGGAGCTTTTTTAACAAATTGCTGCTGCATATAAACTACTGCCACTCTTCTAATGGATTATTGATGATACAGAATAGCACGCTTAATTAGGCTGGCCACTTTACTGAGGCCATCTGTCAGTGAATCATATCTTGTCTAATTTTAAAATCCTTACCTCATTAACCTCTTTCTCCTCCCCTCTCTCTCCCTGTATATATTTCATATATATATATATTTACCATGCTAGTGTATCTCTTTAGCATTAGATGAAATTTACTGATAGGTCAGACAGTGGTCCAGCTGGAGCCAGCTGCAATGCAATGCTTCTCATACTGGACCAGAAATCTCACACTGTGCAAAGCTGTGATGCAGTAGAAACTCACACTGCTGGGTCCAGTTTGTCTGAAGAGTGTTACTGTGTCAATGCTGTAACCACAGGCTTTGAGCCCCATGAGGTATAGTCCCTTCTGCAGCTAGTGTAAAGCCAGCATGAATTTCATATTGTGTGGCATGACTAATATGTCAGAAATGTTCTGATCCACATCGAATTAGGTGGAGGAGCCAGGGATGACCCTGCTTTTACTTCAGTGGCTACTAAGACGAACTGCTGCAACTGCTGTGGGTTCTCAAACACTCTGTGAGAAGTCACTTGCCGTCTTATCCAGTGGAAAAAAGAGTTCACGACTTTTCAGAAGTACCTTCCCCAAAGTAGGAGGCAGTGTCATGTCAGAGGCTGGCCTTCAGCATGCATTAGGTTGAACTGTTTTATAATGAGGCTCTTTTCATTACTGCAAAAGCATGTAAGCTGCAGCTGTACCTGAGGGAAGATGGTAGCAGGATCATTTCCCTGGTTTCACTTAGAAACCTTGGATGAGGAATCCTTAAACTAAGGCAGGGAGATGCCCATTGCTAAAGTACAGTAGTTTCGTAAAGTGATAAAAGGTATTAATTATTCTTTGCCAAGTCCCTGAGCAATCCTAGAGTTATCTCCCTAATGGAAGGCCTCTTTCCCTTTATCTCACTGCACAGTTTCCACAATCTATTGTATTCACTTTTTTTCATGATTCATGGTGTTTTATCTTCAGGAGCAAAAGCAAGGCAGTTCTGGGATCTCCACTGATGAGACTGGTTCTTCTGGTAACCTGCCAAAGCCTGTAGTTACCAGGTTTCAGAAGGCAGTGAAAATCATGGTCGTTTATACCAGTCTTTAAATAAACACTAAAGCAACCTCTAGAGTTTATTAATTTAAGGTAGTTGCCTAAGTTTGAGCCCTACTTTTATATCTGTTCTAATTACTATTCTGTATTTTAAAGGTGTTGTGAGATGTTATTCTTTCTCCCATACCTTCCCTTGTTCCCCCATCGATACTCATGTTTTGTCCATCCCAGCTTCCATTGTTTCATTTCTTTTCTCTCCCCTTTTCCCAAGTTTCCAGCATAGCCTGGAAGGGCAGCTGCAACTGCCTTGGTGTATTACAAGTATGGCACAAACTCAGCCAGCTGTTTAGCAGGATTTGCTGGGCAAAGATGCATAGGAGCAGCAGCACGGCACAGAAAGCATGGATGTGATAAAATACGATAGAAATGCAGAGAGTAGCTTGTATACTTGAAATGTGTTTCTGTTATAACACTGTCTCCTGTTTCCTTGCTGATATGTTCCCCTGCTCTTAGTGCCCTCCCATCTTTCTTCTTCAGTCTCTTTCCTTTTCTTCTCACTGTTCCCTTTTGCTCTTTTTCCCACAGCATATCCCCAGTCTGCATCTTTGCAGGATATCTCAAACCCTATGTCCTTTTTGCACATCTCCTAGAGCTGCTGTGTGTGGAAAGCAACAAACACTTGGAATTCACATGCAGCCCGTCACCCCAAGCACCTGGTGCCAAAGCAAATGTCTGGTTAAAAAACTAAGCTAGGCTTTGTAGTGGTGAGTGCTAACAGAATAATACACAATGGGTTAAAAGCTGTTGGATGGCTGACTGGGGCTTGTCAGCAGCACCTAGGGCACCTCTGTACTCCCTGGTCTGCCATGCCATCCCCTTTATTACTTATGTCACACTGAAAGGGCAGGTTCTTACCTGCCAGCCTGGGGACAAGGAGAGGTGCTAGCTTTTCTTCCTGCAGTCTGGGCTTTCAGAGGGTGCCTTTTATTAATTGTTTGATAAAAATCTATTTTCCCCATATACTGTCTGATTTTTTTTCCTTGTCATAAGGGGAAATATACATTCTTCACTCCTTTTGTCAGACATGCTCAGTTTTTCAGACCACTTCTATTATCAAGATTATTACTGAAAATAGATGAATAATCTGATAATCACAGCAGGATTTCTAGGAATTTTAGATATACAAAACATCTCTCAATTTGTCTCTACAAGACTATTTCACAAGCTGATCAGAAAGCAGGCTCTGCTCTTCAGACTGTTTTTTTTTTTCTTAATTAGCCTGAGATTCAGACAAATAAAATCAATGAGCTGAAGTCTGACACACTGATTTATTTTCAGGAGCAAGGTCTCACTCTGTAATATCGTCTGAGACCGTATTCCTCCTTAGTCTAATTTGCTGAATTCCAGACAGAGGTCATATAAAAACAGTCACACATACAAAAAGATGTTTTTCCTTCAACCCATCATTCTTAATTACAACATCCTTGAACCATCCTTTTTCTCCTTAATATTTACACCAATCTAATGTTTGTGCACTGTTATCATCTCTCCTCAGTTTCATAGTCCAGCTCCCCATGACTACCTCCCCTAATCTTTGTGGCAGGGAGGAGTGGTGGTGATTGCAATTGTTGTGTATCCACTGGCAGCCTGACAGATGCTCACACAAGACTGCTATCAGCCAGCTCCTCACATTACCTGGCAGCAAACCATCCAGCTCTGAGAGGTTGCTCAGCATATGAGAAACCACCGTGGCAGCCCCAGATGGTCTCAGGCTGGATTCCTTTGCTCCCACCTTCCCTCCTGCTCTCCATTCAGCAGTTTTACAGCTAGTTTTACAACTGTCTTGCCCCAGTTGCATGCATGCAATTGCATAGTGGGATGGGTCAGAGAACTCATCTGGCTGAAAAACAGTGTGAAAAAAGGACACTTGGTGCAAAGGGAGGGGGTAGGCAAAGTGCCCAGCAGTGTAAGCTGAGGAAGAAGGCGTACTGGCCAGAGGGGCTCAGTCTCTGCTTAAAGCTACCTTATGGCAGGCTGCCCTTCTCCTTCTGTGTGAAACATTCCTCAGTACCAGCCCATGTGGAGGGGACAAATTTACCCATCCATTTAATGATTTAAAGGTGGAAGGAGAATGTCACTTCTACAGTAGGATATATAATTACTTTTTAGTTTCTTGATAGACATAGTGCAAGTAGATACTGTTTAAACTACAGGAAAAGCTCTTAGAGACAAGGTCCACACAGAGGACAGAGAGCTCTTTTTCCATGGAGCGACTGTTCTGCATGCATCTTGGTCTGTAGAAAGCAGCTATGTACCTGTTTAGAGAGGAGATGTTTAGGAGTTTCCATTCACTTATAGCAGGACAGGCTTAGCTATAGTGCCTCTGATCTGCATGTTCCTACCAGAAAAATTGTCTTGGACGAAACACTGTACTATTGCTTTCTACATCTCAATAGGCGGGGGATATTCTTCTAACAGTGAATGAGATCTGTCTCAGTTTTGTCAGACTGGGTCAATTGTGGCTAAGAAAAGATGACAGCTCCCCCAAAATCCCCATTTCTCCAGGTTGTATAACAACTTCTTAAAACACTAGCTTAATTTCTAATGGCTTGAAGTGAGCACATATCGAGACCATTAATAATATGAGGATGTCCAAGAAAAACTGGGAGAAAAGCATTAGGAAAAAAACTCTTACAACCTCCCAAGGAATCTAATCATGATAGGGTGAGAAAAGAATGTGGCCGTGGATTGATGGATGATGTGCAGATATTTTTTGTTAGAGACTTATGAAACAAGTAGAAAGTCCAGATGTTTCAGAGACACTAAATAGTTCAATATTTCTGAAACGGGTGTTGTCAAGGGAAATAGTTAACACTGAGATGCCCAAATAGGATATATCTTCCACTTGGCTTTATTAGTTGGTCTAACTGAGGTTTTCTATAAAGAAAAGATTTTGAGCTTTAGCAGAGCAACTCTCTTCAGTTTATTTCAACTAACCACATCAGATTGCCAGTTGTAACAAAACTGAATGTGAGTATAGGACCTGACTGCTGCTCTATGTAACTGGGGGAGAGGTGGTAATGGGGTGATTGTGGGATGGTGAAACCTTCAGTTCAGTTTTATCCGTACTGCAGAATCCTGGAGAATGGACATTTCACTCAAAGTAATTGAAATTGCTCTATACACACTCATTTCTGACTTAAAAGATAACTATTTTTTACCCCCTCAACTCTTCAGAGATTTGCACCTAGTCAATTCAGTTTGGAAACTACAGATGTTCTTCTGCACTTCTGCCTTCCCCATCTTCTGTTTTCCATTGGCAACAGCTCTGTTGCTTTTTCTATTGTTACATATCTTCAGCCTAGAAGACGCTCTAGATCACTGACCCAGTTGTCTAAGTACTTTAGGGAGCTTTCTCAGAAGACAAAAAAATTCCTTTAATTTGTGATTGGCTTTGCTAATCAATAGCAGTTCTTCAACACTGTGACAACCCCTAAGTCAGCCTCAGCTTTGCAATAGATTTGCCTTGACATTTTATTTTGGTGAATTTTCAAAGGAAGATCAAATCTTGCTTCTAGGCTTTGTTCCAGTCAACCCAGTGGCTTCCCTAGTAGCAGCACACCTGGCAGAGTCTTCTGCAGTCTGCATAAAGTTTTCTCCATCACCGCTGGGGCTTGGCTGCTGGTTCGCTGCTCCTCTCAGCAGGCTGTCCTTGAGCAACAGTCTTCCCTCTTGGTGCCAGGATTTTAATCTGCAGTCTCTGGGCTGCCCTTCCACCAGCTCTGCAGGGATAGAGGAACAACTCTGCCTTCCAGAAAGTACGTGGTGTCCTTCACAGATGTTCATAAGGATCTTTTAAAAACTTTCTACCACTTAATCTCTTGTAACTTATTCTTGACCTGATGGGCACTGGGTATTTTCCCTTTCTGATATTTCTGGAAGAAAGGTTTTCTGACCCAACCATTATTACACATTTTCATAACCTTCCTTCATAACTGCATTAGTGAAGGGTCTCCCACTGGCTTGGAAGATGCACATATACTCCTTCCCTTGGAAATAAAAAAATCAGTGAGCTGTTAACATTCCTTTCTCCATCACTTTGCAGGGTTTGTGCTCATATAGCTGGTGCCTTACCAGCACCCACCTGTAAGAGGCTATTACGCCTGTTCGCTACAGCATTATCCCTACCCACATTCACATCACAAGGAATTGCAATTGCTTAAGGTAAAGACCCTATATACTGCAAGTCTGTCAGGCAATAGCTTCCCTTCTGGTAAATGCCTTTCTGCAAAGAATCTGAAGTCATTTATGAACACAAAGCAAACCATTTTCATACCAGCTGAGGTAGACTGGCAGGTTTTATTTTGTTGCTTGCTGTCCTCTCTACAGGGGAAATATGGTCAGAAATAGAATTTAATTTAAATTTTAGTATTCCTACCTATTGTACAAAATCTTCCAATATTTCCTGATGGCAATTCTGAAAAAAAAAACCAACTTGTATTGTAGATAGCATTTGCTTTGGACCCAAGGGGTGATGTATGCATGTTTAGAGGTGTGTGTGCATAAAGACACATGCCTCTTGCTTTGTGTATAGAAAATGTTATTCCTCAGCACCTGAGAGCACCAAGAGCATTAGTAATATAGAAAGTAGAACAAAGAAAAATATCTAGTTTCTAAGTGTGACCAGTTTATGCAAGATGTAATCATTGTTGGGACCACTAAAAATTGCATGACCAGCAATGATTTATTAGTAGTGCAGAATCCAGGGAAATACTCCCCTCTAAATTATTATTTCGCTGGCTCTAAGCATTCAATAAATTCCCAGCTTGAGCCAGGGAATTTATTTTGTCCTCTTCTCTATATTTGTCTGTGGTTTGCATTATCATTCACTAAATATATTTGGACATAGCACTACCTTTCTTGATCTGCAGATTCGAAAACTTTTGTGACTCCCCCTTCGACCCTCTTCCCTTTTAGGAGTTTCAGAAATAAATCAGTAACTAGCACTCATATAATGAACTGTGCTCTTTTTTTGGTGTTATATAATAGCTATATAACTTTTAAATAAGAAGAGCAGAGTAACACAAATGATATAAAAACTCACTAGGCTGAAAGGCTTGAAATGTATCATTTTCATGTTTACACTGCAAAATTTCTCCTTTTAGAAACTTTGTAAAAGTAGATCAGAAAACATATATTATTTTGTCTGAAAAAAAAAACCACCACACTCCTATCACCAATTATTTTTATTAACAACTTAAATATTTTATGGAAGTCTCTTTTTGCACTAATTTCTGCCATTTTCAAGAAAATAGAGGAAGAAGTATTTGTCATCAAGTGCCAAAATGAATCAGTAAAGTTACCTGGGTCTGAAATGAACCAGACCAAAAAGTATCTCATGTTGCCTAATAACTACATGCTAAAGATGATTAAGCCATTGCTAGCAGGATTGGTCAAAATCACATTTATTTGTCTTGGCTGTGAGTTTGCTGACAATGTTACCAAATACAGGGGGGTTGGGGAATCTGCTGTTTCCCACTTTGAGAAGAAAAGGGGGGCAGATTTGGCTTTCAGAGACTCAGTTCACACAGGTAACCACCAGTGTTTCATGATGGATTTTGAGGAGTTCCTGCTAATAAAGAGATATGCTCCACTATTGCTGTAACACCAATTAAGGAAAAGAAACAGCACACAAATTTCCAAAATTCAGTGAATTTGTGTTTCATTGCTAAAAACAAAGAAGAAAGATGCATTGTATATGGCCTAGACATGGGTAGTTTTTTCATCCAAATCAGGAAGAAGCAGAAAATATATGCTACAGCATGGGTGGGATGGGTCATCTAAAACAGCAGACAAAGATATATCATTTGAGCCAAGAAATCATAAATTGGGCCTTCTGGTTTTGTTTTGAATTTTTCAGACACGCTGGTCTGGACATTACTGGCTTTGTAGCCATGACAAGGCTGGTGTTTGACTCTTACTCTTCTTTTTTTTTTTTTTGCTAAGATGCTAGACAAGTTCATCTTTTGAAAATTAGCACATGTGATTAAATACACAATGATAAAAGCACTTATATTATTTCCATAAATTCCCCTGACAGCCATTTGAATGCAAATTGAGCAGAAAGAAACCCTGTTTAAACGAATTAATAAGGAAAGGCGGCAGGGAGATGTGGAGGGATAAATGGGACTGAATACAGACAGAGTAGATACAACCTCTTGAAAATTAAGTTGGCTCATATTAAATATTATTGAAGAAGGCTTTTTAAACATCATTATTTAGGGTCAGAGGCCTCTTCAGTTCATTTATCCAGCTTGAGTGCACTGATACAGTCAAGATAGTGGAACATGCTTCATCTATTTCAATACTGCAAACCAGGTATTACCTGTTATGTGTTGGCTTTCTTTCCTTTTGTCTCCATGAACAAAAGAAACAACAATCTCTTCACTGAAATGATAACAGCACAAAACTGAAATGATACAGCACAAAAATTGTGTCATAAGTTTAGAATCTAAAGCAAACATATCTCCTTTCAATGAGGCTCTTTGGTTGTGCTTGCTGCCCTGGTGTGTGCAGGTTGTAGGAGATAGATACCTGTTAGAAGACTTACAATAAAGCTACACTTAATCAGTCAACTAGTTTATTTTATATTGAAACTGAGAAGTAAGATGAAAGTTTTTAAAACTTTGGAATGTGGTAGATTATTTAGATTGGGTTTCTCTGAGAAAGGGATACACTACTCAGTGCTAACATTGCTTTCAAGTACTGTTCCTCTACACTGCTGTAGCGAAACTGAAGCTATGGCAGTGGTACTAACTCTAGAGTCTGAAGATGAAGAGCAGGGAGGGTAGGGAGAACGGTAGGGCAGAAATACACTTCTCCCTGTAAGCCCACTACTAAAAAAATGAGAAGGAACCTGCAGGTTCACCTAGGTGTTAGTCATCCCTGTGTTGGATGTATTGGAAAGGATTAGGGAAAATAAAATGGATGGAAACTAATCTTGTGTGAGGTAGTATGGAGAATACAACTCCAGAAGGAAACCAGAAAGGAACTAGGCATATCTCACTACATGTTCGTAAATCCAGCATCTGCTGAATACATCTGTATGCAGTCCTTTCACATCATGAAACCCAGAAGGTAGATACAGACATAATGAAAAAACAAGCATGGGTTGCAAGAAGTGGCACTGATGATTCACTGTGTGGTATTACCACTACTCAATTGCTATTCAGCTCTGGTGAGTCAGGGATAACTGTACAGATGGATATATCGTGTTCAGAAGAGATACAAAGTTTTCATTTTAAAATGAGTTACTTAATCTTAAATAACTTCCTTTTTTAAGAAAATTTTAATCCCTATCACTATTTTTTCACTAAAACAAACTTAACAAAGTTCAAAATATTTGAGGCTGAAATAGCTACATGAACCCATTTGGTTTAAACAGAATCAGTTTGAACTTTCAGAATCACAGAACACAGTTCCATAACTCAGCCTATAAGCAAATCCGAACTTCATATTGCCTGAAAATTAGAAATGAATTGATTTCAATTATAGGAAAGAAATTAATAATACATTTAAATAACAGCATGAACTGTCCATAAATCTGAGATAGTTGGTAGTATAATTTAATCCAATAGCGATTGCTTGAAATATGTAATAGAAGAGATTCTAAATTGTGAACAGATATCCTTTCTTTGTGGCTGACTGGGTTTGAGTTCACATTGTTCAAAAGATATATGTGGGTGTTCAGCTACAGGTGAAAGAAATGAACTATATTCAACAGATCCTTTCTTGCATGCAACACATCAAAAAGACACAGCCAAAATCTATAAACTGCTTAGGCAAAAGACGCTTCAAAATTAGTCTTTCATGAAAGCCATTGTTCAATCATCTTCTTAATATGAACCAAGATGCAAGTATATAATTCCTATATCAGGTATTAGACTATTGTGCACACACTACCTCCATAAAATGATAGTACTGCAGTGCAAAACTCAGCTTTTATCCCAAAGGATTCTCTGTCAAAACTAAAATCCAAGACAGGCTGGGTCTGCCTTTTCTCCTCTGAAACAGCTGCAGAAAGGAGTCATAACTGCTCTGTAGGTACATCAGGACTTCATTCTGGTTACGAATAATGAAATCAAGCCCCGTGTTTCCAGACAAATTTGGTTGGGTTACTAAAGTGAAAGTGCCTTGGGAAGCTTAATGTGAAAGGATTACAACCTTGCTTTGCTGGTCTTTGGAAGGCCTTAGTCACACAGGGAAAGCACCACAGTGAGGGCCTACGTTTTGAACAACAGCTTTGCTTCCGAGTCCAGATGATCTCCCAGTCAAAACCACTTCATATTTGATCTTCCTTTCTGCAAAATGGAAGTGAAAAAGCCCTCACTTTTGTAAAAGATGTTGTGAAGCTTGAGTCTGTGGGCTTGTAAAGCTATATGGATAACAAAGGAGAAAGAATGTAAGAGAATAACGATGATAAATCAGGATGTTCCAATAACACAAAACTATAGCCATAGTTTTGTGCTGTTAATTGAAAATCTATTGATTAAATATTGATGTGAGAGAAAGAATTGATAGAAATAGATTAAATATCATGTATCAGATAAAACATCCTCCCTAGAGAGCTAACAGCTAGTACTGTCCAGGCAGACATTCAAGGGCACTCCATAAAACCTAGATAAACATGGGAAAATATTGACACAGCTTCATCTATTTTAACTGTTCTGTGTGGATGGCAAGGTAGTTTAGCAACAGGTCATGTAGCAGTCACTGTCTAAAAACATGCATACTTCAAACTGTTACATATACCTATAGACAACTGTTCATGTGATGATGGCCTGAATGTCAGCAATCCAAGGGGTTTCGCCTCATATCAGACAGGCAATGGAAGGCTTCAAACATAACTGGTAGCCTTGAAAGACAACACTACTTACTTAAGATTCCCAACACTAAGTTGTATGTCAAATTCCAAACCCTGCCCTATTTCCCAGCAAGATTTCAATTGCTTGAACGGAGGAGAGGGAATTGAGTTAAATAGCCAATTAAGATAACACTACAGAGAATGATTTTGAGATGTTGTCTGGAAGTGGTCTGATCAGAGCTATGGGCATTGTTCCACGTTGTTAAAGGAGCTAAGCTGTGATGTTGGTTCACCTTTGTGCTGAACTGCACCACAGATGCCACCTTCTATTGAGAAATGTTGTCTGCAGCCACTGAGGGGCTCAGTGCACAAGGCATTCCCAGGCCTCACAGCTAGTAGGGTTAGGGTTGTAAGAAAAGGAGGTATCATCCTTTGAATGCTAGGGCCTTTTTTAGGCTCTTAAAGATCAAGAGCTGAAGGAGGAAATTAATGAAAGTTTACTGGGCTTTTGTGGTTTTAGTTGAATAGGTAAGATGAGGATCACTGTTCTGAAGTAGTCAAAGATTCTGGGCAGGCACTAGACCTACCTGCTCAGAGAACCTCACAATGGCCTTGAGATGAAAAAAAAACAAAGTAAACCTGCCTGCCCTGGGGAAATGAGGCAAGCAGAATGATCTGGCCAGCCAGAGAGAAGAAATTCACTTCTAGGTAATTAGAGAAGGGAGCCCAGAGAACACCACGACCAAGGATCAGGGGGTTGTCTTGCAAGTACTTTAAAAAGAAACTAATTCTCTGTTTCTGAAATACATTTGTCCTAAGCAAGGAAAGGTGATACCCATGATCCCCTCTGGTCAGCTTGAGCAGAGCTGCCAAGGTCACCCAGCATTTGGTCACTGCTATGGAAAGTCACCTTGCTCCAAATATTTCAGGTTTGGTTTTTCATCTACTGAAGACTTTTCTTCCTGTGGAGATCCATTCCATGATGTGGAAATGCTGCAGACATGAAGAGAATTCACAGATGGGGGGGAAAAGGTGTAATCCCAAAGTTTTGTGAGACCATCATCACCACGGTCCCCATAACTGAAAAACAAAAGCTGTAAGTCCCCATAAGCGGGTTGATCAACTGCTTTAGCATGAAGATGACACTGAAAACATCAATGTATTATTTTTTATTGTTTTTCAGACAATATTTTCTCCAATTGCCATTTTGAGCATGCATATCTATCTTCCCTACAGCACTCTTTAATCAAGTTACTTTGGTAATCTTTTTCCCTCTGAATTTCCTATACTTTTTAGCTTAAGAAACGGAATCTGATATACTGTGGTATTGAAGTAACCACAGAATACAGACATGCAGAAGAGACACTGCTCAGTAAGAGCAAGTAATTTCCTCAGATGAGGAAAATCCCCAGCAATTCTGAAGGAAAAATCAATATTGTAACTTTTTATGTATTCCAGACATAACGTCCCATAAATACTTATGAAAAGAGCTACTTTATAAAATGCATATAGAGAATATTTTTCCTTTGTTCTATAACCACAGATAGGGCTAAACTTTCCACATAGGAAACTCTAAAATGGGGAAAATATGATGGCATTCACCTTACCATATGGAGGCCTACATATCTCAGTATAGTGGTGGTGTCCAACATGCTTATCTGCACTCCCACTTGATTTTACATCTGCCTAGCTACCCAGGAGAACAATGCATCTGGAAAGGTTGAATAGGCCAAGGGAGTTTACATGTATTTTGCAATGTTCTTGAGAAAACTTAACTGGAGGGAGGTCAACATGTTTTTTTTTTCCTTGCATCTCTTTGCATTAAATAAAAACACATTGTATATTTTTTGAACATCCTGAGATCTGTTTTCTTTCACTAGGAACACAGAAACGTATTTGAAAGTGTTTGCTTTTGAGAACCTTCTATGCAAGGGGAATGCTTGAGAGGGCGTAATATGAAAGCTAGTACTGAGCAACAGATGTAGATAAAAAGAAAAAAACAGGTTTCTGATGGAACAGATTACAGCAGAAAATGCTTTCTGAACAAGTTTGTACAGTTGCAATAAAAAAATTAGCATCTTTGGTATTTATGGGAGTGATCCTCGGTATCCTGTGACTGAAAACATGGGAATAGTTCAAAGCTGTGTGAGGAGCATTTCAGACTGGATAGCAGGAAACATTTCTTTACTCAGAGGGAAATCAATCACTGGAACAGGCTTCCTAGAAAGGTGGCTGGTGCTTCGAGCCTGTCGTTGTTTAAGAGGCATTTGGACAATGCCCTTAATAACAGGCTTTAACTTTTGGTCAGCCCTGATATAGTCAGGCAGTTGGACTAGATGATTGTTATGGGTTCCTTCCAAATGAACCATAATATTCTAGTCTATCTATGAAAAAAATCCCAGTCAGGGCAAAATTAGCAAGGAATAAAGCAAGTAAAACATTCTAAAATATTGATTAAAAAAAAAAGAGAAAAATATTTCTGTATTCTTTGAAAACCAAATACTAAGTAAATATGTATTCATAATCATCAGTGAATTTCAGAAGCCTAGGCTATTCTCTTTATTATTAGGGTACTAACCAATGGAGTTGTCAGAAATAAAGAATTGATTATTTGTTGAGAAATTTGATTACTTGCATTGTGACTAAGACCAGTTTAATAGCTGTGAGAACTGAATAGATCTTTGCAAACCAATGAGTCCACCAGGATTTCTAGAGCAGGATGTTTTACCTGCCAAGTGGTTTCTCTTCATTGCTTGGAAGAGGAGAGCTAGCTTTCCTGCCTCATTATCCTTTCAATTGTTTTCTCAAATTTAAATAGCATACTGCAAAAAGGAAATTATTTCTTCTGCGGCCATGGAAGAAGATACCCAGGTAAAAAGATAGTAATCCTGTATTTGAATACCCAGACATTAACTTCTATATACCTGATTTAACTTTAACTATGGAAATAAACAAATATTTCTGCATCAATCTTGAACCACTCTGAAAGGCAGAACAGTTGTCATAGTTAAGCAGTAAATAAATACTCAGCAACATCCATGACTCCGGTGACTTATACTCTAACCAGTTTCTCTTTTAAAGTTGAAACACGTCTGACATTGAAACACAGAGAACTCTTCAAAATAGTTAAGGAGATGATCTGACATCATGTTCATGTTCTAATTTAGGATGTCTGTTATACTTTTTATTGTTAAAGTTTCTTTTTAAAGTAATACATAGCTTCAAACAGACAGGATTTGCCAGTTTAATGAACAATGCAACATACCTTTATCAGCTTTGATATGATAGAGTTGTAAATGTTGTAAATGTTAAGTCAGGAGAGAAACTTGGTCCTTGCCCTATAATACAGCTGAAAATGCTGATCCACTAAGGTAGACCCATTCAGAACATTCTTCCACTTACAAAAAACAACTGTAAAAGCAGCTTTTTTTTTCCCCCATAAAAAAGAGGAAAATATTGCAGCTTTTCTTCATCTATGGGAATTCAAAGCACTTCATTTAGCATCAAATGACATTATTTTATATTAAATACAACAGCATCCTTCCTTATTTAAATAGCACGTTTCAGGGCTGTGTCAGTGAGTACAACCTAATGATCCAAAGGTTCACTTGCAAGTGATGTGTTTTGCAGATACACTATTCAGCTCCTAGTGATATAAGAAAATTAATTTACACACCAATTACCACTGCGAGGCTTGCTGGGCAGAAACCAGTCCAAACCTAACAAAGGAAAGGGCACTCGTGTTTCCTTCACGTCACTGGAGGCACACTGTTTACAGTGACTTTAGGCATAAAACTAGGAAAAAAATCATCATCCGTCCTAAGTTTCTGACAGTATTTTTGTGACGGAGGAACATTGCCTGCCCCTAGAAACATAAATGTAATCTTCTGTAAAGTAACACAACCATGGCAGCAAAACAGAACACTGCACGTGGCTTCCCATGCCCACAAGCCAGCTCTGTACCACTTAAACCAGCTTTGGAACCTACTGTCTGTCTCACCTTGCTCTTCTGCACAGTGCCAACCACCTGCACCAGAGACCCAACACCCTTCTGGGATGTGACACATAGCACGGCCCCGCAGTAGCCACCTACAGCCCCACTCGCTTGCTCCAAGGGCAGCACTGCCATGCTCCTGCGGCTGAGGCAACCCAGAGTGCCAGGAGTGCAGGGTGGGACAGCGGCTCTTACACCGGGCTCTTCCCTCACAGCAGCAAGAAGGAGGCCTGAGTGGCGCCGGGGGAGGGGGAAAAAGGCCTTGCCCAGGGGAGGGGAGGCCTTCCACATGTCTCCTCTGGCCACCGAGGAGGGGGCTTTGATCTGCCCGGGGGGACAGTGCGCCAAACCGTCCCTCATTCAAATGAATCTGCCAGACAGTTGGGAGACATTCCTCAAAGGGTCACCACCAAAGGGCCGCAAAGGAGGGTGGGTCCGGCCCATGCTCCTTTATAATGTTTCCTTACTGCCTCATCTGTCTGCTGAGCAGGCCTGCTGTGATTTCCCCCCACATCCAGGCTCAATTTGTATGCAAATCCTCCCTCATTTGTTCTTGCTCCCTTCAGAAAGGACAAATTTAGTATAATAACTGTAATTGCTTTAATAACATGAAAAAAAGACACCTTTATGGGACCAACAATCAAAGACTGAAATTGTAACACAGCATGACAGGTGTGGAGGCACGCCACCATTACCGATTTTCCCATTTCAGTATTTCTTTCATCATCTTGAAAAGTGCTTATCTCAGTAAGCCAGGCATGGCTGGCTTGTGGCTCCTGAGCTCCATGCAGTTAGCGACAAGCTAGGTGGGGCTCCCACGGCTGGGGCATGTTGCCGTTGAGCTGAGCAGCTGCTGGGCATTTGAGCCCCTCTCCAGAGGAAGATGTGGGTTGGCATGACCTGATGAGGCAGAGTTGCTATCAGTGCCTCTCAGACTGGCACCTCCTCTCAGCTCTCTGCTGGACATACTACATATCTTATACCCTACAGGTCATAGGTTCAGGCAGATGGCTATCCCTGCTTCTCATCGGAGAGACAGAGGTTTTGGTGCCATTTGGAATGGTGGCTTGTATCTCCAATTACACTAAGCTAACCTTCTGTGCCCCTCTTGCTGAACTGGACAATGTCTATGCTTGGCAACTTTTTCTGGTTTAATTCCAAGATTAGAATATGAGAATATATTTTCAGCATCAGTCAGCTGGACCAGGATATGCTTGATCTTGGCTTTCAGCTATACTCAAACCCATTGGCTAACAGTTACATTTTCTAGTTAATATTTGCACTGTAATGTGTAATTTTAATCATAAAACCTCAGAGTTTTACAGTCCTCCTGTAATAGCCCCTGCTTTACCAAAAGATAAACCCTTTCAAAACCTTACATGCAGGCAGGAATTACAAAGATCAATTCAGAAACTGGAAACATACATTAGTAGTGACCACCTCCTTCAGGACTTAATCGGGTTAGATGTAAAGTGGTTTTCACAAATGAAGTGCTTGAGAACATGCTAATCACCAGTATCCAGGTACTAAGAAATGACAAGCTTAAAAGAAGAAACAGTTATTCTTCCATATGAGTTGACCCAAACCTGAAGACAAAATTGCCTGCTGAATCTCTCACAAGCAACCAGAAGACTTAACCATCCCAAAGCAGTGTTGTGGGAGATTTCTCCTCATACAACCCTGCATGCATTTTCTTTACTGTCTTGGTCACCAAGACATCTACATATGAAAATACAACATATTGTTTGACCTTGATATTAAAATTATTCGGAGATCAAAAGCAAGTGCTAAGAATAGGCAAGATAGTTATACAGCCCATAATAGTAAACTCCTGTATTACTGGCACCTCTCAATAGAGACAGGCCTGAACTGAAACCTCAGGTCTGCACATCATATCAAGAGAAAACAAACAAAAAGCTGAATTTCTGTCTCGGGTCTCAGGGGGTTACCAGGAATGTTGCTGGTTCTGGTGCTTGAGTGTTTGGTCCTCTTCATACTGCAGGAAAAATAGAGGGACGAAAAAAGCACTCTTTAGTCTGCAAGTGAGCACTAAAGTCAGCTTGCCATGTGAATGAGAGAACCCCAAGGAACAAAATCCCAGCAACGTGCTATCTTTGGGTAAACATTTGTTTGCAATATCTTTTTAAAATAATACTGTCGACTTCAGTGATTGACGATTTCACCCCATTTATCACTGACAACTAGAATTATTTTTTCAGCTGTGGATCATGCTAATTGTGGAAGCTAATAGGGAGGAATGTGAAGTAAATGGTCTCAATACCTTTAGTATATGTGATGACTTTACCAGACTTGCAGTACTGTATTTACTGTAACCAAAAGGTCATACTCTATATTTTAAATGTAAACAGTGAGCTTTTCTGCATCAGTCACACTCCTGCAAATTATGCACAAAAATATTTTTAAAAAGGTAATTAGCATTTTTTTATTTTTTAATTATTACTATAATTAACCTTAGTTTTAGATATTTGAAGGAAGGCTTTGAACTGTAACTGACACACATGTGTAAGCCAGAGAGGATTACTACCATCTCATTGGCAAAAAAGGCAATTTTAAAAAGATGGACTAAGGCTCTTATAATTCACATTATTGACACTGAGTGCTCATTTCTTCTGTGTAGCACGGTAAATATTGAGGCAATAATGAGATGGAGTTGTTCATTCCACTGTTAAATAAAAAAAAAAGGCAATTTCCCAGATACTGCAGTTTAATCAGTGTTGATTTTAAATGGTACAACCCCATTCACATCTTGAATCTCTAGGTCTTTCAAAGACACCATACATGGGAATGCTATAATAAAATAATTCAGATGTAGTTTTGCAAACAGGAATTTGTTGTTATAAGCATTAAAAATACACAACTTTATACTGGCATGAACTGAGTCTTTGAAAGGTATTTAATAATACTGTAATTTGGGTGTGTACACTCCCCTGAGCATATGCTATTAGAACATGATAGCACAGCAAGCTTATTATCAAATGTACATGAAGCTCATTTCAAAAAATAGCAAGACTTGTATTAGTGGAAAATGGATACGTGCTTTCTAGTAAATGAAATAAAGTGACACAGGACAGAAAATGATATTTTAGCATGTGCTACAGAATACAGAACAGATTAATTTCTATATAAGAATTTTTTAGTGTCAACACACAACAGGAATTGTTGCTGTAAGGGGACTGTGTCAAAGTTGACAGGCCGAAAATGTAACCTACCATAAAATTAAACTTTTTATGAAATGCCCTTTTGATCCTGAAAAATCTATCAATGTTCCAAATCCAAAACTCTCACATTGCTAAAATACCAACTACTTTGTTGTGTGATATGCTATTAAACTTAGTTTGGTTTTGCAACATGTATATGCAAATCACTATTATGCTCTCTTCTCCACAGTCTTTGGGACTACACGTTTAAACAGTACTAGGTCTTTTGTTTAAGATCTCCATGATTTAGCATTTCAGTTAGCAGTAATTTATAACAAAGCTATAATATGAGGCTTCTGTACTCCAATTGTAAATGTCTTCTTAGAAAGAGGGCAGTTCTTCATATGTGGAAATTGCCAAACCACAAAAAGATTTATTTTTGTCTTATTTTACTTAATACATGCAAATACTTTCCAATGCATATTGAAATGCAATAAACTGTAGTTACATGGCATAGTAACAAAAATGAACAACAGCATTTCACTCTTTCAAGGTGACAGATAAAAAAGAAGTGCTATGACTTCTGAGTTTATTTTTTGTCAGTTTTAGTTCACAATCTAATAGTGAGAATTGAGAAAATTAATTGTGAATGGCTTTCCTTATACTACACACAATTCATGCCTCTTAATTATTAGCATGTGGACAGGTTCTGAAATATATGTATAGATTCTTCATGTGTGAGGAAATGTATCCCAGAAATTAACAGTGCAACTTTTCATTACAAATACGGTCTTTACCAAACCCAGGCTATTTTCAGGCAATGACTCCCTCTATTTTTGTAATAGTATTATGGCTGGGCATAGATCATGTCATTCCATGTCTTCACTGCCTCAACTCTTAGTTTTCTGTAATCATTCCAAATCACCACAGGACACTTTGCTGAAGACTTTTGTTGGGTTTACTGTAAACCTGACAACTAGATGATTGGAGTATCTATCTTCCATTCTCCCTGTCTTATCACCACAGATAACTGGAGCTGCATAGAATAGTCACATTTGGGTATCTGTCTTTTTTAGACAGTTTCTGTGACTAAAAAAGTATATTTAAGACATCATAAATAGTAGTGCTGATTGTGTTTGATGCACACACACTCCACTAACAAGGTGGTCCTAAATATATTCCATCAAACCCCACCAGAATACTACCAAATGTAACATTTTCTTACGAAAACTGGTGAATGAACAAGCAGTATGTACAGCATACTTCAGCTTCTCTAAATACAGCTGTGATAAAAGCTGAAATACATTATAAGCAGCTAGTATTAAGCATAAATGTTTCAGAATTGAGACCTGAAATTAAACCTGATCTTCAGTCCGACCCACACAATCAAGTTAGTCACTTCACCCAAGAGGGCTGAGGATTGACAATGGTAATGATCTTTTCCAGTCCCTTCAGCTAGCAGAATTCAGCAGCCTTACTTGATTTCAGGGTTCTTTTCAAGTCAGATATGGTATGTTTTTTGTTTTCACATAGAATGTGGGACTCTTTCTCATGTTAACCTAGGCCCTGGATGACTAACCCTATAGCTGACACAAACAGATGTTTTTATTTGTTTGAACTATTTAGGTCAAAGGGCTAATGAGCTAATGAGAATTCTTTCAAGAGCTATCAAATGGGGCATGATTAGCAGATTTTTAGTTCCTACTTACATGAAACAAAATAATTGAAAAAAAATATTCTGAGTATACAAATCTTCCATTTCCATCCTAGACTTGGCAAGAGGCAGATTTAAAAATAATAAAATGAAAAAAAGCATACCTCAGTAGCTGAATCAGCAACTCCAGTCTGGCTCAGCAGTCCTGTACTTCCATCAGCAGCTACAATTTGCGTTGTTAGAGTCTCTTCTACTCAAATAATGTTTGATAGGATAACACTGAGCTGTCTCAGCAAACTTTTATTTTTCCCATTGTATTTTCCTTTGCTCAACTTCTGTAGCTTTTTTTTTTCTGGTGCACATACTTTTCTATGTCACTTTATTAAACATTAATTTCTAGTCATATAAATGTGTCCCTCAGGTTAACATTATAGAGTAATTGCATAAAAATCATTCCAATCTTTGTTTGAGCTAAACCTGCAGTATATTTTAGATCAATTTCCAGAGGAACAACATCTTGCTGTGGACATAAATCAGCTAATTTTTGGAAGTTTCTATTTTATATATGTATGTGTGTGTGTGTGTGTGTGTGTGTGTGTGTAAATGTGTAATTATGTATAATTTAGCAGTGATTATACAGTAATTTTTTTTTCATCTAGGAGTAAATAATTTATCTCCAAGACTCCAAATCAAGGTAATACACCGTATTCACAAACTGGCTATTACTCAAGAAATCCAAACTTAGCAAGTCAACTCTACACAGTGTTTATTTTCTTTTTTTTCTTTTTTTTTCTTTTTTTTTTGGATAGTGGAAATCATGTATAAATCACAAACAGTACAACTTCCCCATGTCAGCAGTTGCCACTTGAATGGCTCAGCTTCCATGTATAGACACTGTATTTTTAGTATAAAGTCAAGATAATATGGCTGTTAACTAATACTTTTGACTACAGTAAAGATACAAACTTTTGTAATATAAATTAATTGCCATTACAAAAAGGCAACTCTATTAGCTAATACAGTACAAAAATCTGCAACTTCTATAAATATAATGAAATGCGAGAAGTTAACTGAAATAATACATCACAGATTTTTGTATAGCGCATTTGAAGAAGCAAGCTGAGATACACATGGAGCATTATACACCAAGAAAGAATATCAAAACCCACTAAGATTTAACTTTTTTCCATACAAATGCAAGAAGTACAAGTACAGGACACGACATGGAAGCAGTAAGATTACTAGCTCAAAGTGAGTAGACAAAGAGTTCTTACTGACAAGTTGTAAAGTATTAGGCAGCAGACAGAAGCTTGTCAAAACCAGCTGTTGTTGGATACTGATTGATAATGTTTTCATTCTGACGGCTGAGACACTGCAGACAGCCACAGGTCTGAAAAGAAGCCCAATGTGGGCACATACACATACACACACACACATACATACAGAAACTAGTTTAACAGATGGCTAAAGAAGATTAAAGCACAGTATCTTTTTTAAAAAGACAGTGTTCACTCTTCAATGAACTTGCATGGAAAGTAGAGTCTAGTGCCCAAGTTTATTTCACCTAAATGATGAACACATGTGAAAAGATTAAAAGAAACAATTAAGACTGGTGAAGGACAGAAGGACAGGGAAGTGTGACTTGAGCTGCTACGAGCATTTTTAATTCCTCCATAAAAAGGTGAAGGTGTTTGCAGATGTTAAGGTTCACATCCATTAAGTCCATCCACAACACAAAACCACAGAACTACACTCAAAGTAAAGTGAAGTGTTGGTCTTAGCCTTATGCAGTTATGAGGTATTGTTTCAGCCTGTGGTGAGGAATGATCACTGTAAGAAAAGGCATACTCAAAATATTTGGAAAAAAAAAACCAAAAACAACTGCTCCTGTGCAGTTGGTATTTTCCTAGAGAAAAAGCATTAAACATCCAAAGGTCCTGGTCTAAGTGGCCACTGACATATGCCAAAGCCATATCCTCATTGACTATTTGGACCTTTTGCAGGATAGTCATGTAGCACCTTCCAACAGTGCATAGTTGGGAAATCATAACCAAAATATAACTCAGAAGCTCTTAAGTTTTTTGGATCAGTCTCACTGATGGTACAAGTATGGTTTTAAGAATGCAAACCAGTTGGACTTATTTTCATTTGCTGTACCTTTTGGTCCATAACTTCAACATGGGAAAGAAAGGGAAAATCAGTAAAAAGAAAAATATCTTTTAACTAGTGCTCAATGAAAAAGCAGTAAAAGCATTAAATCACTCCTTTTGCCTGCCCAGACTGCCTGCTTTCTCTGGGAAATAATTCCCTCACTCCTCCCCACATTTATTTGTCATTGTCCCTAAACAGGACAGAAATCTGGGGACCTTTATGGACATGTGGGGATGCTGTAGCCTCTGAGCTCATGTCAGATAAGAGAGAGTCTGGAACTGTAAATTGGATGCAATTGCTCTTTAAATCCAGGGAAATGAATCTCCTTAACCCATACAATGGAAATTGATGGGCAGCTGGGTTCCACCTAAATTGATCAGAGAGAACTGAACCAACAGAGGGCTCCTCTCTGTGTTTCAAAATTAACACTTCCAGTTCTTGATATTTCCAAAAGTATTAGGAGCGAAGCAATGGACCTGGCAGAAAAAAGAAGAAACACAAAAGAAGAAGAGATGCCCTTCACGTTTTCTGCCTATTCTATCTTAAAATTAAACAAGGAGCTTAACAGTTTTCTTTCTGATAATAGGAAGCAATCTGAGACAGTGATCATCAGGCCATGCATTTGGGCAAAAATAATTCTGACTGAGCAATGCAAGAAGTTCATGGAAGTTGAAAAGTAAACAAAAAACCTATTAAAAACATCTTGTTTAATAAAGAGTGTAATTGCAAGTAACAGAGAAATGGCTTTTATAAGCCTTTAAAAGCTATTTTTTTATTCCCAAATAAACTACTGAGAAACTACAATAAACTTCAAACTTACTTAAAAAAATAAACAGAGTGGAAAGATGTTACTTAATGCCCTGAAAAAAGGAGTTATGAGTTTTAAAACACCAGCAGAATTGATAAAGAACCACTGACAAGACACATCACTACAGTTTGAGTTTGCAGATGCTCATGCATGAGGGTAGCTAAATGCACAAGGCACAACATTTAAGGTGTGCACCAGTCCAGTGACTGATCTGCAGATACCCTGTTATGACTGACTTAATGGTGAGCCATTAAGTGACTTGGCATGTTTCTTTAATGGGCAAAATCACCTTATAAGGTTTTAAAATATCAAGAAAAGGCAGTCAAAAAACCTGCAAATCTACAACTGGGAAAACTTGGAAAGAGAACATACACACTGTGTTACTGGAACCAAATGATTTTTTTCCAAATGTATTTCAAATGTTTCCAATGAATACCTTTTTGTCTTCTAAGTAACATCAAGCCCAGAGGAAGTTCAAAAGAACATGTTATAATCCCCTGAAAAGAGAAGCTTATAGTACAAACACTGGAAGGCCCTTAACTATGGTATAGATGCCTTGGCAATGTTACAATAACAGTAGCAGTCTGTAAGTGACCGATATAGGAAGAAATACATATTCAACATCAGTCACTCTAACTAGAGATCAGTTCTCCACAGCTGAATTAACAGACATTTGCTTTCTTCTGTTATGCAAAACTACCTTCAATGAAAATTTTTATTTTATCCAACTGTTGTATATTTCTGAAAATTTTGTTACTCAGACCACCTGTTTATGTTACATATTTTTGCCAAGTACTATTATCCCCATACATCTCTTTGATAATTTATGTTTTAGGAAGCTTTCAGCAAAGCAGCGGCTCTGCCTTTGACAAGGTTATGCTGTGACTTCAGAAGAGGAATCAACAAACTTGTCAACTGTGTTTTCACCTAGTAAAACCTCAAGACTAACCTTTGCATTTTCTGAAACTCCTTGCCTTTAAGGTGTCCTTCTAAAGGTCTCAAGTGGCTGTGCTTTTCCATACTGCAGAATCACAGTAAACAGGCTAATACAAACTACTCTCACAAATCCTTAAGACATTAGTTATATTTTAAAAGCCAAGGTAGCAGGTAGAATTCCTCCTTTACAGACTATTTTATTTTTGTGCGTGTAAAATTTCCTATCAAGGATGATCACAATGCAAGAAAGCAACATGCTGTGTGCAGAAATAGTGGTAAACAAAGAGGAACTCCCTATTTCAGTAGTAGACAACTTTACTGGAAATAGTTGTGTACCTGATTCACAGAGTATTTATTTTAACAAAAGGACATTCTGCACTAACTCTGTATGAAAAAGATATCACAGCCATCTCTTGATACCACACCATAATTAAGCTGTGAGCAGAATGTTCAGGTACAGTGATGCCTGGAGAATCGCTCTTCTCTCTTGGGTTTCACATTCTTGAAGGTTCGAAATCTCTCTCTTCTAGCAAGTTTATTAGAAGGGAGAAGCTGTCTTTTACTGCTTCCATATCATCCAAGGAGCAGGGTTTAAGGATCCAGCGCTTTCCACGTGCAAGTGGCTCAAGTTCAAAATATTTTTTAATCTATTAAGAAAAGAGATCAATGCATTAATATTGTAATGACAACCCTCTGTCTGTCATCTAAAAAAACCCAAACAACCCAAACCCAGTAAATAAATAAATAAATAAATAAAACCCATGTAAAAAGATCAGGATACTCATTTTTAGAATCTCACCCACAGCTGTTCTTACAATACAGGTTATATGACATGACCTGAAAGTGTTTTCTTTAGGGGTGAGTGACCTGCTTGGAAGCTACCATTCTACCCATACACTTAACAGCATGGGAGGTCTTGAGGGGAGAATAGTACACAGCAAAGCCCATGAAACAAGTGTTCAAAAACATAGCCAAAATAGCAAAAGTAACTATAAAATTTTAGGTTATGCTTGTAGTTTATTGCCAAAGCTGTATGTTTCATCATACTTTAACTGGCAAACACTTGAGATGCAGAATTTGTCACCAGATCAAGTACAAAAATTAACTGTCAGAAATGTACAAATCCTGAACATTCCAGTCAAAGGTGAGCTATAGGAAAAGGCTTCCTAATGAGCACTAGAGAAATAATGAACACCGGAGGATAAAAAAGTCTTCCAAAATCAGTTAGTTTTTCTAAAATTAAACATAGAAGAACAGCATGCTGTTCTTGGTTCTTCATGATTAGGATAGTAATAAGTACTATATGTGAGACACAACGATTTTGTGCAATCACCTTAGTAGAAAATCCAGCACATTCTAGCAGACTTCAGCTACTTACTAACAATACCTAATAATGCCTATAAAGAATGACATCTTTTAATGAAACGAATTCCATTTGTATTTCTGCAGCAACCATGCAGGAAGGAGGCATAAGAATATGCTATAATATAGTATTGCAAATTTTAAGGTGATTATAAGCTTTAATGAAATAACTGAGTAAGATGCAGTTTCTTGGAAAAGACCAGTCATCACTGACGCTAATTACACGGTCAAGGCAGAAACACAGATCCACAGAAATACTAAGAAAGAAATTATTTTCATTTAGCAGTATACTCCAATCACTTTTCAAAATAACAATATCAAAACTTTTTTTTTTTTATGCTTCTTTGGAGAAGACAGCAGTCTGCAGGTTATTTTGGCCCATAGATTACTGTTTTCATCAAATTTTTTGTCTCTCATAGTATTTGATCTGATACTGGTTTACCCAAAAGTCTACTCATGTTTGAATTTTCGAAATAGACATTTAGTTTTTACATCCAAAATTATATCCACCAGTACTTGCTATTGTCAGCATACCAACAGAAATATTTAGTCCTGACTTAGTTTGCACATTCTTGTTCCTTGTAATTATTGCCAAATATTCCTAATTTTCTTTTATTACAGACTGTGCCACAAATACGCGCAATAACAGGAACAGTCACTCGTATTATGGTAGGCAGTAGAGGCCCTAGATAGGCAACTGGAGCCACGCTGTGTAAGGTTCCATGTGTATGGGGAATAAAAAACCGAAAGAAAGCAAAAAAACCAGCTTCCAAAGTGCAAACAAGCTGTAAGATCTATATGCAGCTCCTACAGTGTCTATACAACAGTTTTGTCTATCTAGTAATGTATTCTAATAAAAGAAACCAACTGTAGTTGAATCAACTCACATTAATCAGAATTCAACCATGACAATGTGGCAGGAAGGGTTTATTTTTTAGAAAAGAATTTTGCGCAGATCATTTAGTAACAAGTATCAAAAAACAATGGTGGTTTTGAGATGAGAACTTCTGCTTCCCCAGGTAAGATGAGATGAAACCTTTTAAAATCTATTTCCAACAAAGCAGAATTATAGCTGTAACAACCCGCAAACATTTGAAAATGAAGCACAGCACCTGACATTCAGAAAACATTCAGACATTTCAGAAAACATACAAGTTGAAATAAACACAACTTCAACAACCAGTATTTTAATATCAGCAAACCTTTTAGCATTGCTATCTCAGTGCCACATTAGTATCTGATGTGCTAGCATGGTTATATGTGATAAGAACCTAAATACTGATCTCTATAAGGATACGCTGCAATGTCTCCAGCAGCTGAAGTGACACCAAATTGAGTTTACTCTCATTAACATATTGAATTAGTGGCACTGATCATAGTATTGGAGAAGCAGCATAAGAAAGCTCTCTTGCCTTTTTCAGCAACAGCCTCCTTAACTGCTAAATAAGGGGAGGAAGTAAAAGCTGCACAGAAGCATAACAAAGCAAGGTGTCAGTGGAGCTAGCTGATAGAGCAGCCTGCTGGTGTTAAGCTGACAAATATGGCAGAGTAATTTGAAATGTTTCACACCCACAACACAGAGGATGTCCACCACACCCCCCCTACTGGAAGACTACTGCCATCAGCCCCTTAAACTCACTGAAGTTTGTCCACATTCGTATTTACGTAGCCTCTTCATAAGGCTATACCATATGAAGAAATTATTAGAAAAAGGTCGTTATACTGTAAGAAGAGTACTTGAATTTAAAAGCATGAAATAACCTAGTAACACATACATATGGAAATGATGGGAGTAAGCAGACTAGCACTGAGTCTTATGTGTTTCTGGGCAAATATGACATTGCTTACCAAGGTAGCCTCCAGCCAAGAAAAACACAATGACTTCAAGGTGTATTTCAGTGACTGAAGATGCCAAGATAGAATTTCTATTTCAGCAGTGAAACAGCATAAATTGATTTAGTGAATCAAATTTTATAGGTAAGTTATTTAACACTCAATGTTGATTAAAATTTATTATTTCCTATTTCTAGGTGTGTAATCAAAATGTAACAAAATCAGCAATATGCTGTCATCATTTTCAACACCTGAGGAACAGTTTAGAGTATCTGCATTAACAGGCGTTAGATGAATGTTGAAATTAAACTGATCATTTAGCAGTGGCTTTTGAAATGGGAAGCTTTGATAATGGCATGAAAGCAGAACTGCTTATATTCACATAAGTAGCAGCTAAATATAGTAAATAATACTAATTGGCTTACAAATAATAAAGAACTAAACCAGAACTAGCACAGAAGTGACTTTCCACAATCCAAGGGACACTCAGTGGTATATTACTGTATTTCCTCATTTAAATTTCACATCACAATGGAATTTGCTAAAGTCCAGAGGTTTGCAAGCGGGCTCTACAACTTTGAAGCTTCCAGAAAAAAATGTGCAGACACAAATATTTTCCAATTTACTTTAATTTCTCCCCCCTTTAACTCAGAAGATATCATTCAGTTCTAAAAAACGTGACATTTTTTAGACTTAAAAAAGTAACCATTTTTTTACATGCAAGAGATGAAAACAACTACACAAGGATAGACTGACACTATCAGATGCCGAACACTGTTTACACAGTTGAGTTTTCCACTGGAATGTTCTCAGCTCTCCATGTGCTTTCTTTTCTCTACTTGCTTCGATGACCATCATTTACCCCTAGCAGATTTCCTAAGAGGATGCATGCTAACCACAAAATATCCAAAGGAAGCTGAAATTCTCTGAATACACAGTCTCCTAGGTAGTTCTTGCATAATTACGATAATCAGCAGTAACTATATTACACTTCAACTGCACTAGCACAAAAGGGGTGTGTTCCTAAGAAGCTCTTTTGTCTTCTCCTTTTGCATAAATGGTAAAAAGCTTTCTGCCTGTTCATGGATGCCAAAGAGAAATACAAAGATTCAAACATGTTTCAGATGTCTGACACATTAGACTTGCATTTACTACACTGGCTTTGCCAGTGTTTATTTTGGGATTGCTAATTTTTTAAGATACACGTTTAGAATAAACACAATCAATTAAATCCACATAATGTTAAGACTTCTTTACTACTATTTTACAGGCTCTCACTGTATGTCTTGACTCCACATGGGGGCCTTGTTTTATAGAGAAGCTGACATTGTATCTATGCCACATTCTAAAGTCAATAAAGTCTAACAATACACATTTGCAATTATTCCCACTCTTCCCACACTCCACCTTTTAAGTCCTATTCTACTGGCAGAATACACTAAGCATATGGTTATCAAATGTTGCTTAACCTACGTGCTAAAGAAGTCAAGACACAATAAAAGGATTGGTGCCCAGAACCTCAGCTGGTGTGAATTAGCATAGCAGCATGGAACTGATGTTACTATTGTCATACGTAAACTGAGTAACCAGACCCTGCTGAAAACTGTTATATGTCCTATTTCTGAACCTCATCTAGCCAGTTCACAAAACACATGAACATAAAATCTATTGGAAAACCTATATACTGTCATACATGAATACAGAGTCATTTCCACTACTCAACACGAAAAAAAAAAGCTGACTGGAAGTATTATTTTTCATTCAGATTCAAAATTTTAATACCAAATTTCAGCAACACAAAAAGGCTTTCAACCCACTCTGATTAATCACTGTAAACAAATATAAAATTCAGGTAGTCACTTACATTGCCAAGCTGCATTTCAAGAACTGAATGGATAAAATATTTTTTCATTCATTGTTGTTTTACTGGCAAAGAAAAATATTTGTAACAACACGTGTATATTATATCTCACTAAAGGTTGCACAGTCATGTCAGCATCCCCACTAGTCTAAATTTTTAGAGGATTAAGCAAGTACTACTGCAAGAAGGTGACTGGTGGAGGTATGAGTTAAACTGAAATTACTCAAATTGCATGTATTAACAACAAGAAATGGTTCATTCATCTATCACAAATCCGCATGGACAAGAAATGTAATAATGGGAGACTGGGATTCCCCATATTAGCACTGCATAAGTTTCACTGAGATATGACACTGAGATTACTTTTTCAGACATCATAAAAACCTGCCTTTTAGAGTAATTGTTCAGAAGATGCAGGAGAGAGAAGCTGTTTTGATTGCTGACTCCATGAACAACAGACAAGCTGCCTATAACAGTGACCAAAGCATGAGCAAATTAAGTATCTTTGGAGAAGAGAAAAAGCCAAAAGTCCATCACATATCATTACGTTTTAAAAAGGGAAACTACATAAAATGAGTAACTTAAAGAAAATTAACTGTGCAGCTAAAAAGGTAAATGCTTGCAGGTGGCATAGAAAAAAAAAATACCATAATTAGAGGCTCAGAGTATAATTATACTGCTACAGAAGACTTTAAAAGAAACAAAAAAAGCTTTCTACAGTTGCAATAAGGAAAAGGATGGTATTAGAGGTAAAAGAAGTTGTGTCTAAAAAAGGAAAACAGAAAACAAAAGAAAGGAAATTCTGGCAAATTAAATAGAAACCACAAATGTTGACCTACTAACCATAGAGTGGAATCCATTGCTTAAATCACCACTGATGCTAAAAAGTAAACTGAAATCCACTCTAGTTCATGTTAGTGTGCCAGACTGCAAACTGCACAGCCTCTTGAGCTGCTACACGTGCTTTTCTGCTCATGCTTTTCTGCTCATCCTGCTCTGAGTATGGTGATTTATAATAGTGGGTGGAATAGATCGGTAGCCACTTCATCTCAGATCAACTAGCTCAATCCACTGTCATACAAAAGTTAACACTTTCATGCTTGCCCTAAAAATCTGCTAGATACCTCGTTCCCTGACACCGCACTTGGCTAGAAGGACCTCTTGTCTGACCAGAACAGCTGCTCTAAAGTGCAAAACTGTCAGCAGAAGTTTCGTGACGTTTATTTTTCCTACAGACACTTCATAATCCTCCTGAAAAGATACTTCAGTGTGCCTGCTCATATGCTTCTTCGTAACAGTGACCTCATCCATGTCTAGAGGGATCCTTGTAATGCACCTATGTCTCATAAGCACTTCTCCTAAAACACCTATGCCTCATATTTATTGACTCCATATGGAATACCTCTTACGCAACAGGGAGGGGAATGAAAGTGCCTCAGCTGATGGGAAGGGACGGCGATATGCTGTTGCCTGGAACAATCTACGCACAGGGCTATTCCTAGGAACACCACCTGAGGTTCAGCAACATTATCAGCCATAGAAGTGCTATTAAATTCAGTTCTTTAAAGCTAAATATTTCACTGCCAGCTGACTTTCACATGCCACTGCATCCGAAGTCTATATGAGCAATGTTAAAAATTTGCAGTGAATCTATTAAGTAGACACTATGATAATTAGAATTATGTAACTGAGCTGCTTTTTTTGTTGTTGTTTTTAAAAATCTGACATGCTGAATTAAAATCGAAAGAAACCCAAGACTGTTGTCTTCAGCATTCCTGTGTGACGGCAGGGTAAGCAATTTTTCCAGATAAGATTTCAAAACCATCAGAAGCCTTTTTGTACAACTCCTCACAGGCAGTGGTGAGCGCTTTACAAATCAGTATTTCTAGTTTTTGCAGCTTTCCAATTTTCTTTTTTTTTTTTTGATTTTGCTTTATACAAAAGATTATCTGAAAGTTTTCCAGCTGAGCTTTGTACTTAGATTTGTAAGACACCTGGCCAGTATTTTTGGCTCATAAGTCTTTATAAAGAGGAATACAGTCATTTATACGCACATTCCACAAAATAACTTAAACAGTGCTTTTTGAAACAGATGCACTTTTCCATCCTTGTTATCTCTAGTGGCCACAGGACGTTACACTTTTCAGATTGCAAGTCACTGCTGAAAGAAATGTGTTTTAAAGACGATACCTAACTGTTCTGAATGAAGAAATAGGACGCCTGGCAAACGAGCACAGACACACTGTTCTAAACAGAGAGAACACAGTACTGGCACATGCAAGTGTGAGACAAGAAAAAGGGGAGTGAGTTAGAGAGCTGGAAGATGAATAGAGAGGAGCACTTAACCGCAAAATATAAAATACTGCATCATCTATAAGGATGGAGAGAATGGAAGATTTGTAAAATGAATAAATAGGGTTTTTAATGCATAGATATAATGGGTCTGGGACAAATAACACAGATGAGAATCATCAGAAAACTGCTGAGGGTGCAAAAGTACTACTTAGATTTGCATGTACGCAGATGGAAGCAAAGATGTGCTTTAAGGAGCTACTAGCTCTTTTCATGTCTTTACCACACAACATACTACAATGTATTCGATTTCTTTGGTTACATTCTGTCAATTTTTTCAAAAGAAACAGTAAGAATTCGGTAGATGCCAAAAAAATACACCTATACTTTGTTTTCCATTTCTCATTCACCCAGCATATTCTGTTTATGTAAGCATGTGCTTTTTCTACAACTGGAAGACAGAGATAACATGAGAGCAGCAGCACCATATCTGTACAGAGAAAACCAGACATCCAGATGAAGATCCATACAGCCAGTGCTGGACTGCACAAACAAGACAATGGTTCTCAATATGCAACCCTAGAGCATCCCTTCTCCAGTGACAAGTGAAAGAATGAGAACAGAGAAGAAGGCATTATACAAAAATGTGCGCAATGAAGGAACAGTAAAATATTTTCCTGTAGTACCTACAGCTTTAATTCTGTTACTTATTCCAAAGAACTAATCAGAAATGGAAACCAGACATCACATTTAATACGACACTGCAACTAACCCTTTACATTTCTGCTTCTATTGTTTCTTCTCTTACCTACTGTTTTCTGAAGTATTTTGGGATGCAAGAGATACTGTGTGAAAGCTACATAGTTAAAGTGTTAGAATATAAAATCCTAAAGAGTAATGCTGAATATTAGCCCTGGTTAAAGTCAGCTATTTGGAGGACACCTAAAAATCACATTCCCCCCACCATACTACACAGAAACAGAAATGCTGATTTACTATGTATTAAGAACAAATTTCCATTTAAATATATACTTAGCACACCCAAATATAGCCTTAAGATACAAAAAAAAACCAAACTGATTGGATAAGATCAACTTAAACTTAGGATAATTTGTTTAAATTACTATCATTGCCCTAATCTGTTAAAAAAATAAAAATGGAGTGTATCTGAAATAATTTTACGAGAAATCTATTAGAAGCTTTTACTGTACCATCACACATTTCCTCTCTACCTTCTCACACTCAGGTTTCGTTTTTTTTTTATTACATCTTTAGTTAAATAACTAAAGAAATACAAATAACTAGCAGAAACACTAAAGATCTTCAAACAGATACATTTCAGCACCTTGTAGAGGTTTTGTAGCTTTTTTTTTTTTAATACAATACAGTTATTCATAGTTTACTTCAGAATACAATACAACAGACTATGCTGACTTCAGCAGCAAAACATTCTCCTTTAACAACAGACTGTGGTTTCAACTAGTAACTAAACCTGAGACACAGGTACACAAGTGCTGAGCTTCCACCCCCCCCCCCCCCCCGAAAAGTTTACCTGTGATGTTGAGTGTCAAAATAACCCTTAGAATAATGAGAAATCCAAAGATCAATCCTTATTATGACATCCTTTCTGCAAATGGCATGTTTTCTGTTCAGATAACAGTTAAACACTATTTTCTGGAGAGGTGCATATGTGATGATTCATCTGCGTTTGCCTGAACATGTATATGAATCTAGCACTTGAATAAATAACATCTGTATACCATGCCCACGTCTGCAAAGCACCAAACACTGTATGGACATGTATTCTTTTATCAACAGCGAAGAACAGGATTTCTAAGGGCTTTGTGGTTGGTTCCCCACATTTACGCTGCTGAAACTGTTCCAAGCCAACAGCTAGTATGAACACAAAAGAAAAGACATTTATTCAGTAGTAGCTGTGGTTCTACAAGATGTGTGCTCTCATTCACAGGGGATCAGGCAGCAGTTGTGCCTATTTCACCTGTTCTGTACAAGAGTGTGTAAGTGTAGGGTGTTTTCAATCTCCCTTCAGGTCCTTTGCTGACAGAAGTGTTATTAATTATGCAAAGCCCCCAGAGAGGGAATGGAAGCCCAGAACTAACTGCAATCAGCCATTTATTTTGAAAGAAAAACCTGTGAAATAACTCCTTTTTCGAAAAAGTTAACATACACTATTTCTGCAGCAAAAACTGTTCCCAGAGACCCTGCCACCAGCTTCAGTTCTTGTCTGCCAGAATGCCATGGGTTCTGTGACCCCCAGTTCCTACAGCACCAGAAGCATCTGTGGAAACTGTTTCTGAGGATTTCCTCCTTGCCTTATTGTTAGAGCAGGCAAATCTGTCCTTTGGGTTTTGTAGGTCTAGGCCTCTGGAAGTGCCAATTCTTCCAAACTCCCAGGAAGACACACACTTCAAACTAGTCTTCCAGTCAGCTCCAGAGTCATCTCCATTACTTGGAGTTAAATAACTCTCCACCTAGAAATACGGCAGAACCCCTTCATGCTCTGTGACTAGGACCTTGCTTGAGTAAGACCCCTCAAGATTCCAGATTCCTTCATAAAGTACAAGAATACCAACAGCAAAATTACACAGCTCAAATCAGACAGTCCTGTACACTGAGGTACAGAGAATATCCATGCACAAAACCAATTTGCCACTACACCTGAAATGATAGAAAATGCATGAACAATCACAGATACAGAAAAAAAAGGGAGCATTTTACACTGAGAGAGGATTTTGTAAAGCCAGGTACCTGAACTATTTCCAGTACTGGAAAGCAACATTAGTGAACTAATGCAGAGGTTTGCACCAATGATGCTGGAAAAGCCAGGTATGACCAGAACGATATTGAGGGGATAGGTGAATACAGTGAGATGCTGAGGAACTGTATGTTTCTTTTGAACTTTATTAGGCTAGAATCAACCGTTTTCCAGGCTCCAGTGCTTTCTTTCCATTACGGTAGGTTGCAGCAGAGAGTGCTACTTCTCTGAGAAGTCTCTTTGTAAAAAAGTCCCATGGGAAGGGACAAGCAAAAGAGCAATGAATATTCTTCACTTAACTGCATCAAGATACCACTTGCCCTATATTATCCTGACCCACACTACAAGGAAAAAGATGAAATAATAGGCAGTAGATCAAGAGTTGCATATACATAAAAGAAGAAAGATCCACCGATATCTCAGACAGGATATAAACCTTTACACAAAAAAAACCCCACCACATACCCGAAGAAACCACACTCTTCTCCAAAGAATACCTGAATTCTAGGGCGGACAGAGAGCATCTTTAAAATTTATGGCCTCCTTTGAAGGAAGGCTACTGATAACAGTATTGAAGATGCTTAAAACAGGATCTGTAATCAAGCTATTGTCACTTTGATTAAGTGAATTAAGGCTTGCTTTTGCACACCTATGACGGTGGAGTGCCTTTGAGTGTCACTGAAAAGCCAGGTTACTTCTAAAGAAAAGTACCTGAAAGCAGGAAGATGATGTTCCAGTGATGCCCCAGTTCTCATGACTTCATCAAGAAACAACAGCAGGTATTTGTCAAGTGATCCCAACAGAAAGGGAAACCCAGCTTCTGCAAGCTTCTCTCTACCTCTGAATCTGACTTGCAGTTTTACTAACAGGTCCCAGCTTACACCTGGTGTTAGCTTTTCACTGGAAAGGAAACAGTATATAGCAAAAATATAGCTCACATAAATTTTTTAAGAGACAAATAATATCAGTTAACTAAAACATGTTACTGCAAGAGATTTTTTTAAGCACTCTCCACTCACCTTAGAGGCTAATCTACCTATTCAAAATTGTGATTTAATGAAGGTATAATCATGTCTTTTAAATTTTGGGGTTCTGGTGCTCAAGATAAGTCTTAATTCTGCAAATCTCCAATTACTAATTGTTTTCTTTACATTAGAAATTGCCACATGATGTTTGCTGCTACTAGTAACAAGCTACAAGGCTAGGCTTTTTTGAGAGCATCCTTGAAATTTGCACCATTTTGCTACTTCTTGAAAATGAACTACTAAATATGACTACAGCTAAAAAGACCTTAACTAACTACTCCATACGAGGCCAGGAAGAGTTCTATACACTGAAGTTAATGAGTTTAAATCCAAACTTGCATATAAAAAACAACTAATTATTCTGTCTGAAACACAGGCTTGTAAAACTCTCAAATTACTTGTAAAACGGTCTGCTACACACGAGTAAGATGTTTAAATGACTTGTTTGACTAGATGCATTCACCATGAAATTGATTCTTTTAAAGCATTATTTTTAAACTTGATACAAGCTAACTGTGTAAACTGAAAATGGGGAAAAAATCTGGCATTATAAAGCATAGGTTTCAGTATGAGTTTAGTATTTTATGAGGTTGAGGGTTACTTGAATGAAAAACTCATCAAGAACAAACAGTCATTTGCAGGGCAGTAATTTAAAGGTTTAACACGATTGAACTATTTTGCTATTTCTATGCCGAGATGTACCATATAGTGTCTAGTGTACTAGAGTTGCCAGTGCAGCTCCAAATAGTACAAAGACAGTGAAAAAATAAATAGAACATCCTTCAGCCACAAGTACCAACAGTAAATCAGAGTTGCTATTTTTTTACGGTCTGAAAGTAGCACTAGATTGTGGCTTTATATCTGACACTTCCGGTTAGATTTAGTACTATTATTTGGTTGTGTCTTTTAGGCAGTTGATGGCAGGAGAAGGGGATAACTAGCAACAAGCTACCGAATATTCCTCTGTCTCCGGCTCAGGGACTCAGTTTTTAACCTTATGGTGGTCCAGATTTTAAAGAAGAAACCACTGCAAAGAGGTCATGGAGTTGAATTTGTAAAAAAAACCAACCAAATATAAAAATCTATTTTTCAATAACATTTTAGATTTGAACATTTACCGTGGTCCTATAAATACAGAGAGCTAGACCATGTCAGGGTTACTGAACAGTATAGAATTTGCAAAGTAATGTTTTATGTTTGCAACGCTAACTGGAAAATCATCATTTGATTTTCAATGAATCAGTGTACTAACAGTACATTGCTTATAATTCACAGATGCTTTAGTGACCTAAACCAAAGAGCCTATCTGCTAATAGCTAAAATTTGAAATCTCGCTAATGTGACATTTCCAATTGTCCTCTTAAACCAATAAATTACCTCATTACAAGATGAAGCACTAACTAACAACAGGTTATTTTTAAAAATCAATACAATGAGTAAAGTGTTTCATACATTGCTCTAGAAAAGCTGGAAAAGATACTATGCTGCCTGCTGTAAAACTGATTTGGAGAAGAATCAAATTCTCAGACTTTGGATAAGGAAGTATTTGCACATTGTACAGTAGTTTACTCAGCATCCACCAGCCATGCTGCTTTATAGGCCCAGTTGTAGACAGATTAATAGAAAGGACAGCGTCTTCATGATGTCAGTCAGACCACAGGCAATGAGCAGGAACTGTAGAGGGGAAGTAGTGAGAGGTGTGAAGAGATCAACCACATAAAATGGCTTTAGATGACTTATGAGCTATAGCACATCCTGCTTCTAAAGATGTCTAATCCATCATAGCAGAAATGACATCATATTAAAAAGATTCCATCCCAGCTGGTAGCGTATCAGCTTCGCATTTGCCAACTAGAAAGCACAAATCTGAAAATGGACTTGATGGTGCTTGGAAGCAGAGTATACTGAAAAATGTGTAATGCTCAGAAAAATCAAGGTGAAACACTGACATTTGTCACAGGAAACAAAAAATGGTTTATTGGTTCCCCTGATAAGCTTTAAAATGTATTAACAGGATCTATTGGTAAAAGGTATAAATACAATCAAACGGGTTGAGATTAAAGACACATGCAGAACATACAAGTACAACTGGATCCTACAAAAAAATCCACTGTCTGGTGGTCTGACTGGATCTTCAGCTATTCTGGGAGGCAGGGAGGTAGCAGTTCTCCTATTCTATAAAAAAACATGCAACACCGTAACACTTCTGGTAGGATTTCTGTATTCCATTTTTTATTATAGGTTAACATAGGTGAATTTTGTGAACTTTATTGTAAGGGTTAGTTAAAACACTAAATTCCTTCCCATTTAGCCTTGTCTGTAGTTATGGATACAGTATATGATGATAAAAAGGCAATGAAACTATATTTGAAGTTGTATTGTTCTACTAATATAGCCTGTACACTCACAAGTCATATAAACCCAATCCTTACTTCTGTGAACACAGTCATTCACTTTGCAAAATGAATTTTCTAACCTAAAGGGTAAGTACGAATAATTCAATTATTTTATTTTCATTATCCACAGTATATAATTTATCGCCTAAGTCATTTGGTTTGCCTTCTTCACCAGATGACATTTTAAAGCATGGCAGTAACAAAGAGATAACTCAATAAACAACACTTGTGTTTGTGCACAAATACCTTGGATGACATGGAACGTCTCATTCTCTTTCTTTCACTACTCACATTTATAGATGACAGTAAGTTTATAATCAGTTTTGTAATTAAGTCATGCTCGATAAAACAGTATAAGAAACACAGAAAATTGCACTTCAGCTACTACATGTTAGTCCACACACAAGAAGAACATCTCAATTTGCATCATATATAAAGGGAAAGTGGCAGTATCATTAAAATTCCTGCACAAAAATGCCTAACTGAAGCAAGAGGAGATATACAATGTCTTGTTAATGTCATACCCAATACTGTTTCAATTCATTAAGCACTCTCAACATCTTGATGTGCTATAAAGAAGTAAAAACCCTTGGTCAAGTAATTTTTTTTTTACGAACAGTTCATCTTCCTATTACCAGTCCTAATCTGTGGAGATATGCACACATCCAGCGCAACACAAATCCATTTTACAGAAAGAAAAGAACATTTTTTACTTTGATACCGGCACATTCTAGCCACTTACACTTTGCAACACACTGTGATACCACAGTGATACAGACCATGCCTCTATCTGATAGAGATAAGTCTGGAACATTTTGAATCCTAGTTTGTAATTACAGCTGAGGATGTTCAGAAGCAGGAAACTGCAAGAAGAATTAGTAGAGGACATCAAACAGAAGAAAAAAAAAATATCCCTTTCCATACAATTGCCAGCATTAATACATTTTAGGATCATGATCTAGGCCACCTTCCTGCAGAAGGAAGTTTGCGCGAAGAAGAAGAGGTCAAACCTAGAATGACATGGTTCACTGAATGACCAAATAGAAGTTTACATATTTCCTTTATGGCTGCTGGCACTGTTTTTGGCCTAGAAGCCTCTAATGAACAAAGAGAGCTCTGATTCCTTCTGGAGCCATTCATATGTGATTAAGATCCAACAATACAGCACTTTGATCCACTGAGCAACAGAAGGATCGGATGTTTCCTGAAGGAGTCATTTCGGGTGAAAGGGGAGGAGAAGAAAGGAAGAAGGGAATTTTCACGATCAGGTCAATCTGACTGAGACAGCACTCTTCTCAATCTGACGTGCATTGTACTCTCATGAGAGTCTGAAGCTTTGGAAAGATGACAGACAACTGAGGTATGGAAAGGGGTGAACTGCGGTATCAGTGTCTCAAGTACAAAGAATAAATTTATCTTTTGAAAGATGAAATAAGATTTATTTTCAAGAGAAGGAAACTGAGTTAGCTGCTGCAAGCAAGAAAGGGGGAAATACAAACAGACAATCATTACAGCAAATTGGATAACATCCTTCATAAAGATGCCTGAAAAGCTTGCAGTACCATAGTCAAAAATACATGCTTCCTCACTCTGATGTAGCTGAAAACAGCAGGAGATGTATGGTCTATCAAAAAAAAAAAGATCTCAGAGAATGAACACCTGGTTTCTTGAAAGTAATCTTTCTATCTTGACACCAATATACTTCACATAACCCAAGCGAATTAAAGACGTGTTTGAAGTTAGAAGAGCATGTACATGACGCACCATTTGGAGGAGTATTTACTTTTTTTCAACAGACATAAGTATTAAGCACAGGTGATGGATTCAGATCTACAGGAATGAACGGAGGCTGGAATGTCTAGACAACCAGGAAAGCATAACACAGGTGTGACAACTCTGGTAGACTATCACATTCCAACATTTTTCAGTCTAAACTAAGTAATTTCCATCATCTGTTGATATAAAAGCAGAAGGGGGAAAACATATTTGGCTTTGTCTACTACTAATGTCTACTCTTAATAATTTATTTTGGAAGCTAGCTCTCCTTTTCATATTTGGGTTGGATGCTTCCAAGTCCACCTGGGGATGGCTCAGCTCTCTGGCTACCCAGTACAATAGTTTTCAGTTCAGACAACACTTAAGTTCTCTGTAACTGGTTTAGCCAGCCTGCTCATACTTGAATGCTTTTTATATGTCTGTCCTGCTGGACAGCAGGTAATTTTTTGCTTAACAGAAAATGTTTGTATTTGACATTTACGCTCCCACTTCTTAAATCCCTTGCCAATATATGTGTGCTATGATTCCTCATGTACAAATCCAGCAAAACACACTGTCTTTCCTCAGATGATTCTTGAAAACCAGCCATATGGTAGAGCTGCACTGACAGCCAACTACCAACAGCTGGAAAGCTGAGGTGAAAACAAAGGGATGAACAAAATGCTATCTTGTCCTGGTTTCAGCTCGGATAGATACCTTTTTCCAGGAGTATAGGATCACCTTCTTTGCTTTGACAGGCCAGCTGGAACACAGGGTGCAAATGTATTTTCATTCACTGGCATGAGCTCAGTCTGCTTCATTTGCTATTCAAACTTCACTGTAGCATTAGACTTGTCCATGTGACTCATGGACAAAGGTGAATGCTGCACAACTGAAGCCCTCCACATATGCACAGTGAACAGAGCATACATTGAAATTAGGTCAAGTTTGACCAGCAGAAATGGAAGCAAAAAGAGACAAGGAGACTACACATTGGATTTTTTAAAGTATTTTCCTTCTTCCATAATTCAGCTCAAAAGAGAGCTGAGGAAGGTAGGAACAGGTGAAGAAATAGTAAAAAACAGAGGCAACAGGCAGCAAAAGAAAGACATGCTCCATTAGGAACATGTCAAGACAGAGGGAAAGATGCAGAACTCACAGCAGAAAGTTCAGATCATTAGTTTCAGATCAGTTTTGTTTACTGGAAATTGCAAGAGGCTGATATGAGGCATTATTGTAGATGTAGAACTCCATCTTCCATTACAGCTACTTGTTTATCCTTAGTGTTTCCCATTTATTTAGGAAGTCAGTTGAAAGTTCTCATTCAATAAAGCCCACATTTTGGGACAAAATCCAGAGGTTAAAAAAAAAATTTATTTTGCAAATGGTACTGAGGAATACCACACTGCTCCCTCTATTTCAGACTCGCCTTAATCTGAAGAAGCTTCAATGTGAGCAAAGTTTTTAAGACCAAAGCTCATTCAAGAATGCCACTCCGAACTGCAAATCACTTTATTATTCATGCTTGTTCAACAAAACCACTATGAATTGCAAACTATCATCATGACATTCCCTGAAAGCACAGCAAAAATAAAAATATGGTAACATCCGATATGAACACAGGCCGAGCAAGTTGGGGCTGTTCAGTCTGGAGAAGAGAAGGCTGCGTGGAGACCTCACAAAAGCCTTCCAGTCTCTAAAGGGGGCTACAAGGATACCAGAGAAAGACTTTTCATCAGGGGCTGTAGCAACAGGACAAGGGATAATGAGCTCAAACTTAAACAGGGGAAGTTCAGGTTGGATACGAAGAAGTTCTTTACTGGCAGGGTGGTAAGGCGCTGGCAGCAGTTGCCCAAAGTGCTAAATGCTCCATCCCTGGCAGTGTTCAAGGCCAGGCTGGACAGCGCCTTGGGTGACATGGCTTAGTGTGAGGTGTCCCTGCCCATGGCAGGGGGGTTGGAATTTGATGATCTTAAGGTTCTTTCCAACCCTAACTATTCTATGATTTACCATCCTTACATGCAGTTACAGATAACAGAACACCTACAACAATAAAACATTATTAGAGAGAAGTTAAAACATTCAAAACATGTCTTCAATTCAGATCTTGGGTTTTGATGGGTTTTTTGTTTGTGCATTGGTTTGTTTTTTTTCTGTAAACCGTAACCCATAAGCACTATGACCTCAGCAAATTTACTGCTATATTCTTACCTTCATTTGAAGGGCATTATCTACTTTAAGCATCATTTATGCAGGCATAAATAAGCTCCAGGCAGATAGAAATTGCAAAAGGGACACCAGATCTCTGTCTTAAAAACAATTTTTTTGGATTCTAGATGTCTTTTGTGCAAGAATAGCATCTGATGTTAGAGATACTAATGAAGGAAATGTCATATATCCCTTCAAGCTACATACTATTTTCCCAGTTCTGCAGATGGAAAGCTGAAAGTAGAGATTAAAATCCTCAAACTGGCAAGTTATTTCATCAAGTGTCTGATTACCAGTTGTGAGCAGTCCCACTCAGGTGAGTAAATACATCACCTCTGACTTGCATTTTTTTCCAGTTCTTCCCACCCACCCCCATCCCAAGTATGCTGGAGTAAGTTCAGCCAGGTAATGGCTAGCCAGAAGAAAAACAACACTTCTTTTTAGGAACTGACACCAGCTCAGACTTGTTCTTTTCTGAGTCTGTGCCTCGGAGAAGTTCAGGAAACTTGTCATCTCTACACAGAAACTGTCTCCAAAAATAGCCTAAAATACATTCACTTACAAATGGGCTCTGGCAGCACCTGGATCTGGCAAATCTTGTGACACAAGGAAGGAAACAAGACAGGTGAGTTTGTGAGGAGCTATGACATGTTTCTGTGTTTTCCTTAGGTCCTTGTTTTTTTGGAAGACACACGGAATTATTTGTGCTTATCATATAGCTATTCAGTAAATTCCTTATAAAGGAGTGAACATATCCAGACTCTTGGTCAGTAAAGGAGACAAAAGTTAGATTGCCAGGCAGGTAACAACACAAAAAGGTGGAGAGGACTGGTTTGCCCTGCAGACAAATATAACCTGTCTCTCTTTAGTTCAGATATTGAGAAGCAGTAAATTATAGTAATTTGGAATTATGGAAAATTTAGAAATATTTTACTAATCTCTTTCCCAGTACATGGGGGTGTAATGGGAAATAATGAATTATACATTGTAAATACAGTAATCTTTCCTACCCACATCCCTCAACTTTTTCACATTATTGCGATATGACCATATAGAAGTGCTAATTTTCTTTTCCCTTCCAGATTAAGTTTGAACACAAAAATTCAACAGGTTTAAAGTAGATTAAGACCAAGTTTATACAAACGTTTCATTGGCAAGTACGTATCTTATGGGTAAATGTATGTATAAAAAACTACAGTATGTCAAACAATTTTTGTCCCATTTCCCCACATTTACACCTGTATTAGGAGTCCCAGTACTATGTAATATGTATTCACCACACATACAGTTGTTCAAAATGTAGCTGAGACTTCTGCTTGGCACAGAGCCAAGAAGACAAGATACTAAAGTCTATTAACACTGCATCATGACTGTGAATTAAAGAATCCTGTGGAACCATAAACTGTCTAGAAAGAAAATGAGAAAAATAATAAAATTTGATCAGCAGGTTAATATATTTTTATTAGTGCCTGGCAGCAGACTAGTAATAGACCATTTAAACGTGTACAGCAATATAACTGACTTGTGTCAGACTCACAGGAGTGAAAAAGTCTGCAGAGAGTATTTATAGCTAATAAGAACATAACAAAACAAAAACAAGAACCTGACTAGACTTAGCATAGATTTTATCTGTATTTCTCAAGCTGATATTCTCCAGAGGATGAAGATTCTCTAAAGGAATCAAAACATTACCGAACGCTTCCAGGCTATCAATGACAGTAATTACACAGCAAGCACTGCTGTGAAACTAGTATTCCCACTTTAAAATCCCAAACTATTGAAAAAGCTCAAAACACAACTCTCCCCACACCAAACTCTGTCTAAACAAGGTAAAAATATCTGTTCCATGCAGAGAATTTGCCCAGTCCACAAGATGAACGCTGCAAGCTAGAACTATGTCTCTGTCAGTGGCTGCAAAAAGTAATATTTCAAAGCATGTCTGGCCCATTTGTCAAGAATTTTACAGCAAGTATCCAAAACAAAATTACTACCTTTTTTTCGTAATAGATTATGAAATGGGCATAAATTATTATTTTAAATTAGATTTTATATTTCCTCAAACACTTTGGTCTTGAGCAGTCGAATTTTATGGTTTTAGAAAGTCTTGCATTAAAATACTGAAAAGACTGTATTTAAAAAACCAAGGATGTTTAAGAAGTTTCAGGCTCTTTTTCTTGCATTCCCACTTCTGTTCTGTGACACTACAAAGCTAATATTAATTAATTTTTGCTACTAACACATTTGAGAGGTTTGTGGATGAAGAGTTTATGAACACAAGTTTATGAACACTTCTTCAAGTAAATATAAACAGAAAGTCAGAATATTAGCTGAGTATGGAAACTTTAACACTAGATTTTTGTTGTCTTTCTTCCCCACCAAAATGGTCTTACTGTTTGTTTAGACATTTATATATATTTATATAGAATTTAAATATAGAAAGGAAAAATATCAAAGAAAAAGGAGAAAATAAACATAGCCTGTTTATCCTTCTTCATTCCTTCTCCTCCCCCCCCCCCCCCCCAATCAAGTGCCTTTCCTGTGCTTACCTTGTCCTGATCTTTCAAATCCACCCAACTGGACAAGAACCATCTGCTGCAGCACCACAGCCCACAAGGCCAGGAATAGTGTGGAGAACCATAGCATCACCTAGCCCACAGGCTGTTTTCTCACGATTGCTGAAAACGTGTCCAAGAGCCAGGTCATACTGCCTTCCATCTCCCACAGAACAGATTGCAGTGACTCAGGATCCTTCTGGGTCAGCAGTTCGCTGGGCCAACCTGCCACTGCTGTACACAGAACTAATTCACTCCTCTTACAGCCACTCCACCAAGCGTATTTTCAAATCATTTAAATGTGTTCTGGCAGACAGCTATGACAAATAAGTGCCTCTTAGCAGCAGACTGAAGTAAAGCTTGGGGACATTCAACAAGAACAGACGTGCAATTCAGTTTAACACTGGACAACTCATTTTTGTTAACATTTTGTTTTTACATGGTGCTGCATCAAACTACGCAAAACACTACAGTGGTACCACATAAACACATTTTCTTGGTGTTTCTTGAGGACCTCCTAGAACAAAACCTGGAGTCATAACACCTTGCTGTGCTAAAGCAATGGTTATTTTAGAAACTTGATTAATTCATTCTAGGTCAGTAAAGCATGCATGCATTTATGTGAGTTAACTTCACAAATAGGGTATGAAGATGATACAAAGAAAGGGAGAGGTTACTGCCAGAAAGAGAACGCCTTTAAATAATAAAAATGAGTAACTTCCATAGCAGAACTCCTCAGATGGAATTATAACGTAATGCTTCCTTTTTGTTCCCTGCTTACTATGCAGCAGAACTTCTTTGGCAGTTAAAATTTAGTATATTAGTAATATTAGTAAGAAAGATGTTTATATACGGACCTTCCCTTACGTTCTCCTCATTCTCTCCCTAAACACACACACAAAGAAGACATAGAAATCAACTGAACTGCAAAAAAGCCCAAACAACTCCTCAAATGTTTTCAAAACAATTTTCATGAAAAAGATCCAGGTACAACCCAAAGTCAACAAAGGGACTTTCCTGTTGGTATTCTGTATGGAAGGAAATTATATGAAATCATCCAGAAACACAGCTATCATAATCAAATTAAATAGCATTGTCTTTCTTTGGTGTTATGTAAGACGTTCACTGCAGCCTCTCTATGATAATACTCTAATGATGGCAGTACCAAACCTGAATTGAAAGCATGATATAAAGCAACACCATAACTATCTAATTAGTACCATAAACATCACCTATTTTTCCAGTTTAAAATATGACTAATCCATTAAAACTTATGTATTATACTAAAACAGGTTTGAGATACATAAACTGAAGTACACGAACAAGGAAATGCCCTGTTTCACTACTTTAAAAAATATTTTAAAAGCCAGTATAAAATTCTGGAACATCAAAGCAAGCCAGCAAATCCAAGCTTATTTCAATTCAGTATCAGCACTCAGGAACCAGAAACAGGAGGCAAGGAAAAAGCCAAGGAAATTATTTCCCCAAGGATTTGTGATGTCTGCAAACGGGCAGAAGGAAGTTGACTGTTAGCACCAACAGAAGCAATAAAACAGAGGCTGGGAATTCACCGTCCTCTGTTCACCTCCGTGGCAAATTACTTTCAGTGGTGCTTTTTTACTCTTGAAAAGGGTTCCAGCATTTCCAAACACAGAAATAGTTACAAAAAACCACTCACAACTTTGCTGGCTGCTTGTCAGAGTCTTTCACTGTTGACAGGTGTTTCCTTGATAGCTATAAGCAATATAGCAAAGTTGATTTGTAGACTAAAATGAAGATGATGACTTGAAGCACTGGTAGCTGACCTGAACACAAATGTCAGGAAATATGGCAAAAGCTCTTCATCTGGGACAAGTGAGGAGAAAAGCACAGTGGAAGTCATACCTCAGACAACAATGTTCTCATTCCAACCCGAAGATCTGTGGTCCTTTAACACTATAAGGTAGCTGGCTCTCTAATGACAGCTTCTCTTTTCAAAGATTACAATAATTTGATGCTAATGACAACAGAAGTTTAATGCCTGTGCTTACAAACTAACTGAATGGGCCACAAAGTAACAACCTCTTAGGCCACAGGCTGCAAGCCAGAAGGAAGCATTCCTCATCTGTTTGCTACAGCTGGTAGCTCTTCCTACTTCCTTCTCCTGGAGGATGAGACCTTGTCTACTGCAGGACAACCAGGAATGAGGAAAGGGCGAGCACAACACAGCCAGTAGACAGAAGAGAGGCAGCAGCCACTGTGCTATCCAAGCAACTATTTCTGTGTATTGGCTTTCTGTTTCAGGCAGGTATCTCAGGCTCGGAAGAACTTATTTTCTGCTTTGAAGGGTCTGATGCTCCAAAGCAAAAACTCTAAAAATGTCTGCTAAGTCTTGGCAACTACCAGAAATGCTGTGACAATGAAGTAAGAACTGCTCATAGAGATCACGTCCTCCCCTGCTCCCTTTGAGGGCAACTACAAGTTCATTAGCAACTGTTCACATGGGAAGGTTTGCCAGGTTATGCTTGCTTACAGGCTGCTCATGCAACAGCAACAGGACCAAGTGCAAAAGCACTCAAGTGAGAAGAAAGAGTTCTTAGATGAAAAGAGAGAAATGTCAACCTGAAGAAACTGGGCTTTTTCTGAGGGGAAAATCCCCATGGAAACTCTCCCAAATCTCATGTGAGACACATGTTTTCTAGCTAGGAGCTCAGGAGGCTCATATAAATTATTTGCACAGAAAACCAAATCCAGATAAACATACACAGAACTGCATGAAAAGAGTACCAGCTGCAAATGAACAAATCAACTATCTTAAAAAACTGAGCAACAGAAATAAAGGCCAACCTTTTTCACTTATTCCAAGCTCTGGACATTCATTGTCTGATTTGTCAAAGTTCTTAGCATTTTGTAGCACTTCCTAAATCCAAAGTACCTACTGAGTCTTTGATTGACAATACTTAACACAGAGAAATTTTCTCAAGTAGGTACTGAGAAGAGAGAACTGGGAGAACACAAAACATGGAACCACTCAAAATTGCTAGGTTTCACTGATTTATTTGTCATTAGACAAAAATTCTGTAACAAAGGTACTCAGATAAAGAAGCATTCACTTACTTCAACCAGATACTTCTTTGTTCATTGCCTTGCACATCCTCCCTAAGTGGTCCTATTCCTTTCTCCAAGGATCACCAGCAGAGACCAGGATTAAGTGAAACACTAAGAAAAACTGCCATACTCTGTAAGGCTTTTAAGCTTATGCTGAACTTCCAAGTATTTGAACTGTTCCCTTAGTAGTTAAAAAGACATTGGAGAGCTTTAAGAATAGCGATGAGACCCTAGTAATCTCTAAAAATAAGTCCTTGTTTAAATGATTTGCTGAATCAAGGTTTAAACACTATAAAGTATTACTAACGGCTAATCTCCAAAAGAATTCTTGCTGAATCTTACTCTTTTCCCTTACCACAGAAGCATCGCTATGTACTTCAGCCTGCTTGATGGCCTGTTTTTGGCTCTCCACACTTGGTAGTAAGCTCTGTGATACACAATTTTCATAAAGACACCGCAGAGCACGCTGCAGAAGCAGGGTGACATGCAGGAATGATAAAACCACAATATCAGGTGACATTAATATTTCACCAATGCAGTAGGCTAAAAATAATCATGAATGAATTTAGGCCAGATTTGTTAAATAAGATGCATACACAGGGTTCCAACGGAGCTATGAATGCTGACCTGAGCACTGTCCAGTTTTCAGTGGCTGGAATTTGCAAAGCTCAGGGTTTCAGAACTGCAACAACACGCTGTTTGTTGAAGTACCTGATTATGTAACATAACTTTAGGCTGGACAGACTTGCTTTAAAATTTTGTTGATGAGATAATTAAAATTAGTTACAACTTTATTCCAATGAAATGACCAATGGAAGTTTCTCAAAACCATGTTCTGTTTTATAGCAGTACACAGCCTGAGACCAAATTTCAGTAGCTAGAAAGATACTTTCAGAAGTATTCTTTACAACTGGTTTTCAGCATGGAAACAAGAAAAAAGTACTGACATTCTTTGTTGTGCACAATTTTGAATCATTTTTTTCCTCTCTCAATTGAGGTTTTTTGGGAATATGATTGTAAATCATTCAGGCAAAGAAAACATTTCCATAGATGGCCAAATCACCCCGCAGCTGAAATGCATCCACACAAAAACTAAAAATAAAGCAGAATTATGCATCCACCTAACGTAAGTGTTATCTATTACAAAGAGCAAAAAGAATGCAGCTCACAGTGAACACAAACCATATCATACTTAAAAGGGAGACCACGCCATCCTACATACTACCAATTGGTAACATGAGACCAACAATTACAACTAAAGGAAATGATTACGCAAAAGCCACTGAGACACAGGTCCATGCAGGACTTGACTATAACTGGTCACTGCCATATGCTGTTGATGCAAAAGATTAGCAGAGAAACAATTTGAGAGAGATGTGCTGGAAGCATAAGCCCTCTCTCCCACATACTACCAAGATCCTATCTTTCATACTCTGGAAGGGGTTCTGCACACAGGGCAGAACTGTAGTACAGGTTCCAAAAAAGAAAATGAACTGTTTCTCAAAATAATTCATTGAACAAACAGAAGTCAGAGAAGTAATTTTTGTAGAAGAGAAAAACTCTTCGCAATATGGCAATACTGAACTCACCCACCAACAGTCATCCTGCTGTTGTGTCAGGGCTGAATCTGTAATCGGAGGAAATTTCAGCAGGATAAAAGGGTATACAGAGGTGAGAACATTTCCCCCTTAAAAACAGTATTTATGTAGCTACTATATGCATGTTCTTAAATATTTTTCTACACATTTATCTATGTATTAAAAAACCCCAACCTATTACTTCACCTTAGGAAAGAAAGCATTTTTCCCCTTCATACACAAATGCACATCTCTGCACAAAACCAGCTTCTCCAGGAGCTAAGAGTGAAAATTCTCACCCTCCTACAATTTCCTTTTTCACCCCCAAATGTCATATTATACATAATACCAACTTACACATGTATAGAGGACAAAATGACTTCATATACTATTGTATCAGGAGACACCTGGAAGGTCTGTGATATTCCTAATAAATTGCCAATTTTACAATAGCCCACATACTTGAGCATTTGCTTCACTTCCATCTGCCAAAAAAAATGTGACATGATGAGTGTTCAGTGCCTAGGATTATTTCTTGATTCTTATTTGTAACTGAAATTACTAAACATTTTATTAGGAGAAGGATAAAATGCACTTTAAAACAATTTATGCACAGAGTAGCTTCTACAGAGTTTTTCACCACATGCGTTTCATCTTTCACAAAGCCATACATGGTACATCACAACCCACAAAGCTCACTGCACACCTATGGACACTACCTACACTAGCATAGTACAGGAATAAAAACAGGGTGTGAGCAATACAGAGGATTAATGCAAATTAGTGAGAATGTTGTGAAACTGGTCTTAAAATATGCCTTTCTAAATAAATGATAAAAACATTCACATTGTCTTGAAAGAATGAGAATCTGACTCTGGTTTTCAAAATTTTAGGAGTAAAAACAAGGTAAAACCTCAAGGAATGGGACAGCATTAAAGGTCTGTCTTTGTTATTTTTAAACAAGGAAGCAAACTATCTACACAATGTCATGATATTAAAGGTAAAGAGAAATTAAAAGTCATTAGTGAAAATATTAATGCATGGAACCCAACTGCAGATTTCTACCAAATCAAATTAATTGTAAAAACTCCAAAAGGACTGGAAGGCTAAGACATCAAGAAGTATAAAAATCCTTCCACTTCAGGGAAAGATTGCAAAGTTGAGTCAGAAGAAGTGATACTGTGATAGGGAGCAGTTCATTTATGAGTGCGTTTGCAGGGAAGAAAGAAACATTCCTCACGTATAAACCACTAGTAATTAGGCTGCTATGTGTTTAGTGTGGCAGCTTCTAGGTTTCTGCCTTATATTAGTAATGTTACTTTGGTTAAAACCAATAGTAGTATGTGCTTTAACCTTATACTCTGGATAGCTGCCTGTTGGACTAGACATATTCAGCACAGCGTGAAAGGCCATTAATAGTTTAAAAATCACTCAAAGCTACCAAAAGATATCCACAGCTCAGCTACAAATGGAACTGGGGGAACTCATGCACACTGCACACCCTCGGCAACCAGCAAAGTTCAGACCTCCCAAACTTTCCATTGTTTTTCCTCTAGCTTTAGGTATATAAAAAGAGATACATACATTAAAAAATAAATAAATGACCTCCCCAAATAAAACCCCAAAACATAATATTTACTTAGAATTTCAGTAAGGAGTAAGTGTGGGCCAAAAGGCTTTCTCCTCAGAGGATACCATCAAGATGAAAGCACAGGACTGCTCACCTTGTTCCTTGATCATGTCTCATAGAATCATAGAACCATAGAATCAACCAGGTTGGAAAAGACCTTTAAGATCATCCAGTCCAACCCTCACCCCAGCACTGCCAAGGCCATCACTAACCCATGGCACTGAGGGCCTCGTCTACATGGTGTGTGAACACTTCCAGGGACGGTGACTACAGCACTGCCCGGGGCAGCCTGTTCCAATGTCTGAGCACCCTTTGTGGAATGAACTGCTCCTCATCTCCATCTAAACCTCCCATGTGCAGCTGGGTTTTAATTTTTTTTTTCTAGCTTTGGTTGGTGCATGGGCATAAATACTTAAGGAGACTGAAATTCTGTGGCTGATACAGAGATATTCAGGGACATGGGGGCAAGCACTGATGGACTGATGGATCTCTGGGGTTACTGAACGTTCTGCACATTAATCTTATGCACTGACAGAAGGAACCATAAAGTGTTTCTGTTTAGAGATTATTTAACTCAAATCCCAAAAATATACATTGACCAAAATATTAGCTCCAGTGTTTGCAAGCGGTTGAGGAAAACTCCTGTTCTTATCGTACAGTCTTAAATTGGTTTCAAGAATCCCTGTCTTTTCCCTCATTTCCATACTTTTTAACCTGTTCCTATAATTTCCATATGGCTTTTTCAGCACAGTTTCAAATCACAGATTTTGTTAATTACAAGCATTTTTCCCTCCAGAATGAATTTTCCAACTCAAACCATGAAGAGATACCTGCCTAACCAAGATCCTATTAAACCACAATATACTTTTTTTGAATTTAAAAGCTCAGTTAGGAATCATCACAAACAATCACCTTGATTTTTTCAGTAGCACTTTTCAGGATGTGGAATTAGTGAGGACTCTGTGTTTCAACAGACTGGTTATTAGTTCTGTAGATCTAACATTTGCTGTGCTACTGTGAAGTGTTTTGGATGAATTAACTTTGCTTGGTTATCCTGTTCCCAGTAAGGGCAACTAGGAACTGTACTTCCCTGTCTGTAACATGTAAACAACGTTTATTTTGATCTGCCTTTAGGAAGTGGGAATTACTTACATTCATCAAACTAATTGAACACTAGAAGCCTTATAAATAAACTTGTTATTAGAACTTGTGAAGAATGCACCTTTGCAGAAAACGGTATGGAATAATAAAACCATTAGCTGAACATTAGCCCTGAGACCTTAGATGAAGTCAGGTCGACGGAGCGACTTGCCTTAGTCGATGAGGAATGGGTTAGAGATCAGTTGAGCAATCTGGACGTCCATAAATCCATGGGTCCAGATGGGATGCACCCGCGGGTGCTGAGGGAACTGGCGGAAGTCATTGCTAGACCACTCTCCATCATCTTTGCCAAGTCTTGGGAAACGGGAGAGGTGCCTGAGGACTGGAGGAAGGCAAATGTCACTCCAGTCTTCAAAAAGGGCAAGAAGGAGGACCCGGGTAACTATAGACCGGTCAGCCTCACCTCCATCCCTGGGAAAGTGATGGAACGCCTTATCCTTGGTGCCATCTAAAGGCATATCAAGGATAAGAGGGTTATGAGGGGCAGTCAACATGGCTTCACCAGGGGGAAATCATGTTTGACCAATCTCTTAGCCTTTTATGAGGAAATAACACGGTGGATGGATGATGGCAGAGCGGTGGATGTGGTCTACCTTGACTTCAGCAAAGCCTTTGACACAGTCTCCCACAGCATCCTCACAGCTAAATTGAGGAAGTGTGGACTGGATGACCAGGTAGTGAGGTGGACTGCGAACTGGCTGAAGGAGAGAAGCCAGAGAGTTGTAGTCTATGGGGCTGAGTCTAGTTGGAGGCCTGTAACTAGTGGAGTGCCTCAAGGGTCAGTACTGGGACCGGTATTATTTAATATATTCATCAATGATTTAGATGAGGGAATTGAGTGTACTATCAGCAAGTTTGCTGATGACACTAAGCTGGGAGGAGTGGCTGACACGCCAGAAGGCTGTGCTGCCATCCAGCGAGACCTGGACAGGCTGGAGAGTTGGGCAGGGAATAACTTGATGAAATATAACAAGGGGAAGTGTAGAGTCCTGCATCTGGGCAGGAACAACCCCAGGTTCCAGTATAGGTTGGGGAACGACCTGCTAGAGAGCAGTGTAGGGGAGAGGGACCTGGGGGTCCTAGTGGACGACAGGATGACCATGAGCCAACACTGTGCCCTTGTGGCTAAGAAGGCCAATGGCATCCTGGGGTGTATTAGAAGGGCGGTGGTTAGTAGGTCGAGAGAGGTCCTCCTTCCCCTCTACTCTGCCCTGGTGAGACCCCATCTGGAATATTGTGTCCAGTTCTGGGCCCCTCAGTTCAAGAAGGACAGGGAGCTGCTGGAGAGAGTCCAGCGCAGGGCAACCAAGATGATTAAGGGAGTGGAGCATCTCCCTTATGAGGAAAGACTGAGGGAGCTGGGTCTCTATAGTTTAGAGAAGAGGAGACTGAGGGGTGACCTTATAAGTGTCTATAAATATATAAAGGGGGAGTGTCACGAGGATGGAGCCAGGCTCTACTCAGTGGCAAACAATGATAGGACAAGGGGTAATGGGTACAAACTGGAACACAAGAGGTTCCACTTAAACTTGAGAAGGAACTTCTTCTCAGTGAGGGTGACGGAACACTGGAACAGGCTGCCCAGGGAGGTTGTGGAGTCTCCTTCCCTGGAGACATTCAAAGCCCGCCTGGACACATTCCTGTGTAACGTTATCTAGGTGTTCCTGCTCTGGCAGGGGGATTGGACTAGATGATCTTTTGAGGTCCCTTCCAATCTCCAGCATACTGTGTGTGTGATACTGTGTGAACAGAACAGATTTCATGTACTGGAAGGAGATAGTATCACCATGAAGCATATGGTTAAGAATCAATGCAATGAGATCAGACTGAAGTTCACTGAGTTTACACAGTGATCTCATTTATCTTTGGTTTTGGAAGGCAGGGTTAGGTAGGCTATATTTTCACATTAACATCTGCAGCTCATTCCAAAATCCTGGCATGGCTAATGACATGCAAGTTCCAGGTCCTGTGATTTATCCTCCTCCAGTACACATAAATTAGTGTGTGTAGATGGAATCCTTTCACTTCAAGTAAAGTATATAATGTAAAATAATTTTAGCTGACAGATTTTTTTCTTCACCTGTTTTTTGACATTAATTTACAAGTCATTATGATTTTATTCAACTTTAAACCCACATATATCCACAGACATTCTCCGCTTATCTGTTTGGTAGAAATTAAGACAGGAAACAGCTGAGTAGGAACTGTAGTGCATTTGCTTATTACATCTCTGTGTTCAACATGAAACCTATACCTCATAAAAATAACAAATGAAAATAGAATGAGTGCATGTAGAGATGGTGGGTTTGATCACAAAGCACATAGGCTTAACTGAAGCTCAGTTATACACTTTCATTCCTCAGTTCTTTCTATTATTAGGCAGGATCTGATATTTCCTTCCAAATGGCCAGTCAAATAATTTTACTGCAGCCCTTTGAATAGCTGAAACTACAGCTGAAACTATTCATAAGTATACATAACTTGCAATAACTTTTGCTCAATTATAAGCATTCGACACTGTCCCATACAACATCCTTGTCTCTAAACTGGAGAGACATCAATTTGATAGGTGGACCACTCAGTGGATGAAGAACTGGCTGGATGGCTGCACACAAAGAGTTGTGGTCAATGGCTCAATGTCCAGCTGGAGACCAGTAATGAGTGGCGTCCCTCAGGGATCAGTGTTGGGACCGGTCTTGTTCAACATCTTCGTCGCTGACATGGACAGTGGGATTGAGTGCTCCCTCAGCAAGTTTGCTGATGACACCAAGCTGTGTGGTGCGGTTGATACGCTGGAGGGAAGGAATGCCATCCAGAGGGACCTTGACACGCTTGTGAGGTGGGCTGATGCCAGCCTGATGAAGTTTAACCATGCCAAGTGCAAGGTCCTACACCTGGATCGGAGCAATGCCAGGCCCAGCTACAGGTTGGGCAGAGAAGAGATTCAGAGCAGCTCTGCGGAGAAGGACCTGGGGGTGTTGGTTGATGAGAAAATGAACCTGAGCCGGCTTCAGTGTGTGCTCACAGCCCAGAAAGCCAACCGTATCCTGGGCTGCATCAAAAGGAGCATGACCAGCAGGTCGAAGGAGGTGATCCTGCCCCTCTACTCTGTTCTTGTGAGACCTCACTTGGAGTATTGTGTGCAGTTCTGATGTCCTCAATGTAAAAAGGACATGGAACTGTTGGAACAAGTCCAGAGGAGGGCCACGAGGATGATCAGGGGACTGGAGCACCTCCTGTATGAAGATAGGCTGAGAAAATTGGACTGTTCAGCCTGGAGAAGAGAAGGCTGCGTGGAGACCTCATAGGAGCCTTCCAGTATCTGAAGGGGGCCTGTAGGGATGCTGGGGAGGGACTCTTCATTAGGGACTGTAGTGACAGGACAAGGAGTAACGGGTTCATACTTCAACAGGGGAAGTTTAGATTGGATATCAGGAGGAAATTCTTTCCTGTTAGGGTGGTGAGGCACTGGAATGGGTTGCCCAGGGAGGTTCTGAATGCTCCATCCCTGGCAGTGTTCAAGACCAGGTTGGACGAAGCCTTGGGTGATATGGTTTAGTGTGAGGTGTCCCTGCCCATGGCAGGGGGGTTGGAACTAGAGGATCTTAAGGTCCTTTCCAACCCTAACTATTCTATGATTCTTAATATTCAAACTGGGAAAAAAAGAAAGTTTGAAAAATGACATTTGTCAAAACCTGAACTTTACCATGGTGTTGCATGCAGTCCAGGGAAATAAGAGACAGAGTATTATTCCACCATATTTCCCACCAGAGCTAACCATCAAAATACCTTCCTCTGCAGTTTATACGAAGGCCAGACACAGAGGCAAATGCGCAAAGTATGATATTAGCCATACTGGAGCTATTAATGGAATAAATGCAGCAGTCAAAGACCCTCTGAAGATAAAAGAATCACTCTTTCTCTCCCGTCTCTGGAACTTTGCCCAAATCACAGTCATATTTTTGTATTTGTCAGCTTTTTTTTATTTCTTTTTTTTTTTTCTGTAATCAAAGGGTTTCCTTCATAATAGTAAATAAAAATTAAATGTTCCTTCTGTGCTTCAAAGTAAAATGGTTTCAGTAATGATGCACACAGTACAGTGTGCATCTTTATAAGGAAAGATTTACTGCTTCAATTTCAGTTTAAAAATTTGTATTGCTTTAGGCTTAAAACACTGGGACATGTAACCATGCAGAAATTGATTTCTTACAAGTGAAGCGGTTGCTTTAGTATCTAGCTCTATGTTTGAGAGGGGTTATATTTATTAATCAATACACACAGAAAGAGGTTTTGTGATGTAAAAATATGTGGCATAAACCAAAGCCTTGCATAGTCAACAGTAAAATAATGTTGAAAATTTCAACTCAGAATGTTAACTAGACTTGGCCTTAAAATCCTTTCTGTAGGAAAAGTAACTGAGCTAGAAAGGCCAGTTATGTCAATCATTGATTTGACAGACTGACAGTTACATCAGTTATGACAATTTCTGGTCTTAAAGACAATCCACACTTTCTGTACAAATCTCAGCTATTATTGTTTGAACTAGAACCAAACTTCAAGCAAGGTACCTGGTCTAATTTTAAAAATTTCAGAAGCTTTAACATAGGAACAATTCACTTCAAAACAAAGAGTTACACATATCAGAGCATCATGCCAACAACTTGTGCATTTACCCTGGCCCTTGACAAACTCAAGACAGTTTACATCCTCTTAGAACTACGATCATTCAAATTACTCTGTGTTTGCTGAAGGCTAAGTGAGCATGGACTATGACCATGAATGAGCTGATATGTAGCAAGTTCATTTTCCATTGCAAATGGGTTTTCTTGATGATGATACAGTCAGTTCTCAGCGTTTTATTTGATTAAGAGTCATAGCTTCTTATCTTAATGGCAAGGGATTTTGCTGTATCTCAAATCAGATACTCTTAATACTTGACTCTAAAAAGCTGGCTCAAGATCTGTTAGAAATGGGGACAAAAACCACTAAGAAGTATTTGGACTATGAAGACAATGCTTCCTTTAGCTGAATTAGGAATGTCAGTTACAATCTTTGGTATTCAAAGTAAGCCTTGCTGTCATCAATGCCCAAGGAAGTCTACTGTCCTAAGGCAAAGCTGAAGCATCAGAGAGATGATAGAAATGCCAGTTTTACAAACCTCATCTCACTTTGTATGCGATATGTTTCATCTAACCATGATTGCACATCAAGTGAAATAATGTTTAAGTGGTATTCTTCATTTTCTAACTAATCTCTCTGTTAAAAGAAAAAGAAAAAGAAAAGTGTTGCTGGCATATAGTAGACCTTCAAATCTCTTTTGGATTCTTTTTCCACATACTGCAACAGTGAGCTATTTTCCGTCCTCCCACTCTCACCCAGAAGCAATGTCTGCTTGTCACTTAGATAGCTGCTCATGAGATATAAGTAGTAACAAGTTGTTGATTTCAATATTTAATTTATTGCCAAGAGTAGAAGCAATAAGCAAAATTCTATTTGACTACGAGCAGTCAGCCAATTAAATAACACCACAAACAAGCCTGTACCCTTTAAGTGTAACTTAACCACACCTTATAGCTCTTCTGCTTTATACCACAAACCTTTACATAACGAATGTCTAATGAAGCAGCTTCTCTACACTGGGTACCTACATCACTTGACATAATACAGCTGAACTGTTTCTTGCTTGCTACATCTACAATTCTTTTTTATTATTAGCAAATTTGAAGTATAGCTGGTGACACACTGTGACTGAAGCTATTCAAGTTGGCACACAGGCATGCTTTTCTCTAGCACACACCATTTTTGGGGTCTGCAGTCTGATACTCAGCAAAAGGGTGAAAGGACCTTCCAGGCCTCAGAAGTCTTGCAGAACATATCTAGGTGTGTGGATACAGGACTTGGAGGCCATATACTACAGATCTTAAGCTGTGTCTATTTAAAACTACAAGAAATAACGTCTTTATAATTTCTTTGAAAGTCCTAAGTGTGTCTCAGATCTAACACAGCAAAAGATGACATTTTAAAACTGTTTTTCTCTGTTTTCCTAAAGTTTCATCAGGTAATACATGTGAATTTTGATCTGAACTTGTGTGGCATTTATTGAAGGCTTCAATGCTTCTTATTAGGTATGTATTTCAATACTAATTGTACATCTTGGTAATAAGCATGCATGCCCTGAGCTGAGGTTCTGCTCAATCATAGTGCTCTCTGCAGTTCACAATTCATTAAATAAAACTGTTTTTACAGCTAACTGAACTAAAGCTAAGATCTTTATTTGCAAAATAAATACATGACAAACCTAAGATATAAGCAAATATGTATTGAACGTTTTCAATCTGTGGAAACTTTTCACGTATCCAGTATGAGGGCAGATTCAGTATTACTAATTGCATACAACTCTCAGTGTGGTTGTAGGAAAAAACCCCAAGGTCCACAGAATCTCTACAAGCTCTTCCAATTCCAGCAATGCACTCAGTTAGATAAAAATAGGGACAATGAGAAAACCGAAGTTCAATATTCATGCAACTTAGCCCATTGCTGCTCTCCTTTAAATGGAGGTCTTTTGTTCAAGCTCCCCCATTGCTCACTGCTAGAATGCAGCGAGCCCAGACTGCCTGGACAAGTTGAAGCTTTCACGTGTTCCCTAGGCCAAAGTCAATATTTTAAATACCACTCCAAGAACACCAACAGCATTATTAACTTACCATGTTATCAGGAGTCTCAGGATATTTGTTGGTTTTTATTTTTTTCCCACACCCCAGTTTTCCAGAGTCATGCAGTGACATGAAGAACTCACCTGCTGCATTTAATGAAAAGGGCTGTTACGAGATAGAGCCACTTAAATAAGTGGGCTACCATGTTGCTTAACAGCTCTGGGTTATGAAGGTGGGTTAAAACACAGTTCAATACAATGTGTGTTGCAAATATCTAATCAAAGCAGACAAAAGAAGTCTGCACTAAACAGTGTTCTACCCTCAGTTTCCTACAAAAATACAGATGGAAAAATGTTTTTTGGCCATTGATGCTACTTGATCATTGCCAACAGTGAGGAAACTAGCAGGATTCATAGCTCATGAATACTTCACCAAATTTTCTGGTAGTTTTCCTTAAACTAGAACCACTATTTTCTTTCTTTTCTTTTGACTGAGCTTCTGCCAGACAACTTACTTTTGTGCATCAACCAGTCCTCCGACATACAGCGACAGACTGCTCAGACCATCTTAAAAGCAAAATGCTCATGTTGATAGGATTATGACAGCAACAAGCCTGTAGATCTCTATTCCTTTTGGATTTTGGTGCCAGAAGAGTTCCCCTAAGAGAAAAGAACTTCTTCAAACTCCCTGGGGGAATGTTTTGCAGGAAAGGAACATGTGAAATCAGATTTGTCCACTAAATCAACAGTACTAAAAGCCTATTTGAACGCTGTAACACATGAAGTACAGCACAGCCAAGTAACTTTACTTTATAAATCATATCGTTTTCATTTCCTGAATTCATAACCACAGTGATGCAATAATGGAAACTTTTGTATGTTTATAAGTTAGATGACCCACAATCGTTCCCTACAGTAAGCACTAGTAATTTCTGACTATTAAAATAATTGTTATATTCTATTGCTATGGTTTGCTTAACGTTGTAAGCCAGTTTTCTATTTAACAAACCGCATTACATTGGCAACAAGATTTCTTACCTTAGCCAACGGTATTGTATGTGATTAATTTCTAACATTCTTTTTGGAAGTCAAAATAAACATCCACTCAATTTTCTTTGTTTGCCATCTCAACATCCTAAGCAGGCTGGCCTTCTCACAAATTTGTGTTGGTTGTCCCTAATTAACTTTTTTCTTTCTAAAATGTTGGAATTACATCCAGTTAGATTCTTTCCCTTTAGACTCCCTTTCATCTAACATTAATCCCCAATTGTTATATTTCATTTAAATGACAATCCTGTATTATATTTTAAATTAATCTTTCAATTAAAACAGACTGTTCAGACTGAGAACAAAAGTCACTGATGTGGCAAACAATTATGGGAAAAAATAAGATATCCTTTATAAAGCTCTATACACAAAGTACTGTATGATAGGATTAGATCTTAAGACACTGCACATCTGATCAGGACAGCCAGTACGTAAGGTTCTAGAATACTTACGGGGACTGCTTTAGGATATCATTTTGCAATCCCTTGTTTCTTAAATTACTCTCATCCCAGTATTCTTGTGCTGGTTAGAAGCAGTTAATTTGTGCTCTCAGTTTCTGCCATGAATGTCTCTCCTATGTAGTTAGCAAAACTGCTGAAAAGATACCTTGCTGATTTTCTCAAAGAGAGTTCCTGTGAAGGAAAACAAACCTTTGCTTTTGTAGTGTAATACACAAAGTAGCTGTGCAAGGCTGGATTCTACTCTGCACACTGCTAACTAATATTCAGGCCTCTGTTTCACACCTTCCATGTAGTAGCTTCCCAGAAACTTAAGAAGGGCAGCCTGTCATCTTCCAGATAGCAGACCAGACTAGATGTGCCATTTAAGCAAAATAACCACAGAATAGCTTGCTGGAAGTAACATCCACACTATAAGGCTCAACAGATGAGACGCAATGAAGAAATTCTGTCTATACAATCTGCTTCATCCACTTAATGTCATAATTAACTTTCATCTTTGCATCCTATGTCTCATACTTAATTTGTTTAATTGGATGAAGTCTAGAATGCCTCCAGCTGTCTAGACCACTGAACTAAGAATGCAATCCTGTAGTAGCTCAAAGTACACTGCTCCAGTTTTTGCTCCCAGAGATTTATGTGAGCAGTTATTCACACTGCTTTCTAGTTTGTCTTTGTAAGGTACTTCCTGTTCTACTTGTTTTAATTGCCTACCTTTTAGTCTATCCAACCATTACCTGGCTACCACTGTATTTACCATTAAATATACATCTGTTTTGCAAACAATTAAGGTTTTTCTTCTTGTAGATCTTCTACATTCTGTTCTTTTATTCACTTACAAAGTATATTTTATGTCCTTCCATGATATTAATTACATTTATTGTGCACATTTGCTGCATTACAATGATACATCTACATCTTTCTCCTCTCTTTATTATGGGTGCACGACCCCATTGTGTATGAGTAGGAAATTTCTGCATATTCATCTTAACTTTCCTGAACACAGTCTCTGCTGGAAACTTCACAACATGTTAAGTTTATTTTCTAGAGTCAGTACTCTGTAGCACTTAAGCAAATAATCATTTAACTTGTATGTCCAAGAAGCTGGTGATTTTATAATACAGTCTAGAGTTTGGTTTTCACAACCAGAACACAACTTATCATAGCTCTTAAATAGTTTCATGCGCTTTTCTACTTTCCAAAACATAAGATATACTTGGGCTGTGTACCTTGTGGTTTGGAGTGTATGAGCCAACATTCTCACGGCTTCATTTCACAATTTACATCAACCAATAGTTACTTTGAAATGCCAATCCCTGAACACTTAAAAAAGGTTCTGTGATAAGGATCTAAGGCAAATTAGTTGTCTCCCTCTCTCTCTTTCCACCAGAAAAGAGACTTGATGCACTAAGAGACTTCATCTGTCTGACTCTATCCCCCTAGTAATTTGGCAGAGATGTGTCTCCAATGTATTCAGCCTCCAAGTTTCATGAAAATGAACAAGTGTGCAGAGGACTGTAATTCCATTAATGGACCCACACTCTAAAAAAATGCAGCTGAGATCCAAACCTCATTAGAAATTGGAGAATCCACAGAGGGATGCAACAGCATTCGCACTTTAACTATGAAAAAGCCCCAGATAATCCTCACATCAACTGTAATTCTCAAGTCTATTAGAAATCTGTACCTTAAGGAACAAATCCATCCAGGGTTTTTCTCATCTTTTTATTTTTAATACAGCATCTGCAGATTGTTCATCTCCCTTCTTGTTTCCAACTTTCTTGCATGCTTATCTATATTGTTTAACAATTTTGAAGTTTATTTTTTTGGATTAGTATATCCATGAAGCAAGTCACCCTTCCGTATGTGTCTCCCTCCATTATTAAGCAGTAGGACCTCAAACAAGTTTTTAATAAGTTTTCCTTCTGCTTGTATTTTTCCTTCTGATGATATTTGCCAGATGTCTTTACATCCCTTTTCTCCCAACTCCCCACAAGTTAGTTCTGTTTTATCTACATTTTTGTACTTCCCGATTGTTTTTACCAGATTTAAAATCTATCTTAAATGTCCCAGAAAGCCCATCATTTTTTCTTCCAGATTATTCTTTCTATCTGATCCTTCCTACTCTTCCGTTATCTCCATTTACTGTCAACATCTTTTGGACAGCCTGTAAAGGGATTACTCACTTTCATGACATTGTTATTCCTACTTACTTAGAAGTACAAGCTTACCACATGTTAATTGTGCAATCCTCCCCCTTCAGTTTTAGTCATCTCTTTCTTCTTTCTTGGGCCTCTGCATAGTTATTTCCTCTTTACGTTCTACATGTTCTCCCAACTGATTTTTTTCAGCTAAAAATTTCAGACACTACCAGCAAATAAAACTAACAAGACATGTCTCATGTCTGTTTGGGAAAAAGAAGTTCAACCTTAGTCCAATACCTTATCCAGATATAAATTACCCTAGGAAGGTGAACTTTTAAAAGAAATACTTTTAAAAGAAATAGTGACTGCAATCATCCTGGCCCCAATAATGAAGGCAAGGGTGTAATTCTAAGTGTAGTTTTAAATATGATCAAGTAAAATGCATAAGAAAACCTATATAATTTATACTTGATCATTAATAACATCTGAGAATCTATAGGAAAATTTCCAAAAGTTTACCACTTACTTTCAGAGTGTGTTTTTGCATAATCAGTTAAAAAAATAAGAAAATAATAATAATAAAAACCCCGAAGCACCTCTAATTGACACAAAGACAACAGAGGAAAAAGTAGTGGCATCCTTTGATAATGGATAATAAAAATCAAAGTCTTTTCCTGTGTGTAAAAGCATCATTCTTGTTCAGATTTTAGAAAAATAATAAGGTATTTGAACTGTAAAGAACTGCATGAGAAGGAAAACTTGGACAAAAACTCAAAGTCTGATCATGGCAGTATTGGTAAAATAGCCCATAAAATATGGACCACAAAACTCAGTGTAAATTGTTACTATATTTTTGTGATAATTAGAAATACTGAAATAGAAGTGAAAGTAGCAGTCCGCCACAATATACATCTCAGACTATAATCATTTAATTAAAACATTTCAAGAAAGATGATATACCCCTGCATCATATTAAAAAAAAATAAGCCTATATTTGATAGTGATCTTGTTCACAGTGTTTGGTGTGCTCATTAAATGCATCTGTAATAGCACAGTCCTTCCCAAGAACAGTGTCGTGCAAAGGAAGAGTGGGGCTTTTAAAGCTGATATCTCAAGGTGAAACTACAGTAGTACTACTCATTAATGTCTAAACATTAAACCACTTAATACATGACATGCATAAAATTTGTTGCTTGATTTTAAGAAAAAACTATAGCGGGATGAATTTATCTGGAGATTACTTAAGTGAGCAATAAGCACAAAATGTATGATCTATAGTCTGCAGCCCTACTAGGGCACTTAAGTAAGGATGAAGAAAGGAGACCTGCATTTTAAGAATACAGTTGAGATGACATATGAATTTCCCAAGGTTTCAAGGGAATCAACTGGGAACACAGTGAAGGAAGCTGCAGGAACTAAAGTCAGCATACACAAGAGCACTGTGTATGCTCTTTCATACTGAAAGAGTTTGCCTGCCTGTAATATCAAACCACAAGGAATTTCAGAACATAAACCATTGCTGGCATAAAAGTCTTTATAGCTCTGAATACTACTAAAACACTTTGAATCTCCTTTGAACTAGGAGCTGATTCCCAACAGCTTCTTTTCAAGATTCAAATCCTTATTTAGTTTAGGTAATGTTCATATATTTTTTGAGGCATCCCCATCACTGGGGAAAAACTGCCAAGTATACTAGTAAGTTCATCATCTGGGCTCTCTACCATACAGAAATATGGATCAAATCTAATGGGATAGCTAACTTTCTCCAGACACTTCTGGAGTCAGTCCTGAATGGTAACTCCCTATTCCTGTTGAGTAGAATAGACAGAAGTAAATAGAAAGAGCAAAAAATTATATCACCCAACTCAGCAGTAATGGAAAAGATAATATTTGAGAATTATGCATATTCTGAGGAGATGCAGAGTGCTACATACCTATATTTTTTTTGACAGTCAATGGGTATTTTTCAGTTTAACAACCTGGCAATTACTTTAGACTTTCAGACTTAAGCTACTACACACTTGGACTGACACGCATTTTGTTGAGAGTACTCATTTCTCTCTCTGCAGAAGCCAGTTTCTATTCAAAGCAACAGTATAAACCAGAAAACAGTTTCCAAATATCAGATTGGAAAAAAAAATGATCTGCAGTAATTATTAGTAAAATTACTTTAGTGCAGCTCAAGATAATTAATTGCTATCAGTTTGGTTGTTTTTGAAGAGCTGAAAGTCGCTTGAAAAACAGCATGATGCATTTATTACGAACAGAAAGAACATAATCATCGCTCCCCAGCCTTTATAAGGTACTGTTTTGCCAAGTCTCTTTCTATGGCTCTATAGTGGACATGAAAAGTAGAGAATAACCCATCCTCTGCTAATATCATATCTTGACTGAAAAATATGCATGTCATAATAATTTGAAGTGGTGGGTGTAGGTTTTTTTCTACAGACAGATAATGCCTATGGACATCATGTGAAGCTGGCATTTAGATCTAAATCCTAAATTCTGTGACATATGTTTTTATTTTGAGTTTTCCCCCCTCCCTGATTCAAAGCACTGGCAACAGAAATTGCATCAACAGATTTTTGGCATAGCCATGACAGATCCCACATTACAATGAAAAAAAAAAAAAATCCCCCAAAAACTGTGTGACATTTTCTCTTTGAGATCAGTAAAAGTCCAGTATACCAAAACATAACATATCAGACTTTTGATATTACTGAATTGAATACATAAAAACCCCAAACTGTTGACATGCTGACTAAGACAACCATCCATGGATTTAAAGTTCAGAGGGATCATTAGATCATCTGATGTGACAATCTGCATAACGAGGCATTTCAGGTGGCATTTCACGTAATGGCTAGAATGAGTCGTAACTGGTAAGTCATTGACCCCATTCTCTGAGGGTTCAAAAAACTGAAGCTGAAGGATACATATAACACTCCTGTTTCTCAGAGGTACAATTAGATACTCTCCAAAAGTAAGTGTTAGGCATGGGAAGGCTGGAAGAGGAACTGCAGAAAGGAAAGGAAGCAACGTACTTTTGTTAACATTGGCATCTCAAGTCAACTTATAGTACAAACACACACAAAGCCATATTTTAGGTTGCCATGGTAACAAGCACCAGATTAGGAAATTTTCACCAAATTTAGGTTTTTGTTTGAAAAAAAAAATAAAAAGTCATGACTGTCACTGATGTAGTCTCTGCAACACATTGGCAGAAAGCCAGCTCAGAAAACACATTTAAAGTATAGGCTGTGTACATGAATAACCTGTACCTTCATCCCAAAGTATTTAGCCCATTCCATAAAAAAGAGCTGTTTAGTTTCAGAAACAAACTGCTACGGAATCACAAGTGTAGAAAAGGGAGAGATGAACAAGAGAGATGGGGCCTCTTCCAGTGCATTCACATCAATTAGAAAACCTTCTTAAAGCTGTAGGGAAAATAGACTTATAGTAAAGGCATATCTGAGGGAAGTGTTCTGCATGTGGATGTCTCCTTCCTTTAGCTGAAATGCTGGGTTTGATCAGCAACAAACTGCTGAGTGTAAGCATTTCACTTATGAAACAAAGGAGCTAAGGCCAGTGTCCTTATTGCTTCATTGCCATGTTTCTCGAGCCTGGTGCGGCTTTTTAGCTCATCTGATCATACAAACAACCCAGATCCAGGGTCATAACACTATAACCAGAAAGATTTGAAGAATGATATTTGTCAAACCACCCCAACTTATAGATTTACAGCAAGAAGAGAAAACCCAGTCATCCTGGTGAAGTTTTAGCTTGTTTTAGAGTATAAATTAAGTATAAATTCTTAAGCCTAACACTCTTGAGGCAATTTTGAAACCTTTTGTGATCAGTAACCATGTTTGCACAGTGCCAGTCAATCCCCACAGCCTCTAGAACTTTTCAGAAACTTTTCTTTCTGAAAAAAATACTCAAAACAAACCCCTCATTTACCTATCCTTGCCTTTTTAATTCACATCATACAATCCGAAATTCTGAGAACATCTCATTTCCGAATCAGGACTGAAAATAGCAATGTTGATACTCATGCTGCATTTTAGCCTCAAGTTTTAAGCTGGAGATTATCGAAGTGATTTAATAACACTTCTGTCAGTTGTCCAGTCTGGAAATCTTCGTATCTTAGTCAGCTTGTCTTCTTTCATACAGTTTAAAAGAGAAACACTACCATAACAAGGACAGATAAAAGAAATAAACGTTACAAAAGACACACAGGTTGTCTGGAGGACAGGCAATCATATTTACAAATAACAATGATTAGACTTTAAGAGTGCTGACTAACACATAGTTAGATACCTTTCATTTATTTGCATGGTTCAGTGCTACTTTACATCTAGTAAGAATAAGAAACTTAAGCAAGCACACAGACAAGTTAAGTAGATACAAAAATGAATATCCACACTATGGCAAAATCAGCTCAGGGGTGTAAGAAGTAAGTGATCAAGCATAACTATATTTTCAGCATGCCTAATGAAGTGTCTATCATGATAAAAGGATACAAAGAAACCCCTTACCTTGATAAAATGAATACTGTAAAATGGTAATTAGCAATAAAAAAGTCTCTTCTAAGCAACTATACACTTAAGGCAGAAGGACAAGACTGAAAATTTACTTCAGTACTGCATCATTAAACCTTTAAAAAAAAACCCAGTAATTATGCAATATAAGCAACACTTGTACCAGTTGTACCTGAAAGTATTTTCCTGATGTAGAAAGTAATTCTAGACATAGCTGAGTGGCTCCTTCTTCCTATACCATGTTCTTTAGATCAGATTTGCTCCCTTTGAAATCATGAGCTTAAACTCCAAGAGTTCATTTTCTATTCTCTGTCATGAAATACTCGCTCACTGAAGCTAAAACTACAAACTGAGCATTACTACCAAAAGAACTGGGATAACTTAAATTCGCAAAGGTAAAAGAAATGACTTGAAGTTTAAGGTACCAGGAATTCAAACTCAGGTTGGAATTTGACAGCTTTTGCACTATCCTTTCTGGCTGTCAATTTGTCAGAGGACTTGCACCTAAGATTCTCTGAAAACTGTCTCAAGTGACTGACCTTTGGCAGCACAAATGTCAAGATGCAAATCACGTTCGTGTTGATACTGCAGACCTAACAGGAAAAGCAATTGAAATAAAAATAGGTATTTTATTACAGGGGCAAGCAGATGCAACACTGAGTACATACAAGGAATAGATCCGTTGAGTAAAGGGTGACATTTTTACATAGCGACTTTCCAAAGCAGAACTACATTTTAAGGGCTTTTGCATATGTTTTACCTAGAGACCTCTGTGATGAAGTGCCAGTATCAACTTCCCTTTCTCTTTAGTTGCCAGTTTTATTTGATTTCTTTCTTCAGATATGTGCCAACCAGTTTCAACTTGTTTAACAACATTTTTTTTTAATCAGCTGCCTTGCTGGAATGTTGAACTGATGCATGTGTGGGTGTGTTTATAATACATGCAAAAAATACATTAAAGCAATATAAAGGCTCTGTATTAAGCCTATAAAAGCAAAGAAATTAAGCATTAAGGCAAAATACTGGAGCAGACACCTCTTTACATATCATAATACCTTACATAACCAACCACCTAACTTGCATAGAAAGTGTTAAGTGGAAGTGCACTGTTCATTTAATACAGCTGTGGTTTATATGGTTGAACTGCAAAACTAATGGAATACCATAAGCTATATTATTCTTTACTGGAAGAAGCTGTATTTGAAGACTACTTCATCCACAAAATATCATAATATATAATAAAATTACGCAATGTATTTGATGATTATATATATTTGTGTTCTAAAGTGAAGTTTTTTCCAGTGAAATTTTTTAATAAGATGTTGATGACATGAGCATAATCAAGCAAACTAGTAAGACCAGGATGTTAGATTTTAAACTATTGTTACTATTAAAGGAACCAAAGCTGCATCCTGATATGGAGAAGCATTAGCGTTTCCTAGTGAAGTCAGCTTCAGGCACAAAAGCTTGTCTGTTTAAGGCCCTGAACTCCAAGTTTTTATAAGTAGCTTCTAGAAATTCTTTAGGAAATTTCAATTGTGTGATCTGACCTTTATGTTACACTGTAACTTAAACTACAGGACAAGAGATCCTGACATAAACCTAGTGATAGAGAGAGGCTGACAACAGCACACACCACCTATAACTAGTCATCACGCTAACTGTAAACCCTTGTACTTATGATACACATTACTTTGTAGCTCCCACAGGGACAAACCATGGAGTCTGATAAAACATTAAACAAATAGAAAGGTCTTCCTTCTGAAAGCTTTTTGTGATTAATTGGATTTATTTTTTTCAACTGATAAAATACCAAATTCTTCTTGTTCCCAAGAGAGAGAGAAAGAAGAGTTAATGAGAAGTTTTGGGGAAAACTTGTAAGATTTTACAGCTCTAACAGTCACTTCAGGATAACTGGCTAAGCAGCATCACTTTGATAAAGAGCAGCTATTTTGGGTAAATCCTATCTCGTGTTTGGGTGTGACTTCTAGTCTGCTAGCGCAGTAACAAGCTGCTTTGCAAAAGTGGAAATACACTGAGGGTTCCCCCTGCCCCCTCATATAAAGACAACTGTTCAGAAAAAAAACTTATTCTTCTCTTCCAGGTCTATCTGTGCCCCAGCTCTTCCATCTGAATATTTTCACTACCTCTGAAGCACGGTCAGATGCTTGTGATCTTTAACGCCACTTTTCTCCAATACATCTTCTACTGCAGCTGTCTGAAAGAATCAATGCAAATTCTTTTGTTGCTTTAAGCGAATTGTCCTACTTTTCATAAGAAAAGTGAACAAAAAAGCCACCCACAACACCTGTCTGGTCTTAATTTTTGGACAATCACCACTGATTTCACCTGCCTGAACCATTTAATGATTGTCTGAGGGCAGGGAGAGCAGGAGGGTCCTGCTTTTTTTTTAATCATTACTTGATTTTTCCATTACATGAAAGGAATTATTTAAATCAAACACTTTTGCTAAGCAGAAGGTATCTTGCATCAAAGACATCTTAGGAGTCCTCCAACTCAGTAATTTTGCTTGCCTCTGCCTGCCTCATTAAAAGAGTGAATTTGAGGGGAAATAAATGATGTTTAAGCTTGTCGAAACCTGATTGAAGACACATGGACAAAAGAAAATGGTAGTCTGTGGAGTTAGGGTTGTTTTTTGGGTTTTTTTTGGGGTTTGTTTTTTTTTTTTACTTTTCTCTTTTTGGCATTGTTTGCGTTTTCCTGTCAGTCACTCAACAGTGGATCCAAAAAGTAGTAACTTGAGATTTTACTCATGCACTACTTCAGCAGAAGTTCCTGCCACATGGAGTTCATAGGAAGGTCTCAAGGGATGTAAACCAACTAGTAGTTGGCCCAGATTGGCCCTTTGTGTTTACATACCTTCCTTTCTGTAAAAAATAGAAAGTTCCCTCAAACAGTCCTTAGTGATTGCAGACGCTGACCTAGCAAGTTGAAAAGATAATGTGCCAACAAATTAAGTGTTAGTCATAAAAAGTTTTCTATGCTCATCTGTTAGAGTAGTAAGGCTCTATGGGCTGTTATTTTTAAACACCTGAATACTCAAAAAGACATAGCATAGCTTAAAAATAAGAGGAATTCCTGCAGTGTTATACACCCATTCAGATTCCATGTATTCTTTGACACCGTTTGTCTTTATTGATCAGGGTTGATCTTTCATGGATCTGTTGATATGCCTGTGGTAAGTCCTGACAGTATTTGATGAGTGTGGCTGCCTAATCCCCTGCTTTCGCACGGCAGATCTTGTCCTACCTGCAGGAACAACTAACCCATCAGGCACTCATCCACCAGCACACTCCCAAAGAGGGATTTGCAGGTGCTCATAAACCACCAAACACCAGATCCCCGAGCTCAGCTTTTTGCCCTGATGGTAGCTAGCTCTTGTCCCGACTTTTGCCTGATATTTGAAATTTTCATGACAATTTGACAGCTTGAATCTCAGTTACTTGAGCACAGTTCTTTCTGTGTCTTTCCAGCATGTAAAGGCAGATACCCACCTGACTTAAAGCACTCAAAGAAAGAAATTTGTCATCAGGTTTATAACTTAATTTAAATCAATTGCAAAGCATCACAGAGAAATTCACTCTCTCTAATGAAGACATCAGACTTGCTTACACTAAAATGGTTTTAGTTCAGTCAGACATATTGCCACAGGTATTAAAGCATAACACTGCCTTTCAAAAAGCAATACTCCTTTATGTTAGGTTATTATGATTTCACAAAAAATACTTCACGATCCAAATTTAAGACTTATTCCTCTGATAATGATGCTTTTCTGACCAGCAATGCGATCATTCACCATAACAGTAACTGAAGCCATGCTCAACCTCTGTGCTGTTGAAATACACTGTCACACACAGCTTCTAAAGTGGTTCTCCCAATAGCAATATCTAATCCTCATCCAAATCAATACTTAGTTATGACTATTATTCTAACACTACTGTAGAGGCTACATCTATGAGAAAAAAGAAGATAACCCAGATGCTAGAATTAAAAAGCACATTTGATGTAACAGGGAGGAAGTTCTAATATACATTCCACTCCTGATCATGTCAGTTATGACAGAGTTATCAATATGTGAAGATGTTCATCAAAACCAGCTTTTTGGATTTGTGTTTCGAATGAAATTGGAATAAATGATTTGACATTGAAATGGTCAGCTTAGTTTCTGTAACTACAGATATCTTCTCAAATTTACATTTTTTTGCTTGAAATAGTGTGAAATACTTATGTTAGTCTACATTAATGAATACACAATACTTCCCGCCTTCTTCCATGGACATCTTGGTTTTGATTCTTGAAAAACAAAAACCCTTTCAATTGTAGCAGAAAACAGCAGGCTCTCAGAATGTACTGGTCAGGTGTCTAAAGCAATACACTTACTTTTTAAAACTCTAATCACTGTTATTCAAACATTTTCATCTAAGCCAAATACACAGAACAACAGACTGGATTCTTCAGGGTCACACATAAAAAAAAGAGCTTCACGATCTATTTCCTAAAAAAAGAAAATATTTGGGAGGGTTGAAGGGTAAGAAACTCCAGAAAGAAGTCAACAACAGATGGTAGATAAAGGAGGAAATAATCCCTAAAACCTTTCTGCATAAACAAAATAAGACATACTTGTCCATGCAGAAGCTTATAGCACTTTTCCTACTAGACAGAACATTGGCTTTTTAGCTGTGGTGAAAATTAACAAAACCAAACCAAATAGAACAAGCTTGAAGTCAAGGTGCTAAACACAGTCTGCATTCAGAGCCTGGCCTGCAAACAGCACGTGTTTAAAAGAAAAAGCCTTCTTTCCACAACATTATCCAGGAAACACATCCTCAAAGTTAGAGTCAAATGATCAAATTTTATTACAAAGCTTTTACCATTCCAGTGCTGTTTAATATTTTCATCAACGACCTGGATGAGGGAACTGAATGTACCCTCAGCAAGTTTGCTGATGATACTAAACTGGGAGGAGTGGCTGACACACCAGAAGGCTGTGCTGCCATTCAGAGAGACCTGGACAGGTTGGAGAGTTTGGCGGTGAGAAACTTGATGAAATTCAACAAGGGCAAGTGTAGAGTCTTGCATCTGGGGAAGAACAACCCCAGGTACCAGAACAGGTTGGGGGCTGACCTGCTGGACAGTAGTGAAGGGGAAAGGGACCTGGGGGTCCTGGTGGATAGGAGGATGACCATGAGCCAACAATGTGCCCTTGTGGCCAAGAAGGCCAATGGCATCCTAGGGTGCATTAGAAAGGGTGTGGTTAGTAGGTCAAGAGAGGTTCTCCTCTCCATCTACTCTGCCTTGGTGAGACCCCATCTGGATTTTTGTGTCCAGTTCTGGGCCCCTCAGTTCAAGAAGGACAGGGAATTGCTTGAAAGAGTCCAGCGCAGAGCCACAAAGATGATTAAGGGAGTGGAGCATCTCCCTTATGAGGAGAGGCTGAGGGACCTGGGACTCTTTAGCTTGGAGAAGAGGAGACTGAGGGGTGACCTCATCAATGTTTACAAGTATGTAAAGGGTGAGTGTCAGGAAGATGGAGCTGGGTTTTTTTCAGTGATGTGCAGTGACAGGACAAGGGGCAATGGGTGTAAACTGGAGCATAGGAGGTTCCATGTGAACATCAGGAAAAATTTCTTTACTGTGAGAGTGACAGAGCACTGGAACGGGTTGCCCAGGGGGGGTTGTGGAGTCTCCTACGTTGGAGATATTCAAGGCCCGCCTGGACAAGTTCCTGTGTGATGTACCCTAGGTTACCCTGCTCTTGCAGGAGGGTTGGACTAGATGATCTTTTGAGGTCCCTTCCTACCCTTGGGATTCCGTGATTCTGTGATTCTCCTCATGAAAGTGACCAATAACTCAAAAAGTTGTGGAAATATTTGTGTCAGGTGATTACAGAAGAAACAAGCAGAAACTCCAAATGATCATTCCTTTATATTTTAGGTAGCAGATGAAAATAGCATCCACATAATGATAGAAGTGCTTCCTCTTTAAGGAAAGTCCATTGGCTGCAGCAAAGACAGGCAACAAAATACAGGTTGGGAGGAGAAGCATGGGAGAGGGGATGCACTGCAGAGCTCTGGGGGAAGGCAGGGGCATATAGGAAGTATTACCCTTGTTGAGCTGGAAGACCAGGATGTCTGGGGTAAAGCTGACACAAAAAAAACAGATAAAACTGGTAAGTAACAATTACGTAGGCTAACTGGAGAACAGCAGTCCTTAGTTTCCCCAGGACAGATGCAGAAGATATGTTGACAGGAAAAGGGGAAGGTAAACACAGCTAAGGAGAAATGTGTGTCTCCTCCATTCAGCTTTGAGTTAAAGCTTGGAGGCAGATATGGCTACATAACTGGGCTTGCAGGGATGGAAATGTCAGCGGCTTGCCTGTCATGCTGGAGACAACAGAGAATCATGCTCACTTACTAACTAACCCTTCCTGAAATAAGTTACAGAAAATCTAAAATACCTCTTTGAAATCAAAAGAACCAAAGAATAGGTGATATGGTCACTAACATCAGACAAGCATCCACTCTTTCAAGCTACATAATACAGGAAAACTGGGAATAGTGACTCTATAAAGTCTATATAAAAATGGGGACAGATCTGGCCTGCACACCTGTATGAGAACTAAATCCATAATCACACAACTCCCGACCAAAACAATCCAGCCTGGACCAAGACAGTCATGCAAGAATCAGTTTAAAAAGAACAATCTTTCCCAACTTGGAAAAGAAACAAATTAAACCCATATGTCACATCAGAAACAAGTGGTTCCATAAGCAGCTGAACAAGTAAAACTTGGTTTTCTGTAAAACACAGACTTGTGTCCTGCACTGATTCTTTGGTATCTAGCATGTGGTGAACTTGTTTTTCAGGACAGCGCCCAGAGACGTTGAAGTTGGACAAGAGTCAAAAGCTAATGCTAGAAGGGCACACAGGCAGGCACACACATGCAGAAAGCACCATCATATGAGCTTTGTTTTCTCAGGAAACCACATACAAAAACAATTCCTCAAAGGATATTTATTTTAAAGCAAAACCTCACCTGTAACTTGACAGTAATAAATAAAGAAAGAAATAGCATGTATTTTAATAATGAGAGCTCTCACCACATACCTGGAACCAAAATCTAAAAGCTTGTTTTAGGGATTAGGAAATTTTAAGTAAAAAGCCCTCTTGCTGTGATTTTCTAAGGCTTGAAGAATTAAATACCAGGAATAGAGAAGGCATTAACATTTGTAACTGCTTTGGTACCCCAGAACCCAGTCCCCTAAATTAACTTTTCTGAAACTCAAAATCTCCTCCCTGTACTAACTTTAAAAGGACCATACAGAAAAGAAAGGAATAAATTTAAACAATAAATGGCTCTTCTGTGCTCTCAGTTGATCAACTGATTGCAATGAGCTTCTGTACAGAACCTGAGAACTTCATTATCATACTTTCTGTAATTAAATCTTCAGTCATATTGGGACATTTGTGTTCAGAGAAGAAAGCAAAATTACATCTATCACTGAATGTATTTTACTTCATAATGATCATGTCTTATTTAGTGTACAAGTCTACAAAAATCAAAAAGCTCACAATAGTATTGTCAGAAGCTAGAATTTCTTTTTTTGTTGTTGTTAGTTCCAATATATAATATTTTATATTAAAGTCTTTAAACAAAAAAAACTTTCAACATAATAATTTGGGGGGTTATTTCAATTTTACCCAAGCTTCTTGACCCCAATATGGCAGTCAGGATTGAAGAAGAAATAGCACAGCAGTAGGTGCAATATCCTAACCAAATAGATATTTGCCAGTAGCGTATTTACAACTACAACTAATCCAGAAGCTGCAGACCGACCAGTCTCAGAGCCCACAGCGTTACCTTAGGCAAGGCTCACTAATTGCCTAATTAATCTATTAAAAAGTCTCATCAAGAAAATAGTTGACATAAGAAAGTATTATGTTCAGACTAGTAAAATATAGATTTCCATTTACTTTAATTATTAATAATCAGAGATACTTAATATTGTTTAAAGTTCAATCTATTTCTTTCTAGCTCATAAGAATCAAAACAAGTTTGTACTACAAACATAGATTTACTGATTTTCCTCTTAAAAATCAGTCAGACACTACTGGCAACGGTAACAGCCATTAGGCAAGAGAATGTGCCTACATAAACACAGGAGAGCTCAAGACCCTACTGCAGTTCCGATACACAGAAACGAAGACAAGGAACTATCCAGTAGTTCCAACGTGAAGAAGTTGAGGGGCAGGGAAGAGCACAGATCTATATTGATTCTTAGCATCACCATCCTCCTGACAGGAGGGCAGACAATCACTCATTAATAAGAGCTAGAGTAACACCAGCAATTTTAGTAGGGGTTTGTCCACATGGTTGTACCTTCTTTCCTTTCTGCTCCTTGTGGTAAGTTCCATTATACCAGGAATTTCTTTCAGAAAGCGCTTCATACATACACTCCATAGAACCGAAAACCACCTAGTGAAAATGTGAGAATTCAGGTTCCTTATAAGATGTCAAAAGAAACATACCACCTTAAGTGTGGTAAGCATCACAGCCAGTCCTCACCTAGCATTATTGTTCTTCAGCACTGAAAATGTGATTGAATGATATATTTAGAAAAGTTTCCTAGCTAATTTTCTAAAGCAAGCAGATTTCAACTTGAGACACAGCTCAGAAACATACATGTCATATATGTACTCAAGACCTTAATAAAGGTCAAAGATTCACAGAAACTCTGCACTTTCAGCATAAGCATTAGGTGTCTTAGAAAATATTCAAAAGAACTTCACCTGGTTTTATAGAATCATAGAATAGTTGGGGATGGAAAGGACCTTAAGATCATCTAGTTCCAACCCCCCTGCCATGGGCAGGGACACCTCACACTAAACCATATCACCCAAGGCTCTGTCCAACCTGGCCTTGAACACCGCCAGGAGTGGAGCATTCACAACCTCCCTGGGCAACCCATTCCAGTGCCTCACCACCCTAACAGGAAAGAACTTCTTCCTTATATCCAATCTAAACTTCCTCTGTTGAAGTTTGAACCCGTTACCCCTTGTCCTGTCACTACAGTCCCTAATGAAGAGTCCCTCCCCAGCATCCCTATAGGCCCCCTTCAGATACTGGAAGGCTGCTATGAGGTCTCCACGCAGCCTTCTCTTCTCCAGGCTGAGCAGCCCCAACTTTCTCAGCCTATCTTCATACAGGAGGTGCTCCAGTCCCCTGATCATCCTCGTGGCCCTCCTCTGGACTTGTTCCAACAGTTCCATGTCCTTTTTATGTTGAGGACACCAGAACTGCACACAGTACTCCAAGTGAGGTCTCACAAGAGCAGAGTAGAGGGGCAGGATCACCTCCTTCAACCTGCTGGTCACGCTCCTTTTGATGCAGCCCAGGATACGGTTGGCTTTCTGGGCTGCAAGCGCACACTGAAGCTGGCTCATGTTCATTTTCTCATCGACCAACACCCCCAAGTCCTTCTCTGCAGGGCTGCTCTGAATCTCTTCTCTGCCCAACCTGTAGCTGGGCCTGGGATTGCTCCAACCCAGGTGTAGGACCTTGCACTTGTCATGGTTAAACTTCATGAGGTTGGCATCAGCCCACCTCACAAGTGTGTCAAGGTCCCTCTGGATGGCATTCCTTCCCTCCAGCGTATCAACCGAACCACACAGCTTGGTGTCATCGGCAAACTTGCTGAGGGCGCACTCAATCCCACTGTCCATGTCAGCGACGAAGATGTTGAACAAGACCGGTCCCAACACCGATCCCTGAAGGACACCACTCGTTACTGGTCTCCAGCTGGACATTGAGCCATTGACCACAACTCTCTGTGTGCGGCCATCCAGCCAGTTCTTTATCCACCGAGTGGTCCATCCATCAAATTGATGTCTCTCCAATTTAGAGACAAGGATGTCGTGTGGGACAGTGTCGAACGCTTTGCACAAGTCCAGGCAGATGACATCAACTGCTCTACCCCTGTCCATCATTCTGTAGCCCCATCATAGAAGGCCACCAAATTGGTCAGGCAGGATTTCCCCTTAGTGAAGCCACGCTGGCTGTCACCAAGCACCTTGTTGATTTTCATGTGCCTTAGCATGCCTTCCAGGAGAATCCAAGATTTTGGCAGGCACAGAGGTGAGACTGACTGGTCTGTAATTCCCTGGATCGTCCATTTTCCCCTTCTTGAAAATGGGGGTTATATTTCCCTTTTTCCAGTCATCGGGAACTTCACCTGACTGCCAGGATTTTTCAAATACGATAGCCAGTGGCCTAGAAACTTCATTCGCCAGCTCCTTCAGGACTCATGGATGGATTTCATCAGGACCCATGGACTTGTGTATGTTCAGGTTCTTAAGATGGTCTTGAACCAGATCCTCTCCTACAGTGGGCTCAAGATCTTCATTCTCACAGTCCCTGCGCCTGCCTTCCAAGACTTGGGTGGTTTGGGCAGAGCCTTTGCCAGTGAAGACTGATGCAAAGAACCTCAGAACCTCAGCCTTCTCCAAATCCTGTGTAGGCAGTTCTCCCAAGAGCTTCCAGAGGGGGCCTACGTTGTCCCTAGTCTGTCTTTTATTTGCAATGTACCTGTAGAATCCCTTCCTGTTATCTTTTACATCCCTTGCCATGTTTAATTCTAACTGGGCCTTAGCTTTCCTAACCTCATCCCTACCTTCCCGCACAACATCCCTGTACTCTTCCCAGGCCACCTGTCCTTGCTTCCACTTTTTATAAGCCTCTTTTTTCCCTTGAAGTTTCCTCAGGAGCTCCTTATCCATCCAAGGAGGTCTCCTGGCCCTCCTGCTGCACTTCCTTCTGGTTGGGATGCAACACTCCTGAGCTTGTAGCAGGTGATCCTTGAATATCAACCAACCGTCTTGGGCCCCCCTGCCCTCTAGGGCTGTATCCCATGGAACCTCACTAAGCAGGTTCCTGAAGAGGCCAAAGTCTGCTCTCCTGAAGTCCAGGGCAGTGAGCTTGCTGCACGCTCTTCTCACTGTCCTGAGGATCTCAAATTCAACCATCTCATGATCGCTGCATCCAAGGCTGCCCTGGAGCGTCACATTTCCAGTGAGCCCTTCCCTGTTGGCGAGTGAGCACGAGGTCAAGCATGGCACCTCTCCTTGTCGGCTCCTCTATTACTTGCAGAAGGAAGTTGTCTTCCACACAATCGAGGAACCTCCTGGATTGCTTGTGCCAGGCTGTACCGTCCTTCCAACAGATGTGAGGGTGGTTGAAGTTCCCCATGAGGACAAGGGCCTGTGAGCGTGAGGCTTTTCCTATCTGTCTGTAGACTGCTTCATCCACAGATTACTCTCGATCAGGCGGTCTGTAACAGATCCTCACAGGATCTCCAATAGGTCTCCCATCACTGTTCTCCCTTTAACCCTGACCCACAAACTCTCTGTTGACTGCTCACCTGTCCCCAGACAGTTCCATACTCTCCAGCCTATCCCTAACATAACGGGCTACTCCCCCTCCCCGCCTGCTGGGCCTGTCTTTTCTAAAGAGCCTGTAACCTTCCATTCCAACACTCCAGTCAGAAGCCATCCCACCATGTTTCTGTGATACCTATTATAACATATGCCCGTAGACATGCACACATCTCTAATTCCTCTTGTTTGTTCCCCATACCACAGGCGTTTGTATAGAGGCATCTGTGCCGATAAGGTCAATTCAGAGTATTAAACACATCTGTTCTAGTACCTTTAGTAACTATGTTTACATAAGAAGCATTCTCTGTCTGTCACAGAATATTATAAAACTACTATTACTTATTCAAGGATTTAAATTCCCCAGGAAATTATATGGGGCCAAACAGTATTATACAGTTTCACATAAGCGTTTATGGCAGAACTTCAACTACTTTCCTGTTAATGAAGTGTCCAGAGTTTTTTCTTTCCATGTTAATCTTAAAAACATTAATTTTCAGAAATTAGAAACATGTGACAATAATGACTTCTGCATACTGCCAGAAGCTAAACACAGTCTTTATAGTGAGAAAGATTAATATTAACTGATGTCCTGGTAAATCAGCTAGATTCACAAAACAAGAAAGTTTCCACAATCAGAGTTGCAAACTCTAAAGCCTTTATCAAAAAGCCACTTACAGCCCCAAAAGCCAGAGAATACCTATGCTATAAAACATTCAACATAATAGGTTTTTTAAATTGGAAGTCTGATCAAATAGTAAGCACTCACTTTCTTACAAACAGGTCAATACTACAACCCCTTCAGCTTAACCAAATAGTTTCCCCACTGCAACATGTTGGGCCCTAAGGATTTTCTAAACACCACAAAGGTAAGGCTGTTTTTAAAGAATAACATAAATAATAGTTAAGCCTTAATCCCCACATGAATAGAGCTAAATAAAATTTTATTAGACCTCCTAAATTCACAGAGTAAGTCATTGGCATAATTTAGGGTGTCTAGATTGACAAGGAGGCTCAAATTCACTGCATGCAAAATCCATTATATACTGCATTTTTAGAAACACACACCCACTATATCAGATCCACACATAGTTCTACATACATACAAATAGTGTCATGAGAATTCCTGCACGAAACATTTTAGCAGAAGAGAAGCATTAATGTTCACAGTGTTCAGGCCTGCTGATCATGCTCATCTCAAACTCCCTAGCAATGTAGAGCTCTCCCAAAACAGCTTTTCTTTCTGAAAACGACCTTTTCTTTCATGTTTTCAACTCCTACTACACACACAAAGCTGAATGTGCAGCATATTTAAAGTATGGTATGCAGAATATCTCAGAGAACATGGGTGCTATGGAGAGTCATCAGCTCACTCCCAAGTTTTGCTGAGTTGCCTGTAGATGATGCAAAAGCAAGCATGTGTGATTACTTGTAAACAAAGGAGGCAAGGGAAAGGATTAATTACAGTTTGTCAGGTTTTTTTCTGTACAAGTTTTTGTTTGGTTGGTTTTGGAGGTTGGTTGATTTGTTTGTTTTGGAGGTGAGCGCACAGGTGTCAACTCTTCAGATGTCTGAAAGACAACAGTCAAAAACTGGAAGCTGCTGAACTTCCAAGCATGGTGAACTGCGGCTGAACACAGCTAGAGCATCCTTTCCATCTGGGGAGCAAGCTGTGGTGCTGAGGGCTGCACAAGGCAGCCCAATGCCATGCGTGGGGCTGTGACCAGACAGTGCTGCCTGCAGCTGAGCTCTGAGAGAAGATGACTGATTCCTTAACCAGGCTGTCATCGCCACATGTCAGCTCCTTCCCCTGGCATGCCAGAGGTTTCCTCTCCCCACAATCTGCTGGAAAACTGCTTGAGTAATTATTTGCTTAATTAGTTCAGTTAGAATGATCTGGGCTAGCTTCAACATCAGTAGTATACTTTTAAGTATACTTTTAAATTTCTTTTTATTATGATTTTTTTGAAGCCTGCAGACAGAACGAGGATGGTGAGCAACTACATGGGTTATGCCATGGGGCAATGGTGGGAAAGTGCAGCAGGGGCAGTGGTGGGAAAGTGTAGAGCAAGGGGGCAATCAGGGTGAGCAGAGATGCAGGACAAGCTCCTCCTGCCCAGCTGCAGGACAGGGCCTGTATCCAGAGACAGGGAGTAGGAGGAGGGAAGGGAATGGATGAAGCCCATTGGCTGGTACCTGCAGTGACTCCGCACCCGCAGGACAGTCTTCACAGTTGGGCCAGGCACAGGACTGGGATCCCCAGCAAGCCAGCCATCAGAGCAGCACGATGTCCTACAGCTTGTTGAGTGCTGAAGCAGTTTGTGGTTACTAATATCAAAGACCTGTTAGTCCCCATTGTGTTAGTCCCCATCTTCAGGAGAAACCAGCAGCTAATGTCTATCATCGAGCACAAAAAAACAATTACTATCTCCGCTGAGAGAGACCTGGGCAACTCAAGTGACAAACACTTTCCTGATTGCTGGCTATCATAGTTAGTAGAGCACTTTAAAAGTATGATCTAATATACTGTGAGACTTGGGACATTGTGTTACTATGGTTATAACCTCCTTTGCTTTCCTCCCCCCTTGAAGGCAACAAATGAAAGAACGGGAGACTGTATTGTTTACAGGTATTAGCTGGTCTAACTCTGGATTCTCTTAACATAATTCTCTTTCTCCACAGTTACCAAAAGTTTATTAAAGGATATAAGAAAATAAATCGTCCTGGATAGATAGGCTGGGGGATAAGTTTATTTTTGCTAATTGAGATGGAAAACTTTTGAGGCCCAATTCCCACCTTAGGCTGCTTACTACGTAACTTGCCAATCTTTAAAGCTGTTACAACTAGATTTATACTACCTTGCCAGACAAAATACACAAGGAATTAACTGGAATGATCACAAATACTTTTTTTTTAAAAAAAAAAAAAAAAGCAGCTTACACAGTTGCCAGAACTATATTTAAAATGGAACATCCACCAAGAGCTTTATATGGCCCCCATAATTGCTGTGCACCTATCTGAAACCAATCGAAACAAGTAGAAGTCTATTTAAGAATATGGTTGAGAGATGTTTTAATCCATAAATAATATATGAAACTGCCTAGGGAGGATTTTAAAAGGGGGTTTGTTGACATGGGTAAGAAATTTTGCACTAGTGAATAGAAATACTTGAAAACAATGCAATCTTCTTTGGATAATAGATCATTTTATTGTCCAGTGCAAGTATTGTAAAGAAAACCAAAGAGACTGAAATTATTGGCTCAGTTTAGAAATTATAACATTGAACAAATCAAAGTAAAAAAATAAAAGCCCAAAACAATACTGGGAGATGAGAGGTCTGGTCAGGTTTTAGACAGACTATCCAAACAGCTGGAAAAGATGTTGATTCTCTGAGGGAAATTTGTAATGTATTTGACTCATGTTTTTGTGGAGCTGCGGATTATCCTGAGGGGTTTGAAAGAAGGAACATATGCCAAGAAGTTAAGAACATTATCTGGAAAATGATAGTATTTTAGTAGTTTTCCAATATAGCCAGCAATAGAATCTAAAGTTTAAAAAAAATGAAAGAAAAAGTAAAACAAGAACTGGTGGAGTGGTCAAAATGAGAAATTATCTATGGATGAAGAGGATTCTTCTGCATTGTCTTCACAAAATACAAGTAGACTCATGTTTTTTAAAACCAGGTTTTCTACTCAAACAAAATGTTTCCAGGATTAAATTAAATTTTAAGAAAGATTATCAACTCCTTCCTAATTTTCACAATTTTACATCCATTAAAATGACAGAACAGAAATAAAATTTGTCATTAATACAGCTCTTACTGGCTTGTTTTTTCAAGCCACATATGTACTACACGCTGTAAGTGACAGACTACCCGTAACATGTGTAATACTGTCTTCACAAGTAAATCTGTTTTATAATGATTATGACTTTACAAACTATTTATTTTTAGACATTTGCAATATGTTCCCTCTCACCATTTTCAAGTACTCTATGAAACTGGTAATTATGGAGATATTTTGTGTCGTTCTGCAATTACATCTTCTTGCCTTAGAAGCCAGCTTGATGGAATTAAAGATGGGGCTGGAATGGGTTATAATATCACTCTTCCTGAAAAAAGGTAGCTCTCCTCCCTTAAAAATGGTTGCTAAAATTTAAGAGGTGTCAAACCAGGATGAGTAGTGTGTGTCATCTTACTGTTTATTAATTACTAAATTAGTAATAAATATTCAGAAACTAGTCCAAGTTACCGCTTTTTGCCCCAGTAGTAAGGTTTGGGGCTTTTACTTCTATTTCAGTGATTGAGCACTGAATATTTGGGTGGGGTGGGTGGAATATACCAGGTACCTGTGGAAGGATCATGCAGAATTTGCAGACACCCTTGACTGACAGGAGCCAGGGACAGACAAGCCTCGTTAAGAAGGGATGTGCCTTGTGTACCTGAACGATCACGAGGCAGGAAGGGATGCGATGGGTGCTTGGAGCGTGGCATGGAGCACTATGCCCCAGCAAGGCCCCCAGACACAGGGCGCTGGAGGTCACACACACATCCCCAGCTGCATGGGTATCACAGCCCCGTGCACCAGTGAATCTGACAAGGAAATTAAACTGTCGCCCAAACAACTGCGTCCAGCCTAATGGGAGCTACAGAGAGCAACCAAAACCGTGACGCCGAGACAGCAAGCAGCAGTGAGATCAAAGGCATTAGGAGTGATTAATATGCATAATTTCACGATTCTCAGAGCAAAAAACTTGACAAATTTCAGTATTCTGGAGCTGGATGCACATTCTTTCTGAGTCCAGCAAGCAATGAGAGTTCATCGAGTCACGCACCACCTGAAGCCAGCTTTGTACACAAGAAATTCTGATCCCCTCCTAGCCTGGGAAGCCCCCAACTGCATCCCCTGAGCTGGGCAGCCAAACTGGTGTGTGTCACTGCACAGGGGGCTCCTGGCACAGCTGATATCCTCATGGGTAGGTGGCTAAACTCTTCACTGGTAGACTGACTAGCCATGTGGCTCAACAGCTGAAGCATCATTATGACAATACCAATTCTGAGACCATTTTGGAAAGACGAGAACATTGAACGAGGCTGGAAGACCCCGACGTTGTTCCCAGAAAAATTCAAAAGCATTTTTGCCATTAATTTTGTTTGGAGGACAGAGCTCTGCAGAACAGTAATCAAGTTCAAATTGTTTGCAAGCTTAACAGTTTTAAGGCTGAATGATGAACAGATCTAAACCTTCAGGGAAAAATTGTGCTTGCTGTTTTAGTCCAAAAATGACAATTAGAGTTTAAGCGGCACAGTTGAGCAGATCCAAACACCAGTTTAAAATTCAGTCCAGAATTCAGAACATAGCAGCCAACTGAGAAGTATCTGGGGACATCTAGATCAGTCCAAAGAATTTATAACACAAAATCAGCATTTACTTAATAATAATAATAAATGTACAAAATCATGTTAATATATAGGCCAAAAAATTCATTGTCTTTACCAGGATATGAAATTCTGACCAAATTCTACAGAAAAACAGTTAAATTTGAGAAAGTCTGAAACTGAGTTTTCACTTCATCTCGAAAAACTGACTGAGCAGCAGAATTTTAATTTTGAGTAGAAACTGAATAACAAACATGCAATTAGAAGACTTTTGTTAATAGTGAAAGACCTCGACCTATTTGAAAGTCCCAGTTTTGGATTTTTTTCCAACATCAAATTAAAGGAATGCAGATTCACAAAGAAAAAAAATAATCTTTAAAACTGAAACATTTTCCCTACGTTCTTAATTTAAACCATATCTCAATTTTGGATCTGTTACAGAAGTGGAGGCAGTCTTTATAAGATGAGTTTAAACCCTTATGCACAAATATTTCTCCAATTCAGTAATCAGACCGGTCTGTTTTAAGACAATAAGACGTGACAGGTAGCACATTTGCGGGAGATCAGTGAGTCCCTGGGTTGCTCTGCAAGACACAGGTCTAAAGGCAGAGTGACATCAACCAGCCGAGAAGTGCAGTAATCCCCTGGGACTAGCTGTCATATCTCATTGTCATTATGAAAGAAAAATGGTAAACAAGAAAGCCAGTCTGCAATTATGAATTTATGGATGTTTGTTAATGAGTATCTCAGACCTCGTCAGACAGCTCCTTTTGGAGCATTTTTCAAATTTCACAGGCAGTTTCAGAACAGTCCTTAAAAAATGATTAAAAATGCCACCATCATTAGATTATATGAGAAAAAGCACATTAAAATGTTAACACAAATACACTCTGAAAACCTACGGAACACACATCCCCTGTAAATTTCAGACATCAGCTCTCTCCAGTGGACAAATAATCCAGGGATGAAAAAAAAAAGAGGAGAGGGAGAAAGGGATTTAATTCATAGAAGCACAAAAAAGAATGACCCAAGAGGACTTTGAGGACCAAATTTAATATATTTCTATTTTAAGCCACACAGACAAAAATGAGGTATCAGAAATCATACATTGTGATTTATGCTAAAGGAATCCTTCAGAAAAATCCCCAGACAATTACACAAAAAGATAATGAGGATAAGATGATACAATTTAAATGCAGATCACCCAGACAGACACACTCTCGGTCATTTAGTAAGTCCAGACAGATGGTTCTTGCAGCAGTTCTCTTACCCTGACTATCCTTAAAATCAGGGTAATCACTTGGATAAAGAATAAGCTAAAGGCAGAACCCAGGGAAAAAAAAAAAAAGAAAAAAGAAAAAGAAAAAAGTCTTTTTTAAAAAAAAAAAATAAATTTCTTGGTATTAATTTAAGGATTATAGAAAAATAGAATGCAACTACAGCAGGGCAATATTAAAAGAAAGAGAGAAACACTATTGATTTATAACGAGTGCTGGTACCAGACAGAGGAGTGGGGTTGCGATGGCAGTGGATAAGCAGTTCATAAAAGTGTCTTGGGCTACAGGTCATATACAATATAACACAATATCTTTTTTATGGGAGAGATTTACTTGCATGTCTGTTTAATCCTTTGCTGCATGCCTTGGTATACATACAATCCCTAAGAGAGACAGTACAGTGCTGCTTCATATATGGTGTTTAACAGTATCCTGGCACTAGTTCGCAGTCAGCGTCTTATAATTGATCAGAACATATCTCCCCCAAGTACAAGGAGTTTTTCCATGATTTTTTGAACAACAATGGCAAACATCCACTGAAATACCTGGCAAAGCCTTAACAGCAGTCTGCCCAAGAAACAAAGAGGAACAGGTCACAGAACAGTGCTTACCGCATTCAGCTAAGCACCAACTAAGTAAACAAGTTTGTCTGCAACCACATTTCACTTTCCACATTGAGGAAATTCATTACTACTTGCCCACTCAATACATTTGCCTTCTTGCATATTAAGCCAGGTGTTGCATGTTGCACTTCTCAAACCAATCTCAGTGTGCCAGTGAGCTGGTAGATGTGAAGCTGTTCTTGTCTAAGGCCAGTTTCCTCATCTCTGTTCACTATTTCACTTTGGAAAGTCGTAACAGGGAGGGTGAGCATGACACTGTGGCTGCGGTATATTTCTAGTCATCAGTGAACTCCCGCTCCACAACAGCATCTCTGCAGACCCTCCATCTGACAGACACCCTTACTGTACTTATGCATCCAACAAGCTGATCTCAACTGAAGGGATGCTGTCCTGGCTCAAGTAACTGAAGCAACACTGACACAGCCAAAAAAAGTGCCAATTGAAAATGAAAGATCGAACTTCATGTAGTACAGATGCAAGTCTCTGCTATATACTATTTTACACAGTCAGGTCACACAAGTGACCATTGCTCCAGCTCAGCGTACAGCAAAACCTTCCCACCATATGCTTAGGAACCAATACGACCCATACAGTTCGAAACCATGGAGCACAGTGCTGTTCCACATCTACTCACACGACATTTCTATGGCAATGTGAAAATCACCTGGCCCAAATATAAACACTTCTACACAGTACTAATTAAGTTTCAAAACCTATCTTAGTTATTTAATCACAGCAAACCTTAGTACACAGCAAGAAAAAAAATATTTGGGGCATTTTGATGAATTACGATTACATGAATTACTATTAAAACATCTGAAGGAATTTCAACATGCTAAAAATAGTAATAACATTCCTTTCAGAATTAAAAAGAGAAAATTACTATGAATGACCCAAACCAGAACCAGGGATTTTATATTTGTACAAATGATTTTATCTAGATCCAAGATATCACAGGAAGATTAACAAAACATTGGAACAGTGCAGGGTTATGATGCCTGAATGTGGCATATCCCATCTCTTACACAGCACTTGATGTAGGTAGAAGTGCCTTCCTTTTTCAAATCTCAGATGTAAATGGATCCAAGTGGAATCAGATATCTTCTTGCTTAACAGCTGTAGCAGTATATAAAGTTACTGTGCTGCAGATGTTTCTACTGTCATTCTCCCTGCACACACACATACTTGAGCAAGATAACGTATAAGCTCCAGTACATTTCAGCTCAAAGAAAAGCTTTATTTAAATTGTTTTCATCAGTAGATCATACATTTTACTTTGCTCAGAAGATAAAGAGGAACACTTCCATTGCTGGATTTGTCATTGCAGTTCAGGGCCAGTAATCAATGTTTTGTGGGGTAACTTCTGAAACAGCTTGTGGCTGCTCTACTCAAAATCTGACTTGGCTCCATTTTAATTTGGTTGTAGCAACTATATTTTCAAGTTGAAGACAGTAAGAAAGATGACCCACTTTTATTACAACAAACCCACTTTCTTCTCTTGGTACTAGGAAACAAAGCTATGAAGATATATCTGCTGGGGCCAGAAATTTAACTGTTAAAGGAAAATCGATAGCACCATTTCTAAAGGAAGTTATGATTGACATCCGTATTAGGAGTTCAATGAGTCCAGGATTTTATCAAAAATGAAGTCTGCAGTGGCTAAAACAAAAAAATCTTATCACAAGGCATCAATATTTCTCTGTTTTCTCCTACCTTCAATACAGAATTATATTTTCTTGAACTGCTGCTATTTACTTTATCATCAGCTTCCAGATACAACTGCCAAGAACCACTTACTTCCTGAGGGGTGGTTTTATGGTTTTGTTTGTTTGTTTGTTTGTTTTTTGGGAAGGCTGTTTTGTTTTTGTTTGTTTGTTTGTTTAGTAGTTATCATAAATCAGGCCCTACAATAGTAAATGTACCCATAGTGGACACACTGAACTACTACTGGCTTGAGAAATTATATAGTTAAAGAGTTTCCAGCACTGGCATTTTTTCCTCTACGAAGAGGCAAAATTATTGCAAATGGTAGGAGCTGTGCACTGTGATATTCCTATTTAAATAAACCCCTTTATTCCTAACTTCAGAATGATGAACAACTTACTGAAGGCATGTGTCTAAGGACTCGAGAAAAACCTTATAGGGGAAATCTGCCTCTACAGTTTTGATCACTTTGACTTAATCAAGCCACAGAGAACATTCTTATCAGAGATGAGCGTGGTCTTCACAGACATGGAGTATCATAAGAAAAAAAGCAGAGTTACCGAATGGAAACTGTCTAGACAGTCAGCAGAAACTTAAGCATTAGCAGGAGGCATCAGCATGCCTCTGAGCCGTGACAAGAGAGGATTTTGCTCTGACCCTAGAGAGACTCCTCTCTTGAGTGGAGTTCCTACTTGTGAACAAAATGCATAATCACTCCACAGCTTTCTATAGTGTTCTTCTCAGGTCATACCTACTGTGTGAGCTCAGGCCTCATGTGTGAGCGATCAAATCCCCATTTTGAGGACACAGTCACAGCATTAAACTACTCACACCACATAGTTTGGCTGCTGCTACACCAGCATGCACCGAGTAAAAGAGAAGGAAGGAAAGGGCTCTGGTTTCACATCCCACCTTTGCTCTTGTTCAGAATAAGGGGATGATAGCATAATGATTCCTCAATGTCCTAAAGAGGGAAATCTAACAGCTTCCTAAATTTCCTAATAACTCCAGCATCAGATTACTTCAACTCTAATTGCCATTTTCATTTTATAACAAAACCTGTAATTTGATAGCAGTGGAACCACATGGAAAATAAACCGAGAAGAATGTTGATCTTCAAAATCTTTAAACAAATAAGTAACTTGATTCTGGGGTGGGTTCTGTTGTTTTTTTTTTTTGGCGGCATTTTCTTTTTTGGGAGGGAAGCAGAGGGGAAGGGGAGATTTGTAGTATTTTTTAAAAAGGCCATTTGGGTTTCCATGAGTACATTTCTTCTGCAAAAATTGATTCTACAGATGTTTATGAGTTTAGAAAAGTAAAGCAATAATGTTGCAAATCAGGCTTGGGAAAAATCATCATAGACTGTTTTCACCAACTGCATCACAGAAACATTTTCATATTGACCCTTCACCAACTAAACTATAGGAAGCATCGAGCGCATTAGCTATTTCCTGCTGGTACCTAAAGTTTAAACATTTATGTGCTGAATGATTAACCTGACAGTCATCTGAGTCTACGAAAATTGGTTTTGGGTAGACTGCTTTGTTTACAAAAATGTTATTCAATCGATTAGTGTTTATGTACATTAGCATAATATTTAAATATATTCAAGCTGGTTTCCTTTTAATCTGAAAAACTCAGCAGCTCATTACCACTGGCAGTTAAAATGATGCTAGACTCAGTGGCAGCATGCCTAACCTCAAAATCATTGAGGTTCATTGCAGCAAGCAAGCCTCTAAATCTCCACAATGTCCAGTGGGGACAATCAGAATTGTGCTGATTGAGAGGAAACTACAACAAGGATACAAAAGGGTCACCACACCTAAACAAACATTGCGGCTGAAGGCAATTTCAAGCTTTCTATGTTTTGCAAACTACAGAGACTTCTTTTTCTGAAGAAAATTAAAACGATATTCAAGTCTTTCCATTTATTTTCTCTTAAATCATCTGTTTTTCTTGTATTTGTTCTTTATGCCCTGCCAAGCGATATTATAATTTACAGTTTTTACTGATAGAAGAAAAACTGGAAGCCCTCTCAATGCCAAGCGACAGCAGTTCAGAGAGCTTAACTGGTGAGTAATGCACTGATGAAATACCACAACGCAAATTGTTTTTCAAAATATTTAGGACTTAGAGATTACTTGCGGAAATGGTAATGTTTCCTAACAAATCAAGTGTTTCAAGCACAGACCACCCAAATGTATTATCATAAAAAGATGTCAGTTACTCAATTACATGATAGAACAACACACTTCAACTTTACTTCTCTTTTTTTGCTTAAAAAAAAACACTCAACAACAACAACAAACCAACAAACCAACAAAACAATAGGTATCCTCTCTAGAGAGTAAAACAGGAGGAGGTGGGTTGAATTAACTTTGCTAGTAACCGATTTTCTCATGTTCCAATTACTTTGGAAATAGTTTAACTTGAACCATGATAATGTATATATAACAAAAGGGAATGAAAACACTACCCCTTTTCCGCATCTGAAGTGGCTTTACTGAGACCACCTACAGTGACTTAAGCTGTATGTAGCGCCAAACAAATTCAAAAATCATGGCATCATAGAATCATTTAGGTTGGAAAAAACCTTTAAGATCATTGAGTCCAACCATTAACACAGCACGGCCAAGTCCACCATTAAAACATGTCCCTAAGTGCCACATCTACAAGTTTTTTAAAGACCTTCAGAGATGGCAATTCTACCACTTCCCTGGGTAGCCTGGTCCAGTGCTTGATCACCATGTTGGTGAAGAAATTTTTACCTAATATCCAATCTAACCCTGCTCTGGTGCAGCTTGAGGCCATTTCCTCTTGTCCTATGACTTGTTACTTGTTGCCCTTCTCTGGACCCGCTCCAGCACCTCAATGTCTCTCTTGCAGTGAGGGGCCCAGAACTGAACACAGGACTCGAGGTGCAGCCTCACCACTGCCAGTACAGGGGGGTGACCACTGCTGATACAGGCCAGGATGCTGTTTGCCTTCTTGTCTCCCTGGGCACAAGCTGGATCATGCTCAGCTCCATCAGTCAGCACCCTCATGTCCTTTTCCATGAGCAGCTTTCCAGCCGCTCTGCCCCAAGCCTGTAGCATTGCAGGGGCTTGATGTGGCCCTTATGCAGGGCTCAGCACTTTGCCTTGGTGAACCTTATGCAATTGGTCACAGCCCATTGATCCAGCCTGTCCAGATCCCTCTGCAGAGCCTTCCCACCTTCAGCAGATCAACACTCCTACCCAATATGGCATCATATGCAAACTTACTGTGAGTGCACTAAATCCTCTTGTAGATGTCATTGATAAAGATATTAAACAGTACTGATAAAGACATTAAACAATACTGAGCCCTGGGGAACACTACTTGTGACTGGCTGCCCACTGGATTTAACTCCACTCAGCAGAACTCTTTCAGTCTGGCCATCCAGCCAGTTTTTTAATCAGTGAAGAGTACACCCATCCAAGCTATTAGCAGCCAGTTTGTTCAGGAGAATGCTGTGGGAAACAGTGTCAAAGGCTTTACTAAGTTCCAGATAGACAACATCCATAGCCTTTCCCTCATCCACTTGATAGAAGATCAAGTTAGTCAAGCAGGACCTGCCCTTCCTAAACACACGCTGACTGGGCCCGATCACCTTGTTGTACTTTATGTGACATGCGATGACACTCAAGATGATCTGCTCCATAACCTTCTCCTGGCATCAAGGTCAGACTGACAGGCCTATAGCCAGAAGGTACTAGTGGGGCTTTTGCCCTTCCAATTTGCTTCCTGCATAACCTCACAACATCCTTGTAGTCCTCCTGAGCTGCCTGTTCCTTCTTCCAAAGATCAAAAACTCTCTTTTTTTTTTTTCCCTGAGTTCCAGCCAAAGCAATCTTTTCAGCCAGGCTGGTGGTCTTCTCTGTCCGTTCATTTTCCAGCACATGTTGACAGGCTGCTCCCATGCCTTTAGGATTTCCTTCTTGAAGAATTTTCACTGTCTCTGGACCCCTTTGCCCTTCAGGACTGCCTCCCAGGGGACTCTGTCAACCCTAAACAGGCCAAAGTCTGCCCTCCAGAAGTCCAAGGCAGCAGCTCTGCTGACCCCTCTCCTTAGTTCTCCAAGAATTGAACTTACTATTTAGTGACTGCTGTGCCCAAGACGGCCTCCAACCACCACATCACCTACAACCACCCATCTGTTCACAAACAACAGGTCCAGTGGGTGCCTTCCCTAGCTGGCTCACTCAGAAGCTGTGTCAGGAAGTTACCTTCCACACTCTCCAGGACCCCCTAGACTGTTTCCTCTCCATTACATTGTATTTCCAGCAGATACCTGGTAAGTTCAAGCACCCCATAAGAACAAGGGCTAGCGACTGTGAGACTTCTTTGTGCTGCATACAGAAAATCTATCTGCCTCCTCCTGCTGGTTGGGTGGTCTGTAACAGACTCCCACCACGGTATCTGCCTTGCTGGCCTTCCCCCTGGTTCTTATCCATAAACGCTCAACCCTACCATCACTATCATTAAACTCTAAACAATCAAAACCTTCCCTACCAGACAAGGCTACTCCATTGCCTCTCATTCCTTGCCCAGCCTTTCTGAAGAGGTTATAGCCCATCCATTGCTTAGTCTAGAGAAGACTGAGGGGGGGATCTCATTAATGCATACAAGTATCTCAAAGGCAGGTGCCAGGAGGATGGTGCCAGACTCTTTTCAATGTTGCCTAGTGGCAGGATGAGGAGCAATGACCATAAACTAAAACACAAGAAGTTTCACCTCAACATGAGGCAGAACTTCTTTACGATGAGGGTGGCAGAGCACTGGAACAGGCTGCCCAGGGGTGTTGCAGAGTCTCTCTGGAGACATTCAAAGCCCACCTGGCCACGCTCCTGTGTAACCTGCTCTAGGTCGCTCTGCCTTGGCAGGGCGGACCAGATAATCTCCAGAGGTCACTTCCAACCCTAGCGATTCTGTGATTCTGGGATTGCACTCCAGTTATGTGAACCATCCCACCATGTTTCCGTGACGGCAACTATGTCACAGTTTTCCTACTGCACGATGGCTTCCGGCACCTCCTGTTTTTTGCCCATCCTGTGTGCACTGGCGTAAATGCACTTCAGTTGTGCTATTGCTTCTGCCACATTTTAGAGATGGCAGACCGCACTACCACAGTTGTAATCATTCAACACATTTTATACCATTCCAACTTCCCCATGTAGATTGGTCAGGAACTATTGTATTTCACCAATATGTGCAAAAATTCAGGCATTTATTGAGCTACTTCAACAACTTTACAACAGACCACCTAAAAATCACATTTCTCAGATATTCAACCAGTGTGATTTCAGAAAACATAAACCTGAACATTATTTAGCCAGTAAAATGTGAGGTATAAATAATTAACATAAAAAATAATCTGCATTATGATGTGCTGCTCTCTATTTACATAGGCCTGCTAACTCCCAGCAGTCAGCCATTTAGACCAGGTCTCCCACCTGTCAATGGAAGCAAACATAGTTCTTATTCAAGACTCCAGGAGGCCTTCAAAATACCGCCTTGATTTACACACATATTATCAAATCTCTCCTTCATATCTTAACTGTCCTTTAAAATGAGTAAAAATATTTTTCCAAAATGTATGCAGCAATAATTATTACTGAATGTTCACAAAAGTATCTATCTACCAGCAACATTCCTTACAGGCCAGGATAGCTGGGTGAATATTAAATTTGACATGGGCTGTATTTTCCTATTCAAGAGCAAAGTGCTGAAACAACTACTTTGTACTTCACTACCTATAAGCCATATTGCATGTTCATCACCATTTTACAGAACAGTAAAGTCTACTAAAGGGACTATCAGTATCTGATGAGAAAGCAATATGTATTGGCAATTCATTAGAAAAGGGTAACAAAAGGACAAAGTATTTAAACAATTAAATTTCACAGCAGATAACTTTAGTGGGTGTCATAAAATGTGCTATATCTGTAAAAACATGAACATACTGAAGGGGAACATGGAATAAAACTGGATCAGAGGTGCTTTGGCAAAGAAAGCAGGGAAAGAATAGGGATTTTGTAAAAGAATTCAGGACTGGTCCTTCTCCTTTTCTGGGTGATTACCCTATATTTCCATCTGGGGCTGCGACAAAATCTTTGGTTTCTTTCTTGTTTTATTATGCTGCAGGCCTACCATTTATTTTCACATCTTCAATGGATGACTATGTACTTTTCTTGGGTGGCTGTCCCACTGGTGTACTTTTTATGTGAACCTGAATTTGAGGGGATCCTATACCTCATCTGAAACTAATCTACTGTGCAAAGAAACTTCTACTTATCTCCTTGCTGGACTGAAACTGTTTAAACCAGATGTGTCAAAGTTATTCTGCAAAAAGGGGCTGAATTCCATGTTTAATTATGCCCCATGGAGCAGGTCATAAACCTTGTGTTATCACTAACAAACTGTTTTTGATCCCTCTTGAAAAGAAGCTGCTTTGGCCCAATGACCAAACACAGAAAACAGACCCATACAAATGAAAAGAATGTTTTAGCCTTGCTTTGTAAACACAAGGAAAATAATTGGAGGAGAAAATGGTATTAGATATCAACATAGTATTCACTGGCAAACAGTCGGGTAGTATAATGGAATAGAAAACAGCTAGCAATGTGGACACAAAACTAGCTCAACTTTTCACTTCTCGGGATGTACCTCACTTGCCAGTTTCTGCAACAGAGTGACTGGAAGAAGTTTCCATCTCTCCTATGAGACAGTGCATTGTGGCTGCCACATGGAGCCACCCTAGAACAACCAATCATCTCCCTCCAGATGCAGAATTTCTGTTCACAGCAAAGACACCACCCTTTGTCTCCAATTCGCGGCTTGGAAATGAGGAAAAAGTGGAAAAGGGCAGGGCTGGCGAGTTATAAAAAAAAAAGATGATTTAAATAAATAAATAAAAGTCAAGCTGGCTTGTTAAATCCAGTACGCAACTAAAACTTTCTCCATCAACCTTTTCAAAGCATGCATCACTGGAATTGTTTGATACTTTTTCATACATCACTGTAGTACCCGCCTCCCAGTTGATCAGCACTGCTTCGTACCATATTTGCTGTTGACAGCTTCCCCTAAAATGTGCTGCTTGTTCTTAAATTATTGTCTGGTTCACAAAACAAACCAAACAGCCTCAAACAAACAAACAAACAAACAAACAAACCCACAAGCAAACAAACAAAAAAAGATTTCTGCAGTGAATACAACCATTTATTATCTGTACTACAGTATCACATGAACATATAAACAAAAGACACTGAATAAAGTTAGATAAATTGGATTAAGTTTACAAGTCTTAAAGATACGAGTCTTAAAAAAAATATGCTTAGTTTGGTTAGAGGTCTACTTGCAACACATCTTCAGGTTAACAATTCCACTCAACTAGTACTGAAGACTACAAATTGACATATGGAAAAGCAGAGCTGGCATGCATCATTAGATTTAACAGCATCCATTCATGAAATGCTAGTCTCTAAAATCAGATGTTTTAAAAAACAAGAGTTAAGAGGAGGGAAGATGGCTGTCAAATTGTAATGATTAGATTAGCTTGCAGGCTGAGCTCTCTTTGAAGGAACTGGTTTGTAATCTAAAACAGAGATGAGGGTCACTATATCAGTCATTTTTCTACAAGTTGCTTGGGAGGACATCATTGTTTTTGCTAACATGGGTAGTCTGCAAGACCTTGGATCTTAAAATACTGCTTTTTGAACATTTCTTCAATAAATCCTGTAACTTTGGCTGGTACAATTTAAACACCTCCTATGTTTTGAAAGCTTTTGATAGACTTTTCAGAAGCAGTGTTAGCTAACTCCTTATTAAGCACATACATAAAAGACCTTTGCTTTTCACAGATGGAGACAGAGTCATGCCACCCCATTTTGTCTCCAGCTTCAGTGTTTTATCCATGACCTATCTGCTCAGACATTCTGTGAGCAGTGAAAAGCAGTGTTACAACGCTGAGACAGAAAGGACTGTGTGAAAATGACCTTAGGAACAGAAAAAAAGAACAGAGAAAGAAGCACAAAGTATTGCCAAGGCTTATGCTAAGACTCCATGCAGGCACTACTGCTAATATACATCTGTAGAACTTTTCATCCAAGCTCAGGAGGACCTTCACCCTGAACTCGACAGTTTTAGCTAAGTTTCCTCAGGTGGAGCAGTCCTTGGCCTGCACTTTGTCACAGCTAAACTATACAACCCAGGTATCTGCTACATACTACAGTGAGGCATTTAAATCTTCAGTTTAAGGGGTACATGGGTTGAAGAGGTTGAGGGAGAAAGTTTCAGTTCCCTAATGGCTTTTCATCAAGCCTGAAACCTGTACGCTGGCAAGGCGCTTGTCTTAAGCAGAAAATTTTGCCTATAATTCACTGCTAGGAATCACAGATCCCACCCAGGTTCTGCTCACAGGCATCAGGAAACCCCAGCAAAGGAAAACAGGACCTCTGGAGCTCACTTAGTGACCTTCAGGCAGAAGCCTGAACTAACAGCATCACCAGGCAGGCCAGCTGTGGCTTTATCTCTGGGTGTCTTGAAAACTGCCAAAGAGAACCTCCACAACCCCTCTGCAGCCACGCCCTCCTGGAGGAGATTCATTCCCAGGGTCCAGCCTGAGCCACCCAAGCCACAGCCTCTGGCTACTAGTCCTTACATATGCCACATCACCTGGCTCTGCTAAGACTTTCATTTCTCATCTTTCTCACTGCTTCACAACTATTCTGTTTCAGCCTTCTCTTTGCCAGACTAGAGAGGCCCATCTCCCTTGTGGTTAAGAAGGTGGACCCTGGCCACCCTGGCAGCTTGCCCCTGGACCTTCCCCACTTTCTCCACGTCACTGCTGACCTAGGGACCCTCCGACTGAAACGCGGTATCCACAGAGGAAGATGAAGGGCACAGTAAGTTGTGTATGGCTCTGCAGAGCTGCTGCTAACACCCAGACCAAAATTTGGACAACCCGCTCATGCTACTAATCACTCGTGTACAATCTGTGCAATGAAAATGTAACCAGAGAGATCCAGATGGTAGTGGCTAGAGCTGAAATGTAATTAGTTCAGTCAATACAGTAGTGTATTTTTAGATCTTCCACTAGTCAAAACAAGAGATGTTGCTCAAGCAAATTTAACACTGCTTGGGAAAAAAAAAAAAAAAAAGAAAAAGAAAAGATTGCAAAAATTGTATGCATGTTAATTCTATAGAGACTTTTTTCTGACAACCTAGGCAAGAGCTGGAAAGCATATTTTAATTCATACAATGACTAAAAGTAAGAGCACTGCCAGAAAATATGATTTGGAACAATTCTTGGAATACAGAGGTTCATCTGTTTTGCAAAAGAAAGAATCAGAAGCACATAAGTATAAGCAGTTATTTTAAACTTGCCTATTAAGCAAGGTCACCAATAGCTAACAGATGTAGTTATTTGCAAATGATTTCAGCAAAACATACATACTACATATGACAAGACTTTTCTCTCCCCTTAAACCCTGACTGAAACCTGTGTCCTGGTAGAAACATGACAATACAAACTTGTTTATAAACTCAGCATTTGTCTTGAGGAATATTAAGTGACATATTTAATTTGCATTGTGGTTAACAGTATCTTTCAGCCCATTTCAAAGCAAAGTTGGAATACACACACACACACATTTATATATATATAAAAGCCCCAAACAATCTAGATTGTAATTTCCCAGAACTATTTAAACCACTCAAAAGGAAACTTGCTTTTGTTGGAATTTTTCAGCCTGGAATAAGAAAAACTATCCAGACTCCGAATGACCTCTTTCCTAAAAACAGACCTAATTGTTTCCAAACACACCTCAGAATACCGAGGAAACTCAAACCTTTGCAAAGCGGTTTAAGCACCATGGCTTTGATTATCATTGACACATAACACCCATTACATTGTTTGGATCTGTTTTGGTAAGTGCTACACAAACATACTAAGAGTGAAAACACAAGACAAAAACATTTCATCTGGGAGGCAAGAGACGAAGGAGACATCGGCCAAGTTAACAAATGGCTTCTTCATGTCTCTAGCTGCGTAACCAGCAAATTTCAAGAAGCAGCAGTCAGGAAGCAGGGCATGAACTTGCAGAAGATGGGCAGCTAAATGAGCAGGCCATCACAAGGAAAAGGTACAGTGAAGAGAGGCAGTAAGGCAGTGAAAAGCTAGGTAAGTGCTTTCCAATTATTAAACAATACAGTTCTTAAGTTTAAAATTAAGACCTTGACTTTTCTAGGTAACAAATGAAGTCTCTGGGTGGGGGGAGGACATGACACACAGACAGAACCGGAGGGAGGATTGTTCATTTTGGTTTTAACTGCTGTAGAACCAACACCAGGAGGAAAAAAAAACAAAACGAAACAACATAACGCCAACCAAACAAAAAACCAGCCCATGTTCCTAGAAAACCGGAAAAGGCAGTGAGGAACTAGGCTTCTCCATTTCAAGAAGTGCATAGGGTAAGCTGCAGATGTTTGGTTAGGGTTTGTGTTATGCTGCATTACAGTGGTTAGAAAACTTTAGTGGAGCGGTGAATTCTGCACTGGCTCAATGCAGAATAGCAGTGGTAGCCAAGATAACAGTGATAAACCACTTTAAAATGTCCGGTGCACCACAAGAGAGCTGCGTTTCAACAACATCAAAAATACATGGCAAACTAACCATTAAAATCATTCATTCAAAACATATTTGACAGTTTTCATGGGGCTGGTCTTAAGACCATGGATGTTTATTTATTTATTTTTTTCAGAAGTTATAAGCTCTTTTGTACACAGGCTGAACTATGATTTGTTTCTAAATCACTGCAAACATGGTTCAACTTTTATCACCTTTTTCATCTTTTGCCATCACTTTTTACCTAAACAATTTCATGAACTATTCTTTGTTTCTGCCACCTTCTACCCATATTGAGCAACCTAGGACTGTAAATCAGAGTAGAGTTTTCAGGCTGAACAGAGTGTATTCTCCACACCCCTAATCCTGCAGAACCTCCTCCGCCTCACATCTGCAGGGCTGGAGCATTGCCAGTGGCAGGTCTGTTCTTCACGGCACCATTCCTCCGATGCCTGTAGGGATTTCACTGCAGAAGATAATTCTGACCATATCTTACTAAAAGTTGATGCCATTTGATGATAGCTTGATAGCCTGCACTAATTTAATTGAGGGTCTTGCTTAATTTCTGGAATAGCTGGCATTCTCAGTAATAAAGAAACAAAACCCTTGACTAACACTACCATGATTACTAGCAATTTTGTCAGCCTTCAGTTCAGACCCAAGGCTGAAGTGACACAAGAGTAAAACCACCATTTCCCCCCTCCTGCAAACCGGCTTTTGAAGTCATAGCTGTAACACACTGCACACCAGCCAGCTCCTGGGCGTAAACACAGGACAGTTTTTAGGACTAACCACCATGCACTCTCCACAGACTCCAAACTAAGTTTAAAATAATATTTGCATCATAAGAAACTATAGCTGTAACGTGAGCTAAGTTTATGCTGGTATGGTTGGAATATTGTACCTGAACTTGCTCATAAGGAATGCACTTTCCTTTAACACCAAATTAGCTTTGGGTGTGACTATTATTTGTTTTTCAGCAGAACTTGCAAACTATTTCTATTTGTTAGTACCTAAATGTAACAAAAAGATGTTGTCCACACCCATGACATTTAATTTTAGGAGCCAGAGGCTCCTGAAAACCCCAGGTGAGCCAACAGCTGGTTCCCATCTTCCTCCAACCACAAATGGAAAGGTAGTCCTGAAGTAGGAACAGCCCTAATCCTGCTACTCCTCCTCTGCATCTCTCTTCCCTTTCTTCCATGCCATGCCAACCAACCACCTCACATCCAGTTACATTCACTGTCTCCCTCTCGAGGCATCAGTGGCTCTTTCCTTGTTGCTGTGAGAAGGCAGTCTTCATCATCAGGCAACTGCCTTCACTGTTGCTAGTCTCAGATCTTTTCAACATTACCAATTTTTTTCTTGCCTTTGCTTTCTGGCAGAACTATACAAGAAGAGAGTCTACATTTGAAACTTAAAATTCACTTGCTAAATACTGTTCGTGTTACTCATTTCTTCTGCAAGATCATATTCCAGGTTTTTGCTGCTGCTCCATTTCTACCAGATACTGCAAATCACTAGAGAATACTTGGATTAATATTTTTTGTCATACGAATAAGAGAAACAAACTTTTCTTTTTTTATCAGTTCCCATACTTCATCTTTGTTCTTTTTTTCTTTTTCTCTTTTCTTTTTTTCCTTTTCTCTTCTCTTTTCTTTTCTCTTTTCTTTTTAAATTTTGAGTATCTTTCCCAATTTGAACATTTCCTCCATTTCAAATGAGGATTTAATGGTTCCATAGGTATTAAAACAAAAATTTTGGCTGAACTGCTAATAGCTCAGTCTGTGCATATATATATGTATGTGAATGTCTGTGTATATATATCTTCACAGAAAGGCAACACCCTGAGGCTAAATTATCTTTTCAAGAGGATTCTCCTTTATTATTTTTATCATGGTGGAATCTGCAAACCCCACTAGAGACTGGGGCCCCACTGTATGATATGCTGTACAAACATCTATTACAACTCAACTCCAGCCCAAGAGAGTTCACAAATCTGTATTTCTCCTACGATGCACATAAATACAATGTGGCTGTTCAGTTCTTCAAAACTAGCCTGGATAACACCCTCGAGAGCACAGACCATCAAGCAGTGACTACACTTTGAGTCTGATTCTCCATGTATTTTTTAAAAAGACTAGGTAGCACTTCGACTTAAAAAAACATGTTAAGGAGCACTGTATTAAAAGATGAACCTCAAAATGACTTTGACACTTTATAAAAGCAAGCTCAACTAAAAAGCAAGTAAGTTTCTAGCTGCTAAAGCAGTCAAAAAGCAGTGGTTTTGCAACACCAAAGTTTTTTCCATATGGGAAGATGTGGGGTAGATGTTTCAGTCCAACTTTAAACTAAAGAAATAAAATTGGCTTCTCATAATATCAAGAACAATGCCAAATAAAATAAATTGGTGGGTCTTCTCTATTTCGCTCATCCCACAAGGCTTCTTAGGACTGCAGAGTCACAATGACACACACACACTCATTCCTTATTTTGTTTTACTGCATTGCCCGATGCGCAGCTGTTGACTTGTACCCAATGCAATAGATGCTGCACATACAAAACAGAAGCTCAGCCACAGAGCTTACAATGCATGTGTAACAACACAAACAACAGATGGATGCAGACAATATATAAAAAGGAGATAAAGCTGGTCAGAATATTCTCAGCACACTGGCAAGTGACTGTTTTTTCTTATCTATATATAAAAAACCTATAAATGTATCTATGGCAAGTTTCTTTTGATTATAGAAGCATACACAGAGGATGAAGATGCTTGTTTGAACATTAGGTGAGCAGGAGTTCGATGAATATTGCACTCCATGTAGGCCTGAAAATGTTCCTATTTAAACATTTCTTTTCATGAGTAGGGGAGTTAGGAGTAAAGAGCTCGCTCTCTCTTAATATGCAGTTTGATTCCACTAGGAATCCCCAAGCAATCATCCCTCTTTTTTCCAAAGTGCAAAAAAATAAAAGAATTCCAATGCATCATCAGCCATTTATCAATCACATGGGGGTATGTATTCCTAAATATTGCAGTGGCAGTGATGGGAATATTAAAAAAGCCCCAAACCCAATTTTAAGACTATATGCATGAAAACATTCACCACAGTCCTATCGTGAAGATTGTTTACAGTGAAGTTCCTGACAGATTCCCTCTGATCTGATTTCAGACTTTTATCAGTAAGCCTACTGAGTAGGTAACCCTTTAAGTAGAAATCCTGATGGTACACTGGGAACTTGGTCTAATGCAAACCCAACACAACACAACTGTTCTCAAAACTACCAGTTGAACCATTGTCCCAATTCTTTTCATTTCTCAACCAGAAGCAGCACCTCCTGTAAAGTTACTAAGTGCTACAGTCCAAAATTAAGTTCATGGCATCAAGGATACTAAAACATAAGATGTTTATCATCAAAGAATGTAAATATTAAAATGATTAAATAAATTAGGGGATTGAGGCCGCCGGGACTGGAAAGGAAAGGTCTGCCACCTTGCTTTTTCATCTATGTATGTCTCTTTCACTTCTCTTTTTCACTCATCTCACTCTTCCACCATCTCTCCAGAACTCAACAGGAGATCAAAGGATGCTCCACCCATTGTAAATCAAGCCAGAGGGTGCCAGGCTGGAGTACACAGCCAGGGCGCAACTGTAGGGAAAGCAAACACAACTGCACTTACATCAGCAACAGAGGTTAACAATTTTTAAAGGGTAGGAGCCACACGTTCAGTGGTTTCAAAAATGGAGTCCGTGGTTTAGTCACCAATAACAAGCTTAAAACATATCAAAGTATTAACTTCTTTTTTTTTTTAAACTCAGAAGCCTGTTTTCATTGTTCTTAGAAAGGACTATTTTTTCAAACCTGTTAGTTCTTTTTAAATGCTTAAGTTTATATTCAGCATGATTCAGTCTAATTTCTATTAACATGTCTGCAAGTGTAACAATATCCTTATCCTTTTCAAGCTGTTTGAATGTGGGATTTTTTTCAGGGTTTTCTTTAAAAGTTTAGCTGGCTGTTTTATAATTTGTCACCTTTTGTCTTCTTTCAGCAGTATGTCATTAAGTCTTTAATTTGGTGTTTCCTGTTGTCTGCAGAGGGATATATGCTGTTTTAAATCCAAAGGACTGCAGACATAGATGGTGGGTAAAATCTGTGAACCATAAGTAAATTCTTATAAGGAACATACAAAAAAAGATTGTTCTTCAGTCAGACTTAAGCCATTACTTTCTTCAAAAGAAGAAAAGGCACAAGTTAAGAAAAAGGCACCGCCAAAGACCTTCTGCCCAAATGTGCATCTCCATGAAGTTTCCTGCTGAGTGCATATGAATGCACTGCGATCTGGGAAAAGGATCCAAATAGGATTTCAAACATCCAAAAATTTTAACTCAAACATTTAGGTATTTCACCATGCTGCTATTCATTCATTCACTGATTTTTTTGTCTTAGTTTAAAGAGATGCTAAACAAAAGGAGAAGAGCTCTACATGTATTTACATTCCAAAACTAAGCTCCCCTTACCACCCCCCTAGTCTGTCATCCCTTCATAGCTAAACAAACCGTAAAGTCTAGCCCTATGTCCTTGAAGTAAAGTCACAAACACAGTAAGAGGAAAGTCTGGTCTTTCAAGTAAAAAAAGACGAAAAGCAGTTTTAATCTATTATAACTGCTCATGTTGTTTTGACTATGAACAGCATTGCATTCAGCTAATACATGCAGACCAAACCGGTGGAGGAGTGGGATCAATTTCTTTACTATTCTGGCTCTACTAAGCTCTGCTCTTTGACAATTTCCCAGTCATTAATAGCCCTTCCTGTCCTACCGCTAAGACTGGCTCTTATATACAAGTGATACATTTTGCAGAACTATTTTGCAAACAAAACCAGAGGATGAATATTTTACCATGTAGAAAGCAGGCAAGAACAACTGCTGGCTCTCTAGCACAGAGGGGTTTCAACAGAGGGGAAGCCTGACAGACTCGGCCGCCTGCACTGCATACGGCACACTGCAGGACCTTCTTAGGAGCTGCTGGGTGCTTCAGCCAGGGCAAATCACATGCTGCAAACACCAAAACCTGCAGGTTTTCCCAACTTCTGACACCAATATTTTTTCACACAACACACAACATATGGGCTGGGCTAGGATTTGTACCTTTCCCAAGGAGCTGAGAATGTAAATAACATTAAAAAGGCACATTCTCCCATTGACAAGCTCCATAATACTTTCCATTTGTGCTAAGCATTTACTGGCACGAGTTCTCTGCAGCAGCAGATGTAGAAATACCCCATTTGAAGCAGGGAAAAGGATGAGAAGAGTACAGGAATGTGCCAATGGATTAACAAGTAAGTTCCTTTAAAGCAGAGAGGAAGGCATTTAACCATTTTCTGAAACGGATTCATGATGAATTACGCCATCATCCGCTTGTGAATCGTATTTTAAACCTTAGCATAGTACGTACAGATGAAAACTTTTAAACATGGAGCAATTTAATCTTGCTGTTAACATGCTCAATGATACATTAGAATAATACAGCTACCTAATAAGGTCTCTTTGATGAGAATGGCAAACAGTATTTTTAAAGCACTCACAAAGTCAAAGTTTTTAAATTTTAGAGGGACCTGTTGAGAACAGTGACAAACATGACGAATTGAATCATATCCTGTTCAGTTTGAGTGCTTCTGGTGAGACACTGCTAAGCGCCACCTTCTTTTGGAGCATTAAACATGCAACAACACTTTTCTTAGGCTGGTGCTAAAATATATTAGACTACTGTTTCTGGCTGTGTTCATGATACGTGTTTTGCTTTGTTATGCAGATTCAGCCTTAAATGCTGAAGGATGGCAGATCCTGACTTTCCACCTGCCCTATCTGAAAAAGTTTTAGACTTTTCTGTGCCAAAAACGCGGATCTCAAAAGCTGCACAGGTTGAAATGATTTCTCTGAATCCTGCTAGCAAGTATGAGACAGAAATGTATAGTCCATGTTTAAATAACCTGTGACCAGAATATTCAACTGTTCATGCTCATGCCAATTAAGTTTTTGAGAACCTTCCTTTGTCTCTTTATTACTTCATAAATACAGTTAGTTTTCTTTGAAAGCTGTTTGCTGTCACAAACTCAAAAGGAAAATTCTCCTGGAAATGGTCAAAATTGCTAGTAGAGGCTTGTCTATGTGGGGAAGGCATTGTCAAAATGTGGAAGTACTACAGCTATTCCATCCAAATTCCCACACGGACACTTGGTAAAAGCTTTTCTGTGGTTTAGCTTAATCCACTTTCAAAGTGGACTAAAAAAAGGCACTCAACATCCACTCAGAGCTACTGGAGAAGAGCTATTCCTTGACAGATATTTTGGGTTATTTCTCCATGTAGACAAGCTTTAAATGATACCTTTCTTGGCATCCCTCCTAATGTTACATCACCCACCACAATGCTTTCAGTCTTTCAGAAACAACTTTGTGGGTAGATCAAGGTATTCTGCATTCCAAGTCCTCTAAACTCTTCTAAACTCATCTATAGAAGGCCTGCATTTGTACAGAAAACATTGTCTGATGATTCCTCTGTCCTGTTTCAAAGGTTTTCACTATTATCTTTCCTTCATACAAGGAACTTTTCCATCTAAATTAAAAAGGAAGTTCCTCAGGTTTTTTGTGTATTTATTGGGGAACAAGAAGCATGAAGGAAGTTGCTTCTTTAATCTAGGAAATGTTGTGTTTAGAACTCCATAAACACATGAATTTTAGGTCTCGACTGAAATTGTTCTTTTTTCTGACCTTTATAAGAGGAAATTGCTGATTCTGATATAGTAGTTTTGTAGCTAATCCAAAACTTAAACTGTGCATTAAATCTGTTCTATGATGACAGAAAACATGTGCAACTGTGCAGATACATCCATAAGGAGAGAGGCATCCCAATATTTTAAGATAGAAAACAGCAAACTCTGGATGCTCAGGGGAAAGCTAAACAAAACATAATTTCACACTTAGCAAATGAGGAATTAGAGAACGGGTAAGTAAGATGTCTCTTCTTTTTCCAAAGCAGAAGAAATTCTGCCAGCCAGCCAACTCCAGCCAAAATAACAGAACATATTTCTAAATAACCCAGTTTGTCATGTAACACCCCGTCTTGTCCCTATCCACCAGCATTATCAACATTACACGAAAAATGAGTTTATTTCACTGAAATTCTTAACATGGAATTGCAATGGTTACCTGTGTTTCAGATATATAATTGAATATATTGATACAGACATTTTAAAAAAGCAACACAAGCGGTGTTTCTTTCCCTTTCTCCATAAACAAATTCAAAAGACACTGGCACATAATTACTTTGGCACATGCTAACCTAAGCTTGAACACACAAAAAGCTGGTCTGCTAGAAATCAATTACTCTTGGAGGATGGTAAGGCCAGAAAACATAAACCCATTTATTGGAAAAATGTTCCAAACATGGCAACAAATGGGACACTGCAGAAAACAAAACTGTTCTGGACATCATCGTAAGGCTCTTCATGACCTGGTGAGAGAAGATGCTCAAAGGCATGACGCAGGGAGTCTTGAACAAAAATACATGGAGTCATACTCAATGACAAAGTGATGATTTTTCTGGTCTGCTCCAGTCTGCGTGAATCCCATCTGCTGTTTATTCATTCTCTTCACCTTCATCTACTCATCTACATTTTGTGAGAAATAAACACATTTCACATCTAGCTGGTTTACAGTCCAGCTTCAGTCTCTTGCTTCCCTCATTCCACCCCCAACTCTTAAAAGCTTCTAAATTTTTATAATGACAGTTTTCTAAATGATACAACCTGGCTGCTAAAGTGCAGGGGAATGCCATAGCAGTCCTAACTCTCAGACCTGATCATTGATGCTGTCTCATCTGAATGAGATATGTCAAGCATCCATTCCATTAAACCACTGCATCTTGCCTACGGGATTTGCATGAATTTGCAGATGTAAAAAAGCCCACAAAGTACAATGCAGGAATGGAAACCCAAGCTAACCAGCTGGCACGTGCTCTGTGAATGAACACACCTGTATCAGGGTGCCAGGTTTCCCCTTCCTCTAATCTGAAAAGCTTTCCAAGAGCCCACTGCTGCTCCTAGGTTCAGTCTGGTTTGAACATTACTCCTTTGCTGTCTGTATCTATTGACTGTGCATCAAACCAGCTACCAGAATCTTGCATCTGTCTCACCATTTGAAACTTTCTCTAAAAGCAAATCCACAGCCCTTAGCAGTGAAGTCCCTCTGTATGTTAACCAGACAACTCCACACCGATTACCATCCTCTGCTCCTGAAATTTCAATAAGGATATAACAGCAAGCACTCAGAAGTGAGGAAAATGTGAGGTAAGGCTGCTTTTGCAGTCTGCATTTTGCCCTCTTAATTGCCATTAAGATACCAAAATAATTACACACATCAAATCCTATTTTCGGTAAAGATGCCTCCTTGATTCTGTGCAAGTTGGCAGCCTCTGGAGAATGAGTTCTCCATCTCTATGAGTAGACTAGACAAAATGAAGATGGCATAACCATGCAATTTGCCCAACACTTTGTGGCTCTTCAACAGAGATCTACTTTTCTACCACCCAGTCAGAAACCCAGAAGCTCTCAATCTTAGTTTGATTTTTCCTGCACTGAAACCCACAATTTCCAAAGGCAGTTGAATTCACTGGGAGTAGTGTATAGTGCAAAACAGGGTTCTGGGGCTTTATTCCTGGCTTCAAAAGGTGTTTAGGCATCTTCAGAAGAAGGACGCTAGAGAGCATTCGCAGCAGAGTAGCCTTGGCTAGGTAGAATTCCTTCCTCAGTAACAAGCGATTATGAAAGTGCAGATTATTAACATCAGTCAGCAGACATGACACCTGATCTCATGCTTTTCTGATTACCTGCCCCAGGACACCTTTGTCTGGGCCAAAGGGTATTTAGAGAGAGGAAAGCAGCTGCAGCCACAGCCACCACTATTTTATCTGCGTCCTGTCTGGAGTTTAAATTGTGTGTGTCATACTGACGCAAGACACTAAGATGGTTCAAGTGTTGTGCTAATAATGCTTAGTGATTTTGGCAGGAATCCAGGAACACATTGTACAAAGAAAAAGCTAGACAGACTATGACAATTTTCAACAGCTTATAACTTGCTCAAGTGTCCAAAACTTTTCAAGGAGCTAGCTAAACACTCCCTCCAATTTTTCACCTTTCCTTTGCAGAAAGGGAAGTCAACAGAAGTTGCTGGAAGTCAGTAAGAGCTTTTCAAACCAGGAAACATTAATATTGAAATAGTGCAACAGTACAGCTAGTTTGCGCTTCCCCTTAAAAAATGCAAACACCAACTTCGTGGTAAAACAACAGCAAAAATCGCTTATAATAGTCAGTCATTAGCCTGCAAAACCCTTATGAGTCTTCATCTTGTTAAGTTCATATGAGACATTTGTAGAAATGCCAGAAGTTGTTTAAACATGAAGGACTTCTAATGTGAACTTGTTTTACTAGTAATAAATCTATCTATCAAGAAAACAACTCAGGAAAACTAATTGTATAGAACTCCTCATAACTCTGAAATATCATGTACACTACTATATAGAAACAGGGCTCAACCGAGTCCTCAGGTGACTATCATCTCACTTAATACAACAGAGTTCTGAATTACATAAGCTTTTGTTATTTACCACATATACTTTTGCAAGGCATTTTAATGTAGAGGGAAATTAAAAAAAAAAATAATCCATTTAGTTACAGAAGCAATCAGCTTAATGTCAGCAAATTGATTATTGCATGACAGTGTGGAACTGCTGGCCAATCCAGCAGAAAGCTAAGATTGTAAAAAAAATGTTTTCTCTACATGAGCCTTAAACTGACCTAGTTAGAACCTTAAACAGCCTGGACTACTGGAAGGTGTCCCCACCCATTGCATGGGGGTTGGAACTGGATGATCTTTAAGGTCCCTTCCAACCCAAATTGTTCTGATTCTATGATTAAACAAAGCAGGAATCCTTCTTTAAACTTTTAGAGGTTTTGCCTGCAGGAATACATTTCCATAACTATCATCTCAGAGTTGTGTCTAGTCCAAGCTGTAACAAATTGACAAACACTGGGAGTTAAGTGTTCCCAGAAAAGAAACTTGTTTAGAAGTTTCAAATCCAGGTACTTTAATGCCTGGTGAGTGAGCTTAAGCAGTTTTGAACTCTCTTCTCCAGAGGAAACTGTGACAAAGACAAAAGTTGTTCTATACTGTGAAGAAATGGGTTGTGAGAAAGGAAGCATCAAGATAATTCAAGCTTTGGACTGATCTCCAACAGAGTCCAACATACTGATCTATTGGTCTTCAACAGCTCTCCAAATTTAAAACGCAAAATCCCAGGACAGAGATTGTATACAGCACAAAGCAAAAAACGTAGCATTTAAGATTAATAACAAATACTTCAAAATCTGTGTCAAGCATTTAGTTGCCGATAAGACAAAAATTTCCTCTCACGTTTCTACTTTGGCAGGACATTAAGCATATGCAATACTCTAACACCTGTCATATATAAAACTCAGTCCTTAAACTGGTCTCTGTTATGCACAGCAGCAGGTAAATTAGTTTTTACTTCTTCCTTTATTTCCCAAGAAGACCATGACTCACGCTCCACAAATAACGCAAAATGAAACACAGACTAGAAGCCTTAAGTATCTTCACATCCTTCCCCTATTAATTTCTCTCTTCAGAAACAAACAATGAAAGAGCAGGGGCCTATCCTGTGGAAAAATGGATAGTAAGCAATCAGTTTGGAAAAGCCTATAGTATCAAACTTCTTCTCTGGAAGATAAATAGATCATAATATGACCAAATGAATAAGGACCCTGAATTTTCAGTCACCTAAGCTGAGTAAGCTTTAACTGATGTTTTTATAACTAATCTACTTCCCAACATCCTGTATTGTATATCAACTCTTTGTATTCATTTAAAACCTAACAATTTTAGTTAAAAAAAAAGAAAGAAAAACTTATAAAACATATCGTGCCTTGAAAAAGTGACTCCAGCACAATAGATCTGTCTTCACTCTCTGAATTATTCACAGACAATATCCTGTTCATCCTAATACAATTTTATTCTTACAAAAAGCAAACAATACAAGTGGTTCGGGGGGTGGAGGAGGTGGGGGGGGTGGGAAGCTGCATCACATCTTGTCCCAACCAGTCCAAAGCAATTCTACATGGGGAGATTCCTCTGGATATTACTTAGACTTCCTTAATGAAATTCAGGTGTAATCCCTAAGGCTCTATTGTAAAGAGTATCTTTAGCTCAGCTACAGAACATGGTATTTGCCAAAAGGGGATTAATTATGTTTAGATGTGTCTACCATGAATACCAACAAGTCTAGAGCCACTATTTAAAATACATTTCAGAATTCACTTAAAATTGAGTAAGGAACAAAATATTAATAGTTTATAAAATATACTAGGAAATACTATTTAAGATCAGAAAGACTTCATTTTCATTAGTTTTCATTTTATTAAGGTCAGTCACCAACATTAATATTACAGAAGTTTTCTAAAGTGACCTATAGTAAATGCCGAGCATAAACCTCTATGATTAACTCACAAAACCAGCTTGTAAACTTAAAGGGAAAAATGCTTTTATGGACCACAGAAAATACTTATGGGGAGAAAAATGTTCAATTCTACTCCCAGATTGCCACAATGCAAAGCATGGTGTGACCCACAGAGGTTTTCCATGAGCGCACAATGGAGCCCAACAAACATTTGTCTGTTACTTTGCTCTCTCCCTCATGCTCTTCCTGAAGATAAAGTTTTATCCACTGATACTGTTTTGGTAGGATTTTATGTTTCTTCCATAGTTCTCATGCAGTCTAGATGAGGTTCAATGCAGAGATACAGTCAAGCCCTACACATCATTTGAGCAAATCTATTTCTCAGCAGCTTCAGTCTTCAGATTTCTTACTGAATTTTATTCATATTTTTTAATACTTTCAGCCCATCAATCCATCGTCTCCCACCTGGGACCACAATGTACTCAGCGCTCAGAGCACTCAAGCAGTCCACGGGGTCTGAGACTGCTATTTGTTGCCAGACAGAGTATGTGTTTAAAAAAAGTAAAAATATTGACTAAAGAAAAACAAATAGCTCTGAATGCAAAATTGTGAATGGAAATCACCCTAAATAGCAGCCCCTCAGCCCTTTTGTTTCAGGAAGATGTTACATCTTTGCTAGGCATTTCAGACAAATGTCCTCAAAACCAGCCGATATTTCACTTTCAGATTTCCCAAACCCTGAGATACTACACTTTAGAGGTATAAAAGTCATTCTTCAGAGAGAAAGTTACCAAGACACTGACAAAAAGTACCAATGAGACATCTATAGAATCAGTTAATGCGTGTGTTTTTGCATGGAAACTCAGTGCCAAGAAAAACGGCACAACACCTTGGAATACCAGTAATATAGAGCTTTTCAAATGCTGCTGAGTCAACGGGCTGTTTTCTTACACAGACACTGTAAAAGATAATGCAAATATCTACGCCCAATAATCAGTGATACACTGCCTGAGATCCTAACACTGACTGTAATCCCATGCCGTATACCTATCTGTATCCAGATTTTAAACGGCTCAAAATAACACGGGAAAAAAAAACACAGAAGAATCAGTGCTGACAGGCCTTGATTATCTTAATAAAAACTGTCCATTCTTAAACTTTTTATTTACTGACAAAATGAAACAATGTCTTCACTTCCTTCATCATCTTAGTGTATTTATTACTCTTTACTAGATGCTTCAGATTTGATCCTCTTACCTGACTGTCTGATGCACCCCCATAAACGGGGTGATGCTGGGGAAGGTTCACTTAAACTAATCAATAGAGCAGACCACATACTTGTCCAGACATATAAAATGTAATATAATACTGAATGTAATTTAAGGAAGCTTTGGACACAAATCCTTCAAATAAAAGTTAACCAGCAAGCTGTATACTGCATCTCCATTTATATTTATTTATAACTGTATTACAAGTCCTTATTTTTAATATTTCCTATTACACAGGCTACTAATGTATGTAACTCTGACAGAGTGGTAACTGTTAAGATGGAGAAAAGCCTCTGTATTCCTGGCCCACCTTATTTTTCAGCTTTTTGCTCTTTCACCATAAACCTTTCCTTGCTATAGACCTTTGAGAAAACACACAAATGAGCTGTGCTAATAATGCCTTTGTGTTTGATGGAGGGGCTGATCCAACTGAATTTGATTTTAAAAACAAGCTTAATAATACAATTCAGGTTCCTTCACTTAACCAGCAGGATGATGTATTCCTGGGCACACTGTGATACAAACCCACACATAAGCAAACAGATGAGAAGTCGGCAGGAAAACAAAAAAAATACAGTAGTAGCTGTCACCTATGGAGTTCTTTTGCGTCTCACTTATGTATATGAATAAACAAACTGCATTCTGTTAACAGCAGTATTTTTCCCAGCTCCTGTGTTAATTTTATGGCCTAACTGTCAAGTTCTAAGAAGAGAGGCTTAATATAGATCAAAAAGTAAGACCCTGATCACTGTTTACTCAAACTGGGAAAGCAACTGGGAGGGTGAGAAAAAGGGTAAGACTGTTCTGCTTCAGCGCTGTAACTACAGAGGGAGGCACCTGTAATGACCGATGAGGTGACCAGGGGAAGAAAATAACTGCATCCCTGTTCTCCTCCAACGGAAGGTCCAGAAATAGTTAGCCTAATTCATGCACATTTAAATGTCAAATTCTTCAGGCTAACGTAACACAAAGGATATACACGCTATTCTAACCACCAAATCTTTTCAGAACTTATAAGTGGTAATAAATCAAATTTTCAAGGGACTATTAGAAAATAGATACCTCTTTTCATTTTTAAGTATGCAAAGAGGAAGCTTCTGTCACCCAATTCTTGTATGAAATGCCCCTTAAGTTTGTATTTATTCTTACACTGACAACTACAGCAGGTCCCAGCTCACTGTAAATAAGAAAAAGAAATTCCCAAACATTTTAGCAAATAAACAGAGGTGTTTCCAAACTAGAAGCAACAGTCACCAACTAACCACCCAGTCCAAGCAGCACAGCCAGTAAAAGTAATTACACAATAATGTAATATGTTAAATCCAAAATCAACTACTTTTCACTGGATGACCTTAAAACTGCTAAAAGTAACCTGCAAAGGAAGAAAGAATGTACACAGAACGTTATACAAAGACTAAAAGAGTAAAAACATTACTCCCTTACTATTATTACTCTTTATTTACTTAAAGGAGTAATATACTTACTCTGTCACTATTTATACTACAAGACTGGGAAACTTTTATAGACTGTTTGCATCCTTTATCCAGTTTATTTTAATTACAGTATTTAAGTTTTTGTTTTTGCTTTTGCTGAAAAAACTTCCCCATGTTTGCCAGGAGAAAGCTTGGAGTTTCACAAGGTGTTTCTGATGCAGGCTTGTACAGCAATAAACAAGGAGTACTCGGGATGAATTCCTGTAGCATGCCACAGTTTATTAAAACTGTGAAGAAATCAACAGAAACAAGAGACTTTTGAAAAAGGCAGGCAAACCCAAAAAATGAGAGGGAGATATGAAACTGAGCAGCTGACCTGCCCTCCCCTCACTGAAATAGGGCATCAAGGGAATGTGCTGTCCTCTTTCTGTCATGGAGATTGTCACCCTGTCTTCTTTCTTACTCCCTAGGACCCAGTACATCACGGGCTGTTGTCTGGAAACACATGTAGTGAGTAATAAAAGGTTAATGAAAAAAATCCTCCTCTTACTAAGTTTCAAAGCATCTTCTTTTTGCCAAGGTCAATAAGAGCAACACTCCAAGGCTTTTAAAAGAGAGTCTATCCTGGTTTTTTTTATGTTTTTAACTAAAAGGCCAGGACAAATATTTTTGATGGGAGAATAAAGGCAGGAAAACAAGCTGGAACAAGCTACTTTTTAGTGGATGATTGATGGGGTGGGGGAGGGGGAGAAACAAAGTTTCAAACCATCCTTAAACAAACATGTCAATAGGTTATTTTTGTGCAAGTTATTTAAGAAAAAAACCCAAACAAACAAAAAAACAACTCAACCTGTTCTCATCACGCTTACAAGGTGAGTCTCACACACAGAGAAAGGCTTTTGATACAGGTCTGACCACTGGCATCTCAAGCTGCAGCCGTCTCCCTGTCAAGGACACCTGTGGGATCGACTCTTCACGCTGGGTGAATGCTTATTGCCACAACATGCGCAGGAGTTTAATTGTCTCCAAGATACTGACATCAGGATCTCATCATAAACCAGCCAAACAACTTGAAAAGTCCAGTTTCAAATAAAAGCTCAACCAACCACAGGTAAAAGGGATGCATATTCACAAGTGACCATGGCAACAGCAGCCTGTACACTGACCGTGCAAACCTCTCATCAACACATTTTCTCTTACCTGTATAACTACAGCATTGTGCTTGCTGTCTTCACTTGCCCATCCTGACACTACACAGTCTTCTCATGCAAACATCCTGAAGCCAAAATCCTACTCCCAGACCAAACAAAGGCATTAAATCTAAGACCTGTTATTTCCAGTTTTTCTACAGTTTTGCCCATTCTCAACAGTTTGAAGGTACAGCTCTTGGCAGTAACGATGCAGCTTGTCAACTACCATACCTTTTATCAAAATAAAAAGGTGGGGCACAGGGGCTGTATGTTCTTCCAGTAGTTTTTCCTTGTAAGGGTGACTGAAAATGGTGGAGAAGGGTGGTAGTTCTCGCTGGGAACTCCAGACATGATCCCAGAATACTGCTGCTGGGTATTTCTGTGGAAGAGCTAAAAATCTAAGTGTCTTTGGGGTTCTGCTTCTTTAAAAGCTACCGTTTATCTGCATATTCAGAAAGGCCTTGCTCCCACTGTGCCATGTCTGGGGTGGGGCAGGGCAGAGCTGTAACACATAGTGCCCCAGACAGGTTGTTACATGTTTGGTTCGGCATACATAAAAAGAAGCAAAGCACACTAGGACAATACAACAGGAAAAAAAACATGAAATCCTCTAAACTAGTGTCACGGTTTAAGCTATAGTGAAACAATCAACTGCAACAGAACTTTCGGTACTATTCAGGAACTTGTATTTTAACAGCACCCAGAAACAACGCACATGCTGTGAAGACAGACTGAAATTTCTCTTTCCAAGCAGTATGGGCCAGAAATACAGTTACTTGACTGTGTTCTGCAGACTCCTTATACAGTTTCTCAACGTACAGCAAATGTGTCATATGGTCATTTATTCTCCTTAAGTGTGATCACTACAGAACAGATTCAGGAGTAAATATACTCTCCAGCTTGTGACCTTGAAATCTATAAATTCTAATTTCATGTAAGAGCTACTCAGCAACAATAGCTGTATGGACTTTTAATCTGAAATGCTCCATTCTCAGAAGGATTGAGCCTTGAACATGGACTGTTCTAGTTCAATTTGTCCTGGAATTTATTTAAATCAGCATGTTCTTATTCAAAGTCGTCCTGTGTCCCCCCCCCCCCTTTTTTTTTTCCCTGACAATTTTGCTAAAGCATGCAGGATTTTCCATTTTACACTAAGCATTTTAAAAATGCACTTTAGAACTTATTTCTAAAATTCACTTGTATAATGTATACAAATACATCTTAATAACTGAAATTGAGACCTCACTTCAGAGGTGCCGCAAAATAAATAGTTTAAGTCATTATATAGGTTGTTCTGTTTCTGGATTCTGAAACAGACCAATCACTGAATTCCCAAAACAACAGCTGAATGCATTCATCATGATTTTAAAAGGACTCCACCCTCATAATTATGCCAAGTGTAAAATACTTTCAAGTTGTCTGCAAAATGTGGGGGGAGGTTTGAGATTTTTGTAGCAGTTTCTGTATAAACTGAGGGATTTACCAAATGTTATTTCATGCTATTATTTAGTACAAATTCTTTTGTAGTAACAATAGAACTGCTTTTCTTATTTAAATGGTAGCTTGAAACAGTAAATACACTGGAAAAATGGTCAACAACTGAAATGCTATCTTAGCAACTCTGTTAATGCTGTGTTTTTTCAGCCTAAGCCAGGACATCTACCAGAACAAACTTAGGTGTATCTAAAAGACGGTACCACCGTTTGTGAGGAAACAAAGGTAAAAAAACAGGCATCCATACAAGTTGTAGATGTACTTTCCTTGTTTGGAAAGCCACTGGATTATCCAGTGTATTTCATAAAGCTTGGTGTAACCTACATATACCATAACACTATTTATTTAGCCATTACAAAGCCTGTCTACCATCTTCTCTTTGCTTTCCTTTTTTAGCACAACTGAATGCAGCTCAGTGACACTGTGATAATCTTTAGTAAGAAACATATCATTTCATACAGAAGTATTTATTAAGCTAAAGCTTGAAGTCTAGATTTTTTCGTATGAAGTTACATATGAAGCACTGACTTCATTTAAATGACAGAATTAAGATAGCATGTAGAGAAAAAGCATTAGCCTGGATACATCATAAACATCCTGAAAATTATAATATGTTGGATGATTATAAAGGACAGTGCTTGTCAGGGCTAAAACTGAACTGATGTTGTTTCATTGGAAGTTGATGCTGATGGCCTTACAATAAAAAAAAAAAAAGTCATTAATATAGGTATTATTGCACGTATAATATACAAAAACCTTTTTTCCAGCTGCATCAAATTTAAGAGTTCGTTTTCTGTGACAGAAATATACAAGCTCATTCCAAAATTTGGCTAAATAGAAATAATAACTACATATAAACAAAGAGTTTCTAAATAGATACTAGGAAACTAGCATTCTTAGACACTGGAGAAGAAACTATTACCCAATACAATGTTTACTTTTTTACTAAGTTGCAGTCAAATTGCAGATAAAAATATTCTCCCAGGTCATCAGACAGCATGAGACGCAATAGTGAAATAGAAAAGGATGGTCCAAATCTGACAGAGTATGGAACCCATCCTCTGTTCTTCCCTTTTCTCAGAGAGCTGAGGTGTCAAACACTAGTATGACTAGAAGATACAACCCATTCTTTATGGCTTAAAATCAATAATCATATGATAGCAGATCAGAGTCACATCAGTTTGCTGCAAAATGTCCTCTAAACCACAGTGAAAGAATTGAGCAATCTTTGTAAAACTATCAGAATGACAAAGCAGGTGTCTGCCATTAATAAAACAGAGAATAGCAGGCAGTGAAATCTTTACTGCATTTCAAATTAGGGTGAGATTTAAAGTAAAAATATGGAACTTTGACTTGGATACATTTAAAAATTATGATCCCTGGAAAAAAAAAAATCAGAATGGGATTTACTCACACTTTTAATAAACCTTTTTGATTTTATGGGATATTTGACTACCATATGCAAGAGAGAGACATTATGTCAAAAAGGTGAAGACCAAGTTATATTGTTAAATAGTAATTTCTGGCAAAAAGTGATGAGGGAGAATTGGAGAAGAGGGGTACCTCTAAGCATTCCCTGCAATTAATTGATCCCAGCAACTAAGGAGAAAATTTAAGCCTCCACACAAAAGACAGTCCTGACTGCCCTTTTTCCTTCTACTTTTCAGTGACAGGAATCTGAGTATAAAACTAAGATGACCAAATATATTCCAAAACTAAAGTACAGGGATTAACTTGTTACATTTAGACGTATATTCTATGGTACTCAGTACATCCCTTGCTGAGTAATGTAATTCTCCCTGTCATAACTTTGGAAGACTTTGAAATGCTCACCCTATGATTTTCCTCATTATATATTATATATATTATATATTATTTCCTCATTCCTTCATCATTTTTGTTCAAGCAAAATTTTCTGCAATTTCCTTTTTCTTTCTCTTGAAGAATTCAGAGTCAAAACCCTACCTTTTAATAAAATATTCTCATTGGTGGTAATAAGGTTTTCTGGTATCAGAAAAAGGAGGGATTTCAGGGTGGTGGAATAAACTATGGTAATCTACATGTTTACCTCCCTATATTATTCTTAATGAAAGCAGAAGAGCTTTTTCAAGTGTGATTTTACCAGCTATGTGGGGCTGGGGAGCTGTGGTGCTGGAGCAGAATGCCAGCCTCAGGTAGCAGTTACCACAGATCCTCAACAAGTTTTCTTTAGGCAAACCCATAAGAGTGTCATGACACCTCTTCTTCCCCTTATCCCAGCCAGCTTCTCAGCTTTCCACCCCATTTTGAAGTGAATAATATTCAGTTCCCTCACAGAACTACTGGCATTCATTTTGATCTGTATTTTGGAAACACCAAATAAATAAAAGGCGATAAAAATACGTCCAAATAGCTAAGGCAAAGTACCCCGAAGAACTCCTTCTTTTTTTGTGCCACCTTCCCAATACAATTCTTACAAAAAAATTCTAGTACTTCTGTTCTAATGTTAAAGGCTATAATTCTTGAGCTTTATACCATTTCTCTTCTAATCCTTTCAGTATCATTTGAGAGAAAAATCACAGAATCATAGTGCCATAGAATGGTTTGGGTTGGAAAGGACCTTAAGGTAATCTAGTTCCAGTCCCCCTGCCATGGGCAGGGACACCGCTCACTGGACCAAGACTGGTACAACTTGGCCTTGAATACTGCCACAAAATGATTATAGTAACACATACACAAGCTTATTCCCATTGTTTAATGCCACCGATACTGATTTCAATCACTACAGACATCAGAATAATGCCTTCCCTTCCTTAATATTCTTCAATAATGTATAGACAGCTGCTTCCTTCTTAGTCTACATGTACCTAAGCTGTATATATTAAACCCTGCTATTCATTCCTCACAAATTGGTCCCAGCATCCTCTCTAACATGGGGTCAATTTGTATGCAAGAATGCAGGCAGTTATTGTCCCGGCACTGAGATGTTTGAAATTGTCTGGGCAAGACATGCAAGGTGATCTTGAACACTGTTGCATATGATTATACTTCATTCTTGGGTAGGTCAGTGAGGTTTCACTTCCCGAGTGAGATTTATTGGCAGCTATTACCAGGACTTTTTAATTCTTTCTGAAGGCTTCAATTACATATGCCCTGTGCTTACTCCTCCCAGGTTTTTTAGAAGTTATGGACATGTTCCCAGAAGTTCATTAGCTCATTCATTAGCAGTAGCAGCACTATATTTAAAAGAAGCTGTTAATAAAGTGCGTATCTCCAACTTAAAAATTTAATACTATAACCCCTTACTCTCTTGGAGAAACACACGACACAGGTGATATCAACATATTTTCATATGCTGTTACAAACAAGTGTTTCTGCAACATTGGACACTTCCAGGAATTTTCTTCAAAACTTGAGACAACTGTTGTTGTACGTTAAAAAGCCGTATCTATTACTAACATAAATGTTTTTAACAGGGTGCACTTCCATTAGTCAGATGATAACCAACTCCATGATTGAACCCTTTACATCTTTGACAGTTGCCAATTCTGAAGGCATTTTATTCTTGGGAGCCAGTATTTTCACTAAGAAAGAACCAATACGTAGAAGCAAGTGACAAGTAGTACAATTGACTCTGCAGTACGAATGACTCAAGTATACATGTTATTCCTCACTCCTATATCCTCCATAAGCTGGTCATTTTCTTCCCTTGTCAGTTTATACTTCCTCTCCTGGACAGCTTTCAACTATGTGACAATGAAGAAATCAAACACCAAAATAGCACCAGCTACATATCCTCTGCATGACAGTGTAATTTCTTCTGCCCTAAGGCAGTGTCTAGCACTGAAATCATAGCCTGTTTACTTCTAACCAGCGCTGTACTACAGCAAAGACTTAACTCTTGCTTATATAAAACTTGCACAAAGACCAATTTACTCACAATGGTCCTATTTAAAGTCCAAGCCAGCAGAATCATTTACAGCCAAGGCAGTGACAGTAGTTGGACAGAACCCTAGTTCTCATGCAAAGGTACAGTGGAACTCAAGCATTCCTGCCACTTGCATTCCTATAAATAGGAAGCAAGAAAGCAAATATCCATGCACATTTATTCTTTTTGGTTTAGAACTTGCTTAGAATGGCCACAAATTTAATGTTTTAAAATAAATTATCTTCAAGACTCTTAAAAAGTTTTCATACCTGAAGTCAGTAGGGGAAAAACTTGAATAAGCAAATGAAAATGCAGCAATAGAAACTATGACTTCCAAAAAAGGAAAAAAACGAAATTAGATACATGCACTTTATGAGCATCCCCAGAATCGCAAGTCAGAATCAGAGTTGAGAGGACAACAGCATTCATGCAAAAGTCATGTACGTTTGAAGAGCAGCACTCTATATGCTCTACTGCCTATACAATTCAGCACATTCGAGCAGTTTCACCCATGCCCATGGAGCCTTCTGTTGTATGACGAAGCTGCTAGTGGCTACCTGTTCACTGCCACCAAGAATGTAAAAGTTTCGCACAGTAATTCCTTAGACAAAAAGGTTCCTTTACAACAAACTTTTCAGACAATTAAACATGTCCATGAAGGTATACCACAGAACTGTGGCCAGCTGGTACAAAATGACATATGCCTAGCGTGGTAAATTCTCCTAGTCTGCAAAACAGAGCGGCCTCACAGAAACTGCCTTTTGGGAATGATCCCTGGAACACCGACTTCCAAACAGTGTCCAGGAATTAGCTCACTGGTTTTGGCATCAAGTTAATCAGGATATTTTTCTGTAAAACTTTTAGTTTGGACATAACTAAGGAAATTCAAAATGCTCCCAGGTCCAGTTTGCATCTACACAGAGTGGAACTGCAATCCATCAAACCATCTTCAGCTGGTACAGGGGAAATAGTTCAACATCATGTTAAATAAAACAAGGCAAAATTGGGAGTCCAAAGCTGAGGAAACAGATACTGCTTTGTTACTGCAGTGAAAAGGCAGGTAAGGAACAGCATATTAAAAACTGTTTGTATCTCTCCTCAGAGGGTCTAGTAAAAAACTCAGTCTTCCATCCACACAGTGCAGAGAGGCAAAGAAACGACCCTATCCCTGTGTTCATAACCTAGATGACTATTCTGCTTAACATGGAGTAGGATACCCTGTTCTCTCAGCCTCGCAAACAGGTCTCAGAAAAAAGCTGGGGACAAATGATGCCCAAATCACTAGTCAGGAACAATTAGGAAATAAACCTTCACACTGCGAGCTCCCAGATCTGATGAAGCCACAGCCTTAGTGAAAGATGCATCTCGTATCTTGGAACAAAAGGAAACAGCCATGCCTGACTCACATAAAGCATGCATTTTACAAAACCACGATTCTGCTGGGCGCATTTCTCTGTCCTTCTGCATATAGTTTAGGTATGTAACTTGGGTCATATCCTATGACATTCATTAAGGCTGCACTATTTTTATCTATAACACAGTTTATGACAAAGCACAATAAAGCAGGAGTTTTCACATCTGTGCACAGTACAAGGTTGTCCACTACACTAGGAAATTCCACTGCCTTATTCTGGCAGATCTCTGTTTTGTCACTCGTTATAATCTTACACAAAATAGCTTAACTTACATAAACTCAATTTTCTCCAGCGAATTTTTGTGTGCTTGGAAGGCAAATTTCTGTAGCATATTTTAGCATGTAAAAATCTACAGTGATGCCCTTTATCTGTAATAATTGATAGAAGTTATAAATAATGAGCAAAAAAATCATTCAACTACCAACCCTTATCTACAGTTATTCCATGCAAGTGTTTTGCTACTCTAGCCATCTTAATGAGCACTGCCTCCTCATATTAACATAAAGTATCTCTTTTATATATTACAATAAAGATTATCTTTATATAATTATTTTGAAAATAATGTCCACATTTCCTGTATAAGATAAATACTTCTGTGTATTAAAGTTATCTTGAAGTAAGCACTGATTTTATGTCATATTTGCAAGTCCCAGACTAATATAATATGAAATTTATCTTTTATTATACCTGAAAATTAGGACCAATTCCATAGCTAGCAACTGGGGCCTTCAATCCACCTTCTGTCAAAATGCTAAATGTTGAGAACTTAGGTTCAAAGGTGATTGCTGCACAGCAATTCAATTTTGTAAATTACATCCTTACGTTACTCTAAATAGACTTAAAAATAAAAGGTTTTAAAAATTAGAGTCCATTAAAATTGTTCTTACTCTCTTAACTCTTCTGGAACAGCTTTCTCCTTTGACATCTGCAGTGAATAAAAATATCCTGAAAAAAAAAAACTCTGAAACTCCAAGAATATCTCAAGTGGCCATCTCTAATTTAACAAAGTCGATCTACTTTAGTGAAAGAATGCAACAAGCCTGATCACTCAGCCACTATAAAGAAATTGTTTAACTTCAGAGCTGCAAGACTAACCTTCTTCTGTCCTGCATTCACCAGTTAAGCCCCCATGAAGAAGACACAGCTAGATGCACAAAAAATATCCATTTCAAATTACTAGGTCACAGAAAGCAAACACCACATATCATCAGGAGTTTCCAGTAAAGATGACCTACAATCCTTCCCATTCACATTATAACACTCAGTTTTCCTCATACTTATTAGTTTGTATTTTTCGCAAACACCTAAAAGCTTTAAATGAACCGAAGCATGTGTTTTACATCACAATGTCTATTTGGGATTAAGAGTATTTCAGTTTTCATTTCTGTCTTTCTGATCACTGAAATCTGACACTTGAAAAACATGTTTATAACTTTCTTTCTTAACATGATGTTATTAATTTATAGAACTTGGAATCTGTATTTTTATAAAATAAACAAATTATACAGCATAAAAAAGAATAACAATTTACTGAAACCTTAGCTTACAAAGTATTACTCTCTACATCTAGAACTGATAAAATGGAAAAATTACTAGTATACCATCTGACATTATCAGAGATTTATCTCAAATTTTATGGTGGTGGGAGAGCCAAGGGCTTTTTCAGTAAAAGATTATTAATTTCTGTGTTCAAAAAATTCTATTTTAATATAAATAACTATTTCAAGATTCAATTTTTCTTTATATTAGAAAAGCTAATTTCAGTATTTAAACTGTGTCTTAAGCATGACAGGGATGCCAGTCCTTAGATTTTGGTCTAATTATTTTACATTATGTGCTGAAGTACAGCAATGGTGAAACAAGGTGGTGATACAATTCACACAAATTGTAAAATACCACAACAACAGAAGTTTCTATATTAAGACCACCTTATCCATGAGTCTTCCTTTTGCTGGGTCACAGGACTCAATAATTAACATCAAGGCCCTGACACTGAGTAAAGCCTCAGCTTTCATCTACTTCAGATGATCTCTTCAAAGCTTCATTATAAGATTTACTTTCACTAATTAACAGAGATCAGAGTCAATTAGCTATCTGCAGGCTGCCCATCACATCACAAGGCACTTATGTTTGCAGTGATGCTGCATGACAGAAAACTGGATCAATTAACGCAACACAACACCCGTTTTCTTCCCTAAATGTGCATCTCCAGATTTTGGTCACCTCTGTGCAAACATCATAAAGACTGCTAAACCCAGCACAAACCCAGTAGTGTTAAAACTCTTTAGAAGTAGAAATTAGTCATTTTTCTAGCCGTAATCACAACTTCCAAAAAACACCAAGAAAATGAGGAAAAAAGAAACAAACAACCTCACAAAATAAAAAAAAACACCCAAACTTATCAGTGTTCTTTTAACATTCCAAAACAAAGGATATTCCTTCTAGCACAGCTACTTTTTTAACTACAGAGGGCATTTAGAAGTAGTAAATAATAAAGTAATTAACGTTTTCACACTGCAGTCACCCTGCAATCTCTCTATAAATGCATTTTCATTCTCAAGCTAGGCTGGACAAAAGTAGCAAGCATGGTACCAAGCTGTGCATTCAGACCACAGGAGAGTTTCAATTCTCAAGTGACTACACAGTGAGTGCTGAGGCGACACTGCCATTCACCTGAAAGTTCTGAACTTTGCAGAATATTTGTTTCTTTGAATACAGTACAATCTTCTGTTCTCTATTAATTACAGCAACCAGTAGTAGAACCGATCTCTACATAATATGTATAAAGCTAATGATATTAATTAATACAGTGGCTCCATCTTTCAATTGAGCCAGGTTATGCCTAAATTAACGTGATCTTTATTTTGCTCTACAAGAATATGCACAGAAATGTAATCCCAAATTATGATACATATTTTGTGCTATTCATAGAATCATAGAATAGTTAGCGTTGGAAAGGACCTTAAGATCATCTAGTTCCAACCCCCCTGCCGCTGGGGGGGGTTATGATTTAGCTAAGGGACACCTTACGCTAAATCATATCACCCAAGGCCTCGTCCAACCTGGTCTTGAACACTGCCAGGGATGGAGCATTCACAACCTCCCTGGGCAACCCGTTCCAGTGCCTCACCACCCTAACAGGAAAGAATTTCCTCCTTATATCCAATCTAAACTTCCCCTGTTTAAGTTTTAACCCGTTACCCCTTGTTCTATCACTAATACGTCACAATGACCATTATACAGGTTATCTCCAAGACCTATGTTGAAGGCAGACCTGAGCTTCCTTTGCATGGGCTTCAAACACATAGAGCTAAGTCATAACTTCAGACCAAGAGCAGAGTTACTGCAGTCCTGTGTGGAGTACCAGGACAATCTGAGCTCATGACTGCATTACTCTTTGTCTGCTCAGAGTACAGTCAGTGTCTTCCTACAGCTGCCTGGAAAACACTGTGTACACACACTTTTCAAAGCCAGCTTTTACACATTATTTCCTAATTTGATCTTATACAACATCTTAACTTTTCTTTAGCGGGATACTGAAAACTAGTTACTGCATGAGACTTCTGAGTGCTTTTAATTTTCTTAGCTTTACATCATATGGAAATGAAACTACCTCACATTCTGCATTTTAAATGCCATCTCAAGTTCTCTTGTAAGTGAGGCACACTGAAATTTTCAAACACCAAAATACCTGAGATGTCACAAAATCAGCTGCTTTAACTGGTAAGGCTGAGCTTACAGAATATACCATGGATGTGAAAATCATGTGTATATTTACTGATGAATAAAGTAAATGAAAAGTTATTTCCTGCTATTAATGTACATGCATGTCAGAAAAAATAAGATAAAGACTAATATTGCATTAATGTAGGTACATTTCTATATAAAAATTACAAATTAAACAATATTGATAATGATGAAGATTAAGTAAGGGATCAAAGGGATCTAGCCAAAGCAAATGAAGGACTACATGAGGTGAGATACCTCCATTCACAATAATTGCACATGAATGGCTTCTGAAAGAGAAAGATCAACTACACATACAACTTACTAGGCTCTAAACCACTCACCAGCTTCACAACTAGGACAGGGGCAGACCAGTAGGTAGATCCTGCCAGGCTGACCAAGTGCATTCCTCCTCTCCTGCAGGAAACAGCAATCCCTGTTCCAGCTAAGAAAATTGAAGTAGTTTGCTCTCTTGACCTGATTATGATTGTAGGTTTTCCCATCCGAGACACTTAGGAAGTATTACATTCATATACAAACATTTCCAATTTTGCCTCGCTAACCAAGTCTTGTTCCAAGGCTGGATTATGTGTTTTTTCTCACCAATTGAGAACTGACAGTAATGCAGATCATGCCTACACCTCTGTCCCTCCATTTCTTGGAATTAAGCTCAAAACAACTGGGCAGCTCAATGAAGATTTCTGTCCTGGGAAGCAAGATTAAAGATATCTTAACTGAGATAGATTTACAAATTAGAGATAAAGATGTTTTTAAAAGGAACAAAAAAAGGCTGAAAAGATCAAGACCATCTTAAAAAGGGGGAATATTTTATTAAAAAAAAATTAATCTAAAACTATAAAACTAAAGCTTTTCCATCCCTCACATTATTAAGGATTTCAAAAACTTAAAATATTTTATTAATTGTCTCCAAACCGGGTTACGTCTTTTTCTTCAGAAAATGAAATCTCAACCCACCCTGCACAAAAGATTCTGGGCTAGGGACTATTTCTTAAATATTTTAATTTGTGTTATCCATTTGGCTTATGTTTGTACTTGTGCACCATCTCCCTTTTCATGTCTACAGAAAAGCCAAGAAGCGAAGAAATCACCTGCTAAACAATACCAGGCTGTCTGAAGACCACCATGGCGTGGCAAAGGGGAAGCCAAAATTATCCGTTTCCAAGGCTTTGCAAGTCCTCTGGATAGCAAACAGCACTGCTTTGTCTTGCACTTTCTATTTTTATAAGCACCCTCACAGTTAGCTTTAGGTACATCTTATCCTGTTTAATGGAAGTAACCATGATGCCAGGTATGGCTATAAAATTAGACTACTTAATGTTCTCAGTCAAGGTTAGTAACTTTCAGTAGTGTTTTTCTTCACAGCCCACCAGAGACACAACTGAATCAATGAAATGCCAATTAGAATCACATGCGTTTTACAATACTGATAATACAAGCGTTAGGCCTGTAAAGTTCTTTAGAAATTTGAAGAATTTGTAAAATATTGTCAAAAAGATTTTATGTTTAGAGCTCAACAAGCCTGCTCACTGTACCTCAGGAAAAACTGCCACTCCCTGCTTTGATACACTGCATGTCCACAAAATCTCCACAAAATACACAATGCAATTTCTTCTGTCATTAGTTGAGTTTCCAGAGGCTTTACAAATTAAAAACAAACAAATCCCCCACAGTTAACCTCCCAACACCTAAACCTCACAACATCCAAACCAATAACAATGACAAAAATCCACAGAAAAGTTTCTTGGCAGCATTAAAAGGATATGCTTGGTTGAAAGCAATGGGATTTGAAAATATTGGGAAAATTAAGACTGTTAAATCTACTGTCAGCAATGAACACTGCAAAATTAAAAAAAAAAAACACAAAAAAGATTCTTAGAGATAAATAAGGTCTGGGATTTCTCTTGTGACTTCTGAGCTATCCCCTCCTTAGTGACCTCTCCCTCACTCAAGAGAGGAAAGAAGATTGAAAACAACATGAATCCCATGGCTAGACTGAAGTGATTCTGCCCCCAAAGTTTCTGGCTCAACTACGGAACCCTGAGCTTCCACCCATTAAATGCCTGACCTGTATGCATGAACATAGGGTTTCTTCTCAGAGTAAATTTGTGCCCAACCACTTCAAGCATCTCTGTTTGTCATTTATTTCCTGATGCATTTTGAATTTCTGCTTTCAGAAAAGTGCACCCTTTCCAGTTCAGCAATAGAGGATGTTGGTGTCAAAGGTGATCAAGATCCACAGATTTCCTGTGTAAAGTGAGAATTCCACGAAAGCAGTATAGACCAGACTTGAAGACCAGCACAAATCTGTACATCACAGCGAGACAACTTGTTCTTTATGAAAGCACGGATCTTTTCACCACATGAAAATTCATGCTGGACTAACAAATTTAGGCCTCTATTATAATCTTTATCTCCTTTACCTCTTCATATATGAGGCCAGATTTTATTTGTACATATTTCAATCCTCTTGACACTTTTTTACTTCTCTAGAAGGATGTTCTTATCAAAACATCTGGATCTGTTCTTTTCTCTATAATCTAACCAGCAATATTTTATCAGCTGTATATTCATCTAGAAATACTGTATATGTCTGCAGTTACACAGTATTCAAGGTAAGAGAGAAAAGTATACTGCTTATATTCTTTACACCTGACTGTGCTTTATGTTTCTCATGATGAAGAACAGGACCAGCAAAGTCTACACACATTGTAAAGGTTTGTTTAAAAACTACTCACCTCATGATCTAAACTACTTGCAATAACAGATTATCTGATTAAAGACTCCTCTAACATAAGTAGATAAATTTATCTTGCCTACAGGCATAAATGAGAGTACATCTGCAGATTTACAATAATGTTTATCTATTGGTCTCTTTCACAGCTCAATAACATACACTAAAGAAGCATTTTAATAAATTCATCTCCCTTTTGTACTTCAGAGGAGGGGGGAGAGAAGGAGAAAACACAGACATCTCCAGTTTTCATGTAAGCCAACAATTTAAAAGGGGTCTATTACAGTACACTTGGCTCCTGACGGAACTACTCGAGAACCTGCCATATGGCATGCCAAGTTCCTTTAAACTCTCTGAACAGGTTTATTATTACTGCTCCACAAAGTCTGCAACAAGTCTTGGCAGACCTACCACTCAACAAGAGGAACACTAGACCAGATGTGTTTAGAATCCAAAAGCACAAAGTTGCCATTTTCCATTTACAAGTCACCTTTAATCTTTTCAACTAACCTTTCAAACTGTAGTCCATCCAGGGTCTTGTCTACTTTTGCAAGATAGATAGATGGAAATGTAATGAGAGAGTTCAGTTTTCAGGCTAGCTCTTCACTGGCCAAAATCACTTTTCTAGTACATTAATTAGTCTTTCGGTAAATGTAACTGAAGACAAAATAAAATGACTAAATGCTGTTGGGCTTTAAAAGTACAGTGCACAGATATATTGTATTTCAGTTGATGTTCGCTGCAGCACTGTCTGGAGGACCTACGTAAACATACATGCACACATCCATGTTAATTTTGAATCTTTCCTCTCCTGTCCTTTCCACTCCCTCCTTTCCTCTGCTTACCAGGAAACATATGGAATGACAAAACTATCATGGCAAAAGTGGCTAGGATGTAACTGATTCTGACTAAATGATTAGTGATAAGAATTTGAAAATGCCGCAATCATTAAGTTTCAGGTGGTTGTGTAACATAATAATGTAGTATCATTTATTAAGCTTTTTACTTTTTCAAAAAAGAGTTTGTGGCTCCCAGAACTGAGACAGAAACAGTTTAAGAAAGAAAATGGAAAACAAAGATTCTGGTGCATAATTCTGTAGCAAAAAATTACAGCTCTAGCAAATTCAGGGCATAAGTTATCAGAGCAAAAAAGTGTTGGGTTTTTTTTCATAAAAGACATGTATTTCAGTGGCTTCTGGAAGTTTCTCAGAGGTTTATACAACTATCTAAGATATAAGCAATGGAAAACATTATGGTTTATGTATGCACAAGTGCATTTCACTAAGTGCAAGCACCAATCTGTATTTTGATTTACATTAGCATTTTCTAGAGAAAACACATACTTTCTTACCTGAGATCTTTACGAAGATACTGTTCTCTTAGAAACTGAAATGATCAAGTAACAAAGAGTATACATTTTTGTAAATTATTATAAAGCTGAATGCAGATTAATAAAGGTGTGATTAATCCCTAAAATACGTTGCCTGAATGAGTATCACAGATGACAATGGGGTTTGGTGATGTATGTGGGTTTTTTTAAATAAGGGGGCAGAAGGAGGAATTCACATCCATGGTTTTAGTAAGGATTGTAACAAAGGGTAAAACACCAGAACCAATGAGAAGACAAAAAAAAAAAAAAGCACTGAAAATTCTAAGATAATTTCTTAACTCCATAGTATCTGAATTTCAAAAAATGTCAATTTATACTACTGAAGAAAACTTACATTACAAGGAATAGTTGTTGAAGTAAGTTTGAGTTTCCTTTCAGGTAAGGGAGAGTAATACATGATGCAAATTTCTGGTTGGTTATGTAATACTGATATTCCACGGTGCTTCACAAGGGCAAGAAGTTGCCCCTTCATCAGGAACATAGACAATGTCTTCAGAAATTTTTTTTGCCTGCATTTTGCCTGCTAGTTCTTCATTAGACAAGTAAACATGAAGCAACTTAAAAAATTAGACAAAACTTGTATACTTTAGGAAACAGCTCAATACAGCGATCAGTTCCCAGAAGCAGCTAAGAACACACCAGAGACCATTGATTTTGGCATCTGGTTGGTTTGTTTTTAAAGGGCAGACAGCCTAGTAGAGTGGCTGTAGCACAGTTTAGTGAGCAGAGAAGTTCAAGCAGCATGGATCAATGTTAACCCATGATCAACAAGCATTGTTAACTAAGACACTAGCAACTTCAGAAGATTTTGAACTGTTGACCAACACCCAACAAACTTTCCCAAAGAAACCTCCTGCCTTTCCTGCTTACCACCAGCAATTGCATGAGGGTACTCTGACACACCATACAGCCTTGTATTTTTGGTAACTACAGGAGTTTAACACCTCAAAACACTGAATTAGTATCTCCATTTAGACTGAATGCATTGGTCAGAGAGCCAAGTTGAAGTCTTGTAATTTAAACAGCAATGCTTACAACCTCGAAGCATGCTCCTACAAACTATGTAGCATCTTTCAACCATTTCAGCAAAGATGGTTTCTAAGAAGATGGTAGCAAGAACTGTTTGCTGCACTGGTGTGTCTAGCACGGTAACCCAATTTCAGGGCATTACGTAGGTATCTTACATCTTTCCTTGTACAAACTAAGCTGAATTGCTCAAATATGGATGACCTGGAAACAAGCATCATGCAGTTGGTGCTCTCAACAGCTTATGTACACCTATGCTCATCTTAATGATGAAAATCAGCAGTTGGAAAGGTCATGACTGAGACCTCCCAGGATGATGAAGAAGAGCTGCTAATCATGCCACAAGTTATGCAACTGCTGGGGGGGGGGAGTTGAAAAACCAAAGCAGATTGCTACAAAGACAGGCCTATGTAGAACAGATAAATATCTTTATAACTGTAGGGATAAATACTTACCTGTATGCACAGGTACATCAGACAGAGACAGACACTCTTCTCCTCAGGGGAAACTCAGAACCATGACACACTGTGTGCATTTTGCTCTACATGACCACCACACACCTTCCTATACACTGGGATCTGACTCATAGATTAATGAAAGACAGATTATCCGTGTTAATATTCTGATAACATTATGACAATGGGGTGAAAGGATAAGCACATAGGAAATAAAAGGGGAATACTTCTATGGATCACTGCTTCTTTTGCAAACAGAATTTTGGGATAACAAATTCCTTGGAGAAAACCTTCTGCACAGGAATTTTCCTATTCAGGTCATGTAATATTACTAATCAATAAATAACATTCTGAGGACAGCTGAAGAACAAACACCTGGTGCAAAACACGCCATAATACGGGAGCTGTTTCTTCCGAAGATATGATGAAATATTCCAAATGACACAAATGTCCTCCTACAACTCCTTCTGAACTCAATGCCAGGACATGTTTGGTTCCTGCTTGTCAAGTTCATTTTCTCCTTTCAACAAACACCTCATACAAAAAATATCCTTATTAATTAATGTTATTATTCCATAGCAACTTCCTTTACACTGTCACAACAGAGATCTGTCCCATCATAACGAGATTACGTAAAATACGTATCCTCCTTAGTTGTATAACACCACCTAAAACAGTATTTACATAAGCTTCTTTTACCAGTGATTTTTTTTCTGCACATGTATGCCTTTTGGACAATTGAGAATCTGAAGTTGCTTTCTGCAGCTCAAGAAGCTATTTTTAGGTCTTGTTGCTCCTTAACTCCTTAAAGGACTTATTAGCATTATTCAAAAAGATAGTTGATAAAGAACATTTAACTGTTTAACAATACTCAACAGACAGTTGATTATAGAAAGACATGTCAGTGCACATATGGCAGGCGGATAAATTATGCACATCTGGATTACTTTTGGCAAGAAACACAGCTAAGTGTCTAACGCCAAGTTTAGCAATCTGTCACTATCAATATGTGCATTTATTTAAAAGACGTCAAGGATTCAAAGTCATATTTTCTATTTCTTCATAAAAGTTCCAGCGCTTCATGAGACGGCAAAGCAGGTGACAAAACACATTGCTTAAATTGCCAAAGGCTGTATAAACAGGGATAATTCTGAACTCGCCAGGCATATAGAAGTAGCCAAATTTTCAAGTCAACCCTATTCCTCATTAGTTTTTACTAATGTCTAGTATATAGAGGAGGCATATAGTCAAGTTCTGAGTAGCCAGCCTCAAAATTTAGCTGAAAATCATTAAAATAATTTGTTAAATTCAAAGAAAATTAAGCAAAATTAAAATATCATAAAAGTTGCAATTACAATTTCATTTGTAACAGTAATTGCTTATTTTTAGTGATAGTTTAATACGAAAATACATCACCCCATATTTAACTTTCTCAGCCAGAACAAAATAACAGTAGTAGCGGTAGACAGAATTTGCATCACCTTGAAAGGCAAGCATACAACAGAAGGTTGAGAAGTCATGATTGTTCTTAGTTTAAATTTAATGCAAATAGACAAAACAGAAAAACTCCAATAGAAATGGATTAATATTTGCCACAGACACCAACAGTCATATAAAAACAAATTCGGTGACTAAAAATCCAGAACTATTTTTCTCAAAAGAACAGAGAGTATGACCGACAAGACCTTTGTGAATCCAGAAGCATTAAAAAAATATGAAAATCAAAATCAGATTTTGTGGCAAAAAGCCTACCTGCTTTCTTAAGGATCAAAATCATTTAACTCATGCTGAAAAAGTGGAGAAGAGAAAGAAGTATTAACACTGCTTAACATTTTTCACGCAAAAAAAGCTACAAAAAACATCTAAGAATTCCAAGACTGACCACTGCTTAAGAGAAGGTGAAACCCCCTTTGGCTGATGGTGCTGTTTCTTTTCAATAAGAAATTCCATTCAGCTGTAGCTGAATGATCGTATTAGACTCATCCACAGTCCTCTTATGAATTATATTTCTTAGGGGAACGAAACCTAATTCTGTCTTATTTACACTGGCTAGATGTACAGAGAGACAACAATAAGCCTGCATAAGGAAATTTAACTCTTATATTTACATGCTTGACTTCATTTAAAAAAGTTAACTTTTGTGTGTTTTTTATGCAAAGTAACATGTTTTCATACTCTTATTAGCGTATGAATACATGAACTGTGGAAACATTTTTATTTAGTTGTAAGAAACCCTTAATTATATCCATAAGAAATGGACATTAATTGAAATGTATAATAATATTTATTCTAAGTACTTAACCAAAGTAATGATAATATTTGCAGTACTAAAATAAAACAATTTTGGACTATATTTCAGGATCTAAACCTTTGACGTATTTTCTATAAAAGTAGTCACCATTTACATTTTATTTCACACACAGATCCCCCAGTATACACACACACAAAGGTAAATCACCAGCCACAACATTTTACATTTTAAAATAAGGAATTGATTCACCATCATATTGAACATTAAATCTAAAGCCAAGAGCGAGATTTAAAGTAGCCAAACGTGAAAAAGAAAAGTTGGAAGAAGCCAGCAAAGAGACAGTAGAATTATTTTCCTTCCTTATGGGCAATCTCTCCTCTGGTAGGGGCATAACTATCACACCACTGGGGCTGTTGGGACAATAAGATTTCACACCAGTCCCAGGACAAACACACTAGGCAGCAAGAATTCATGTGGGCCTTCGAGAGGTGTACTTAAGATGGCTTTCTGTTTGTTTCTTCATTTCCATTTACCTGTTGGTTCACTTCCTAGTGGATTATGGTACATGTTTCTCACAATGAATAATCTACTTCTCCTCTCCCTAAAATTTTCACTCTTCTTGAGTACTAAAAGTGCAAAATTTGGTAGAACCGTTTCCCATTGCAGAAGGAAGACTTGAGAAATTCTCCTGAAAAGCATGCATACGGCAATATGAGCAGATTCTTAATTAAACTGAATTGAAAGTCTCTTAAAAAGCATGAGTGCAAAGGGCTGCCTATCAGGACAAAACTCTTAAACAGCACTGAAATGGGTAAAAAACAAGATGAACAATGCAACAGGTTAGTTATAATACAATACAGTACATTCAGTATGGGACATGATGTGAATTTGTTATGTGCCAGCTAGAATAAACAGACAGGAAACTTGATAACTTCAGTTGTACTGTATTTCACTTTAAAATGCTTTCAGTAGATTCACGATAGTTTATTCTGTGTAAGAGTGGCTTTTTTATTGCATAAACATGTTAAAACTCAAATCAAATTTGAGTACATACACTGAAATGACTTGAACACTGAACTCTCTACCAGCAGAGGGGGAACCTCTATTGTTTCTTTCAACACACTCCAAAGGCAGTCTTCTAAATCCAACAGTTAGCTTCTAAAGCATTCTTTTTATAAATCTCACATACAGGACTAGAAAAATACTCTGATTTCCCATGGTCTTTCGAGACAGACACTTAAGTTGGCTGATGGCTCTCATTGCTTTTATCACTCTATCAGACAGCATTTTTAAAGCTACTTCCAAAATTTCAATGTATACCAGCATGAACGTATGTTAAGGGAATTGTATAAACTCAGATTCTTGACCCTTGTTTTAAATGACCTCTTATCAGTTTAAAAAAACTCATTTCAACATCAAAATCTTTGGAGCTTTCATTTTCTGACACAGAAATCAACATTTCTTTCACCTGTACTTGGTGTCTCCAAGTTATTCGAAACTACAGATTATCATTATCATCCTACAACATTTATTAAGACTTTCCTATATGCATGTAAGCTGGACTGCAGAAATAAACTACTTCCACAAAGACAACTACAGACTTGTACAGCAAACAATAAATGAACCTGTATTTCTTAACACCTCAGTATAATTGTAATGATTTCTCCCGCTCCAAGTAACAACTGTCATCTTAATTTCTCTCCATCAGAAGCTCTCTTTGGATTAAAGGAAACTGTGTTACCCTATGAAACAACCGGCAATTATCTTGCATGACAAAAAAGAATTATATTATGGTATATTAATTGTCAAAAATATAACTTCTTTATGCCAACAGAAATATTGTAGACAGATTCTTCCACTTTTCTTGTTTGTTTTTTGTTAATGGAGCTATGATTAAAAGTAGTCTTAAAGAGCCACACAAGGTAAAGTTCTATTTTAAAGGGTAAACATTTCAAGGGGTAAAATGCTCTTCTTACTACAGGATGAGCGTCCTGTTAACAAAACAAAAAGACCCAAATCCCCAGCTAACTTTGGCAAAATCTAATCTGAGTGCTTAACTGTGCCATTACGTTGTGCTCAAACAAAACTTTGATCATAAATTCCTTTTCTGAGACCAAAATGAATGATAATAGGAAGGCACTTTTTTATGGCAGGGCAGCTCTGCTAAAGCTTTCAATAACCATGTCAGCTCCCAAGGGCTTTAATTTGCTTCTGTAGCGGCCTTTGTTTTTATCTTTAAAGAATTCAGTAGCTACATGATACACACATACCTAATTTATTTCTTTTCAGTATACTTTGGTAAAATTTTAATTGCTCTAAGGCACACATTTGTGAGGGCAACAGTCACCAGTGCAGATCTGCAGAGCACCAGAGACAGGTGAGACTGAGCTTCTGACAAGGAGTCCCAAACACCAACAGCTTCAATTCTTTGGGGGAGGCAAACACATGAGCACAGCTCTCATCTTCTGGTTTTTAGGCTTCCTCTTCCCACTCAGTGCTTGCTGACACTAACTGGCACACTCGGTCGGTAAATATGCTTTTCTCTGAAAAACTATTTTCATGGGGGGGGGGGGGGGGGGGGGGGGGGGAAGGAATTTTCTAGGACTATAGTTTTCTTTTCTGCTCTTCATCTCTTCTCCCTTGTTGTTTGCCTGTCAAATTTAAGATGAAATACTCAGGTCTGCAAAGACAAGCAGGAGATTATTACTGCATGACAAAAATAAACCTTGTATTTTCTAACAATAGCCTGCCAGCCTCCGAGAGAGTCTATAAGAAACATGTGGCTTGGCACTTCCAAAGCAAAACTTTAGATACTATGTGTAAATAATAATGTTTTCCTAGTGCTATGAAATACAGAAAAGCTGATATGGCCCTAAAACACAGTACCATAGCACAGAAATCTTGCAAGATCCACTACCTAGCACACAGTTTAAAAGAAAAGTAGAATGGGATTCTTGGAAGATTTCTGGTCCTGAACCATGCTTGGCATTAAAAATTATGCTGATGAGGTTTTATTTCTTATATAATCCTCAATGCCTCAAAGCTCATGAACAGAAAGGTTATAATGGTGGTATCCACAATTCTTCCTCTATAGGAACAGCAAATATTCTACTAACAGCATAGTTACCTAAAAATGAAACTCCTATCCTCCTAAAAATCAAACTCCTATTCCTCCTATCACCAGAAATTAAGACTTTCAGAGTGTTTTCAAGTAAGATAATTATAAACATTGTGGTGATGAATAACTGTCCACACTGTAACAAAAGCTGCATATAGGAAAACATTTCTCCATTTCCAAGCACTAGACAAAGCAGTCATCTAAGCACAGTCTGAAGATGCAACAGAGGACTTTGATAGAGGCTGTGAGACTTTTGGTCCTGATCAGATCTACCGCTGTTGTAGAGGTACAGCAGTTGTCCAGAGTGCAGTCAGCTGAAGAATGCTAAATCTGTGGAATCCTGTGGTGTTTTGCAGGGTCTCTGGCAGAGTTTTCCTGCATTTCTATAGAACTACATCAGTTTCTTGCTGAGTCTTTTGTGGAGCTCAAGCTGCAAATTCTTTTAATAGGTACAGGATTGCCACACTTTTCAGCAGTAATACTTTACACCAGTCTTCACAAAACTCCCAAAAACTTGACTCCTGAACAGTCTCATCAGTCTATATTAAGAACAAAGTAACTGATGAAGCAACAATTAAGGTCCAAAAAAGAGAACTGAGAATCAGATTTAAAGGTTTCTTTTTCATCTCGGGAAAAAATGCAGAATTTTATCACGCTTGCAAACAACACCACTACACTAGCTGAGACTACTTTTTGCCTATTAATACAAAATTAAAGACTTGGTATCTATTAGCACTTACACTCTGTACATTAACACTTATATTATGAATATTAGCACCTACATCCTTATTAATTCTGAAATACTTCCAACTTTTTTTCTTTTTTGCATGAAAGATGAATTAAAAACCCATTAAGAACATACAGTCGAGCAAAAGAAATGGAAACAACAGAAATAATGAAAACAGTAACAGAGAATTTGAAATCTACAGGGTAAGAGAAATTTTTGGATTTCAGTGGGTATAACAGCAAAATGACCACTTCGGTATGGACTTCCCACATATCTAAAATGTATTTTATAGGGATGGTATTTCTGTATTCTTTAGCAGCATAGCCGAATGAACAAGGAGGAAAATGATCATACCAGTAGAGAATATTAAAGCACTGTAGAGCTCAAGAAACATTAGGCTTAGGGAACAACTCAACTGTTTCTAGATCAGACACCAGCAGTCAGAAGAAAGCTACTGGTCCATACTGAAATGAATAAAGTATGCAGAATAATTTCTTTACAACAGGTAACTAATTACGAGATACTGTATGTTATCTATGTCTTGGGTAACACAGGAATGCCATTTCAGAACCTCACAGGGCTATGCTTCTTTCCAATTACTACAATAAAAGAGAACCCAGACTCAAAATCATTTTCAAAGGGTCAAAAAAGGTTTTGAATGACACAACACTTAAAGTGTCAGAGCAGCACTAATACCTTTTTCAATTAATTTGCAACTATTGATGTCAAATGGGTTACAAAATGACAGGTTATGTAAGTATACTTAAAAATGTATTTTAAATATATTTGAATATAAATTCAAAGTTTAAATACAATCTTATTTCATAAAACAAAACTAAATTTGAGTCATGTGAAAATCTGTTTTTGTCAGATTTTTCCAGCATTCAATGTGGCTTAGTCAAATGGTCAACAGTGAGTCCCTGATAATCCTGACCAAGGCAAGTCAACTCCTTCTCCATTGCCTGATCACAATACCTGACAACACATATTGTATTATGAAGCATTTTCAGTTACTCACTGCAGGTTCTCAGAATACTTAAAATCATATTTCTCAGAACACAGACATCGAAATAATTATAAAATCCCAGGACCAGAAACCTGCCATAGTAGTTTATTGTTTCAATGCTTTGCATAACTTTTCCAGCCAAAGACAATATCATGACAGTAACTAACATAAGTAAGGTGAGGGACTCCATATGAGCACACCTCTTTGAGTAGATCAGGGTCTATGCATATAAAAGCACTGTGATGTTGACTGAATCACAGCCATCCTGGAAAAAATGATGGAAATACTCAAGAGTCATAGTAGCAACTAGCACACCACAGTCTTGCTCACTGTTCTAACTGTCCAACTTCTACATTAAGCTCTCAATTCCCGCTTCAGATTCAAACTCTCATTGGAATCACCAACAATTATATGGCCATTAGCTTTGTGGTTGTAGCAGACAGTCTACTAGTGCTTAAATTCTTGCAAAGTGAATAGCTGTCTGTTTACTTACGTCAAAGATGACATGCAAACACATTAAAAGACTTGGTATGTTCTGATACTACACTACTGTTATCAGTTAAACACCTAGTACAGGGAGCAAGATGCCTGAAAAGATCCACTTAGCCTTCTCCCTAAAAAACATGAAGGAAAGGGCAGTACAGTCCCAGATGTTCTGGTACAACAGTTTATAACAGAGGTAGCTCTTTAATTCAGGGTTGGGTTTTTTTTTGTGTCTGGGAAAAAAATGGAGTGCAAAGAACAGAATTACAATTATGAACCTGCAAATTCCAGAGAAGGCCAGCTTTGCAAAGTATCACACATCCCAACAACTCGATTTCTTGTCTCCCATCAGCTATGGTTCTACCTAGGACAATAGTGAAGTTCCTTGGCTTTCACTGCATCTGTTTTCTCCCTCCAACCACTCTCTGCCCTAAGTGGCTTCAACAGTGTTTTAGGGCACAGTCCTTAGCTATCTGGTCTCCTTCCCAGCAGAGCACTGGTTATGGCTGCAGATTCTGAATTTTATTGAGTGATTCTTAACATACACCACTCATTTTGCCTTCAAATGCCTTATGGATTCAGACCCATGCACAATCTGATTGACAGTACACGAAAGAGGGCTCAAGCACCAAACCAGAACTGAATCACACTAACACAAGGAAGCTCCACGTGCCCTACCACCAGACACAGATTTTAAAATTACCCAGGTTCTATCAAAAATGGAGATGCTGTTTTGCTGACCTACCCTTTGAACACAGCTCACTTCTAAAGTATCCATCCCTGATAGGGGTGAGGGACTTGATGATCTGCTGCCTTCTACATGAATAAAACCATCATCCAAATCCTGGGCCTTACTACTCTCAAGAGCAGACCCTCTAAGCTTTGACCTGGTTTGGCCACTAACAGCTATCTTTCTAACGCAATCATAGTGTCAAATAAATGTCAACAAACGTCAACAAACTAGTATGTAACAAAACAAAAACTTAATCCAGTGTTCCCAATTTAAAAACAGGCAATTCTTCAGTCAATAAACATTCCTTCTACACTACAAGTAAGTGAAAGGTGACTAACAGGCAGAAGACTTTTTAAATGCCTGGAGAGTTTGAGAGGGTTTGGAAAGAATATGCTTGCCAGAAACTGCTGGCAAGTACACTCCCTACAACAGCCGGCAATGGATATCCAAGCATACATTTTTGCTTCCTTTCCCAGACACAGTATTACCACCCCCACCTTCTTATTTATGGAGGGGAAGGGTGGCATTATTGAATTCATTTTCTTGGTTAGGCAAGATTTCTTCCTAATGCACAGAAGGAATGACTTCCAAAAGGTAGCAAAATACATCTGGGGAACATTTTAAGAACTTTTCACAGTTCCTAAAATCCAAATTGTTGGAGTCCATTGGCATAGCATAACACTCCATTTTTATGCAACGTACTAGCTACTGCACTCCCAGTTTAGAACATTTTTAGGGATATATTTCTCAAATACAGCCCAGAAACACAAATAATGACTTCATATAAATATAAGAAGGCACACCCATTTTCTTTGGTTAAAGAGCATCTGCAACTAGATTTATATTTTGTTTTTCCTATTTTGCTAAATCTTAATGGTTGCATCCCACCCAAGATGTGATCTAACTCATGACCACTTCACACCATTAAGGATTTTATGGTGGATAACCTGCAGAAACTGTAGCTTAACCTGCAGGAAGGTATAACGCTTTGCTGCATGTTACATATTGTGACATATGGATCAACAGAAAAAATTTGTATGTTGCATTTTAGCAACTCTATCACAAATTAGCGTCTCTGTATTACAAGAAATGCTTTCCTGAAAGACAATTATGAACTGGAAGGAAAATTTTCCAAGTGCCTGCATTTGGCCATATCCCCTCTTCTTTCATGAACAGTCTTCCTGAACCAAGCAACAATAGTTCCATCAAAAAAGATCTTAATCTTTTCATATAATACCTGGCAAGTTTTTGTGAAAACAATTTACATGGCAACAAACCTTTTGTGCTTTTTAAAAGAACTGCCATATACCATGTTACAAGAATTATTCACGTCTCTAAGAAATCCAACAAGAATATATTAAAGTTTACTGTGTTCTTCAGATGGGTAACATTTACTCTTCCACTGCCTGCAGCTGGCAGTATCAGTACATTAATCTATTCTTGGATTGACTTTCACTTACAAGCCAATTTTGAAATACTGCTCCAGTGTCTTGATACCCAAACACCCTTAAAAATTAGTCCAGCAAGAGGACATTAGTCTCTTCTCACTGACCAAATGCTTTGTAATAAGCAGATTGGCAGAGATGACTTAATTCAGACACACTGAGTAACTGAATAATTAAATCAAATAGCAGAGCTAATAAAGAGTGCATAGACACTGCACAGACAACATTATTTGGAGAATGGGCAGAACAGTAGTAAAGCTTAAGTGTGTTTTGATTCAGTGTTCTGATTTGTTAAACATTTTTCCAACATTTTATGCCCTAATAAATTTCCATTGACCAACATGACCTAAAGCTACAGAGAAAGCTAGTCAAGTGCAGACTTTCCTAGAATGTACCACCACCAAGTTGCTGCAACTAACCATGAGTTAAAATAATAAAGAAGGTGGAACTGCATTATAGTAAAATTTTTTGAAACTAGTCTTCAAGTCTCAAAACCACTAAGCTACTTTGAACATGGTACAGAGTTAATTTATTTTTAAACAGCACCAAAAATCCAATAATAAGTGAATTTACAATGTGATAAAAACAAGAGTGACACACTGGGAAAGTCACTGCGAAATGCAGCACTGCAGACAGAGAACATACTTTGTTTCCCATGTTCAACTGTCATGTAAACTTAAGTTTATCAGGAGGTAAAACTGTAACATATGTTCACTTGAAACAAAAGAGGCTCAAGATAAACCAAAAATAATCTGGCAGCACATACTAATACATAATCCAGGGCAAGTAAAAACCAAAACCAAAAGCTAATGTTCAACATGATTAGCCTGACATCTTACTGTCTTCCTTTTAACCAAGTCGAGACACTCCCTTAATGCCAATGGAATTATTTGAATGATCAATGAGAGCACAGCTCCTAAAGTCAGAAAAGAAAAATTCTATGAATTATGGTCAGCTGTTCTCAGACATTTACCTTTGTATACTTACAAGTTGTCATGAGACGCACAAAGATCAAGACAACAAACTGTCCACGTAGTACAATCTGAAAGCTAACACAGTTGTATGCCAGTTGTGGAAATCTGATTTTTGACAGCCATCAGGAGTAAGAATCAATTAGTGAAACTTCTGGTAGCAGACAGCAGAAAGTACTTTACCCCTAAGACCACCCATTTGTTTTATTACTTACTGCTTCAATGCACAATGATAATATAGTTAAAAGGCTGCATGTATTTCAATTTTTACAAAAGCCAGCCAGATCAGAAATAGCAATGACAGGAGTTTGCTATGAGTTAAAGCCTATCAGTGCAACAGCTTAAAAGGATATTCTGCATGGCAGTTGTACTCTTCAAATCATGGAGATTCAAGACACTGCTAAGTAAGTGAATGTAACAGAAGAAGAAATGTAAATTCAGAAATACGTAGCTCTAATTCACTCTTTTTGCAATTAAAAAGCAGCAATAAAAAAATCTGCAAATATTAGCCAAAGATGAAAAAGCTGCCAAGTCAAATACAATTGCTAGGAAACAGCCTTTTCTATTAAGAAAAGCAGTTTTTCAGAACACAAAGAGAATGGTGTTCTTTTGGTCTCTTGAGTTCATAAATGTAAATTTAAGGTGAATCTTTTTCAATTTCATGGCCAGTGGCATGAAGATTAGCGTTTAATTTTCATTCAAGAGAAACAATAAAGGATCTAAGAAAAAAAACAACATAAAACGCTGCAGAAGACTCCAATTTCACATTCCTGGGCAACTGGTGCTTGATTTTTATTTTGACATATATATGCATATGCGTATATATACAAGTGTATGCACTTAATAAAGACAAACAAAAAATTATATATTATACAAACACACGTACACATACACTCTACAGATCTCAAAATAAGCAGCACGGGCACATAATTAAGGGGTCCCCAGGGCTCATAAAGAAAGTACGACGACCTTGTTAGTGTTTGGCCTTTCTTTCGCACCCAGTCTCATTGTAAAACAGTCAACCATGAAAGTACTTTAAAAAGCTGGTTTTCTTCTTATATTTACAGCATGATTTTATAATGTACCTTTCATGTTTTAGAGAAGCTGGTACTTCTGTATATCTTCCTGGCAAATTCAACATGAACCACAAACTTTCTAATTTACAACTTTCAGAAATCTGAATGCTTTTGAATACCAGGATTTTCAACTTTGCAATTTAATGACAACCCTGCCTTTGGCCTTTCCTGACCTGTTGTGAAGTAAATCAGGCACACTAATGTGGGCTAACAAGTCTTTTTCACACTGTTCGATCACCCTGCATCTTTTTTCTCCACAGACACCGCCTCTCTCCCACTCTCTGTCTAGCCATCCTCCCTCAAAGCAAACAAAATGGTCACTGTAACCCTGCATTACTGCTCATTAGATCACAAGTTAGTCAAGTGGAACTGCCCGAGGTTCCCAAAGGAGAGCTATACTTCAAAAATCTGTCCATGTCAAATGAAGAAAAAACCCCTGAGCGTGGGGTCACCCAGATCAATGATCAAAAGAGACTGAGAATAGCGAAGGAAAAAAAAGAAAAAAAAAGACCTTTTTTGTTAAAAAACAGCCTTCTGTATAATAAATCAGAATACAAAGATACTAAGCTTTTCTCCCCCTTAACAACACTCCATTTTGGCTTTAAAATGGAATACCTTGTTTTTCAGAAGATTTTCTAAGAGTTAAGATGATTTTTTAAGTGCTAAGACTGAGATTTCAATAAACCTCAAAATTACCTTAATAAAATTAGCCAAAGAAATAATAATGGAAAATATTGTGGATTTTCTTTCCATTACACAAATATTTAATTATTCAAGAATGTAGTTAAAAGTCAATCTTCATTCAATTATGACTTTAATTTAAACAAATTATGCATTCTGAACTTCATTAGAAATGATACAGGTATTATTTCCACAGAAAAAGGTAGCCAACCAGAATTACATAGTTCTAACTCTTCTGGTACATGACAGATGTGCAGGCATGTGCAATACTTGAAGAATGTGCAGCACCATTCCTGTAGCTTCTGTCATCTTTTAAGAACATACAGCAATTTATTAAAAACAACTAAGAAAAAATCACAGAAAAGTCCAAAACAAACAAACAAAATTAAAATAGCAATTCTATCTGTAATTAATGAATTTTGATACACAGAACAGACCAAATTACTCAGTAACAAGTACTGGCTGTTTAACAAGGCTCTGCGCACACACGTACTTTTGAAAGCAATTTTGGATAGTCTCTACTTACACCTAATGAATGAAATATGACAACATTAACCCACAAAATGCATTTAAAAAAATCACATAGATAACTCATCTTATTCAAAATGAGTTATGCATTTTTAAAACAATAAATATACATTGTGCCACCAATGAAGACACTGCTGCAACTACTGGGACCCCAAGTGTTTCCTGCAATACTGGTGACAGAACATATTTTCATTTACACCCCTGAAGACCTTTATTTTTCTGCCATAGAGTAACTCAAATTTCACTCTCTTACTTCCTTTATCCTCAGTCACAAGTAGAGGCATAATTAGGAAAGAAGAACAAAGGTATCTAAATCAGAAGAGAGTATTTGGTTGTAGGTTTGTAGTTCATATATGGTCTGTTGCAAAAGCATTACTGCAACAGAACAAAGCTATAGAAAATAAAAGAAAAGAATCCTTAAAATACTCAAATGTTTTATAGAATTTCAGTAAATAATTTCTTAGCATTTACTGTGATAGTAAAATAAAAAACAAAATGAGAATGCAAATGTTGTAATAATACATTATGAAAAATATTTGAATTTTACAGAACAAACCTGTGTTGACAGAGAAACAGATGGGACAACTTAATTTTAAATAAATAATGAAGTCATAGCAAACCTATAACAATATATGCAGTAATCCCAATTATTCTCCTTTATACGTATGTGTGGGTAAGATGAACAGCCTTTTCAGAAAAGCTCATTCACTGATGCAGGTTGGGGTTTTGCTGGCTTTTTAACAGTTTGCTAGATTACTCACAGTGTATATTAGTATTTGAATAAAGAACTTCAGTGTGCATTAACTGTAAAAAAGGCCTACACACAAATATTGAGTCTTTAGTTTTAAAACAGTATTTCTGACCCTTGCAACCCCACACCTGAGCAGAACTTGAACAACCAAAGACAACAGAGAATATCAACAAAGTTACTGAGAAATTCCTCGTACACAAAGTCATGGGTTACTCAATGCACTGTCAAAATGGTATTTTTGTAAACGTTAGGAAAAAAAAAAAAAAGGAAATAAACCAAACCCCAAAAATGTATAAATCTGAATAATGTATTAACAGATTCAAGAAAAAAAAAGTCCTCAGTTTTTTAATTTTTTGCACGTTTGAGGTTTGTTATTTTGGGTTTGTTTGTTTGTTTGTTTAATAGGTTTCCTAGTTTATTTGTATGATCCTTCACTAACAATTCCTTTCCAGACCAACTAAAATTTTGGTCATTTCAGATTCCAGCAGAACAAGTTACTGTTTCATGTCAGACTGATGTAATAGATTTTCTAAACATGTAAACTATTTTAAGAAAACATTTATGCTTATAAAGATTCTGGCATGACTAATGATATGCCACAGTATCAACAAATCCTCATCAGAACAACGTCATTATATTCAAAACTCTGCTTCTAGTCTCACAGAGACTATTGTTCTCAGATGCTAGGGAGTGGGTAACTCATGTTCTTCCAGGGCGATGTCTGCATCTGCTACTGAATCACTGCAAGAAGGGCTGGGAGAATGGCTTCCCCTTTTTGAACCAAATGTCATTACGCACTGGATAGAAGAGATTTCTGTAGAAATAATGGACTCAGTTCTCAGCATCCATCCATCCCCACAGAAGGTGGTCTCCAATGGACTGCTTGAAGCAAAACTCAGCAGTACTCCATCTGCATCCTCCCTGAACTATGGGACTCTTCACAGATTTTGAACTTCCTGAACTCCCTTCCATTTTTCATTTCTGTTTCAATCCCAAATTGCTCTCTACTCATCTCTTCTGCTTTACTGCCAGTAAAGTCTTGGGAGAAGTGCACAAGATTTTGTCACCAGTCCCCTTCCATTCCTGCTGTTACTCCTTATGTCTGGATTATCCCATTTTCAAAAACTATAACATACTGTCCAACACTGAACTCAAAATTTAGGAACATTCTTTGATATTTGGCTTTCCTTACACCCATAGAGCAGCTGAGATTTTTACAAAAGCATAATGGCTTGAAAGAATCCTGGGGAGGGAAAAACCTAACCAAACAAAACCCCAAAAACTCAAAACAGTTCAGAACCGAGAAAGGATAGGAAAGGATTTCATCTCACCTTATAATAGTAGGTCTTTCCTTCTTGGTCTTTGACAACCGCAACACTGCCCCAGTAACATGCACCCAGAATGATGATCCCTTCCCTATCCTGTCACTTTGAAACCCATCATGGTTTCATGAAGTCTCACATGTATGCCATCATCTCCATGTCCAGCTCTCATGCAATCTCACCACCCTCACAGTCAAGAATTTCTTCCTAATATCTAATCCCAATCTCCCCTTTGTCAGTTTAAAGCCATTCCCCTTTGTCCTGTTATACCTGTCCTTGTAAAGTCCAGAATTCTTGTTGGCCCCTTTAGGTACCGGAAGCTGCTCTAAGGCCTCCCTGAGAGCCTTCTTTGAGCCTTCTCTTCTCCAGGCTGAACAAGCTCAACTCTCTCTGCCGTTCTTCGCAGGAGAGGTGCTCCAGCACCCTGATCATCATCATGGCCCTCCTCTGGACTCGCTCCAACAGGTCCTCATCCTTCTTATGCTGGGGGCCCCAGAGCTGAATGCAGTACTTACTTCTTTGTCAAGAGCAGGACTAGGAATTCACTATTCAGAGAAACACTTTTCTTTCTTAAATGAGCTACGTACATTGGTATTTGGAAGCTGCACTATCCATCTAAGAGTTATCAACAATTCCAATTGTTCTTTTGATCTAATAAAAATATATTGGGATTTTTATCTGCCATGGCTTTGTTTATAGTAAAGCATAATTTAAACAGAAACCCACATAAACAAAAAATTATTCTTACTGTTTGGATTCTTCATGTCACCATTTATTATAAAGGGATTTTCAGAAAAAGTAGAGCCATTCAAGATAAATTAATTTTAAAACCCTTTAAAATAATTTTACAGTTCCTTTTCAGATCATCTTAATTTCTTTTTTGCTCACCATTATTTCCTCCTATACTAGGACTCAAAGAGAACAGAAAAATCCAGTTTCTTCCAAGATTTTCAGTTTCTTATTTTAATTTCTTTATATGGTCACTTGCATTTTGCAGTAATAGATATTTACTACCCAACTTGCTATTTGTATGATCATTAAACTATGCAATGATTAAAGCAAATATGACCCGCTAAATATTTACATTGAACAGTCTTGCAACTGTATGAAATTGATGAAATTGTTTTGCTGTTCACATCTAGCTGGGATGTGAATCTATGCAGAGATTACTTTTTAAATTCTTTATCTTTGCATATTGTGTTTTATTTACATTATTTTATTTTAGAATCTTTTTGTACCTAAAACATCTTCCTAACAGGTCTGAAGAAATTCTGTAATCAGAACAGGAGCTCCTATGACACATGTAAATAAGAGTTACTTCTGCATTCTACAAGGCAGAATTAATATTTCCTAAGCATCAGTTTAATAATGTCCTCCTCTCCTGCAAATGTGTTCATAACTGAAGTCTGACAAATAACTCCTCTGTTCCTGCAATGGCCACAGTTGTGAAGGAAGCAGCCAATACTCAAAATAGCAGAGTCCAGCTCCAAAACAATCTTCAAATATCAGGGGATACACCTTGGACGAGAAGAAGTATTTGCAGTGAGGGGATTGCAAATATTAAGGTCATTAAGGTCACTATGATCTCAAAACAGGGTAGGAATCCATATTTTGGCTATTTGCTGCAGTAATCTGAAGATAGTTTCAGAAACAGTTTCTCAAGAAACCAAAAATCTGCCCCCGATTTAACTTTGCTATGCATGTCCTTGTCATAAAGTACACAGATTTGTAACAGCTGGTCTTTAAGAATTCGGATAGGTGAACTAATTAGAGAGGCTTGACCAGGGTGAGGATGGGACAGGCTGCAGAGAGAACCTCCATTTTCATTCTTGGTTTCGGGCTGTTTTTGTAGTGTCTGCTGCTGGAGGCATTATCTGCTCAAAACTGTTAGCTGAGACATGCTCAAGCATACTCACTGAAGCTAAACCTCCTTGGGTGTCACTGTTCAAAACAGTTTTCCAGACTGTTAAGTAATGATGTCTACAACTGGTATATTGACAGGATTTCCAAAAAGAAACCATTTTCCCCTAACTAGCTGAAACTACAAAAGGCTTGAACTATGGCAAATTATTATGAAGACGCCAAAATAAAAAGAAGTAATAACACCTTGGAATTAAGCCTGATATATGCAGTCAACTTGGCCCATAAAGCATCAGCAGGCCCAGACAGCACAGTTTCAAATGTGCTCCAGCTCCCTGGCACCAGTAAGAGCTTCCGCAGATACTGACAAACCTGGACATTCTCCTGAAGTGGTTATTTAGCTTTAAGACTCTTAAGGCATCAAAAAGACATTGCTTATCTACAAAATTATTTCCAGACATAAACAACAGAGAAGAAACTGGCAGGATAACAGATTATTAGCCCGCACATCCCTAAGGTGGCTCTTTTCACGAGAGTCATCCTCCATTTTTCTACTAGAAGAAAACCAAATTAAACGCTGTCCGTGACTCAAGATCAAAATGCATTAAAATATTCTCAGATAAATACATCACAATCTAAGTAAAACTGGGATCAACTTTTCACACTTCCTTTTGAAACATATTGTTTGTAATTCAAAGATATTTTTATTCTAGCTTTCTCGAAAAGAAAATCTGAAAGACCTTCCTCTGCAGTTTCACACACATATCAGTATCACAACTATAAAGTAAGAAATTGTAGACAAGAGGAAAAAAAGCACTTGTGATCAGTGCAGTCATTACCTTTTTACCCATCTTTCTGACAACAATATTTAGAAAGACAATACAATCTTAAAATAGACTGAGAAGACTTTTGATATACTGTCTACTAGCAAGCCTATGTTTTAAAAGTTCTAGCATTTTTTAAAATGGTAATTTAGAACATATATTCAATGGCTTCCCCTGGTACTGGTGATCAGCAACTTTTATATATAAAAGAAATCCATTAATTGCCTGCACTTTCAGATAAGTAAAAGAAAATGCAGCAAATGGTTATACTCTATGAATGTCTTTACATATGTGATCTTAGACTACAATAGTTCAGTTGGAAGGGACCTAGAATGATCATCTAGTCCAGCTACAATCTTGAAAACAGCCTTAAATATAAAAACCGAAGATACTCGCCAAAACCAACACGCTGCCAAACACGTAGCAGCTTCACCACCGAACTGGCAAAGCCTCCTCATCCAATTGTTTGTCCTTTGGCCAGTCCTTCATGGCTTCCACAAGTCTACAACAGATTCAGACAACTGTTTGTTTGCTCATCATAGCCTGTTCCTAAAATACAGTGGCTATGGACAACTTCCAATGCATCCTATCTGCGACTCTGAAATACTGCTCTGGCCTTGGAGGAAAGCAACTCTCAGCTTGTATACTGGTTCAAATCACAGGAATCCACTGCAATATCCAGCTTCCAATACTATTACACAAAGCAGCACAAATTCCAAAATAAAAATCAACCAGTTGGTAATCAAAGTAATGCTGCTGTTCCCTTGCAAAGCAATTTACAATGCTTTTATCACCATAAATCTCCTGTAATATTCTAAGCTTTTAACAGAAATCTGACTAATCAACAGTTGTTACAATCAGAAGCACTTTTGTGATGGAAAAGCAAAGCATATCCCATCACCAAGATATTTGTTAAAATATATATATGTAATTAACTACACTGGTTCAGAATTGCACCCTGTATTTAGGAAACAGTGGCCAAACGGATATGCTGCCATCTTCCATCAGCTAAGTAACTAAATTTATTTTCACTTGTAACTCTTTTTTTTCACTAATTCAGGAGATTTCCAAAACCGCAGTCAGAACTGACTTATACATGATTAATCTTCATCACTGTGATTTTAGTCTAAAAATTTTGCATCATACCCATCAACTCAAATACTTTCATCTGAGTTTTACAGTCTGGTTAATATACGCAGTCTTTATTTCAGCATGGCTCAGCTGAAATCACTTAGCAGCTATCTGAAACCACTTAAATATGTACTACTGTCACAGGAACAACAAAACTTACAAGGAACTTTGACATTGGGACATAAACACCACAGCAGCTGACATAAGAGAAGTAATAGGCACAACATTTAAATTGGCATCTTAATTTATGGTTTCAAGAATGAAATGTCAAGTTTACTTTCTTAATTTCATTTCAAAATTAAAAAAAAAAAACAAACAACAAACAAAAAAACCACACACACACACACGAAAAAAAAAACCAAAACCCAACAAAACAAAAAACTAGGAAACAGCCAAACAGCAACTGAACACAGGAAAAAAGGTTTACATTTACTTATTAGTATTTTGACTTAGTCTCTCCTGTAATTTTTCCTTATAACTTCAATAATGTGAAATACCCTACCCAATCGTGCCTAAAAAAAGAATTAGGTTAAATTACGTTTTATAAATTAAACAAGTTATTTAGATATTCTTACAAATAGCCATTATAGTTCTGAACTGAACTACTCATGACGTTGCTTAATATTTACAGCATGCATCTTCTACAGTATAATTGCTATCTGGAAATGGAAAAAACACATTAAAATAAAATAAAATAGAGAATTTTGAAAACCTGGAACAACTGTACTTCCCAACAATAAATATAACTAACATCTGCTGCAGAAACTGCTTGGCACTTGTACAGTTTTGTGAGGGATTTTTGTTGTAGATAAATATTTTTTCTACAATTCCTATTACGCACCACTCAACTCAGACATTTTCTTTAATTATACTCCAAGGAGTCTTTTCATATGCATTAAGGAAAGGGAATTTGTTGCACAGGAGAATGCATACATACTTCTAAATTTCATCTGTCTTCTGATATATAAAAAAGCAAGGAAATACCTACAGTTAATGGACTTGTTCTGCAAAAATTTTTAATAAAACACTTTATACTTAACATTATTTTTGTTAAATCCTGAAATACGCTATTTTTGAAATAAGGGAAGGTCTTATGATTCAGCATTTTACTTTCATTTCAAATATCTATATAATGAGGACAACAGCACAGCAAAGACTCTGGGAAAGCATACTGACCAAATAATGATCCCACTTTGCATACACAGCAAACATAAGGCATCATTTTTTTCAGGGACAAAAGAACAACTTCATGGCATTCTCCTTAGCTGCTTTTGTAACTCTGATCACCACTACTCTTAAGTAAAGCATTTCACAGACACATACTGAGTTCTTGATAGAAGGTTATTTTTCCTGAAAATATGCATAAGCTGTACACATTTAACAAAATTATTGCATTCAGCATTTCATAATGACTCAAAGCAATCAAGATTTGTTTGCTATGATAATATACTGAAAGATTTTATTTTTTTTTAAGGGCATGCAGTAGAAACATATTTGAATTATATTGTAAGCACGTAAAGATCTACTCCTCTGCTGAGGTATCAAGCAATTGGTAATGATGGATGAGGAGAAAATAAGGGTACTGCCAATAAGAGTACAAATGCTAACTCTAAACACGCAAAAGCTTCAGTTCAGGCTCAAAAGTCTATCCATGCAGGCTCAACTCCAAAACAGAGAGATACATGTATGATTTGCTGTAAAACAAAGTAACTGGCATTATATTCACTATTCTTATGAAAACAGACAAAGAACATTTCGTGAACATTATTTATAATCAAAATCCTCAGTTAACTTTAAACCAAGTTGGGCATTTTAAAAAAGAAAAAAGTAGTAAAAAAAAAAAACTTAAATCATGTGAAAAAAGCATTTCCATTGATGGAAACTGTAATCTATATTACTCTATGAAAAAAAAGTAAAAATCAAAACACCTTGGGTATATTTGTATTAATAAAATGAAGCCAGTTGTGTTTCATAATATTGTCATTTTTTTAAGTGAAAGATTTAGGAATATGTGCTTTGCTTTTACACTGCACAATAAACTAGAGGAAATAAATAAACTGATATCTAAAAATCCACATTACATCTCCTTTAAATACTTCTTCCTAAATCTGTTTTTAGATGAACAAATCTTCAAACTTGTAGATTCTATCCCTGCATTATTTCAGTTTACTTTTTATGTAACTTGCAACTAAACCCAAATTCCCCCTGCCCTCTCCTATATTCTTTCTTTTTCCTAAACACAGATTTTTGGAGGAAAGGGCCAACAATTTCATAAAACACTTTACAGTGTAGCTAACGCGGTTATAGCTTATTCTCTTGCTCTCATATTAAAAACATTGCTGCTCTCCAGTCACATTTACACTTGCCCTTCTTAACACATAATAAGCTTAACTTTTTATCCACTATTTCTTTTGACTAAGAAAGGAGGTATGAATAGCAATAAAGCAGTACAGAAAGTACGTATAACTATACTGTACAAATAGCAGTTAATCTACAGATCAGTAAGTTTTGCACTGAACTGAACTGGCATTCTTCAAAAAGATCAGATTTTAATATCTTAGACAAAGTGCATCTGAGAAGGCACCAAGTTTAGATGCAATGCAGCCACACAGCAAGGTGCTGAACTAGTTTTCACTCTGCTGTAATAAAAAACACCACTCACAGAACAAACATTTCACATACAATCTTTAATAGGAAGAGTCCTTTAGATGACATTTATGAACAGAATGACACAACCAAATTGTAACTTCTTCCTACAAACTTCAGAAGAATAAAGGGATCTTCTCATGAAGAATCAGTAACTTTCAGCATTTCCTCAAATGTATGTGACATAATAGGAATGTAGGTAAGATGAATTTTTCAGAAACTTAAAAGCAAAAGGTATACTGAATAGAACAATTATATAATTTACTATGTGATAGCTACAAGTTAGACAAAGACACTACTCCTTAATGAAGAAAATCAGAACAAGTTAAGGACTTTAGAACAAGAACTGCAACTCTGCTTCCACATCAGTATACAGCAGTTCAGAAAAAAGCTCTTACATAAAAGACAACCTATGGCTACGATATATTGCTTTAAGCAATTGCAAAGAATGGAGTAATGGGACAGTGCAAGATTAAAACTAACAGCAAACAAAAAAAACAAGATTAACAAAAAATCACTGTCGCAGCAGCATTTGATAAGAGTAGTTTAAAAACGCCTTTTTTCCCTTAAGCAAAATATGGTGAAAGCAGGAGAACCATTTGCATCCAAGTATTACTTGGCTGTTTTCCAGAACAACTGAGCCTGCACAGAGTGCATTGGACTAAGTTCTTAGGGGCTGGGACTGTTCTTGGTCTGCATACTTACAGTGAAGAGTAACTGAGGCCAGTCCACAACTAGCATGTCAGGGTAATAATTTATACTGGGTCAGTGATGTGCAGATAGCAAATAAAAACAGGCAAAACACTGCCACATTAACATACCTCTTGCACAGAGCGAGCCGCTGGCTTGTCTTGATGATTGGCCAGTATTAAAAACGGCAAAGTACATAACTGGGGGTGCTGGAGAGCAGAATGCAGTTCATTCCTAGCAGTTTCTAGATCATCTTCAGAGGAGGCGCTGTCTAATACAAATATTACTCCTTGGGATCCTTGGTAGTAACGACTCCAGTACTTCCTGATATTGTCAGCCCCTAGCAAGAAAATAAGAACTAATTAAAATACGAATAATTAAAGAGATTTATCACTTCTATCTTAAAATAACCTTCTATTTAGAACAACCAAAGCAATAGACTAGATTTTCTCTCCTACATAATCACCATTGAAAGCGTAAGAAAGAAAAAAGCAACACACTCACAAACATCAAATTAACACTGTTTAAATAAGAAAGGAATTTGACTCAATACAGTTTTCATCCCTAAAAGTGTCTGCTCCATCAACGAGTACTGGCAGAACTACTAAATTCCCAGTGCCACATAATCCTATACCTTCTCACTGTAATATCTTGGTACTAGTACCTAAAACTTTGCCCAGTCTTTTCTACTTAGTCCTGCAGATCCTTGCTATAACCTGTGGCTTCTGTCATAGCAGTTGCTCATTTCTAAGCATGATCAGCTTTTTCAGTTCATCTACAAGCCATCAGACAACCACCTCATAATTGGCAAAAAAAGTGTCAGAAAGTCTATTAACATAATTAGACACTTAGTGAGGAGAATGGTGATACAACAGTGAGTTCAACAGTGGATGAAAAGCTACAGTGACAACATGCAAAGGTATTAATTTCAACTACTTTTGCTCTGTCAACCACATTAAGGATTCTGGAAAAGCCCAACAGTAGACATGAGTGAATGTACAGGCTTATATGCCACAGTAATTTTTAGAACACATATCAGCAGCACTCAGCCCTCTCAACAGAAGCCAAGCAATAAGGTTATCCACAGAGAGCTTTTGTCTCCCTTGGGGAGTAGCATATGTTGTTACATTGAGGTAGGGAAAAAAAGTATGTATTTGACAGCTGTCAAACTATCTAAACTATGATTTGGATATGGGCTATTCTTTGTATGTCTGAATCTGGCACTACACTCATGGGGTCTAACACTAAAAAGTGAACAGCAGCAATACCCTAGTAGAAAACTTGACATGTCTCCAAAAGAGTGATTTGCAGAAATGGGCTGATCCTTTACAGATGCTTCTCTGAATCTGAGATAGACAGAAGTGAACTTTAATGTAGACACAGAAACCAAGAGCTGATAATAATAAAACTCATTTTTTTTAGTGAAACAAAACTTCACAGAAGTTCTGAACAACATGTTGGCACAAAATTGTAATTTAATGCAACACTAATATTATAATGATATAATACCTAAAATATTTGCTTAATTTATACATTGTGCAACAGAAAGACAGTCACTAACCAAAGGGATCTGGACAGGCTGGATCAATGGGCTGTGACCAAATGCATGAGGTTCAACAAGGCAAAGTGCTGGGTCCTGCATATGGGCCACACTAACCCCCTGCAACACTACAGGCTTGGGGCAGAGTGGCTGGAAAGCTGCTGTGCAGAAAAGGACTTGGGGGTGCTGATGGAGCTGGGTATGATCCAGCTTGTGCCCAGGCAGAGAAGAAGGCCAACAGCATCCTGGCCTGTGTCAGGAATAGTGTGGTGTCCTGGGTTCAGCAGTAGCAGCCATTTTTCTCCTTCGTGGTAGCTGATGCTGTGCTGTGTTTTGACTTTCAGCCTGGGAACAGTGCTGGTGATACCGATGTTTTTGGTTGTTGCTAAGTGATGTTTACCCTGACCAAGGACTTTGTGAGGCTCATGCTCTGCCAGGGAGAAGGGGAAGACGGGAGGCAGCAGAGACGGGGCGCCTGACCCAGGCTGGCCAAAGAGGTATTCCATACCACAGCACGTCATGCCTGGGGTGGGGAGTAACTGGGAGTTACCCGGAAGGACACGGGGTCTTCTGGGTCGGACTCGTTTCTTGGCCGGTGGTATTGTATTCTCTTCCCTTGTTATTTTCTCTTATCATTGTTGTCGTTGTCGGTAGCGGTGGTGATTTGTGTTGTACATTGGTTGCTGGACTGTTCTTGTCTCAACCCGTGGGAGTTGCACTCTTTCGATCCTCCTCCCCGTTCCTCCGGGAGCGGGGAAGGGGAGAGCTGCCGGAGGGGGGACATGGGCCTCAACTGCTTCCAGCCCAGCACCACTCACTGGAAGTAAGTGAACAAGCTGTCTGGCTAGGTTTAAACCATGACATGTGGCCAGCAGGGCCAGGGCAGTGATCATCCCCCTGTACTGGGCACTGGTGAGGCTGCACCTCAAATCCTGTGTTCAGTTCTGGGCCCCTCACTACAAGAGAGACATTGAGGTGCTGTGGCAGGTCCAGAGAAGGGCAACGGAGCTGGTGAAGGGTCTGGAGCACAAGTGTGGTTAGGAATGGCTGAGGGACTGGGGTGGAGTTTAGTCTGGAGAAGGGAAGGCTCAGGGAGGACCTTATCGTCCTCTACAACTACCTGAAAAGAAGATGGAGCTAGAATCTGGCCACTCTCTTCTCCAAAGTAACAAGCAATCAGACAAGAGGTAACAGCCTCAAGCTGTGACAGGGGAGGTTTAGATTACACATTAGGTAAAAGTTCTTCAATGAAAGGGTGGTCAGGCATTGGAACAGGCTGCCCAGGGAGGCAGTGGAATCCCTGCCCCTGGAAATGTCCAAAAAACATGTACATGAGGCCCTCAAAGGCAGAATTGCCAGTCCCAGGGTAAAGGCTGGACTTGATCTTAAAAGTCTTCTCCAACCTAATTGATTCTATGATTCAACGGTGAAGAAACAAATACCTAAAAAGGAATTTACACTATATAGTTTAGGCATGGAACTCAAGAGTATCCAAATCTCACTCCATAGAGTTCCTGTTTTCTCTGTACCAGCCACACTGAATCTTAGGCACTCTGTTTCTGTATTATGCATCTAGCACAATTTAGGTGGCTAACGAACACTGTGAACACATGCTTTTTTCTACAGAGAATACCAAAGTCATACCTGAACAGTTTTTCTGCAAGAGAGCTAAACAGTCAATTATTTAAATGTAAATGATCATGGGATTTAGTCAAGATCTTGCTCAATTTCCCTACTAATTTAAACAGAATCAAAGTAACAATGCAGGAACAGGACAGCTGTTTCATTTATTTTATCATCAATCTCTGAAGATCAACATTACATGCACAGAAGAGAGACTGCATTGAAAGCTAATTCTGTGTTTCCTGTATCACCAGAGTATCTACCAACTGTACTTGTAAAGAATTTCACAGCATCTGTCAGATGTTCCAGTCTTTCCAAACATCTGTCTATGTCAGAACCAAGTGGAGCAAGTTGCCAGAGGGACACTACTTGCATAGCCACACACAGCTGTGTCACAGGCATCTGAAATATCACATTACTTTAAAACCTGTTAGAGAATGATTTTCAGGGAACTGAAAGGCCAACACCCTGATCAGTTCCTTGAAGGTCTTTTTTTTTTTCCTAGCAATGTAACATCTTGTCTTACTTACTCTAAGCTTCATCCAGGTACTTCTCAATCAAACGTTACTGCCAGAACCTGAGTGTTTTCTTTGTAACTGCAATATTTCTAAAGATAAAAATTTTGTGGTGAACTTCAGAGCATAGAATCTGTGGTATCCAAGCACATGGATCCCTACATGGGACACTGGAGTCAGAAAAACAGTATGCTGATCTGCGGACCTTACGGTCCTGTCTGCTTGATTCAAGTTCTTTAGCTGCTCAATTTTGTTTCTCTGTATCAACTGTCCCAAAAGAAACACCACCAAAGCATAGTAGTCCTTTTCTCTCCAGACATGGCCGGTCATCATGGCATAGTTATAAGAACCAACTGACAACGTCCAACAAAACCTGGTGTTTCCTTTGGGATGTTCTATTAGAATAATGACGTATTCTGAATTTGCTTACACTTCAATTCAGAGGAAATCACAGCCTGAGGTTTAAGAATAAAAAATATCTGCACTAAGCAGACAAGAAGAAAAAAGCTATGAGCAACTGGAAATCACAGTTTCTACATGACAAATAAGCTCATATTCTTTTGTTTTAATTCTTCATACCCAGGGAGCATAACCTGTGCTTAGTCTCTTTCTCCAGTGGGCACTGGTGGTTATCCTGGGCAGAAAATGCTGGCTTGTGCTGAGTGATCCATCACTCTTTATGGCATGACAAACTCAGTCTTTAGACCAATCACTTCTTTTTAAAGGTGCAGTTTAGCACCTTAGCACACCACCCTATGAATTAATCTTTTCATCTCTTCTAAAGATTTCTATGAGAGGGAAATTCAAAAGTTGGACTTCTTTGGCAATCCATAATGCAATGTACCTCCACTGAACAAACTCAGACTCTCAATAAAACCAGAAACTTAATTGGTATCCAAAATGTTCCATCAAGCAATAGTAACATACAGGACAAGCATTTAGGTTTGTCAGCCTAATACCAAATGAGTTTTTTTACAGCTTTTGAGGCACATGGCTGCTTCTTCAACCACTTTATGCCTAAACGAAGATTAAAAAAAATGAAATATAAAAAAGGAAAGAAGTAACTCAAGTAAAATTCTCCCAGGGAACACGTTATGCAAAAGGTTCACTAAACTGTGACATTCAGTGTATTTTCCTCAGACACAGGCAAAAGCTAGAACTCATGCCTAGGCATATGATTTTTTCCTTCATCATTGGACCCATGGGAGTGGGTTGAGTCCTGTGATGTGACTAAACCATCCAATTTACAAAAAAAAAGAGGTGAGACACATGACACACAACAATGACACACGAAAACGTACTACAACACAATCACACTACTTACTGTAAAAGACTCTATAAGCTTGACTTACTTCATAAAAGGAATTAAAAAAAAAAACCCTCTCCTTACAAGGAATTAAAAGGGTGCTGTAATTAAACCCCCCAGTCATTCAGCACTACTACAGGGCAGATCTATTCAATAACTGTTACAAATTTTACAAAGTTTTAATTTGTAATTATTAAAGTATCAAATAAATTCTTTTTTTTTATTTTCAGCCAAGGGTATAGTATTTCCATATTAACACTATTTATTAAAGACCCCTTAGAAGCTGGGGGGAAGAGTTTGCGAGTTATGTGCAGTTTAATGCATTTCCGAAACAGGTTGCACAATTATGTTATTATACAAAATGCAGAGCTGCAAATCTCCCTTTCACCTATTAATACTTCTGCTTACATCTTCATCCACAGATGCTTGAGGCTACCTTCAATTCCCCGCTTTTCAGTACTTTAAGGAAAACACAACATAGAATTACAGAAAAAAATGTCACTGAAAGCAATTTAAAGTTGTCGAATTTGTTACTTGTCAAACTTGCAGCAAAACTCCATTGAAAGCACAACGAATGTCATTTAGCCCTTGCTTCAAGACAGTCTAGCTTGTGCACGAAAGCTGCTGTTCACCTCAAAATACACCACAGCTCCAGCAAAATTATAGTCTCAAAACCAGGGGAGAACTTTTTTTTCCTTCCCACCAAAAACAGTTAACCTGGGGCCATAAAAGATTGCAGGCTGCAACCAGTTTTTCTGCCACTTCAAACATAACATCCACTCACCTCCAATAAAAGCCATATACCTATTTTGAAGGTTTTATAGTTGATTAAAAAATTATATTGATAATTCCTCTACAGACCATTTCTAATTATCTAAAACCATGAAAAGATGTTAAAGAATATGCACCACAAAATCTTTTTGCATGAAAGACTGGACCACTGGAGAAGTAAGAGAGGAAGAGAAAAAGAAATCCCTTGTCCATTGTTGCAAAATCTTCAAATACACCCTAGTGTCCCACCCCACAAAAACCTTATTAAAAGAATTTTGAAATAACAGTTTCTAAATCTACATATGGTTTGTAACTTCACTTCCCATCAAAACTGACATGTCTTCTTAGGTAATCTGAAAAGTACCTGAAATCTTAGAAATCTTAATAGATTTTTAAGAGATGTTGTTCATCTTTCTCTCACATACTCTCTATTTAAGTGTCCAAGTATTCCCCTTTAATAAATACAGCATACAGATTTATTTGTTTTTTTAACAGTAGCTATTTTTCAGCCTGTTAGGTCCTTTTATTTTTATAAATAAACTTTATTTGCTTTTATAAGTAAAGTTATAAATCCTAAGATACATGCTTTGTACATACATGCAACTTGTCCATGCTGACAGACACATCCACACACAGATACAGAAGTTTCCCACAGGTGTAATGTCAGTCACCATTCAATGGCTATACTGTATTACTACTGCTTATTGCTAAGTGGCAATACAGATGCTAAACCAAAACCTTCCTCAAGGCTTTAAACCTTCCTAGGGTTTAAGACCAAGTGATCACAGCCTTTCAGGCAGCCCACTCCTGCAATCATATACAAAGAATGGCAATAGGAAACTGGCAAGATTTCTCCTGAAAGAGGAACATTTGGACACTGCTAGATCAACTATAATCACTGCAGGAATTCAACAACAATGTGGACAAACAGCATTCAAAGAAAAAAAAAAAGTTGAGAGATAGATTCTGTGCCTTTATATTCAATACATACAAAAATCAGAAAAACACTTTATTATACTCGTTTTCATTCTTCTTATCAAACTGATGTTTATGAAAAAAAAATCTCTGACATCTCTTGTCTGCCTTCCAGGCTTCCCCAGTGAGATTAATCTGGAAATTGAGCCTTCAGTATTTTCTCTATTAGTTAACTTAGGTGCTGTCTCCAACTTTGAACCTCTACCTAACTCTGCTATTTAAAACTGTCAGAACAAGCACTTGAAAGTTTTAAAAACACTGCACTTACCCTTGCCTGCAGAAATTCAGTTTGATCTACTGAGGCGTGTACTACATCTTGGAATAAAATCACACAATTTGAAACAAAATTCTCCTGTTCTAGTCAAGAACATAGTGTTCATTAGAAAAACTTACAGATTATATCAAAAGGAAGATAATGTGCCATGCAAAACACTCTTCACATTTACTCAAGCCTGAAGCTTTCAGAAGTTTGCAGCAGGTGGCACACCACACTAAACTGGACTTCAGGTATCACAGCCACTCTCAGAATTACTTTTTTTTTATTGGCAAGGCACAGACACACAGTAAGGCCTCTCAAGCTGGCAAAGAATGGCTGGCAACAGGAAAAATCATCTTCGTCTCTACCCAATACCCCACCAGCACAACTCCCTAGCCAACAGCTAGCTGCCAGCACACAGCAAGAATCAGATGTACCCTCCACTGAGCTGCAGTCACACCTCCAGTAACAGTGCCCGTAATCTCAAACAAGGCTCAAAACACATCTTTCTCTACAGCACTTAAGACTAGGAGGCATATAAAGAAAGCAGCAAGCCAACCACAGTTCTGTACTTCTGTCTAACCCTTCTGCTGACTGGCCAAAAAAAGTTTGCATCTACTTTAGCCTCTAAAGATGAGGGTCTTTTCTGTCCAGAATCAAAAATAAAGCCTTTTGTTGTTGTTGTCGTTTGGCAGGGAGTTCACAAAATGTAGGTATCATTTTGGATGCTAAACTAGGCTCTACCCTTTCATTCAGCCAGAAGAAAACAGTCGCAAGCCCAACAGGAGGCAGAGGTTTTTTAGCAAACCAAAGGTTCTTCTTTTCTCTCCACAAAACATCCAAACAGCAAAAACAACCAGCCTCCTGCCCCACAAATTACTTAACTAGGAAATTCGGAGTTTAATTTATCGTATTATACGTAGCTTTGATAGGCATTGCTAGCATGGCTCCTACTTGTTTTGAATAAGATAAGCAGTGGGCTGTCTATTCACACTGCAAAAAGCTAATTGTACAAAAGGACAGGATTTCCAAAGAACAGCAGAAAGATCACTATGCTGAAAATCCTGATTGTAACTTCCTCGGGAGTCATGTTAACGAGATCCATAAGCAGGTGCAAATGATCTCTCTGCTCTATGAAATAAGGAAACTATGTGACAGAGCCTGGGCTGAAGCACCATTTGAACAGCAGGCTGAGTATGATTGATAGCAAACAGACCTAACTTTAATGCTTTCGGAAGCTGAATGTCTCTGTGCAACTCACAGCTTGGACAGCTCATCAGGGTCATCTAAAAATTTCATCTGCTAAGACGTTCTGTAAACTGTTAGACGCAGCTATGTTGCAGATGGCAGTGCATGTACTCCACAACCAGATTTTGTAGAGGTGTCAACTGCCTTTTAGTTAAATACAGTACTGAGATTTTATTGCTTTGTGTTAGTTCGTCGCTGTGAAGATGACTTAAGATGGCATTTACTTATGGTATTGGTTTTCTGATGACTAACTAGATGAAATTTTAGCTGCTCTGTGAGGCTACATTGCTAGAAGGCTGTTCAGTACTCCCCTCTACCTCCACAGAGAAAAGAAGATTGATTTCCCATACCTATTCAAATTTTAAATTCTATTTAATAGCTCAATATTATTTTCTCCCTTCTCCCTCACTTTTTCACAAGTTCAGGCACTGCTTGATGACTGCTGTCACCTTCTTCAGGGGTTCATGTTTCCCACTCAACTTGGACTGCATAAAAGTGTGACTCCCCCTACTAGTCTCTCTTCTGCTCTTTTATTCCAAATTAAGGCAAAATCCACATGCTTTGTTTAACCAATCCTATTTAAAGTTATTTTTTTACCGAGCTCTCACCTAGACAATTAATTTAGCTGGCCTAGGAATGTTAATTTATGACTTCAGTCATCAAGCTTAAGCAGAGGGGAGGACAGCTCTCATCCCTCTTTTTCTGGGTGTGCGCAAGCAACTGGAGACTTGAGCATCCCTGGTATTAACCACTCTGCACTTGCTAAGCACTTAACACACTATGTCTTAAATGAAGTTTCAAAGACGACGACATAACATGCAGTCTCTATGCTTGTGAAAAAGGCCTTTGGTGGATTATAAAGATGTAACACAAACATACAACAATATATTTTAGTACATAAAACAGAGAAGGTTACTAAACCCTGTAACATGTTCTTAGTATTTTTAACTCGCTAAGGAGAAAAAGAGCTGTTCACATCCAGAATAATTCTTTTAAGTTTGACCAAGCTCAGTATTTGGCATCTCTCAGTAGTTTCTAAGCCTGTATTTACAAGATAGCAAACTAAATTATGAAATAGACATATTCTATAAAAAGCAACTGTAATTATTACTTGACTTCCAGAACAGAGCTAAAATCTTGATATAGACCTGAACATGTATCTACGTCACAGCATACGCTATGACTTTGCATTCTGTTATGACAGCATTGTAACAGCAAATTAATAAACACACTCAATAAATGGTGGTTTCAGGCACTGCGTCTCCAGGCTGAAATCTGTCAGAACCAAAGAAAAAGCCTTCTATTGCCTTTGCATCTTTGTTATCCGTCTTAAGTATAAACCTCAGCATTCAGCATCCCAAATTTCTTTCAGCCAAACACTGTCAGAACTTTCTGAACAACAAATGTTATCATCTGCTTTATTTCTGCAGTCTTTCCACACCCTCAAGTATGTTCATAGCACATAATTTCAACCTTAATTCCCACCAGAAATTGTGGCACCAGAACAGGAAATCATCAAATTTGTAATTTCTTTCTGTACCATTACTCAGCTGAGTTGCATAATATAGAGATATTTCCAGTTATCCTGGTAAGAGTACATTCTAAAAAAAAAAAAAAAAAGTGGGGAAGGACGCAGCACAGCTTCATAGTAATCTAAATTACACATATTATTTTATGGACTAAATTTCTGGCAATAAAGTGTGTTGGGGTTTTGAATTTGGGTTGGGTTTTTTTTTTTATTTCTCAGGGAGCAGGAAGTCATTATTGGTATATAAAAGTATAAATTTAGAGAAAAGGCAGTTCAATTTGGTTAGTAAACAAAGCAAGACCCTCTTTTCGAGTAATTCCAGCAGGCCCATGTTCGATTTGAAAGCTACTTATTTTCTTACTTATTCAGGGTCAAAATGCTTTTAAACAAAACATTTAACATTAATGAAATTGGATAAAACCTCCATTTCCTGGTAGGAATTCAGCCTGGTTTAGGAGACGAATACAATTAAAAAAAATAATCAGAAATAGGATTTATATATATATATCCTAGTATCACGTATTTTAAAGAAATATTACTGCAAAAAGAACATAGCAAACTTTGCTCTATGTCTCTAATCCTAGAGGCTGATGAAGAGACAATCAGAAAAACAAACCTGGAAGAGACAAAAGAAGAGAGATTTTTCTATACACTTTGCCTGAAAATACAGAATCCCTACAGAAATTAAGAAATAAACCCCAGCTTCATTAGCAGCTCCAGAGGCAACCAGCACAGTAAAAACTAGCAGCATATTCAACCTCGAGGAAGGATACAGCTTCAATCAAACAAAAAGGATACTATGCACTCAGCATCTTTTTCACGTAACTGCTTGCCTGCTGAATGTAAGAACCTTCAACAGTATGATTTCTGCTGTTTTTTTAAATGCTGGATGTTAGTAAGTTGTTATATGAAGACATGTGAAGCTTTCAGTTACCTAAACCCAAGACAATTTTAAAACAGAGTATCAAAAACTATATAAAACTTCACCCTTAGAATAACATGCAACAATGGACAGCAGCTGTTAAAAAAGTTGCCTTTCTACCTGCCTCCAAGTTTCCAAGATCAAATGTGACAAGACCCCCATAGTAATGTAAAGAGAAATTATGTAACACCACCATAAAAACTGAAGGCAAAAAAAAAACAGGAATAAGAACAAAAACATAGATTCCTATTCAACACTAGAAGCATAAAGTCCAAAATAAGATTTAGCAGTACTTAAACATGCAAGATGTTTTTATTTATTTTCACATACAGAGAGCAAGAGAGCAGAAAGCTCAGGCTTTACATTCATCAAAGAGGAAAACATCTCCCAGCTAGAAGATTAAACGCTGACCACCAGCTTTTGGAAGAATAATAAATTTTGGGAATCTTGCCTTAGCTCCCTTACCTAGGCAACGAAAAGCTGGCAGTGCTCACGATCAGGCTGGACAGAGCCTTGGGTGACATGATCCATGTAAGGCTCACGCCTATGGCAGGGGGCTTGGAACTAGATGATCTTAAGGTCTTTTCCAACCGAAATCATTGTATGATTCTATTATTTTTATCCAATATCTCACAGAAAAACCAGACAATGTCATTTCTAAGTACAGACATGTAAAAAGCCATAGTTAAAGGGAAAAGAAATATAAAGGTGGAGTAAAAGAATTCTAACAATCTTTCAGTCCTTGGGAAGAGATAAATGGGTGAAAAATCAAATATTCTGGATTACTTCAGGACATCCTGTCATGAGACATTAAAGCACTCCACTGAGATAAGATTTCTCCTAACACACATACCTGCATAAAAGTTGTGTGATCAGAAAAGGTTAAGGAAGACTCTTTAATGAGGATGTGCTGCAGAACTCTCAGCTTCAATTCTTCATGGAAAACCTGCATCTACCTATACAAATTATGTATTTCACAGAGACTGGGCAGCAGAATGTATAAACTGGGCTGCAAATGATTCACCTTGTGAAAAAACAAAAAAAACACAAAAACGCACCAAAAAAATTCCCAAGGTGACCTAAGTCCACACGAATGGGGCTTTGAGCAACCTGGTCTAGTGGAAGGTGTCCCTGCCCATGGCAGGGGGTTGGAACCAGCTGATCTTTAAGGTCCCTTCCAAGCCAAACCATTCTGTGATTTTATGATGCAGATAGTACACTCTAGCACAACCAACAATATCCCTGTTGAAGCCCTTTATAAAAAAACTTCTGCTTTATTTATAGAATACATGCTCAAACAAGAACATGTATGTTTAAATCCATGGATCAATGGTTGTAAAAACGAAATATAATATGTGCTTATCTCAAAGCATATTCTTGAAACAATTTCAGGTAAGACAACCATGATGAAACTTCATTTGATCTCATGAAACTTCCTTCGGGAACCAAGTTAACTTCTACCCCAGAGCATTTAAGAGAGGTTTCAACCTTGCTGAAAATCTAATGAACAAGATTCATTCTACGGTATTTATATAGGTAATTAAGAAGATCTACAGAAATTCTAGAATTTAAAGAGCTAAGTGTTGGGTTTTTTTTAATTGGAGGAACATTAGATGAAATTAGACTCCATAAGAACTCTCATCAAAATAGTGTTTTCTTCCTTTTACCAGTTACTTCTTGATCCCTTAAGACTCAGGGGCAGAACTGGGCAGCTAAATAGCCTACCTGTATACAGATAATTAAGAATAAACACAATCACAGAACAACCATGCCTCCAAAAGCCACAAATTCAACAAGAGAATATCAAACAATATTGGATGTTAGCTGCCTCTGCAACATTTTCAGTGGTGCAGCAAATATATTGGTCTTGCTAAATGTTGGCCTAGTTACCTCAGGCAATGCTCATAAGTAAAAGCTTATACACACAATAAACACTGGGAACACACTTCTTTAAGATGCTGCTTGAGTTGCACCACAATTACAGTCCAGTTTGTATTTCTGTATAACTCAACCACTGCAGCCCAAGAAATCACATTAAGGAGATACGCCACACTTAACTGCCTTCTGTTCCTCCTGCGTTTTATTTTTTGTCCTCTGTACTCAGCATATGTACTGACTTATTCCCAACTTTATCTGGAGAAACACAGGTTTTAAATTCCATCTACATGGATTTATAATTTTTAAATTTAAAACAAGTAAGAGTTTGCTATGATAAGATTTAGACACTGCATGTTTTCATAATCAAATTATTATATAAATATATAAATGATATACCTCCAAGTTCTTTCACATTCAAGATGGCATTCTGGAATGGCACTGCTTTTATACTAAAACCTGAGAACAGAAATTAAGAGTAACAGTAAGTTATTTGTTAAAGAGGCCATTCGTAATCAACTGCATACATTCAGAAAAGACTATATTTTTCATCAAGAACCAGGATTTTGCATGTAAAATTCTGTTTCATTGTGCTGTTTAAAATTATCAGTTATAAGGAAGGGGAAAAGGAATAAATCAGTGCAAGCAATAGAATTTGCAATGATACTATTAAATAGTTGGCACACATTAAAATTCAGCACAAAACTTCCATCCAAGCCATGAATCATTTGGTAAGGAGTTAGTATGCAATATATCTTTATAAAACCTGTGAACTGAAAAAAGGAGTTTCGAAAAAAAGTCTTTCACTCCAAGTTTATTACCTAGCATTTAACAGAAATAGGATGTTTTTTGTCCCAGATCAGACCAATAAGATATTTAAATACTCCAAACATGGTCAGTGCTAGATGCAGTGTAAAGGAAAGTGCAAGAAAATCTGAAGGGAATAATTATGAAGCATTTTAGATGCTGCTGTCTTCAAACAAACCCTAAACTCTTCCTAGAAAGGAGGAAAAACTGGAATGGACCTGAGTGGCATTGATGAGAAAAAGGAAAACACAGGTTATTGTTTGAAAAGTCAGTGGAGAAGTTGTCACACTGTACTCTCGGATTCTCAACAATATTTTCTAATACAGGACAGATACAGTACATAGGGGTAGATTTATTAATAGCCTAGATATGCATCATTTTGGTATGGATGCTGCCTAGTTTTCACCAGAGCCTATCTTCATTCCTCAAGCTGTCTAACTAAATAATGGTATTTTGTGGCAACTACCTAGAAACATGTGGAAAGTTAAATTTAAAAAAATAAAAATATTTTCATTATTTCCTTTGATGGATCTATACTGCTGCATACATTGCTGTTACTGTTTCTTTCAGGATCTAAAGTGATAAAGTATAATTTGCACTTATTTAAGGTGAACTCTAAAAATAAAGTTATGGAGGGGGGAGAGAAAAATGAAAAGGTTGAATTATTCTACAGTTTTCTTCCAACTTTTCAAGTTAGGCACTGCTAACTCCTCCATTCAATGAAGTGTGAGATTTCTTTAACATTTCCAGTAACACCACTTTGAAGGCAATGGGTTAATGGCTCACTGCAGGAAAAAAAAAAACATATTTTCTTGCACCTGTTTTACTTTTTTTACTTACAGTTGTATTAAATAACTTTATGTTCTTCTAATGTAAACAAAGATACACTGAAAACCAGTTAGGGTTGCTAAGGGACAATCATACAATTTAAGCCTGTGAACCACAGCTACAATACAAAGCCATGTTAAGTATAAACACAGGTTACTTGCACAACACTCACTATCTGTTCCCTTGGCAAATCAACCTTAGTAAACTGCTATGGCCACAGAATCAGATTTCCTCCATCTCTGTGATTTAATCTCTTTCTGAACTTTGCAGCCAAGTATTCCTTTTTCTTGGTCCACATGTTTGTTTCTGGGTTTTGTTGGTTTTGTTGTGTTTTTTTGTTTTTTTTTCTGATGCTGTTTTGGTTTCGGGGGAGGTCCTTTGTTTTTGTTTTGCTTTTTCAATCAAAATACCCTTTTCAGTAATAAGCATTCTGGTTCATCTGTACCTGCACGCATACTCAAATGTTTTGGACTTATGACACTGTTTATCTGTGTTTGCGTCTTTTTTTATGTACCTTCTTAATGCGACTGAAACCTCCTGTAAACTGAATGTCTGATCTCAATCTGCCCTTACAACATAAGCAAGTCTCTTTGCTGATCTAAAAAGTAAGAACTATCACCAGAAAAAAACATTCCCATTACATTTATTCTTTCGGTTCCTAGCATATACCACAAGGCACTACTGACCAAGTGTGAGAAGACATAAATGGCAATAACATTTCAAACCACCACTGTCCCATCCTGTGTTATAGCACATTCTTCTCTTTTCTATCCATGTAACCAGACTGCTTTAAAAAAAAAAAAAGGTAAGAAGAAAGAAACCTTTTAATGTGTCTGCACTACATCGGTACTGTTTGTTTTCAATGGTTCTACTTCATTACATCACAATGTAAGTTTTGACTTTCTACACGTTCCAAATTTTATGTTTTTTCATGGATAGTCCCCAGTATATGATCAAAGAAGGAAAAAGTAAGTAGTGGAAGCTTCGAAGCAATCCATTACCTGCTTCCAAAAGATTACTAAGCCTAAGTTCTCTACCACCTTCGTGATACATTTCAAAAGTTACCTCTGGGAAATGTTGCAGCATATCATGGAATAAAGGCAGCATCCTACCTGTGGTAGACACTATATTCTCCGGGCTTTCACCACAAAGCTGTGACAGAAGACTTGTCTTGCCAGAACCAGTGAGGCCTATGCAAACCAAGTCATATTCAGGTCGTGGTGGCGGTGGTCCCTTGCAGCAAAGTGCTCTAAAACACTGCCAGGGTAGGGAAAAACAAAGCAGAAACAAAAGGAAGATGTTACTTTTTTTGAAAATGTTTATTCAACAAAGTTCTAAAAATCAAGTTTATAAATTTAAAGGCATTGGAGAGAAGCAAATAATTATTCAAACTTTGTATTTTAACAAAACCTACAGTTAAGAGGGTGAGACCACCTCAGGAAAACTAGAACAGCTTTATAAGAAAATGCAAATATACCTGTTAACTTTTCACCTAAACTTCACAAAGCTGGATGTCACTTCTCTCAGACCATTTCCTGACAGCATGTACAGCAGACATACAGGGCATACAGTAGGCATACAGGGAGGCACACGCCCTACTCAACTCTGCAGTGGGGTATGCATGAATTTGCTTCCTGTGCTAATTTCACACAATAACTGGTGTGAACATCAGGGAAGCTCCTAAGCAGCTCCAGTTGTCACAGGAAAGAATCAGAAATGTGCTCCTCTGATGTCCTTCCTCGGCTTGCTTTGTCATATATTCTACCTTGCAATATCAGCTGTTAAAGAGTACAGCTTACAAAGAAACAAAATTTGCTGGACTTAGCTCTAGTAAAAGATATACAGATCCCTCACTTCCTCTGGAGGAGTATAAATTACTCACAGTATAAGAATAAAAAAAACTCGTAGACAAAGACTGCTCTAGAGTTCTGCTCTCATCTCTTGAACAGTATTGCCAAAGTACACCAAGCTCATTCAAAAGGTACTTTAAGCCCTTGGCTTAAAGGTTCATCAGACCTTTATGCATGATTTGGAAACTTTTTATGTAAAAATTCTAAAAATGTACCATTCTGGGAAAGCCAGGAAGTATGTACTTAAGTTAAGGGCTATAATTATCCACTACTGTACAAGACAGACCTGCATCAGCCCCATATATAAATACCTTTTTCCCCAATATCTGCCACCTTCCTATCAAATCTGCTACAACAAGGAAAGGAAAACATGTTTGCACAATCACTCCTCTCACACATTCTGTCTTTACATATTCCCAGCTCTTTTCTTCCATCTTAACCACAGGCCAATCACCGCACTAAGAAATCCAGTCTTTACAACCTTAACCTACTTTGTGTACATTACTACTCAGGATCTCTCATTGAGGGGTACTATACGAGAGAAACTGAATGGACGTCAGTAGGGTGCTGTTGCAAATAGTGAGGTCTGGCTCTGTGCGCAAGTCATCCAAAGAGAACATGGTTATAAAAAGACAGCTCACTGAAAGCAGAACTTTTATTGGATTCTTTCCATATAGATGGTAAGTTATTATCCACACTGCTGAACAGTCTTCATTGCTTTAAAGAAGCAAAAGACAGCAAGTACAGGGAAAGTTACAGAATTCCTTCAATAACTTTTAAAAATGTGAGAGGAAATATTTTAGGAATAAAAACATTTACAGTAGTACTTAAGCTGAACAAATGCAATAGATGTTAAAAGCTTTGCCTCTATTAAATTTTGACGAAATTTTCTTTTTTTTTAAGGTCTGCCCTTCTGTGTCTGTCTGTAACGCAGTAAACATGCCTTCTAGCTTTACTCACTGATGTCAGTTTATACTTATCTCACAGGCTCTACAAAGCCACAGCAAATATTCTACTCTGGTACTTAAGTGGGAAAGGCCAATTGAGTTCATTGCACAAAATAAGCTCCTTCAAACAGAGTTTCCACTTAGTGGATATCATGCTGAAGGCCACGAAATTCTTCGAAGCTTGCCAGAGCTCCCGAGGCTGTGTGTCAGGCCCTTTGCAGCCAGTCTTTAAAAAGCATTCAATTTGTCCCTGTCACCACTGCATCTTTGCGACAACTTCTTGATGTCCTATTGAAAAACATAAAGAAACAGATGAGCTGATGAAAGTCTGTGCTTCTCTCTGGCCAGACACTGTGCCAGTTCTTATGCAACCAGACACAACTCTTCCAGCCCTGACTCTGTTTAATAATCTGCAGTTCTGTCAAAGATAGCTATCTCTTTGTAGAACACATATGGAGGCTCTGTGGGTGACAGAGGGGCTCCACAGGCTGGTTTTGTTAAGTTCAGTATCTGTTTAGTGCAGATTCCTTAAGCCTAACTTGGTCTGCAGAACCTCTACTTGCTGTTGATTAAACATATGATCAAAAAGCCAGGTCATGTCCAAAACAGCATACACAGACCCACCACTCCCTCACTCATCCTTCTCCAGGAAACACAATTATGAAAGGTATCGAAGTCCCTGAGATACAGCAGATACAGGATCCCAGAAGACAGAGAAATTACTCCCTCCAGAACACTCTCGTATTTTATTCGATGATTCCCCTATCTTTATTATATTCATGACTTTGTCCTTCTGCAAAGCTAATTTCCTTCAGTAGATATTTTTGTTTCATTAGACTGAAAACAGACTTTAATATTCTAGCTTCAAAAAGCTGCTGAAATTTAAGCTGCTATATATAGCACTTACCACTGGCTGACATGAGTTCTACAAGCACATTTTAAGGAATACTTGCAGCAACGTATTTTTCATAAATTTTTTTGCAATCCTCTTAACTCAAGCTCAATGAACATCTCTTCCTTTGGAAATGTCACTATACAAACACTCCGATCGCTGTCCTGTTCCCTCAGTAGCTTAAAGTTACCTGGCCACTAAAAAAGTCTGGGCTGTTCAAGCTTCCACTATAGAGACTAAACCTCTATTATCACAAACTTGGTAGCTGCATGCAGTACCTGCACAAGATCTGTGGAGAGTAGAAAATTCAGAGGTTATTGACCAAGTGAATAAAATTACATCCTATATTATGCTTTTGATTATAGAGAGCAAATGCATCCTGAAATATTTGACAGAGCGTGGACTAGAGCCATACCATTATTTAAGACATCATCACATCAGAGTGTGGTCTGAAATGCACAGAACTGCAAGAAATGTGTATTAGTAACTAAAGAAGCCATTTCTGAAATCCAAAACACAAATATATCAAAAACATTGAGAGAGTTGTTCAATTCACAGCTACTGCTCTAATCCTTTCCAAAATGGTGTGGTTTCCACTACACCAGTTTGGACAACCCAAAGGGTGTAACAGAAACTTGAATTAAGTCTGGCTGGTCTTGAAACACTTGCTAGATATGGACCTGGAAGCCTCTTTCATTGATTCCAAACCTGATTTGCTCGATGAGTGACTGTCCAAAAAAAAGCTGTCATTTAGGTATTACAAAACGAACTCCGAAATCAAGTAAGGCCACTCGGAGGGAGTGTAGGAGATGAGAGAAAGAAAACATTTGACTATCTCAGCTATAGGGTCAAGCAGAACTAGCTGGCATAGTCACCAAAATGTTGGGTGTCTACATTTTCAGCCCCACTGCTAGAAACAAACAAGGAACATTTTTTGGAACCCTTCCATCGTATCTGGGTAAGACTTCACTTTAGAGAGACAGACAAGTCAAACAAAGTATCAGTTTTCATTATTTTTGAGAACATCACACTCAAAACTCTTTATAGCCATTGGATCGGATCATGAGAAGAAGCAGGCAAGGCAGGCAGGGCAGGAGAGTCAGAATTTAATTATTTTTCTTTTAAATGAATGAGCAGATTTTAAAGTTCTGTACAGGAACACAGTATCTTGAAAAAAAGTGCTTGCATTTAGCCAGTTTTGGAAAAGGATGTTATTAATCCAGGAAACCAAGCAAACAGGTGCTGCATCCTGCAGAAAGATGCAATATTCACAGCAGCACTGATGCTTTCATTTTACTTGTATGTGTGTGAGTATGTTGCATGTGCATGTATTACCATAAACAAGAGCTAAGGGAAGAAGTTAACTGGTCCTACTCCTGCTTAGGGATTTCTATCCCAACCAGATGATACCAGTTTTAGTTAAATCTGTATCTGAGCTGACAACCCTAGACAGTGTCCCTTTAAAGCCCTACAGAGATTTCTTCTGGGAAAAGCATTAAATACTGTGTCTATAGCAGGGATGGCCAAACACTTCTGATATATGTGCCACTCAGAGATCCCAAATTGAAGCTCCAGGCAGCAAGTGTCCCTGAATTACTACTCTCTCCAACACACTACACTGCCTCTGGCCATTGAGTCTGTCTTTGCCCTCTCTTTGTACTTCGTTTCACTCTCCTTTTTGGGGTGAAATACTCCATTATTTCTGCTTTGTTCTGGACCCATCTCCTGTCCGTTTCTTTTGTTGCCACTATTTAATAGGGACAAACAGAAGCAAGGGATTTCATGCTTAGTTGGTTAAACACACACACTCTCATGCAAAAATACCCTAAGTTAGTGCAACATTAATGCTAACAAATCAAGCATTCAGAGCTCTTGAAATCCAGAATTAAGGCTGAAAGCTCAACCATAACTGTGCTCCCCTCACCCTCTTGCCTACACTTACAGATATGGTGTCCCTTTACATTTTATTTTTCAGTTAAGGTACCTTTGAACAAACAAACTTCTAGAACACCCTTGTATCCAGATGACTGGTTAGTCATCTGAACCAGTTGGTAAAAACTCCAGGGGATTATTAAAAGAAGTTACATTTGCATACAGGCTCCATAGCTCTGATGTTGTATGAGATCACACAAATGCAAAGAATTCTCAAGCCTTGAAGAGATAATGCAAAAAGTGGGGGAAAAACCCACAGTAGACAGGCACAGTAATACTGAGGATAGGAAACTGGGGACAGCAGTGGAATAACTGAATGCAAACAGTAAAGTGTTCAAGGCACCTGAATGTAATAATACATAGCTAGGAGAGAGGGGGAAAAAAGGATATATAAACAAACTAAATTTAAACTGTATGAATACCTTAATGTTAAAATAGTACATTATCAATCTGAACTTACAGGGCAAGCTAAAGCTGCAGACTCTTCATTTTCTATAGTGCTGTAAAGGTGGCCTTACCACTACAAAAAAAAAAAAAAAAAAAAAAAAGGAGGAAGAGGGAAAAAGTACCAATTTTAAGACACACAACCAGTGACACTGCTTTCACGTTTTCCACACATCAGATTGATAATGTTCATCTTCATCTATACGACAACAGTAATGAGGATATTCATTTTGTGGCTACCAGCAGAGATGAATGCTCACATAGCCACTGCTATGCTGAAGTGATGTTCAGCACAGATTAAAATACTAAAATCATGACCAGACACCTTCTATGACAGCCCACAGCCTCAAACAGGGACTGCTACACTCAACCTTCTCCACCCCAATACAGACTAATGGTCCAACAGAGGGAACTGAGCTTGAGACCTGCAACCCTATTGCACCACAAATCCACAGAACAAAGTAACCCTCTTGCTCAGCCTGGCTAATCATGAGTGTGTGGTAGCCCACCGGTTGAACACAGAAACTCTTCCTCTGCATGCATCTACACATCTTCAATTCTGTATCAGCCTGTGATGCAGTAATACAGACAAGAATATAGCATTAAAGACAGGATAATATAAAAGGGGTCAGAAAATAACAAATAATAGATGAAATGAGCGAGCTTTACAAAGCAGAGTCCTAGTGATGTCTGACCTTATAGAATGTAACAGGACACTAAAATAGCAGCATATTATTTGGAGCAGGAATCTCAAATCCTCCCTTCTGACCCCTAAGAAATACATTTTGATTCATTGGTTGAAATTATTTACCAACTGTGAAAAACTTCTCAGTATTTCAGAGGAGCCACACTTCTGGAGTCTCAAAAGGAGCACCCACACCTCAAATTACTTTCAACTTTCCAATGTAGTCACCAGCAGAACAAGACACAGGCTCAAGTGCCAAAACCAGACAAATGACACAGCCCTATTAATTCTTCAGCATATTTGACAACTTTGCTACCAGGCTTGGAGGAAACATGGTCGAAAAGGAAGAAGTTGCTGATGCCTGACAAGACAGATACAACGTTGCTGTTTAGAGCATATGCCTTCAAAAGACTTCACAGTCATGATGCATTCTTCCTTTGAGTGATAATAATGCAATCACAGTAGGTTGAATCCTGCCCAAAATCCAGACTAACTTTTGGTTTTCTCTAGAAAATCAAGTCTTTACTATCTCAAAGATAAAAGTTTCAGCTCAGTTTTTGATGGTCAAGCTGCTGCCTCCCTCATTGCGCAAGGATGAAGGACATTTGCTTTATTGTATATCAGACAGACCGCTCCGGGGTGAAGACTTCACCCAGAAGTTCAGGGCTTTAGGAACCACAAAAAGCCAATAAATGCAGCCAAAAATGTAACTTCCCTGTAAGAAGCTGTAAAGCAACACAAATCCTTCCCCTACTACCAGCCAAAACAAAGCACGAAACGTCACATCCAAAATGGAAAATTAGCCTCTCTGACCTTAATCTCTTGCACACTCCCTATAAATGAAATGTGCAAAACAAAATTATAACTCTCCACTCCATTAACACTGTACTTGAAGAAAGCATGAAGAAAAACAATATCCAGCTCTGGATGTACTCAGACATCCTGTGCAATAGTATGGTTTAAAATCAAATACCACATGACTATGATAAACCAAAGCTGAGTCAACAAAACAGTTAAACTCATGCACAGGTGCTACTCTGAAGAGGAGAAGACAATGACTCACTTTAATGCATCAAATCAAGGTCCAACAGGGTTGTCTGACACTTCCAGGTTTCAATCAAGTGTGGAATTACTGCTAGAGTTGTTTACTCTTCGAGAGTTTGCCTTCTATTTGTTTTGCTGCACAGGAGTAGCTCAGCTCTTTCAACCCATCAGTCCAGTCACATTTCACAGCAACAGACAGTGCAAACAGAAATCCAGATGAAGAGCAAGAGAAATAAAGATTTGCTTTGTATTCTATATAATAAAAAAAGTAAAAAAAAAAAAAAATGAAAACTACTGTTGCTGTCCTATTCTGAAACTGCTAGGCAAATTCAAAGTACAGTAGGAAAGTAAAAGCCACCACCAAGTGTGAAAGTGAGACTTCTGCAAGTTACAATAGGACTTATGTAGGAAAAAGGGTCTCAAAAAAAAAGCCATTTATGTTAAAATAAACACAAATTAATTTGAAACATAGTTGGATAAAGTACAAGGAACACTGAAGTATGACAAACAAGAAGCATGCCCTTATGCACTGATAGGCAGCGGATCTCAAGGATTCAGGTGATACCAGTTAATATATCCCTGAGAAAAGCAGTAAGATGTGAATTCTTGCACCCACTGTACCAGTCACATTACAGAAACAGACATACTCCAGAGTTTTTTCCTCCCAGCTTCAGCCCACACTTTCAGAGTTGTTGGGCATCATAACCATAACTAAAAGAAAACATTTCCTGGGTTGCATGCTTGTCTCTGAGTATCAAAAAGCAAAGAAACCTAGACAAACTTCAAGTGTGTTTTGAGGGAAGAAGAAGAAATATCTAATGTTTACTTAAGGCAATGTTTCCTCTGAGATTAAGCCCCAGGATATATCTTGTTCTTTCTTATGAAAGATTTCAAAGCTAACACCACCAAATCCAAAAGAAGAGAGGAGAAATCTCTAAGGACAGCAGACCAGACTATTTTCTATCAAGTCCATTCTTAGTGAACATGTTCATAGCTGAGGTAGAATATTAAGTACAAGAAGATTGTGGGAATCAGTCAAAGTAAGAAAATCTGTAAAAAAACCCACCAAAAACAAAAACAAAAAACAGGAGAGAAGGACCTATAGACAAAGAAAAAGCCTGAAAGAATTTTTGTTTTGCAAAATACCAAAAGTGAAATTAAACAAAATTATGGTAGTGTGATGGCACATTAAAAGGAAAGTACAGTTTCAAATGTCACCTTTAAACCTGCCCACTCGGGGTGCTTATACAGTACAGGAAGCACATCATAGAAAATTCAGATATTACCCAACCAAGAAGTTAGCAAACCAATGAATGTTTGGTTGCTCTAAAATTAAAGGGAGTCAAGGGAAAGAAGATGCCACTAGAGACTAAAGCAAAAAAGTTACTAAAATAGAAACAGTCTATGCAGTTAACATTCAAATGTAAGGATGAAAAACATTAATAGCATGCATGCACTCTAAGTAGTGATGCGAGGATTTAGATAAAAGGAGAGGGTGGACAGAAGAACAAAGATAGCTGGATTTTGCAGGCAGCAAAAGTAGCCTGGCCAAAGAATTCTTCTGCTTGGAACACTGAAAAACTAGACAGCTTTCCAACACTAGAAAATGGAGTAAGAATTACACAATGTAGGCAGAGACACAAGTGGGAGATCTAACAGGTGTGCTCTATTGCCATTTCATGGTATTATTAACCTCCAGTGTTGAATTTGAAGCATTATGTAGTTGTAGTCTATGGGCATCATCTCATTCATTCGGCTCCCTATGAACGATTTCACTCTTATGTACCCTTTTCATTGTACTTTCCCAGTGTGCTATATTTACAAAAATAAGAACCTCTAAAAGGACATCTATTTTGACCAAAAGACTTGTGGAATAAGAAATATGTATTAACATATACAGGAACTTCCCTCCCCTCCTCATATAGCGTAAGAGTTTTACTTAGCTAGCATAGCACATTACTACTGTGGGAAGAAACAGAAGACCAAGCCACACAAAAACATTAATCCAAAATACACAGTTAGAGGAAGGCATATCAATCTCAAGTACCATTAAAAACTCTTCAAATTTTAGTCATTGAGAACCTCTTTCAATGTAAAACAGGCTTGCTTCAATTAAATTCTTAATGAGTTAATTTTGAGAAACTTCAGCCATTGAAAGTATTGCATGCTCCAACACAAGGCATTTTGTATTTCTCCTCTCTCCAGCTGCAAGCTTGAGGTTTTTTTCTGGCTATATATCCACATCTACCACCAAGTTCCTCAGCTGTCACCAATCTGTCTGCTGATAAAGACTCTATTGGCTATTTGTTCACCTACCACTGTAAAATCAGAACTGTCAAATTTGTCACTGCTGAGCATGCATGGATTAAGGACTAGGGAGCTTTTAAACTGCCTCAAACAGAAACCCAACAGGTGCTCTGCTCCTATTGCTTGAGTATTTGGGGAACACAACTCAATTTGAGGTGAGGATTCTCAGCTGACAGGGAACAGAATGGATCATACAGAGCAATCAATCAAATACAGATATAAACTGGTTTCATATGCTTGCACTGCTAAAAAAGCCAACAAAAATGAACAAGCAAAATAAAACATAAAATCCCATACCCCAACCACTCAAACAAGATTTTTTTTAATAGATATTGACCAATACCTATTCAGCTACTTGAGTGAGGTGGGGGGGGAATATTAAAAAGAGAAAACATAAAGAATATTTAGTCGATAAATTCTGGACACTCACAGAGGTTACACTGCCTCTGAAAAGCCACAACTGAATTTTAACTTTTTGGAGGGAAAACAAGAGCTGGCAAGAACAAGCTGTATTTTTTGCAAAAACACAGATTGTTGTGTCCTTGCTCGCAAAACAGCCTGCCATGCAGCTGTACCTACCCACGGGCATGTCAGCATGCCGTCTCTGTAGTACAGATTACCCACACCAAGTCATGAAATGTGATGAAATCACAACCAACCACTTTTCATCAGGTAAGGGGCATTAAATACTTCAGACCACAGAAAAGTATCACTATGGGTTGGGAGGCTTTGCTGGTTTTGGTCTGGGGGGGGGTTTGGTTTGTTGTTTTTTTTTTTTCTGTGGGAAAGAACCACTTTTAGTCTCAGAGCTGCCAAAAACCTTTTGAGAGGATTCATACTCTTCTCCTTTGGGCAGGTGCAGTGTCCAAGCAGATTCAGCAAGTGAACATTTCTGAAGGGAGGAAAAACCCTCAGCCTGAAACCTTCCTGTGCTCTTTCCCAATGCTACTGCTTTCACTGACAGCGGGCTGGGTTTCTGTTTTTTTTCAGATAACTATTACACAATAGTTCCATAAAAAGTCTTTTGCCTTAAAAAAGCAACAGGTTGCTACTTCAGAATAAATTTATGTTGATGAAATACAATCATAAATCCAAGCAGAAATAAACTCAACATGCAATTCAGATAACTGAGCTGGGTGCTCGGTTCCTCACCTGCTTTAATGCAGAGCTATGAAAGATTTAGTACCTGTTCTAAGGAGGCTGAAGACACCTCAGTAAGAACTGCTTCTTATGGTAACAAAAATTTTACCATTTATTCTAGATCAGCACAAATCTTGCCAAACTGGAAAACTCCTCTTGCTGGCTAGTGAGATTTCACTGAGGACCAGGGAGAACTGCAACAACGATGAGAGTCTATCAGAGAAACCCAGGCAGGCTGGAGCTGGTGGCATAACTCAAGAGTGAGACAATGAATAAGAATAGGCTTAAGAAATAGAAGTGAGCTGTCTTTTAAAAACTAAGACATATGATTAGTTGTAAAAGCAGAACACTGGCTTTAACTCAGGCTTTTTGTTTAAAGTATTTTCACTTTCCTAAGGACTGACAGATTATTAAAGAATTGTAATAAAGAACTGAAAGCTTGGATTTTGTAAAAGTATGATAAGGAAACAACTTTTATAGTGAAACTTCAGGAACTGCCGATTACCTACATATCATTAGATCAGTATTTTTGAAGCACAAGGAATGTATAGAGTATGAGAAGGGATGTACACAGCTCTTCTCATGCCACAGAGAATTTTCACTGAAGAGGAAGTGTTCACAGCTAACAAGTATTTCTCCAAGGCAATTTATACAAGTGAAAAGATACGACAAGGCACAGATATATCACACATTTTATACAAGGATTAAGGAGTGCAGCAGTTTGATAATGTTATTTGGTAACAAAATTATGAAGTATATGATTTAAGGAGAAAATGCACTAAGATGTATCACATAAAAGACACAGTAACTGAAGAGCCCCAGAAGTATTTTACTTTCCTAAAGAACAATAATACAGTGCTCTTCATTTGAAGAAATGTGTAAATGATCATGTTTCCTCATCCTAGGAAGAAATTCTTAAGCTCATGTTACCAAATTTACTGTTACAAAAGCATACAATTACAAATTATGCCTCATGAAGACCAGCGTTTACTTGGAAGAAATGGCAATTTATAAAATCAGGGGAAGAGAGGTATTTGAAGAAAAAAAGGTATTTCATAATAAATGTCTTATCCTAAACATTCATGAAATTAAGAGACATTAAACATCAGTTTCCTAGTGTGCTGCAGAAGTGGAATCTAGGTGGAATCATCATGCACACAGATGAAACTTCACTTGGTAGGTTTGCAAAGCAGAGACCATCACAAGGTGCTGGTGTACTGCTGTCAACTAAAAGACTAACTCTGCAGAGCAGTAGGATGCAAAAACTCTGCCCCAAGTCCCACAGCCCAACTGAGTAAGCGCTGTTAGCGGGGCACCAGCTCTACACACAACCTCCTTGGACTTGCACAGATTGAGCAGGAAACAGAGGGGACTTTCTGGATAGATACTGAACCAAAGGAATTAAAAATAGAGGATGTCTTCCGAGACTCCAGTCATTTCCAGCTCTGTAGGTTAAGAACAGAAAGATTAGAGTTTCAACCAGTTACAGCAAAAGAATGTTTTCTACTCATTTTTATACAAGCCATTTATAAAGCCTATTAATGAGTAAAATATGCTGTTTGTTCTCTGGCAAGAGGCAAAGTTTCTGGTGCCCAATACAAGGTATGAGCTCCTACGTCTCCTGCAACAGGGGGACTGAAGCACCTGCAAATTGTGTCAGGTCACTATCCTCAACTGATCAATGCCAAGGAAATCAACATAAAAATTATAGAGCAACATATTAAAAAAATATAAACCTAAGCATTCCTCAAGCCTCACCCAGACAGAATGCCGAAGCAGAAATTTTCCTGCCACTGTTAACTACATTGCTCAAATCTGAAAATTTGTTAACAGCTACTGTTTTCCAATTGCATTTTCCAAGTTTCTTACCACAGGAAACTAAAAAACCCTCAGATCTTTCAAGCAATTAAGTGCACTCTCTAAACCCAAAGATATTTTGATGGAAATGAACAGAATACCAAGGCAAACAGTTCAAGATAAAGCAAAACATAAGAAATTCCAGTGAACATATGCCGTCTCAAGTTCAGAAATTTAAGTGCATTTTCCCAAAAAAAGTGCCTCATAATAATCAAGGGACTTTCAATCTGTGATTTCCAAAACTAATGTGCCATTGCCTAAATTTTTAAACTGACAAACTATCAGCAAGTTGGTTATTTTTTAACTTTATTCTTAGGAGCTAGCCAGCAAATTTTATTAAACCTATTTTTAAATGTAGCTAACCTCACAAAGTTGAGGATAATGTCAGCCTCAACAGTAAAATTCAGCCAAGGAGCTGAAAGAAAAAGGACTCAAGAATACTAGCAGGAAGGGGGAAAACTACGTTGTTATTAACATATTACTTCTAGTGAAATACCACTGAGTTCCAATGTGATCCAAACCGCATTGCAATGTCTATAAAGCAGCAAAGACTGAAAGTTCCATACACTAAACAGAAGTAATAATTATATGGGGGGGGGGGTATTATTTTGTTCAGATGTAGAATTTGGTTTTGGGACTGATTCAACCTATGTGTAGTTCAAAAGAAAAGAGTCCTCCAGCATAGAAATATAGTCTAAAAAATTACTAGATGCAAATTTCAGTGCTAGCTTTCTTCTTAAAGACAACAAAAAAATGAGAACATGACTCAATGTCCATCTAGCACAAAGAAGCTAGAGTAATTTAGTTTATTGTAAGAAGACACAACTGAGTTTAGAAGTCTCATATTTGACTCTTGTCCAGAAAGAGGAATCAAAATGAACTACTAAGCTGTAGTCTAAATGTTTGAAGATTTTTCGGCTGGGGACATTATGCAGCCTTAAATGGTAAAAACAGTTAAGTCCTATCCCAATAAAAGTCCTAGGAAAAATTATCTTCATCATACTTGTGAAAGGTTAAGCACCAACATAGCATAAATTGATTTGGAAAGACTCACATTAGAAAGATGAAATTGACAGCAACGAGCACAGTGCTGAACAGTATAAAATCAAGTAAATATTTTTGCACTAAGTGTACATATGAGGTCCATTTCCAAAACATTAAAATCTACTTGGATTTCCAGGCACACTGAAGTATTTTCATGACAAATGTATCATGATTCTTCTTCCTGCTGTCTACTGCTTTTCTCTTCTGCTAAGCCTTACATTCCAGCCTAATAGCAACATATTTTCTACTCCAATCAACCATACTATTCAGTGGTATTTCCTAGAAGAATTTTTCATGTGTGTCAGATAAACACAGAAGAAAGTCCTTCAGGGACAGCTTGATATACCACAGATTCCAGTTGAAATAATACTGAAGCAAGAAATTAAGAATTTCCTTAGTAAACTTACCAGCACAGAATGGGGTAAGAGTACAGACATTTTAGCAAAATTTAACTGTATCAAGCACAAGTGACTTAGGCTTCACTCCATAATTCTAAAGCCATGTGGATTTAGAATGATCAGAAAAGTCAATCTGTGTGAAAGACTGGCTGCAGTAAAAATAAAGGTCCACACAAGTAACATTATGGTATTGAACTATTTCTTGATCATGCATGTTTCATGTGGAAAATAAAAGCACCTTGTATATCGAATTTTAGAATAGCAACATCCTTTTTGTAATTTTCTGGTTAAAAATATTTTGGTGGCACCTGAGTAGACAAAAACAGTGACAAAAAAATCTGCCTTGCTGATGCCACACAGAATCTCATTAAGGGTAAACAAAACATACTTTCCTTGGAATTGCTGAACTTGTATCAACAATTAAATACTCCATTATGTCAAACTACACGTAACAAAGAACTGCGTGAATTTGCAGTGCAACTCATTTATCAGTGTTCTCATATAATTCTTTGCTGCCCACATTTTCAGAAAATAGGCCTGCAAGTTTCCCCATTTTTACACATGTTCAAAGAATTTAACATTATTAGACTGTCATAAATGACTTAAGATTTTTGGCAGGCCATCTGCTGTAATAGCTTTGAATTTCCCTTAAGTGCTTACTGTGGATGACTTATTTTAACGAGAATTAACACTACCTTGCGGCTCAGACAAAATCTAAACTCTTAACTCCTTTGCATCACTAACATGACAAGTGAAGAACAATGTTATATATGTGGTATTTGCATAAGGTGAATTGAGATGCATGACGTGTTACATATATTGGACATTCTTTTGATCTTAACTTGAAACTATTATTCCTTCTAAAGCAGCGTAAGACAGTATCTATACATGTGTACTGTGTACCTTGTATCTCTGGCACAAGAGCTCCAGAAAATGTAAAGAGCAGTAATTGGACAGTCACCACAGGGTTAAAAAGCAAGATCACTAACACCATTCCATAAATTCCAGATATATTTGAAAAGTCATACCAATCCTATTCTGCATTCCAAATTTCTGTAATATTCATTAGTTTCAGTGTAAGAACCATCATGAGTGGAAGACCAACTGGCTCGTAATGTTTCCTGTGTTGCTTGCACTCTAGATCTACTTTGATACTGTATATAGAAGAATTTAATCAATCTTCCCAGAAAGCATCTCACTAACTAGAGCTATTTCAGTGTCTCATTAGGTACTTACTAGAAACAGACTTCATCACTGATATCTTAGGACAGTGAAAACAAAAAACAGGTTGCATGATTTGCTTTTAAAAAATTTGATGTCATCGGTTTTGCCATTATAAACTGATACTGAAAGCAAATATGGGCAAAGACTCCTCTATTCTTGACTCCTCCATTGCCCGTGCATAGGAAAAAATACTGCTCTTACCTAACAGTACAGAACTCAAAAACGAATGAGTAAAATCTTGTACTTTCTGCTCTGTCACAGAGAGCAATCTCAGTGTACATTTCACACCCCCCAACCAAAAAAACAAAACAAAACAAAAAAACAACAAAACAAAAACCTGACATAATGATCCTGCAGTTTTCAACCACTTCACACTGTTTAGCATGTGACAGAAATATCAGCCATACTCCTCAGCATTTCATACCCACTGGCTTGAGTATTCTCCACATCACGAGTGAAGGGGAACTCAACTGCCCATTCTCAACACATGGAACCTAGGATCTGTGTCCCAGTGGAGAGGTTCACTCAGAGCCTGAGCATCTAAAGTTTTAGAGATGTTCAACATCATGATGGTGAAGTTTCCCACAGTATTTCAACGCCTTGTCACACATCATCTCCTTTACCAGATCAGCCAGTATTTAAGCAACTTTGTTTTACAAAATTTTTAATTCTGTAAGGCTGTAGGAAGAGACCTGAGAACACTGCAGCAAGTTTCAATTAGTTTTTTCTGAACTTTAAATAGCCTAATAACACAGGAAATTGTGTTAATTCACTTCAGCCAATGCTTCCATCCAAACACCCAAAGAACAGTGTTTTGATACTACAAAGCCGCCATTCCCCTGTTGTGCTTATCCTACAGTCACATCATACCATGTAAAGCTGTACTGCGTGGTAAAGGCCAAATTTTCATTTTCAGTATCAGCACAGGCTACCTATATGTAGGGTTCATCAAAACCAATGTCTGAAGTAGAAAAGAACCCTACCATGGTGTACCTTCATTCCTTCTGGGGGCGCTACTTGTAGGGTACTATCTTTTTATTCCTTTTGCAATTCCCTGTTTTGGACACTGGTTGGCTACAGCTTCCAAATCATACTGAGAAAATTGCCACACCCTAAAAAGCAGAGGAGGGATTTGGCTTTTTTTAATTGAGAACTATTTGTAGTACTCCTGGATGCTTACATAGTAACAGTAGCTAAAAACTCTTGCAGTCTTTGGCTGTCCAGGAGACTGCACCCCTTCTCCAGGAATGTGGATTCAAGCATAGTTATCCATGTATTCATCACCCCTAGGCTGAGTATCACCAAGCACTACACCCCAGGGATGAGGCGTTTCAACTGAATCAACAGGCAGCCTGCCCTGCGAAGCGGCACGTGGAGACTGCTCACTGCACTGGGCTGCTGGCTGGTCTGTTACCAGATTCCTTAAAAGATCTGGTGCTTGATTTCATGCTAATGAGTGGGAGCGGATCCATTTCCCCATGCATTTCTGTGATGATGGCAGTTGAAAGATCATCGGTATGGGCTCAATCAGGGGAGGGAGGCTCATTTCCACAGCAGCTGACTTCAGCAGTGAAATACTTGTGGTGGTGTCTCGACCGCAAAACAATTATTAGTTCAGCAAAATTTCCTCTGCGATAGCATTGTGATTATAGGAATGGTTTCAATGTCTACAAAGAGAGAAATGGAAAGCACTATCTCAGAGCATTATATGGAGTTTCAATAGCCACTTGTATCACATTAACATGGATTCTGAGCATGTATGCCTGCAACATTTTTGTCTCAGCAAAAAACGCTACTTACGAAGTTTCATGAAAAGCTTATGAAAAATGCAACAAATGCTTTACATAAAAGTAAGAATAGGGCGAGGCCATTAAAAAAAAGACAGGTTTCTTTTATCCAATTCTGTTGTTTGCCAGTTGGAAAGCAGTTACTACAGCAGAGGTAAAACAAACAAGTAAATAAATCAAGCTAGAGACAGTTTAGACTGCCCATGTCTTCACTGTTCAAGCTGCTCCTAGTTTTCTGTTCTGTTAAAAGAAGCTAGTCACTTCAGTAAACAGTACTTTTTGTTAGTCAAGTCTTGTATTAAAACATATTTTGTGGCCTTGATGCTATATTTTTAATACTGGCTATTCACATGCAGCTCTGCACATCAAGAATGCTATTGGAGCACTGCAGAAAAATCACACACAGACTGTAGAAAGCAATCCCTGTAGATCCTGTGCAATACAGCAAAGGCTCCAGTGCATCCGGACCAGACAGAGGAAGAGAACATAAAATTGTCTGTTTTCAGAAGTGCGGTTTTACTGATTTAAAAATAAACCAAGTGATGTACCTTACACAGCCATAGTACGCCCTGTGGAGCTACACAGAAACAAGTGATACTTAAGCCCTTTCAGATAATGCACAAAATAAAGCAAGTATGAATTAAGAAGTGGATTCTTATTACTCCTATACATTACATATATGCCTGACTCAAGTTTGCCTAACTTAACTCGGTGAATCTTCACACACAGCTCAGTGCTTATTTAACTAAAGAGTTTTATATCATATTTAATTAAGCTGCAACTTGTGCATAGACAAGACTGCAGCTCAGCATGTACTTACTATCAAAAAGCCATGAGGAAACAAACCAGAAATCTATGAATAGAGCTTGAAAATACCACTTACCTACCTGATGGTCATTAAAGGAAAATCTACCTGAAGAGCAAAAAGCATTAAGACATCTATTTTCATACAACTCATTATTTTAACATGAATTTCAGGCTACCTTGCTATGTGAAAATAGTAGCATACTTACATGCTGTTGTTTTGTTTGACTTTCTAGTGTCTTTGCCAATGCCCTAGGTTTCTTATGTGAAATCAAAATCAGTGAGTCTCTAAACTCTGAGCCCTAAATGCAGCAGCATATTAAAGAAAAATACATCCAATTTCCTTTGTTACTTACAAAGCCACTCTGATTTCCCACTTTCAGAACAAGCATTTGTTAACGCAAATGCATCAGGCGTCGCATTTTTTTCCTTATGTTTCAGACGACAACATTGCCAAAAGTACAAATTTCTATTTGTTCGAATTTATTTTATACTTATACTACATGTGGCATATTGAACGTGCCAACTTTCAAAAATCACACTGCAGTCTGCGTTGCACCCTCTGCTAAAAGAAATCTCACTTGTAAAATCTAAGAAGACCACAGCAGTACCACAGAATAATCTTCGAGAAAATCTAAAGCAATTGAGATATCCAGATAAACATCCTGGGAACTTTCTGAAGGGATGCTTGCAGCTGTAAATGGAGTGATGACAAGAAACAATGGACAATTTGAAGCCTGGGAGGTTCAGGCTGGCTATAAGAAAATACTTTTTCCCCATGGGAACAGTCCAGCAATGTGCAGAGAGGCTCCGCAGTCCTTATCTTTGATGGTTTCTTCCACTAGGTTTTCAAGACCAGAACTAAGCTGAATAAAGCCTTGAGCAACCCAGTCAGACCTCAGGCTGACCCTGCTTTGACCACAAAGTTGGACTACAGACCTTCCAAGATCGTTTCCAACCTCAGTTGTTCAATGAACGCAACACAAAGTCTACAGCGCAATTCTTTGATCTTTCATCCACACAAGTCTTAGGTGACAAAATTCTCCAACAAATACAGTTTGTAAGTTGACAGTGCCCTTAGAAAGATACCATCACTGGGGAGGGCCCTCAAAAAAAGCTTGAATAGCTTATTAATTTTAATAGACTTCCACAGACTGCTCGCTCCAATGTAGGCATGTTGATTCACTGCTGGTTTTGCCCAGGTGCTCAAACCCAAACACCCACATGAGCTTAGTCACAGGGTGAGTAGCCATTGCCCAAGTTGCTATTTCTTTACCAGTGAAAACAACTCTAGAGGTGTATCACAACGGGGGTGGGTGTGTGTGTTTGCTTTGTTTTTACAGTAGTGGGGGAAGAGAACCTTCTCGCATATTAACTGAAAAGGAATCATCAAGCATCTGCCTGTGCTTCTGGGAGAGCTGTGGGACAGCTCTGAAGGACTGCCAGATCTATCTGGCATCCTCATTTGCATGGTGGGCAGGTTGCCAGACTGAGTTAAAACAATACCTGAGGTGTAGCTGGGCCAGCTACCTGGGATGTAAACCACTCAAATTTGGGTGTGAGGACAGCATGCATTGACAAAGGAATTAGGCCAAAGGACTTCTGATGCAAGGTCAGCTCAAGCAGTTCCGCTCTCCCCTCACCCTATTTTCCAGCTGCGGGAAAAGGAGGTAGTGGAAAGGCTGGCCTCAATTTATGCCTAAAAATCAGGCCTTTCTCTCAGTTGCTATCCTGCTTTTTATCACTTATGCCTCTCTTCTGCCTTCATGCCTCACACACCAGTCACCACAGTCTGTCCTTGCTCCCACTTCTCTCTCCTCGCTTTCAGAGGAAAGGGGAGATGCCAGCAGCTCCTTTCCTAGTTAATCCCCTGTCCACAAAACTTCCTCCAAAAACAAGAAAAAGAAGAAAAATAAAATGCCAGTGACTTCCTCAAGCAAAAAGCCCAACAAGAACTCCCAAGTCTCGCTGCTTGCACATCTCCAGTGAGGTAACACCGTGGGCCACCTCCCTCTACAAGGATATACAGGGAGGGAGCATCTCTGGCCATTATAATGGCAATACCTAGCACCTCCTAAGCTTTCCTTCTCGACCCCTGCCACATGCTGACTGTCCTTCGCTAGAGCACCAGGGGTCTTTGTCTTAGAATGGACAGTGGTTTGTAATACATCAGCCTCAGGCATGGTGAGTTTGGGCAGCACAAAACACCACCCTGCTGGGAACCCTGTGAGGCCAAATATTTTATCAGTCCCTCTGTTACCTTCTGTAAATTTAGGCTGCCCCAAAAGTGAGGAGACCAAAACATACCGAAAAAAACCAAAACCACCAAACCACCAATTTGCACCTTTTAGCTCATCTCTGATAAATTCACTTCCTATAAGTAGCAAAGTTATGTTTAAATCAGTAAGCCACACTCATTAAAATGAGCAATGCTTACATACTCCATTGTCTTAGGTCCCTGAAAATTTAAACTATCCATTTACAATCTTCTGTTGAGTGAGACAAATTAAGACAACAGGAAGTAAGATTTCATCCCACGTTTTCACCGTATCAAAATAAGACCAGAAGTATGCTTAAAGAAAATTCACATTTCTGAAACCTCAAGGAAAAACATCCCAACTAAAGCTTCCATAAGACTTTCTAATGCAGCATATGCAATGAATAAAAACTAACCAAGTATGATAACCTGTATTTGTTGTGTTCAGGTACATGTTTCACAAAATTCAGTTAAAACCAGGCTACAACTATAGAGAAGTTAAAATGCTTACTCTACTGTTTAAATGCTGCATTAATATTAATTAATTTTACATTTTTATGGAAAATCTAATTACAATCTCTCAGTGCAACATATGTTTATTTTTGATAAAATTGTAACACAGAGAAAAAAAAAAAACAACAAAACAAAAACAAACCCAGGAATGTTTCTCTAAGACAGGGAGAAAATTATGTTGCCACTGAGACACTAAAAGATGCAATATGGATACAAAGTTTGGCAAACTATTAGTCCCAGTAGCCATAGAAAATACCCCTAAGAAAGAAAAAAAAAAGGAATGAGGGGGTTGGGAGGAAAGCAGCTCTATGCCTTCTCCAGATAAAGAATTCTTATTCTGCTGTTAAATATTTGTTTCTCTGGTAGCTTATATTCTTCTCGCTTAAGCACTTGCACAGAGGAAAGTTGTGTAACAGTCAAAAATGTTCAGAACACATGAATTACAGAAATTTACCCAATAAACAAAGATTACACCATCACAATCTCTGACCATGGATTTGCAAAGAATAAACTAGCTGCTTTTTCCAAGATACAATGGTACACTGCTGCTGCATAGCAGAGCAGCTGTGAGCCCCCAAAACACAGGGAGCATGCACATATTCTGTGGTAATACTGAACTGCCTGGTGGAGAACCAGCTCTGATTTCCTGGAGCTGATTCTTGTCAATTAATATTTACAGATTTACTTTTTATTTACATACTTACTTTTTATTTACATATTTACCAGATATATTTACTTTCTTCCACTGCTACAAAGCTCTTTTAAGAAAGAAAAATAACAAGAGCAGAAAATAAAGCTTTCTATAAAATGACTTCATACTTAATTCAATTCTTGTCCTTATTCATGATCAATAGTAATTATTCCTAGCAAACAGGGGAGAGACTTTCCAAAGCACACGCTACAGACTTGCAAATTAATTCAAGCATTTGCAAAACTGTTTCATTATTAAGTAGCATTCCCCAAATATACAGTTGACTATAACATCTGGATCCTTTCATCATCCCATTACTCCCTTAGCTACTCTTGAAATAGCCTTATAACAGGAAAACATTTTCAAAACATGCCCTGGCATGTTCAAGCCCAAAGCTCGCCACTGCAGTTCAGCTATTTGAAATTTACACCACCTCTTGTTTCCACCACCAAATGTACCAACATGTACAGCTTAATTTAAAATTTCCCCAATGCTCCCGCTCAGCATTCCCACTGCAACAGAAATTAGTGATGCCCCCAAAAAAATAAAAACAAAAAGATACCTCAAACCCCACGACATTTGGCTTATTTTAAATATGCTCTCCTCAAAATCATCTCTTCCCTGGTCAACCACCAGTGGTTCTTACATTGCATAGTAGCTATGACCCCTACACTTGAGGTGGCATGATCAAAGGAGCCCTGGCCAGACTTGGAAAAACATTTCCACTGAGAATGGACATACTGCCTGTCAAAAGGTTATTCCCACTGCGTAAAGGGAGCAGCTCATATTACTCCAGTGTAACATGAAAGTGCAAAATCTAGCCGTAATAACCCACATACATGTTTTTCTTTCTAAAAAGGGCATATGGGAGACACTGACTGGAACAGAACATCCTTATTATCATTTGAAGGGAGGGGATGGATGGATGGATGAGGGAAAGCTTCCCTAATCAATCCAGCTGCAGAAATCAGCCTTAAAAAAAAAAACAAACACTTAAAAAAAAATCTGCCTCTTGCCTTTGCAATTACTTCTCTTCAGTTTGTTTCCTCCCCTTTAGTTAAAAATTTATATATGCAAATATACATCTACATGTAGATAAGCGCACACATACACATGATCAGACTTTACACTCTGCGGAAGACAAAATAACTTCGGAGGCGTAAATCTTAATGTCAATGACAGGAAGGCTTTGGTGAACCATTACCATAAATCTGACAAACGCTAATTTGATGGGTGGCTGTATCTGTCTGCTGCAAGACCAGTCTAGACAGTCTATTGAGAAATCCTAAAACACAACTGTTTGTTCCCTGTAACACCATCTGGATATGGCAATAAGAGCCGACCCAGTGCCATTCACACATGGATCAAAGCACATGCTAATGCCATCATGAAGTCATACACATAAAAAATTCAATCTGAGAACTCTATGCAGTTTTCCTAAGTCCTCAGTGAAGAAACCTCAGACTTAGTACAACTCAAGCTAAGTGCATGAAGAGGGGGAAAGGGTAGAAAAAAAGGAGAGAATATTTAATGAGCTTGGCCTTCCCGAGGAATGTTAGGCCACCCATTGTATTGGAAAAGGCTCATGTCACACTTCAGTCATGGCACCCATCAGGGTGCCCCTTTACAAAAACTGATCCGGAGGTTTTTGTAATTACCTGTTTCAAACAGAAAGAGTGCCCAGAAATACAAGAAGGTGTCCGAGGTGTAAATCATGCACTTTCTCATTTAAGACAGAGCTGGCAGAATTTGTAATATTGCAGACAATATTGAAAACCCCTCTCTCATTAAACTGCACCATGGCACTAGATCAAAGCACCAAGGGCCCCCTATTGAACTTCTCTAAATTTTACAAACATAAGAGCAAGTCCGGCAATGCAGAAACTAAAAGTAAAGCAAATTATTTTTTCTGCTTCCAAAAAAACAAAACACAACTGCCCATGACACAGCTTTAAAAGGTACAAAAAATATTATATAGCCACATTGCAAACTTTAAATTGACAGGGCTTCATCCGCTTCCAAAAAAAAAAAAATAAAAAAAATCAAAGATTACTGGGTTTTTTTCCTCTGCCTAGCTCCCTTCCAACAGTTTCTGGGGTGCTTTTTAAACAAATGCCCTTCACAAGGTCTCTTAATTTTTATTTAATGTAATAAATTATGTAACAAACTCAACAACCTGCACAAGACATTTAGCTTTGTCAGAAAAACCACCAGGTTTTATTTCTGTGAAGTATCTGCTAATACTAAGCTTCCAGCAATTATATTGTTCCCAGCCTTTTGACCACTGAGACTATTTCCCATTTAACTCTGTTTGCTTTTTGTGATGTAAAACTTTACAACAAGCAGTCTCTAAGGTTTTTGGAAAAACTAGAGTATGAAGCCAGTTTGCTGGTACTGAAGATGCATCAGGACAGAAAGCAAAGGCAACTTTTAACAAACATCTTGATACTAGCTCCATCTCTAAAGCGAGATCTTATCATTTAAGTCTTTTTCTCTAATGTTATGAAAGTAGTCTAAATACTCATATGGAGGCATTTCATACAGAAAACAGTTGAGTTAGCGCAAAATCCTAGCTCCTTAAATACTTTCCTTTGTAAACTAAAAAATTACAAGTGGCAAAATTTATTTCTGCCATCATGAGCAATTCAATGCAAGTTAAAACTGCATTTTCCACTTTTACAGTATGATGTAATTTCTTTATTCTCCAAAACCACAACCAGCATGTTAACAAGAATTGCCTGTCATAAAAGACCGAATCCCTAACATGTTTAATAAATTACTGAAGAAAACTAAACTCCTTAGCTCCTTCACAGAACCTGCAAAAATCCTGTAAATCTGCACACAAAAATCACTGGAACTAAACTTCCAAACACAAATAACTTAACAAAACTCTCAGCCTAACCCAAAAAAAATATATACTTGCAAGAGTACAGTTATGAAGTTACAACAGCTATACTCTGGTACATCACTAAAATACAAATGTAAAAAAAAGTACGCTCTATAGTCCTCATGATCTTCTCATTCAGCACCTCTATGGAATTTTACAGTTGTCTTAAGATTTACATACCCAAATTCTGTACAGGGTTTTTAATAAAACTTCAGAAGAGAAACAAGTTCACATTGCTATAGAGACGAAATATTCTGAGGAACTTTCTGCTAACATGCCATCAAAAGGGCCAATTCTAATAACATTTTTTAGTGATAAAGATTAAATACTTTTTTTTCCCAGAGAAGATTAACATTCCAACAAAAAAAAAAAGGGGGGCGTGGGGGAGAAAGATGGGAGGACAGAGAAAACTTATTTTTGCCATCAGATTACTCTTTAGGACAAAACAAAAGTGATCAAGCAGTCCTTCCATTCAAAGCGTGCTCATGGATAAACAGAAAAAAGCTTCCACAAAGATTTCCGGTACTAGAAAAGCCATGAGAGATTGGCCCTGACTTAAGGCTCAAAGACTGATAAACTATGAGTCATCAAGTTTTCAGACTCTAGAGATGTTTCACTATGGGGAAGTGGGAGATTTACAGGAATGAACTGTACGTCACGAACCAAGAGCTGTAGAAAGCAAGTAATTCCCTTTGAGGAAAGAATATAGGAGAGTACATATCACAGTGACCCCTCATTAAATTTGCAGTGGCATTATATGGCATATGTTAGCATTAGGCTCTTTCATGTCTGAATGGTGTACAAAACAACTAACTCAAGAATACATATGCACTTAGTATATATTTATAAATAAATATCTATAACCTCCTACCCCCTCCAAACTTCTACATCGATAACTGCCTTCACAGAACTAACGTAATTCTAGATAGAACCATATTTAACCCAACTACTAGCGTTTCAGCAGCAGACAAGCAGCGTACGGCACGTTAAGCAGGATTTAAAACTCCTGATCGCTGCCCTTCAGGCACTGAACGGGACAGCACTGCCATCTACCGTTCACTGCCGAGGCAGAACCTCTCACACCTCCGAAACGCTCCTCCGTCCTAAACCAGACAGCGCAGATTAAAAAACTGAACATTGAAAAGCCACTCTCAGGGAGGACACCTGCGCCAACAGACCCCTGTAGTAACTCTGCAGTTCTACATAGTATGAAACAAAAGTCCTTTTCTATGTTATTTTTAGTGAAATAGCTAAGCAGCACAGGACTGAAGCACAGTACAGAGCTGCAGCAGCTCCCCAGAGCAGCACTGACACTCGGGGTCACTGGGCAGCTGTGCAGTGCCCTCTTCTGCTTTCCCCCTCAACACAGGCACACTTCCTTTTCAAATTTTCAGAGCACAGACATAAATAAATCCGTCTGTACTCTGAGAAGCTATCCATTTCACACATACAGAAACGTCACAAGGCTACACAAATTACACATCCAATGTTGGAAGAACAACAATCATGGAATTTTTAAATTTTAGCTTGGCAAATTTATTTCTGCCAAATGCTATTAACTCAAATCATACCTTCATTTAAAATAAAGCCTGTGGCTAAACCAAGCACTAGCTAATAAAAATACATTTTAGCTGCTTAAAAAGAGCTGCCAGGACATTACTGACATGCCCAATGCATTTCGATCACAATCTTGGTATAATGAAGAATTCAGTACAAAAGAAGCACAAGGATTTACTTGTGCCACTGATGTCCTCACTGAAAGAAAATAAGTTTGAGTAGTAAGCTTTAAAGGTTATACTTGAGAATTCCACTTCAAAAGTGCTCTTCCTGTTAACAGTAAATTTGAATCCCCTAGAAATGGACACACACAATTTAAAGAAAAGAGATGATGGATTTTCTTAATGGAACACATCTCACACAGTATAATCGTAATGATGAAACTACTGAAACTTAACCTGCAAATACACTGAAGACAAACTGAACCACTCCATTATGAAAAACAAAAAAGTTATCGCTGTTTTGAAGGGTACAAATAGCCATGTAATCACTTCAATCATAAGGCAAGTGCCATGTAATTACAGTACATAGTTATTCATGTCTAAGAGATTACATGGCAATAAAAGGCTACCTGTTACCATAGGCAGTAATTTGGAGTTGATGGTGACAGTTGGCAGATGTTGAAGATAAGTTTAAAAGGGTGAGAATAATTGTGAAATCTGTAGTTACAATTAATTTTATGAAGTTACACACTCGGAGGGTTTTGATTTGCTGGTTTTTGCTGTGTTTTGGGATTCTGTTTTTGTGACTGACCTTTCAAAAATAACAGGTGCAGGCTGCCCCTACAGATCTGCACAGCCTTTACAGGTATGATGGACCTGGAACTTCTTAAACAAAGCAATCTGTTATCAAAATATGACCAAGGTACCAACATTTAATTTTGCATTGTTTCACAGAGCCAAAGATCACCCAAAGATTTTGCACTCTAGCCATATTCTATTTTTGCTGTGTAGCTTCTTTTGCATATTTCTCTTTCAGTGCTACCTTTAAGACCTAAAAAGCCCTCCCAAAAGACCTCTGCAGTCACTCGACTCCTCTGTCTTGCTAAAACAGTTCTTCAGAGAACATTCAACTACGCTTGCTCTGCAAAGCCCAGAAAAGCAACTCACAAACTTCTGGTTTCAATATCTGGTAGACAAAAAGAAATACAGATGAACTGGAAAGCTAGAAAGACTCCATTTTCTGATCAGAAAGTGCTGACCACATTAATCATTTCCTTTCCCCATTTGGAGGAGATTTTAATCTGCAGGCTGCTAGACTATCAAATTCAACCTACATTGGGAACAGAAAGAAATTAACTTTTAGATGTCAGGTGTGATATGTACAAATTAGTACCTTATTCTTAGAAGCCACATTTCCTTTTTCACTTGAAATCACCAATGAACAAGAGACAAAAGCAAACACTATCTGTAAGAGCCACTTTTTAAATCTTTACTTTAGAAAAGCAAAATTTGGGTACCAAAACCTAGATTATGATTCTCTTGGTAGCTCCCTCTTTTTATATCTGGAGAGAGGTGATCAGCTTGGCACCTACCCTAAGTCACCTATGAATCAGAAATTTACTTTCACACTGCCCGTTACAGCCAGTAAAAGAAAAGCAGCGCTGCCAAAAGAATGACTTCTTACTCTAAAATGAATGTCTAAGTAGACAACTTCTACTACATTTAGATTTAGGACAAGTAAATCATTTTTTAGTAAAAAAACAGATATCAACAGGATGCTCATACTGAAAATGAGCTAGGCCATTTCATTTTTCTGACTCAAAAGATACTAAATCGCTGTGGGAGCTTGATTAAAACTTCTCTCCATTAACAGGGTATCAGTTGTCCCCTCAACACAAGATTATTTGTGACTAGAAATTAATACTGAAAGAATATTATGTAAGTTGCAAAAACAACAGAAAAAGAAATGAGTAGCTAAAAATTGTTAAACAGTTTTTAAAGTGTGGTGGAAAAAAATAATCCATTATTACATGGAAATTGTAGGATTACTGACAGTAACAAAGAAAAGCAGGAGAAGTTTAACACACACATCTGTCTGAGAAAAAGGAAACAATACTCTTATGATGATGATGACATAGTTTCCATTCCAACAGTAACTCAGTAAGATGTTGAACAGCAGCTATTAATTGGACACTTCTACATCAGCAGAGTGAATAACTTGGACGCAAGCCTGCTGAAAGAGATGGCATAGGTGCTGGCTGGACTGGAAATGCTTACTGTCATTAACGTTTGAAAAACTGGAACTGGAAAAGTTCACATGTAAAGAAAGAACTGCTATGTCAATATTTACAAAAGACAAACTGGATGCCCCGTCAGCCTGAAGCAGATTTTGTGAAGAAAAATAATTTTTATGTAGTGAAATAGCTGATGAGAGATTTGATTATGAACAATTAAATTAAATTACATAATGAATGCCAATCAACAGGTCTACAGACAATAGACTTACTGTTTTAAACTGGGTTTAGAAAAGTATGTCTTTATGTAATAGCCTTCTGGAATACACTCAGTCTGGCATGTAGGACATTTTGCTTAATCCATCAGAATAATCCAATATCAACAAAACGCTGTTAAAACTGTGTAAGTTCAGTTGATTTATGGGCTCCAGGATATACCTGGAGCTTTCACTGAGTGATGCATTTCTAGTATGATCCCATGGTACCTGCCTATCCTGTCTGACATTTAACAGCACCCATCCCAAAGAAGCCCAAGATCATAATAAATAATGATAAATAATGAAAAAGAGTTTGCTGATACATTACTAGGTGTCTAGTAGCACAGCAACATAATTTGGAATATATCAGCTTCTTGAACAGATCTATTTAAGATAATCCTATTTCAAGCAACTGGCTGTACACTGGGATTCTTGGAGAGAAGGTCAGAGAAAGCAAGTCACAGGCCATGTTGACTATTCTGAGCACAGGTAATGGTAGGTATAAAAAGAAACCCAGGGGTGTGCACATTTGCATCGAGAAACAAAAACAGACAACGGTTATTTTCTGCCCCAGAAAATAATCCCTCTGAAAATGCTCTTGGCTACAGCAGCTAAATTTTCATGGAACATCTGTAAGGATCAGTCACAGCCTCAAAGGACTGATGTGTGCTTTGGAGAATGGGGAATTAGCAAGTTGGAAAATAAAGGTTTTATGATGTCTGCAGTTGACACAAGAGTAATTCCCACTGCACTGCTGCTGTCTGTCCTGTGGTCCCCAAAGAACAGTATTCAAATATGCAGAAAAATAGAATCAAAAAGGTCAGGGAAGAGTTATTAGACTGAGTGAAATATTAGAAGAAAAAAATCTCTGATAATGCAGAGCTTGAGGAACTCATAATATCTGAATTACAGATAAAGAGCAAGGAAAATCTTCCTTAAAACATACAGAAGAGGATCAAAATGCAGTAGGCATTCATCAAAGGGAGGCAGTCGAACACTAGAACATCTTGCCTGGACTATAGTGGATTTTCTGAGAGTGGAAATATTCAAACCATAATTAAATACTTTGATCCTCACCCCAAAAAGATTAAGTTTAGAGGACATCTGTAGACTTTATTATGAATAAAGACAAACAATACTTTGTGGATTTTCATATATTCATTTATACTAGATAATCAACAACCATGGCTTTACTAAAAATAGAGAGAAGGCAGTGGATGTCCTCAAGACAAGTATTTCCATGCTTGACTCCACAAGTGCCATCACGTGCTGTTCAGCATCTCGCAGTGCCGGCAGAGACAGGACTATGCTGAAGCATCCCAGACATGGTGATCAACTCATATTCCCCTAACAGGGACAGTTCAGAGTTCACAATGTTAGAACTGCTATAGGCTGAATTTGGCTTATTGTGCTTGAGGCAGCTCAAACAGAGCAAGCAGCACAAAGTAAACACAATTCCCTATTTAGAACACAACAGCCTAATCTTTTCAATGCTGAGAGAGAAACGCTTCTTTCAGGATACGAGTGCACATCAGGCCCAAGAACTAAAACAAATATTTCCATGAAAGTTACGGGATCTCCTCTAGAAAAGAGCAGCAGAAAAAAGCTCTCTGCTTACCTAGCCTGTCACAGAGACTACAAAACATGCAGAGGCAGAAATCACTTTTGCAAGAATAAAAATAAGGAGGCAGAGGAGAAAGAGGCACATCTTTTTGTCATTTTGCCTTTCCCTTCCTACTCCCACCATAAAGCCAGCAGCAGTGGCTGGTTAAGGAAAGACAGGAGACCTGCAGGCATTCAAGTAAGATGGTTGCTACTCCTGCTACTGGTTGGAGGCCGCAACACCTTTCTTTGTCCCTGTAGCTGAATACAAGCGAGGAAGCACTTTGATCATCCACTCCATGTGCCAAATGGAGTAATCCTGGAGGACAGAAAATGACTGCCTACCAGAAGATGGACCATATTGACTTCAGCATACTTTATCTGGCTGTCCACTTCAGAAAGCTTTTTATAAACATTAAATTCTTGTTCCATGTTTGGTGCATCTCACCAAATTCCACAGGAAGTGCATCCAGATTTCTGTGGATGAAATTCAGCTTTACTTGCGGGTATCATTACAGAGAACTTCAGATCAAAGAGTTAAGATGTGCTGTTTGCCTCTCTTAGGTCAAACAGTAAAAGGTCCTCCAGGCTAACTTACGCTGTTGGTCACAGGTACGCAATCCCTATGAGTTTAACAGATGTTCTCAACTGACTGGAGTTCAGTGAACTGTCCTGGAAGTGTCCAGAAAGGCACAGAACCCCAGCAGTATTAGAGTCAATGAAGTAAGTAGGACCAGCTCCTAACACCCTGGGAGCAGACAGTTTGTCTTAAACAGCAATAGCTTTTATCTACTCCATTTTGAGGTGAGAAGTAATACAGTAGAGGTATTTCATTTAGATCCAAATATAGTCTGTATGTATGCAAATAGGTCTGCAAAGTCTGCACTAACTCAAGAATTGATGTCTGCAGATGACCATTACTGGGTAGCAGTTTAGACAGCATTTATTCAAATCAATGCAGTAGAGAAAAATCAAGTGCAGTAAGCTTGAGTGGAAGGACAGTCACCAAACTGTCAGAAGTAAGAAGAGATCAGCTCCTGCTGAAGCCATACTTCCTTTTCGCAGCTGGAAACTTATACAGAAACCTCACGACTGAGAAAACATCTCAGAGAAGAGTGTGCATACACACCCGCATTGGAATAAATTACCAATTGTTAGGCTAGTGAAGGCAGGCATATTTCTTTAAAGCAATCCTTCCTCCTCTCAGGAGACAAATCTTACACAAACAATACTTGCTAGCAACAAAAACATAAGATGTCAACAGCTTTCTAGTTTGTTATGCTATTTAATACCAAGTTTGTACCAAGCACGGTCTGGGAATAAAAAAAATACTGAAAAATGCACAAAGTTGTTTGCAATGTAATTCAGGTCAAATTCAGAACAGTTTAGTTGGAAAAGCCTGGAACGATTCTGAACTCCAGGAGGCCTTTAAGAGTCTTGGATATGTTCTCATGAACCAAACAGGCATAAACAACAGAGTGTCTTAAATATGAGATAAATCTGAGGTTAAATTGAGCCAACATGGATAAAAACCAGCAAAACCAAAAACATATTCTACCTGGCCTGAAGCTCTCAGTAAGCCACAACACAAATGTTGTCAGCCCTGTCCATGTGGCAAAATGAAAAAAGACTGGCTAAATGAACAATACATTCTGAGTATTCTCAGAAACTGAATTCAGGAATTTTCCATTTACAGTTGAAAAACTGAAAATTCCATTTACAGTTAATAACTTGCATTAAAAAAAAAGAAAAAAGTATATATATCAATCTTTTTCCGTAACAAAGCTTAAATCTGTTACCTGAAGCAATGTATCATCAAGTTGAAATGTCAGAGAGCAGTTTGTGGATAGAAGACATATGCTTGTACCCTGCACAGTTTTATTTCACTATTTAGGCATTACTTAGCACACATTAATGCCACATTTCCCACACACTGCAAAAAAGTCTTACCTGGAGTATGGCATTTGTCACTTACTAATCTGAAAAGACTGAGACTAATTCATGATCTTGAAAAAAACAAGTAGTAATGCCCAGATGTATCATAAAGGACATCTGAATAAAATTTGGCACATATTCCTTACAAAATTTGTGTCTTGATGATTGATGATAGGTCTACTAGACAAAACAGCCCAGTTGAAGACAAGGCTCCTTCTCTGAGCATAAAACCAAAATGAAAGAAAGAAAAGCTTATGAGAATTTCTCAGCAATTTATACTGAACCAGGCGGTGCAAAGTTGGCATTGGAATGTTGTCTTGATTAACATCCTGATTTGGACCAGATGCTGATAGATACAATACCAACAGTGCATCAACTTCAGATGAACACAGAAAAACCCTTTTATATGTGGGCAAGACTCATTTGGAAAAAGCCAGAAGTACAAGAGCATTCACGGAAACCTCATGAAGATTGACCCACCTTCATACGTGAGTAACAATACCATTTTAAAAAAATCTTCTGAATATACATAAGCAATATAGGAATCATGTGAGCAGAGAAATAACTTTATTAACAAAAGTGACCAGTTTCTGGGCTTAAATCTTTGAATCAGATTCATCCAGCTCTGGCATGAAAATTTTCCTGAGCCACAGTATTCCACCTCTGACATTTTACTTTTCCTCTCTTTCTGGGACAGTTTCATAGAAACTGAAGTATTTCCATTAATAGGTTTGGCCTTTTTTTTTTCATTATATTGTACATTAGGAACAGGACAAATATGAACAGAACACCCCTGATCACCTTTCTTTCTATTAGCTGTCCTTTCACTTTGAGAACTAGCCTCACCATGCATTACCTTTTATAAATCTTGAGAACAATACCAATGCAAACTTCAGTACTATGCTGCAAATAAGTTGAAAGCTGGACTTACAGTGCTGCTGCAAACAAACATGCTGTGCTGGTTCATCAAATGATCTAACGAGAACATTTACAGTGAAAGTAAAGGATGATGACTTTTATTTTCCTTTGTGTTACAAAACAAGGGCATGCATGGACCAGACACTTTTCAGTCTGTATTAACACAAACGGATGCAGCAAAAGGTTTCATGAGACAACTAACAGCTCACTCCTGTCACAGAGGTAGGCTCACCCCTTTCCGTGTCCCTTCTCAGCTGCATATTCCTGCTACTCACATGCCACCAGTCCTTGGTGCCAATCTGATCCCTCATCTGTTGTCAGGAAACCAACATAAAGAAAAAAATAAACCAGTCTGCTAAACTGCCAGAAAACTAAACAAGTATGGAGATTACAGCCACCACATACACACACTATACCCCACGCCAACACAGGGGGAAAGCAAGGTGACAAACCCTAAAGTACAGCTCCGAAATGGTTCTCCCATGAAGCCTCATTCTAACCATTCCCTCATTTTACAGGTCTGAACATTAATCTAGAAAGGAATTTGAAAACGTCTTTTGACAGCTATCCATAACATTATGAACTAGGTAAGTGTTTCAGTGAATCAACCAGGTGTCCAGGCTCTAGCTCAGAACTGCAGATATTTTTTTCTAATTCTCATTCCCTTGAGTCTGAAAACTTACTCCCTGTTGAATAATGAAGTATCAGCTAATGACTCCAGTTCTCTTGTTTTTCATTTGCCCTTTTTTATTTGTTTGTTTTGGAGGGGATTTCTTGCTTGTTTTTTGGTTTAGCCTTTTTTTCTTTTTTTTTTTCTGAGATAAAATCCATCCTCCTCCTCATTTGGAGCTGCTACTGGATTTTGCTGGCCTAACTTGTTTGTTTGCATCCTGAGTTTCCTCTAGGCTCTGTTTGTTCTCAAATATATCTGGAATCTTTCTTCTCTGTAGTCCTTGGCACGCATCAGCACTACGTCTTCATAAGCTTTGCAATACAAGACCTAAGGTGAGACAATTCAGAATCTGCACCCCCAATGACACAACTGTCTAACCAGAAGGGATTTATATTGGTTCTGTTTTCAAACCAGACAAATCTATCTTCCTGGCATGTCTTTTTCCAGAGTGCCTAATAGCTTAGTCAAGATAATGGAAATGGCAGAAAGACAAACACAGAAGTAAAGGCGTCAAAGCCAACTTCTCTTTGCCTCGAAGATCCTGCACCTATTTCAAAGAATTAGCTGTGTATAAACAACCCTGCTTTGGAAAGCCACAGTGACAACTTTGCCCTTTCTCTTCTGCAAACACTCTATAACTGCAAAACAAAAGATAACGTCACTTCTCCAAGGAAAATGGCACAATGATCCAGAGATGAAGCAATTGTGAAAACAGTATGAAGCATCAATTACTTCAGCAAGCTAAAAAAGTGTCCACTTCAAAACACACACACAAAAAAGGTGTTTTTTTCCCCACACAAAAAAAAAAGATTTAGACAGCAAAAAAAACCACCATTATATTACAAAATTCAGTAACTGATAAAAATCAAAAAGGCTCTAGCCATTTACACAGCAGCAAGCACACTCAGAGAGCTGCAGCGGTGGAAAAAACCCAGACAGTTGGAAGGAACAAGAAATGTTTAAAACCAGTCTCTAACTAAGACACTGCAGAAAACCCTTGCAAACATGCAGACTTTTCTACATGTTCACTAGGGGAGTTAATGTTTTGACTGAATGTTGGAGATTATGCTCCCAGCTGAATCACAGGTACAAAGTATGGCAGTTTTTATGTTCTGATCTCCCATGCAAATGCCACATGGTGCAAAAGCTCTACTATGCATTGCGCACATGCCCACAGGCAGTTTAGTTCTATAAAAAACAAACTGAAAAAAAACAAACACAACAAAACTAAGGCAAACCATACAAAGCCTAAGAGCAATACATGTCTGTAAGGCAATCACAAACAAACAGCACTGCAGACCCTCCCTAGCATCCCCCTTCCTCCCTTTTCTTCCTAGTCTGGCCAAGGGGGAAGATGGTTGTGGGTTGTCACCCTACCTGCAGAGCAGCAGCACTCCAGAAAGTGGTTCTCTCTTGGCCTCCCACAGGACAGAAGCCTAGAAATGCTGTGGCCCGCTGGTAGAACGGTTGCCTTTCTGTTCCTAGGTTCTACATCCCTACCACCACATTTCCCTGATGTCAGGCTGAGGCACCCACACGCCCAAAACATCCACTGTGCAGAAAGTGCCTGGTTTCCAGGAGGGGCTACACTGAACCATTTTATGTGCCCCAAGTGAACTACTCCAAGCTAGCTCCCATGCTCTGCAATGCTGCCAGAGGCTGGTGAGCCACCCCAGCCGCACAGGCCCTCTGTACTGTTGCAGACAGTGCTTAGCTGTCCCTGCTCTCCTTAACTTACAGGTGCAGCTGCTTCCCACCTTTATTCCTCGCGCCCTCCAGCTTCCCATACTTCAGACCACAAGGTCTCTTAGTAACTGCTCCAGATATTCACAAATCACTTAGCTAGCAGGTTGCTCTGTACCGTACTGAAGGCACAGTAACACTAGAGAAAATAGCGGGCAAAAATCCCCAAACAAATTCAGTTTTCTCTCCCCCTCCCTCCTCCAGCTTCAGAATCCACCTTCCTAAACCTGTTCCAGTCTGTCCTCTTTACACCAGAACATCACTAGCAGGGATCTAAAATCTGTTCGTCTGCAGTAGGAATGAGTTTTCCGTATCTTAGAGTACGGCATGAAAGTCTGCAAGTAAGCAGAACTACACCGAACTACAGCTACCCGTGCTATCCAGCAGCAGCCCCGCTGCACCCAGGGGCTGTGCAGAGGCAAAACGCAGGCTCACACAGCGACAGCTCGGGCAGCACGGGCAGACGCGCTGCTTCCCGCTGTTACCGGACCGCAGCGCACAGCGCAGCCCGGCTTGTGCCGCCGCAGCCAGGCCCGGCCCACTGGCGCCCCCCCGTGGGCCGCAGCGGCACCGCGCCCGCCGTACCGCCGAGTGCCGGCCCGTGGCGGCGCGGGGCGAACCGCGACGAGACCACCCACCCGCTCGGGACCCGCCAAGGCCGGCATCGAGACCCGCGCCGAGCAGCACCGCAAGGGGGATGCTCGTAACGCACATCAAAGGGATGGGGCAACACACTACAGAACGTAGGTTCGGGAGAAAAAATGCTTTTGTTTAGTTTGTGAGGACTTGGGAGCTGTTTGTTCGGTGCAGTGGTTGTTTCCGGTTTTGGTTGGTTGGGTTTGTGTTGGTTGTTTGGGGGTTTTAAGACTTTAAAAATAAACGTCCCTGAAAATACATTAAAGTGGTAAGACTCGTGAACTGCAGTGTCAGTGGTCTGCCACAAAAATGGGACTGCCCTTCTAGAACAGTGAGATGGTATTTCCACAAAGGCTGCTTAGAAGACTCACCTGCTGAACCCCCTCTGTACCCTGCTGGAGTGTGCCTGACAGTGCACAGCTTTTTAAACCTGCAAAGCAGCAGTTTGATATATTAGTTCTCAAGTAAATTTTAATGCAGTTGCCTCCTGGCTCTTCGCGACAGAACAGACCCATAGCTCAAAGCCACATTGTAACACGGAGAATTCTGAAGTCAACTACAGAAATGCAGTTGAACCCAGTTGAGGAGATTGAAGACAACCATACAAGCTATATACTGTAGATACCAGAGGAAGCACTTTGCACTTTATTAGCACAGAAGGTAAGTGGGCAGGTTTTACTAGCGTCCTCTAAAAATTCTTACCTGGTCTCTTGGGACTTACCTGTCAATATCAGAAAACAGCAAAAGTAAGGACACAAACATTTCCTCCCAAGAAGTTAAAGAAGCAGTAATGATCCAGTAACTACTGACTTTCCATTTGGGTATTTAAACCCAACAACAGGGTATCATAAGTACCTGAACCAGTTAACACTTCAGTCATGTTAAGGTACACTTTTTAATGAAAGATTGGAACAATATTGAGAGAATGTAAAAATGGTCAGAAAATAAACCAAAAATGTCAGTGTTTTAGGAGATCTTACCTGAGAGGAGTTTGCCTTTTGGCTATGCTTTACCTTCTTCTGCTGCACAAGTTTCATACACTAACCCTGCTCCCCTTTAGAAAAATTGCTGTCCTCACTACTCTGCCAAAAAGATCACCTTACCCACAGACTGTCCGCAAGAATTCCCAGCTGCTTGTGAGAACAGTCAGGGGTTACATGAGAGACTGTGACCCACAGAAGGGCTGCACCCAAAGATGGTAGTAGCTGATCTCAATGGTGACCAAGACGGGGGAGATCCCAAGAAAGTGCAAAAATGCCAATGTCATTCCATTTTTAAAAGCTAGCCAGAACTGTCCAGGGAACTACAGGCTGACCAGTCTAATTCTGGTCTTTGGAAAAGTCACAGAGCAAGACCCCTGTAAGAGGAAAAACATTACAGTCTGCTCAGCAAAACAACTTAGATGGGTAAAAATTGGGTGGATGATTGGCTTAGAGATAGTACTCACACTCTACCATGACCACAGTAACAGGGCGAACTAAGGGGCCCTACCTGTGACTCATCCTGCCTAATAACTTTATCAGTGACCTGGGAGGAGTCACTCCTATCAGGTTTGCAGCTGACACCTAACTAGGGGTATGTGCTGGAAAGCAGAGGTGCCATCCAGAGGCATGGTGGAGGAACAGGGCCTTGTAGTTCAGAAAGGAGAAAATGAGAGCCCCAGGCAGTGGTCCAGGCTAGACACTGCTCCCCCTGGCAGCAGCTCTGCAGAAAAATCCTTGGGGAAGAGCGAGTTGCACCTGGGGCTGGCAGCAGCAAAGCCAGCAGCATCCAGGGCTAAAGTAGCACAAGGAGATGGAGGGAAGTGATGATCCACCTTGGTTTAGCGCTTCTTAGACCACACCTAGATAAGATGCTAAATCCTCTGGACTGGACTCCAGGACACTGCCAAAGAGGAGTGAGCCCAGCAGACACCCACCAGCTCAGGGACTTGAGCACCTCCCTGGCAAAGGGAACCTGAGGGATGAGGCTGCTTCAGTTTGGAAAAGGGAAAGCCTTGGGGCACCTTAGAGCTGCGTTCTCTTGCCTACAGGCAGGTAGGTCACTGGCAAGACAGAGCCAGGCTTTGTCATGGTGGTTGGATGACAGACAACAGGCACAAGCTGAAACAAGCCAAGTTGAGACTGGAGATAGAGGAAAACCTTTCTCCTTACCAGGGCAGTGCAGCAGCAGTGCAGGTTGCTCAGAAGCACTGTGTGGTCTCTGTTCTTGGACATTATCTAGATAGAATGCATAAAGCTCTAAGCCACATGGGTCTGACCTCCTTGCCGATTCTGTCTGAGCAGGAAATCAGACTGATTTTTCCAGCCTTAACTGTGGTGTAAGACTGCCTACAGTCCTGTCAAGCTTCAGTGAAAACTGAAGGTCTAGTGAGCACTTTAACCTTTCAATTACATCAGTCTTGCCTGTTAATCTAATAGGTGAACAGAAACCAACTGTCACAGAAGAAAAACATAAAAGTTTGAAAAACCTACTAATTTGGATACACAAGCTTGCATGCTATCATCTTCCACTGTTCTGAAGATTGGGAGGAGGGGCCTTCATTAAGTACCATCACACTGCTGGTTATGAGTGCTCATCAGAAGCACAAAAAGAACTGCAGGAGGCAACAACAAAAAGTCACATGTGCCAGAGCTCAGTGCTGCTCCACCTGAAGTCAGTATAAAACTCAAATTCAGTAAACCCAGTACTGGACACAAAACATAACAAGTTTTTTGGATTGAAACCTAAATTTGTTCTTTTAAATATATGGAAAAAAAAAAAAATCAGTTCCATAGACCAGAGAACTTATCAAAGGTGGAGTAAAAATGAGAAGACCTGCATTCACCTTTATCAAAGAAAACAGGAAGCAGATGTGCTGCTGGTTATGTGGAGTGACAGCAGAGCCCCTATACTAACAAACAAAATTGCCAATGCAGCAGCAAGAGGTACATCACAACTCTCACAAAACAGCACAGGGCATGTGAGGGTTTCCTCAAACCACCCAGCTCATTAGCAGAACCATGGTGTTTGCTTTTGAAAATGGCTGCTGTGCATAGTCTTCATGCCAGGGATTACTGAACTTCAGTAATGGAAGACTGAATTCTTATGTAAGTAAACTGATTAAAATTTGTAATATGTACAAAGTTCTTTGGATGAGAAGTGGCATATGAAACAGCTGTTAATCCTCCAATCTCCTTAGGAGGGAGGGAAGGTTCCGAAAGTACAGTCAGCTAACAAGCATCCTCTGCAGCAGTCAAGAGAAGGGGATGTGAGAAAACTACTAGTTTGTGAGATGGCTGTTAATTGCAGGAGTCTCATTTTACTAAAAGTGGAAGAGACTGCCTAAGTACCAACCCTTCAGAGTAACTTTGATAAACTGCAATGTAGCATTTCCATAACAAATAAACCCTCAACAGTTGAGAAAGGCTCACAAAGAGGAATGACTACCACACAACTAGTCTAACTGCTGACAACTAAAAGAAGCTTTTTTTTTAAGGTCTACCAGTTACTTGGCACTATATTCCTGACTCACACTAGAAACTGCTACACAGATTTCCAGTCTTTGGAACAATCATCTGGCTATTCACTTCAAGACTCTGCAGTGTCGAACATCCAGAACCAGTAACTGATCAACCCCCAGTCAGCAACCAACCAGCTCCATCGATGCTAAGGTACAGGATCTAACCTGCATCCATCACAGCCTGGGAGAAAACAGATACTACTGAGAAAATGCGTACTACTAGAAGAGAAAATGAGAATAACATTTAGCATTTGACCTTCCCGTTCTTCACTTAGACTGTATCTACACAAGAATTTACTCAACTAAATTAGTAACTACATACAAAACCATTGCAACGTTTTTAACATGTTGACTTACTGCAATAAGACAGCAGAAAAGCTGTCTTCTTCCACAGTTGCACAAAGGCTACACACTTCCTTCTTTTTCCTGTTGTACTGTTAGCTGTGATCTATACTAAAAGATACTAAAAGATACCCTATGTAGAAAGTTCTCTTTTGCCAATGAAGATTACCCCAGGTAAGTAGCAACTTGGGGGGAAGGAGAGACTTGTACAAATGTATAGATGCATGTGCGTGATCATTCTTACAATTAAAAGTCTACCATATATGCTCTCAAGAGCTACTTATCTATTTTTCCTTTCCCGTACTCTTTTCCTCCTTTGATTTTTAATTTCCTAGCTAAATAAGTTTTCAGGTACTCTAAATACATCAATTAAGAACTCCACCTGTGCATGTGATAGTATATAGGGGAATACTGAACAGTATAAGTCTCCATGTACTCTACCATATTAATAAAAACTCTAAAAATCTTTTTAGATTCCCCCTGAGAAAATACTGAGGTGAACAGAAGCATGAGAGGATGACCACTGGTTGAATGAAACCTCCACTTCCCTTCTTCCTTCTGCCCATTCCGTTTTCCTCACTCTGTGCCTCCCTCCTCCTTCCTGCAGCACAGAAGCAGTAGAACAGACAACTATCTACTTTATTTTACTATCTACTGACAATTATACGCTGTATGCTCAGTCTTAATTTATTGCTGACCTGCAGCTGCAAGACTGTATTGGACAGAAACCTTTTGTCTGGCTGGGCTACAACAGCCTTTAGGGCACACCCCAGCATGTGTTGACTGCCAACAAATGTTGGGGACCACAAGACCTCATTTCAGGACATCAGGACAATGTGATCAAATCCAGTTCTACTCCAGATACAAATAAAAATCCATGCGCACAACCCACCTCTTTCCAAGCCCATCTTTTCCACTACAATAAAACAATGGGAAAACAAGGATTTTCCATCCTCTTTCCTGTTATACATTCTATTTTACTTTCTGTTCCCCAGAAAATTCAACAAAATATTTTTTTTAATTCTCTGAGAAGATGGAGATGTGTAGTCAAAATGCAACAGCACAAATCATTTACACAGCACCAACATTTGCACACAAATCCTGGGCAGAGTAAACAAACACAGTCAGTAAATAAATGGTTTAAAAAAAATTAAAAATTTTTAAAAATTAAATTTAAAAATGGTTTTCTGTCCCACTGCTGTATTTTGTCAGTATGTCATCATTTCGATTAATGTGTGTATTTCTGGCCTTTCCTGAACTCTTTGCACACCATACTATGATGGATGGTACCAGAGGACCAGCTGGTGTCATAAACACTAACTTCAGATTTGAGGCGACAAAGAAACATGTCTGGTAATGATGTTAACTTGCCCTTCTTAAGTCTTTTGATAGTGAAGGCAATGGCAGTGCAACAATCCTTAACCCACACAGGACAAATCAGAGCAAATATAGCTGTCTTTAAAAAGACATCTGTCCTACATTTCTGCAGACTCTGAAACAGTACCTGTTGCAGAAATCTGAATGAGGAAAGGGAATTTCTCATTACAGGGAGAAGGCTGCTAGCTTGGTAAATGTAACTCTACCACTGCTTCTGCCACAGAGTGGCTCTATCAGAACACTTAAATGTTTCAAAGATAGATGCTATTTTAGACATCCAACATGCGACACTTGAGTGTAATTTAGGGAGGAATTAGTCACTGTTACAGTAAATGTTACGGATCCACACAGGGAATGAGTGGTACATTCTATGAGGCTAAGAATTCTGGGGAAAAAAAAAAATTAATTCTGGAGGAAAAAAAAAGTAAATATAAGTCTGAAATGGACATTGAGTTATTACACAGTTTAGACTGTAGCTACTCAGTGCTTTGTTCCATAACTGAAGAAATTTTACAACTTCACAGACATACAAATAAATAAAATTCAGCATTTGTGAAGTACCCAGACAGAGTAGCCATGATTGCCACAGAAAGACCCACAAGAAAGATTTCCACAAAATTCTTCAAACACAAAAAACAAGTGGTCATGACAGAAAAAGAACAGCCTTCTATGGACAAGGAATAGATTAAGTGTCACAAAGCGTAAGAGTAAATGGTCAATTCCTGCAATGGAGGAAAGCCACTTAAAAGATTTCCCAAGGATCTGTGATGGATTTCCTGTGGCTAAGGTGAGCAGTAAACATCCAGTTGTTCAAAACAGTACAGACTAAAGATTCATGGAGGAACACCGTAAGACTAAATAGACAGGAGAATAGACACAGGAAAAAGATTTTGGGTTATGATAGTCTCAGGAAAACAAAAGTTTGGTTCTTGATAGTTCTCAAAAAAAATAAATTGAGTGTTAGAAGGACAGGAACCTCATCAAGACATTGTATAAATCTATGTCTCAATCTAACCATGCTTATTCTGAACACTAACTTTTTATTCCCCTTATCACAGAAAGGGTAACAGAACTGGAAAACTTTCATATAAGAACAAAAAAGCTAATCAAAATATGGAATAGCTTTTTCTTCAAGAAGCAAACTAAGGTTTTTCATTCTGGAAAAGAGAATTTTTGAGAGGTCTGACAAATTTACAAAGCTTTAAGTAGCTTCTAAAGAGTGGTGGTATCAAGTAACTGCACACTGTCCCTCCCAGTACAAAAATTAAGAGACGCTGAATTAAGCTCATCCGAGATAGCTTCAGAAAGGACAAGACATGGTTCATCATGTAACTGGTAGTTCACTTAAAGAAACAGCAGCTATTGACAAAGGAGGGTCTGGATTCTGCCTGACTTCATAAAGAAACTGGACATATTCAAAGATGAAAATCTACTTAATAAGGACACAAACCACAACTAACTCAGAATTGCTTGCCCTTAAAAGAGTTGAAAACTTGTAAGATATCAGGTAACAGTTACACATACACTTTTTCTGTTCTTACTCCTCCACAGGCATTCGATTACGGCTATTGTAAAACATGTTGTTGGTCAAAAGAGACATATTTGGACTGACCCAATCTGGCCATTTCTGTGTTCCAATTCTACCTTCAGAAAAGTGTTCAAATAGCAGAAAAGCACATGAGGCAACACCACCTCTGTTTTTTTCCACAACTGTTAACAGCAGCTAATTAAATTACCACCACCCATCCTGTGCAATGAATGACTCATGGGTCCTATGGGCAAAGGAAGAGGGAAAACAAAGCAAATATAAGTAATTAAAGACTACACCAAAACACACATGAAACACAGAAGGCAAATTAGGCAGAATTAACTTGGTTGTACATTTCCCAATCTAGGCTAGCTTGTCTTTGCCACCAGACAATTCTAATGTCTCCTGTGAACAACTCCTGTGAACTTCTAAAATGGCACAGATAAGTTTCTAATAGTTTGGACGTCTTATATATGCATCTTCTGATGGAGAATGCCACTCACACATCAGAATCAATGGAATGGAATATGTGAAGAATCTCACCTGATTCCCTGGAAAGAGACCACTGTGTAAAGCATCAAAGACAGCACTTTAAGCTAAACTGTCTGACCTTGTACTCAAGCAAATACACCAGTACTCAAGCTATGTTTTAGCAGCTAAGCTGGGCAGCCATTCCAGGCAGATCGAAGGTGCATATGACCATAGCTATAGATGTTATTGAACAAGAAGCAATCTTGTCAGTACATTGACAAGGTAGTGTTTTGTCATTGGTATCAGAACATCACACACATACCTGCCACTTACAAAGATACTGCTGTAAAACTTATTCTGCATTTTCTGCATTGGATCATAACCAGAAAGCGATGGCTGATATGTGTAAAAACTGAGCACTGTTTATCAGTACTTGTACCTGTCAAAGAAGAGGTGAGATTATCTCTTTTTTTGTCATACTGGCTTCTTTCCTAGGACAGAATCTTCAGAAGCAGAGAATACTAAACAGGGATGAGTTTCTCAAAAGCCGATTCTGTTTTAGCAGGAAGAGCAAAACACTGATTTCCAAATAAGCTTCTACTCCTGATGGTGGCTGCCAAATGTACAAAGGAGAGTTGAAGTATATACATGTATAGGGCTATGAAATACCATTTGTAGGTTACATTGTGAAAACCTGAAGTTTAATGTCTTCTCTAAAAATGTTTGCTGTTCAGTGCAAATACTTTTTGAATACTTGTATAAATGTTTAATCCTCAAAATGCTAGTAAATTCTTAACTCCAGAACTATATCGCAGCATAACGTTCCACTATGAAAAAAAATGTGCAACATTTATTAAAAAAAAAAAATAAAATCTGAGATCTGCCATCTCCCTGGTTTTTGAAAAAGATGATCCAGGAGCACCTGGTTTATCACCTCTACAAAAGTTACTCATTTTCCTCTGTAATGTCACTACTCTAAAAAAAGGGCCCCAGATTCTGCAGTGGCCTCTGAAATCAGATATTCAGAGACATTTAAAAATTGACAAGTTTTTTGTTTTCAAAGAGAGCTGAAGGTATTTTGTTTCCATAGCATTTTTAGACGAGAGATGGGAAAAGACTTATGTCATGCTTTAGGTAAAGGAGCAACATTTATCTAAGTGTATCACTGTCATCACATTTTTGGCATCCATGTTTGCTTTTTCTAAAGAAAATGCATGGCTAGTAAGCTTTATCCAGTGACAGCAGTCTGCTTTCCTGAATTGTCGTAGTATTGTCACTTCTCAGTTTTCATGTTAAGCTAACATCCTTGAAAGATGTGCACACACGCAACCCCATGGTTCTGGCCTCCACATGTAATTATGTCACTCAGAGTGCATTCATGCTGCACTAGTCAGTTATTTCAAATTCAGTAAGACATGAAGCACTTCATTTTCAGATTTCTCCTTTAGAACCCAGCTAATTTGTTCTCTTTTTAATTGCAACATACCCAATTGGAGGGTTTCATTAACTTTCTGCATTGAAGCACTATCTAGGAAATCTCTGTGTACAGTTTAGACAAGTGAATTGATTTACAACTGAATTTGTTTACATACCAAGACTATGTCAGACCACGTTTTTATAACACTCAATTCAATGTCATCTACAAGAGCCCACTTCCCGTACTAAATTGCAGTTTTCAAATAGTATATTGATATTGTAACTTATGCCACAGTCTGTTCAACTTCTGTGTATCTAATCATTTAGTATCTGCTGAAAGATGAAACAACATTTTAATTTTTATGCCCAGCGTCTGTCAGTCAACAGATTCAATAATATCAAGGAAGCTTTAAAACAAGTATCATTCACAACAGCTAATTAAGTACCTATATTATCCAGGGAACAATTTTCTACCCTTAGATTGCAACAGCTCAGCCACTTCAGGACAAGGGAGTGAATATTTACACCTACATCCAGAAACTGCAGTTGTTTCTCAGTCTCCTGACCTGGAAGAAACAAGCTGCTACTAGCAGTTAAAAGATAAGCAAAGTAACCATTGGCAATGTAAGCCCTTGCCAGACAGTGACACAGGATGAAGAGGACTATTTGAAGACAGAAACATACAAGAGACCAACTAAGTCTGCAATTTTTTTTTTATAAATGCTGTTACGAAGCACAGTTACAGTATCAAAGAGAACACATAATCTTTGGTTCAATTCCCCATGAACTTATGGAAGAAGCTTGAAAACATCCGGAAAAAGAAACTAACAACAGATTTAATAGTTGAATGTCGACTTGGAAACTAAGGGCAAAGAAGGACCACACAGTCTCTAGTATTCAAACCCACACTCCTGGAAAGGAGAAGGCAATCACAAGCATTTTGTCACATAGGAAATCAGTGGTTTCTACTCACTCTCCCAAATTTAGCAGGCTTTTTCTCAGCAGTTTTACATGAAACCATGCACACTGTGAATGGCAATCTCTTCTCAGTTTTAATATGCAAAGACTGCTTTGCAACTGTAGTGTGTTAAGCCCTCAGTCAACATCCACATGGTATAGAAGCATTCAATCGTCATGGACTAGCTCCGTAGAATGTGTTTTTTGTAACCAGTCATGCAGCGCACACAGTGAGCAGCAAGACAACTGAAGCAAACAGCAATTTAACAATACGTGGTATGAAACAGTCAAATTAGCAATGCACAAGCATTAGCCAAAATAATGACTGGAGGTCAGGCAGAAAAACAGATTGTGTTCAGCTGAGTAGTTTGCTTACAAGAAGTATCATCTGGTAAAAATTCATTCTCTGAACAAAGTGCAATTATGCTATAGCTAAAAGATGGAAACCATCGCCAGAGTATTCCAATGCATTAACCTGCGTACCTTTAATTTTAATGTTATTCAAATATTACTAAAAATCAGACCCCAAGACTTCAATTACACTAAATTACTTAAGCCATCAGGAGACTCAATCCAGTGCCACAAACTGACGACTGGCAGTATCAACACCCAAGCTTTTCATTTAGGGCAGGGTAGATAAAATACGTTGCTCAGTGGGCAACCCACCTCCCAGCAGACTGGAAACAAAAGAAGCAACACACCTGGACAGTCTGACCTCAGAAAGAAGCACCTTCTTGAACCCAGATCTACCAGTCAACTCCAGTCATGTGAAACCGAGATCATATAACACTGAGACCACTGTCCACCATTCTCCACATTCCCCCCAATACTTGAGAAAAGGCTACCATAAAACTAACCAAAGCACCTTCTCCAAATCCCACAGATGACCAAATAAATAGCTGAAACACAAATTCCCCCAATCCTTTTTTTGTCTTTTTAATATAAAGCTACAATAATTATCAGATTTAACGGAAAGTTTCTCTGAGGATGCACTTTTCAGCGAGACCTGGACAGGTTGGAGAGTTGGGTGGGGAGAAACTTGATGAAATTCAACAAGGGCAAGTGTAGAGTCTTGCATCTGGGGAAGAACAACCCCAGGTACCAGTACAGGTTGGGGGCTGACCTGCTGGACAGTAGTGAAGGGGAAAGGGACCTGGGGGTCCTGGTGGATAGGAGGATGACCATGAGCCAACAATGTGCCCTTGTGGCCAAGGCCAATGGCATCCTCGGGTGCATTAGAAAGGGTGTGGTTAGTAGGTCAAGAGAGGTTCTCCTCTCCCTCTACTCTGCCTTGGTGAGGCCGCATCTGGAATATTGTGTCCAGTTCTGGGCCCCTCAGTTCAAGAAGGACAGGGAATTGCTTGAAAGAGTCCAGCGCAGAGCCACAAAGATGATTAAGGGAATGGAACATCTCCCTTATGAGGAGAGGCTGAGGGACCTGGGACTCTTTAGCTTGGAGAAGAGGAGACTGAGGGGTGACCTCATCAATGCTTACAAACATGTAAAGGGCGAGTGTCAGGAAGATGGAGCTGGGTTTTTTTCAGTGATGTCCAGTGACAGGACAAGGGGCAATGGGTGTAAACTGGAGCATAGGAGGTTCCGTGTGAACATCAGGAAAAATTTCTTTACTGTGAGAGTGACAGAGCACTGGAATGGGTTGCCCAGGGGGGGTTGTGGAGTCTCCTACATTGGAGATATTCAAGGCCCGCCTGGACAAGTTCCTGTGTGATGTACCCTAGGTTACCCTGCTCTTGCAGGAGGGTTGGACTAGATGATCTTTTGAGGTCCCTTCCAACCCTTGGGATTCTGTGATTATCAGCTACTGAGAACCACAGCCTTAATTTAGGGATTTTCTTACTCACTATAGATCGAAGAAAACCAAACTGCACATTTGAAAAGCTGTGAATAAGAGCTCACAGGAACTTCAGACAGCAGCATGTGAGTATTCAGCACAATTTGATTATAAGGTAAAAAACATTGCTGGTAAACTAATGATTAAGCATTGTGCTGGCTCTTCCCACTTTCAGTGGGAACACAGGACTAGACAGGATCACTGTTGAGTCACTAATTTCCACCTTCCACAAGAGCAGATATCCAAGTAAAGATCTGAGATGGACTATGTCAAACAACCTTGAACACACACTTTATCCTGCTCTGCCATCCCCTGCACATGTTGTGAGCTGCAAGTCATCTCCAAGCTCCCCATAGTAGATTAAAGATTGACAGCATAGAAATGTCTAAGCCAGAAAACCAGCATTTCTCCAGAAAATAACGAGGTGAAACTGCCAATGTTTTGAGCTTGCCCATACCACAACAAATTTTAGAACAACTTTCTCAGTCAGGAAACAGTACAAAAATTAAAAAATAACTTAGGAGCCACAGAGAACTTTAAGAGGAAACATTAGCAAAAAAAAAAAAAAAAAATTTAAAAAAATAAATAAAAGGGGGTAGGGATGCCAATAGCACCAAGCTGTGTGGCTCGGTTGATAACGCTGGAGGGAAGGAATGCCATCCAGAGGGACCTTGACACACTTGTGAGGTGGGCTGATGCCAACCTCATGAGGTTTAACCATGCCAAGTGCAAGGTCCTACACCTGGGTTGGAGCAATCCCAGGCACAGCTACAGGTTGGGCAGAGAAGAGATTCAGAGCAGCCCTGTGGAGAAGGACTTGGGGGTGTTGGTTGATGAGAAAATGAACATGAGCCGGCTTCACTGTGCGCTCACAGCCCAGAAAGCCAACTGTATCCTGGGCTGCATCAAAAGGAGCGTGACCAGCAGGTCGAAGGAGGTGATCCTGCCCCTCTACTCTGCTCTTGTAAGACCTCACCTGGAATATTGTGTGCAGTTCTGGTGTCTTCAACATAAAAAGGACATGGAACTGTTGGAACAAGTCCAGAGAAGGGCCACGAGGATGATCAGGGGACTGGAGCACCTCCCGTATGAAGACAGGCTGAGGAAGATGGGGCTGTTCAGCCTGGAGAAGAGAAGGCTGCGTGAAGACCTCATAGCAGCCTTCCAGTGTCTGAAGGGGGCCTACAAGGATGCTGGGGATGGACTCTTCATTAGGGACTGTAGTGACAGGACAAGGGGTAACGGGTTAAAACTTAAACAGGGGAAGTTTAGATTGGATATAAGGAAGCACTTCTTTCCTGTTAGGGTGGTGAGGCACTGGAATGGGTTGCCCAAGGAATTTGTGGATGCTCCATCCCTGGCAGTATTCAAGGCCAGGTTGGACAAAGCCTCAGGTGACATGGTTTAGTGTGAGGTGTCCCTGCCCATGGCAGGGGGGTTGGAACTAGATGATCTTAAGGTCCTTTCCAACCCTAACTATTCTATGATTCTAGGGAGAGGAGAACATTAAGAAACCTCAAAGAAATTGCTGCTTGCATCTCGCAGACCCTAGACTTGAGACGATAAGCACTAAATTTGTAACAAGTAAAAGTAAAAGAAGCCATCATAGAACAGGCATAAGAAGGAGAAGCACACTCTGGATGAACATTACATACACCTCCTTGGTCTCAGAATCCTCCCCAAAAGTCCCTATATATACACAGAGGGGCAGTAGTGCAGAATGACTTTGATTCACAGACAAAACAGCTTAGCCTGTGTAACAAGAGACCTTTTCCATTTAGACACAGTTCAATAAGTACAAAGCTGATACATATTATGTCATCAATGCAAGAGACTAAGTGAAGCAGAAGCTGAGCCATGGACATGTGTCTGGGGTTTAGCTGTAACAGTTACTATTTTTCTCCTTCCTAGTAGCTGGTGCAGGGCCGTGTTTTAGCTTTAGCCTGAGAATATTGCTAATAATATACCAATGTCTTAGTTGTTCCTTAGTAGCACTTACTCTGATCAATGACTTTTCAGTCTCTCATGCTCTGCCAGTGAGGAGGAGCACATGAAGCCAGGAGGAAATAGAAGTACATCCCTAACACCAAACAAAGCAAATGTAAAAGACAAAGCACAAAGCCCCTACCAGCACTTACAGCAAAGGTGATCTGGCTCCCCTCAGTGATATTCATACATGGAAGAGGTAGGCATTATGAACTAGTCCTGACTAGATGGAGAAACCACGTCTGCTGAGACAAGATTGTCCATGGGAGAAGGCATTAGAGGGGAAATTAGCAAACCTATATGGTTAGCCAAGCATAGTATTGCTGTGAGAACGATCTCAAATTTCACCAGTAAAAGCAAATGGGTGGAAAAAAGAAGCATTAGGTAACTTTAGTTAGTTAAAAAAGAAAAGTTAGTTAACTTCAGAGAATATAAAGCTTACGTGATACAAAAGAATAAAAACATATAATTACTCTTGCATGGTAACACCACTCAAAGTGAGAAACAACTTGACACAAACTATTCTGCTGATAAAAAAAAAAATATGAACAAATAAACAAAACCAACCAAGCTCAAATTCACTTCCAATGTGTTTTAAGTCTGAACACCCCAGTGATTCAAAGCTAGCCTGAACAAAAAGTAACAGCATAATACCAACCAGATTGACAATCGTTTCTTTCCTGCTGTCATACAAAAGTATTTCCAACTCTTCTGTGACAGCCGATCTCAGGTTCTACTTTTTCCTTCAGGTTACATCAACTGTGACTTGCCCTCAAGGTAGGACAGTCACTCTAAGACAAAGATTAAATAGTCAAGCACACAGCTAGAATTAGAAATGGTTTCACATTCTGTCACTGCCTTTAAATCACTGTCTATGGTAGCTTCAAGAAGTATTTCCCTGTTGCTATACATAATGTGCATGTCAGCAAGAGGCACTGACTACTCAGCAGCCACATTTAAACAAAACAAAAATAGTTTTCAAGTTATGAGGTGATATTTGTTACAACAGACAGGCATGCAATTTTGTGAGGAGAATGCTCAATAGACTTGCAGAATGCTCAATAGACTTGCAGTTCACCTGCAGAATAGGAATGTCTAAAAAGACAGAATCTATACAGTTCTTTCATTAACATGGTAGGCATGAGAAGTCTTTACTCCAGTACTTGATCAGCTTCTTGCTAGACCATTCTGAGGATTTTGTGAAGCGTTAATGAAAAATCTTAACAGTTTTTAAGAACAATGCATTTCAAAACCATCAAATTTTAAAAAAAAAAAGGCAACACATGACTTAACAAAGAAATTACACCTTGGAATGAGTGGGTGTAATTCTTTTTGTTTGTTTGTTTTAAATGGCATGAATTCGCCTTAAGCACTGTCCGGAAACTAATGAAAGGGCTGTTTCTAAAAGGAAACTACATTTCTCAACATACAAGAAGCTCTGTGTGAGAAAGCTCCACCAAAATAAGTTTGTATTGAATTATTATTTGTATCTACATCCTGTTTAGCCATTTAGGAAAAAAAGTTTAGTTCATGTTTTGTAGACCCCTTTGTGTAAAGATTTAAAAAGGCTTCTGCTAAAAAAGGGAGGGCCCCGGTACCTATATCCTCCAATTCACACTGTGTGGCAATTCAGAACCTTCAGACTGGGTTTCCCCAACAAAAATAAAGCCATCCTTATTGTTTCCTCATGAAACAGTTGCTTTTAAGCTTTAAGCAAAAGAAATACAAGGGGAACGTTGAACTATAGAAAAAAAATAATCACCATCGAAAGACACAGGACTAAGCACCGAGACCATCTAAAGACCCTTTTGTGGCTCAATTACAGCAGCACTGCACTGAAATTTAATTAAGGCTTGCTTATGCTTTGGATACCTACTTGAAGTGACACCTACCTCAAGATGCTACAGCTTACATTCAGGTGGCTCTTCATCTTCAAGCTAGTTACGCAAGGACAGCACACCCTCTCACACTATCTTACAAAGAAGCTTCCAGCATACACATACGCGGTCTCTCACGATTATGTAATAGGTCTTTTAGAGCCTGAAGCAAACCTAATTAGTCAGGTTAGTCTTCAATAAAATCCATGCTTCTTCTTTACACACATTTCTGAAGGCAAATGTAGTTGGGCTCCTGTCAAAACCAAAATAAGCGTCCAGCCAAAGCACAGCAGGAGATGAAAAGCACAGGTGAGCACAGAAGATCACAGCCAGCATTAAAAGAAATCAACCAGCACAGAAATCAACCAGCACAACTGCAGATTTACACCTATTTCCTGAAACCTGAGGACACAAACTGTTAAAGCTGACCACTTTTATTTCATACCCCATTCTGAGAATCCTGGATAAGGAGCCAAAATGAGTCTGAAGCATTTCTACAGCATAGAAGGTACTACAGATGCACATACTCATCAGATGCAAACTACCATAGGACCTCTCTGACCCCATACATAATTGCTTTTAATTTCATTTATTAATATTCTTGGCTGACCAAGTAGGAGGTCATACACTAGAATAATCCTGTATTTCACCACAAGAAATACATTTTTAAGTACAACTTATATACTATATTTCTGTAAGAGAAGATCAAAACAAGCCTTGGGGAGAAAAAAAACAAAAAAGCACTAGTTCCAAAAAACCACACCAAGACCAACCAACCCTCAAAAATACCACATCATAACTGTGTAGTCCTCACCACACAGAGATGTTTGTTTAAATTATCTCAATCGCATGATCACTGTAAAATGTATTTAATTTTATTAAACCACCATTTTGCTTGCAGGCTTTTTGAAAAAAACATGTAGGACACCGAGTTCTAAAAACATATTTTCTTTCACATTTACAGAGGTACAGAGGTACTTTCACATTACAGAGGTACTTCTAAGACAAAAAGGTGCTCAAATTATCAGATACTTGTCTCGTGACACCACACAGAAAGCAACTGACTCTTCCATGCTTGGGCTTTATTTTATATAAAGATGCAACTCAATTAAATACTATAATATCTATATAATAATAAGTAGATAACAACAGATAATATCTATATAATAATAAATAGATAACAACACAATCTATCTCTATTTTAATTGTATGGTACAGGAACTAGCCCTAAACCAAATTATTTTCAAATGTTGTTCAAAAAAATGGCAATAGAAATCTATTGTCTGGAAATCAGTTTTCATTTCTGTGGTTTTCATTTTTCTGGGTTTGGCTTTTACCCTGTTTTGAGAGTTCATTTCACACCTTCCCCATGTGGAGGGGGAAAAAAAAAAAAAAAAAAAAAGGAAGTGGCTTTTCTTCTTCCTAAAAAACTCACTGCTTCTTCTCTTTCCTCTTGAACTTCATTCCCTTCTGGTTGTTTGCTGGGATCTGTTTTAAGCAATGGAATCACATTAACTTTCCTGAAAAATGCAGCAGTCAAACATTAAATTCACCACATTAAACAGTTTAGAACTGCTGCTCAGAGACTGTATACAGGCATTTCAAAATCAGGAGATTCCGAAACCAGCTGTACAGTCTTTTGTCTCTTAAACACACTGACTCAGCTAGATTTGATGTAGGTCAGCTTTGCCATTTTGATAGCAACAGCGCTGAAAATTACATTCTTTGCCACATACTGCTATTTGCCCCTTCAGTTCACAGGGGAAATCCAAAATTGGTGAGGAAAATCAAGAAGCTGTCCTCCATGAAAAAGTACTAAAATTCTAACAGATGTTAAACTTTCAAACCTAATATAGTTGGTAAGTAGGAGCATATCATTAAATTACAGATAAAGAAAAAAACCTAGAAAACTTGTCTCAATTTTGTAATCTAACATTATGTTAACACAACATTCAGTAATGAAAGTTAGCAAGAACTGTCTGAAGATCAAATAATATCTGGACCATGACCTCTAAAATAAATGCTATTTTTCCTTAGAAACCCACTAATATTTGCATATACCCATGATGTGTTGGTGAAATTTTTCCTATCACAGTCAGAACCTGCATTTGAGATCACTATCACAGCTTCCAACAAGATCAACAAAAAGATGCTTAACTTTTAAGCATCCCAAAGCTATTTGTTTCACACGTTAAAACACCCTTTTTATTCACTGGTTTATCTAACTCACTGGTTTATCTAACAACCTTTTTGACTGCCACCCCTCAGCTTTATTAGTGAACAACACAGTGCTACCAAAAGCTGAAGCAAGGGCAATCTGACTCATCCTTCAAAATATGCAGCTAATTGTTTTTCAAGAAAAATCTGTCTTCTGAAAATACTCGTGTATTTTGGTACACATACAGAGTCTGTGTGTACACAGTATTTTGGTACATTCTGATGGTGATCTGTTTCTTAATCCATATTCTATGGTTTCTAAAGGCACCTGAAAATTTAAAATAGACATTACACTTCATTTATTACATGAATGCAATACAGATGGACAAGACACAGAATTTACTATGAATTTTGCACCTACATTAATATAAACAAGTTTTTTCCCCCAATTGAAATGTGGGTTTGTAAAAGGTATGAGAAACTCCTTAATCAAGTGCCTTTTGGATAAACTCCAAAGCAAACAAACGTGACAGAAGAGAAACTTTCTAGAGTACACATTACGTCTAAACAGAAACTTGCAAATAACAGTAAACAGAAACTGGACACCTCCCGTATGAAGACAGGGTGAGAAAGTTGGGGCTGTTCAGCCTGGAGAAGGCTGCATGGAGACTTCATAGCAGCCTTCCAGTATCTGAAGAGGGCCTATAAGGATGCTGGGGAGGGACTCTTCATTAGGGACTGTAGTGATAGGACAAGGGGTAATGATTCAAATTTAAACAGGGGAGATTTAGGTTAGATATAAGGAAGACGTTCTTTACTGTGAGGATGATGAGGCAATGGAGTGGGTTGCCCAAGGAAATTGTGAATGCTCCATCCCTGGCAGTGTTCAACGCCAGGATGAACAAGGCCTTGAGCAACCTGGGCTAGTGGATGGTGTCCCTGGCCATGGCAGGAATTAGATGATCTTAGGGTCCTTCCAGCTCTGACCATTTTACAATTCTATGATTCTAAGTCTTTCAAGGTATCCTTGATGAAAGAGTGTCTACTCAATAGATGACCCTTATCAAGATATTTAATAAGTTCTGCATGAAAACAATGATCTGCTCTGATGCCTGTTTTATTGAAGTAAATAAGGCAAAAGAAGAAAGGGAAACTACTTAGCAGCACCTCTAAATTGTAACCTGTCACACAAATAACTTCTTGCTCTAGTTTTAACTTTGGGGTTCTGTACAGAATGACCCATGTGTTTATTTACGGAGAGCTGAAAAAGTATATGACCACAAGTTTTTAAATGACAAAGGAACAGACGTTTCTCTCTGTTTGCCCTGTGTACGACAAAGAATCATAGAATGGTCTGGGCTGGAAGTGACCTTAAAAATCATCCAGTTCCAACCCCCCTGCCATGATCAGGGACACCTTCCACTAGACCACATTGCTCAAAGCCCCATCCAACCTGGGGCTTGAAGAGCTTAAACTGTAGCAAGAGAGATTAACAGGAGATACAAGTTAGATCTTAATAAAAAGAGTGTGTAAAAGAAAACAGTTCTGTAGAACAGAAGAGTATTGCTTGTCAAGCTTAGGAAGAGAGTGCTAGAGGACGTTATGACATCTGCTGGGGTATTTTAGAGAACACGTCTGGTCCAAGCTGGTTTTGCTGTAGCTCATCCTGCTTCTGAACTAGGGATGTATTAGATGACGCTCACTCCTTTCAGCCCTCTTTGTCATGATTCTACCACATGAAAATGAAAAGCAGTATCATTTGTGCATCAAGGCAGACTCTGTTTCTGAGGCTTTGTATACTTCACCCATTGGTGCCACAAAATCCTGCATCAGCAACACATTAATCCATTAACTCATCTATTAAGCACTTTTCTTAATTAAGCTTTTCATTAAAAATGAGGCATTTCAACCCTGACACACCCAAAACAGCCATTGAAAAGACCTTTACAGAAAGATCTTCCCTAGCACCCCAAATAACTCTTGCAAAGCTCCACAAAGAATTAAAGCTCACTCTTCAAATAAGGAATCAGTTTTTGGTACAAAATACAGACACTCGCATCAGAAAGTTACCCAAGCTAGTTTAAGAAAAAATACAGCAGTGCTCAGTGGCTAAACAGCAACACAAAATATCTGCAGCAGTTCAACATACTGAGTATGCCACAGTAGAAATTCATATACAACTTCTGTAAATAAAGTTTTAGCACCACATTTACTGACTATACTTCAGTGCAAACAGTGCTGAAAACTATTATTAATGGAACTTGAGGGAAATAGATTCTAGCATACAATTTACCTCAAAATGTCTCATCTGCACACACACCCTTCCATCACCACCTCTCACCCCAGCAAACAAATGGAAAACTTAAAACACTGCTAAAACTGGAGGAAATTAAAAACCAACACTAAGAAACAAGTCTGAGGTACAAAGAAAGTGAGATCTTAGAACAAAAAACATTATTTTTGTTAGTGGCAAGAAGTCTGATCTAACAGAGGAGGATAGGATGAAGTTTAATGACATCAGAGAAGTGAAGAAAACAAACATGATGCTTAAGGGACTATAGAACAGAATGGGAGTACAGAAAATAGATAACGAATAAGTGAACTATGGGATGAAAGAGGACGGTGATGAACATTAGCAGATTACATTGGGGTAATTCCATAAACAGCTGAATCAAAAACAATAAACATGCAGAACCATGAAACGTGCCAGAAACCATGGGCACCACTCATCTCAGGTACAATGAGCGGCATTAAAAAATACACCCCAGAATAAGTCCACAAAGAAACCATCGACCCCTTCACCATGTGGTCATCTGCCAAGAGATTTGCTGCCAACAGACCCGTCAAGTGGTATTTCACCCCCAGACCTGAGATTAGCACGATCAGAGTTGCTGGAGGTGTTGAATCACTATGGTTCAAGCCAAGAAATAACAAGCAGTGGATCAACTGCCAGTTGGACTGCCTCAACTACTGGGGACTCGGACTCTCAATCTTCACCCTGCAAACAGCTGGAGCTGAGGGATATATCTACCAGATCAAATTCACTTACTACGTCCAGTTCAAGGAGTTCACCTGGCCTATCAACAAACCCAGAGGGGGAAAACAGGGCCTTCTGCTGGAAACTCAAAAGGCGATAATCAGAGGAGCTAGAGAAGGAAAATTATCTGTGGGTATTATTAACCACACCCCTGGGATGTGGTGATCACGGAGTTATGCATGTTTCCCAAGCCTGTCCCGAAGGACACACTGGCACAGAATGGTCAGAGATTAAGAGAATTTGGCTTCAGCCCTGTGCTAGCTAGAACTGATAGCTGCAGTCTTGCAGCTCTTGCCATGTGTATTTATCTCAAACAGGTCATGCAGATGTATTTAATACAACTTGGATTGAGGAAGGCCTGTGCACTGCACCACATGCTTCTCTTCAACAAGAAGAAAACAGGAGTACTGATCCTCAAAGAGCAAGAATAATAAGCAAAACTGGTAAGTCACATTTTGGCCTGAGATGCAACATTTATAAAATAACGGCACAACAATTTGTGTTTCTGTGCTCTTAAAGAGGATGTCAAAAGGGCTGAGTGAAACAAGGTGGGTCTAGCACTTTAACTGGCAGCTAAGAAATTAAAGTTGCAAGTTTGGGAAGCCTTGCAAAAAACACTGCTGCAAAGGGAGGTACAAGAGATTTCCCTACATTCATACAGGCAACTGTGACAATACCAGAAAAAGAACTTTTAAAGTCTTTGTTACACCATGCCAGCTGTAAGTAACTCCTACTTTCCAGGACACAAAGATGTCACTTCTTACATCTTACCGGTTTCTGAAAGCCTGTTGCTCAGAATGGCATTTGAAATACTAACACATTTAATTACTCAAAAGCTACCTTTTCAAATGTAAGTATGTATATTTATACACATTTATAGCAGTAGAACCACTGCATGAAGTTACAGTGCCTATTAAACACTATCATTTTCTACTCTTCATAGTACCCAGCAAAATAAATCCATTAAAAATGGGAAGAGTGTGAGCAATTACAGAACAATAAATACAACTAAAACAGCTGGATGCAAATACTGTGAATAGTATTTATTACTGATACTGTTTCTACTTGCAAATCACCTGTTAGTCTTATTTATGTAACTATACAAAGTAGAGGATATGATTACACACAGAGAGCAATGCATGAAAATTTTGCATAATTACAGCAGCACTTTTCAACACAATGCTGAATGGCCCAGCCAGACTCCAGGAATCCTTGCAAATTAACTTGCTTCCTTGCAAACCTCACAGTTATGCACAGTCCCCACCTCTGGACTACAGAACATCAAAGACAAAAAAAATGTCACTTTCACTGAAGAGACATTTCCAGTCTTTTTGCCCCCTCTATAAATCACATGATACAGCTAACTGCTGGACTGTACACTTGCCACTTAGTAAGTTAGCATGCCCTACTACTATCTTTCTGAGTCCACAGTCACAGGGCATATATGTGATTTTTTCATTGGAGATTGTCAGGGTTTTTAATATCTTTACTTTGCAATGTACTTGCAATTTACATTTTAAATTGATTATTCACTTAAAATAATTATTTATTTTTGTAATTAAAGACACTACTTTGCAAACTGTACAAAAAAAGGATGCTCAGCAGACGCCACTAGGAAAATTCCATGCTCACACAATCACTCCTTGCATAACTTGAGTCTACAGGAGTAGTTTATCTTTCATGTAGACCAGCCACTGAAGCGAAACACATCATTTTGCCAGTACTTTCTGTTTTCTGGAAAGACAGCAACACTGAAGATCAGGAATCCTGACTTCCAAAGAGAAGATGCAAAACAGTGTTTATGTACAGGATAACTAACCACACAGCTTTGATAAATACAAACTGAAAGGCAAATTGTCTAAACAGAAAATATTTGAGACTCTTGAAATGAAGATCTGAGTTTTTTTCCCCTAGTCCTCCCTAAAGTTAGTGGTCTGTGGAACACTGCTGTTTTCTAGAACAGGAAGGGGCCACAGACGGCAGAGACTAGTCAAAAGGAATACAACCTAAGTTCATAGAGTCCCTACTTTAGGACAAAGCTCTGTTGCATCCTGCAAGTTTGCCAGACACCTCATTCTGTGCAAAAAACTAACAAATCGCTATCTTGGCAAACCCCACCTTTCTCAGAGAAATCAATCAGCAGCTGTTAGAGGTTGTTGAAGGACTGCAAGTACAGTGTATACCAGTTATTAGCTTGGGAAGTAATGCTGTTGCAGCAGCATGGGTTGGACCAAACTGCTGAGCTCTTTGAACAGACAATGTGGCTCTGGCCGAAAGAAGAGGTTGCTTAGCAATTCCAGGACAGTTTACTTTAACCAATGAACTCTGTGGACAGAAGAGCAGAACTGTATTCTGATCCTCACTCCTAGCCCAGCCTTGATGATTTCCCACTTCACCTGTCTTTACTTGCCCCATGGGGTAGGAAATCACAATTCTTTATTTCAGAAAAGTAGAAAAGCAAGTCACATAGCAAACTATCCACAGCATATCTAACCATTCACATGTGCAGAAGAACTCTTGCATCAGGACATTCTGCCTTCCTCCTGTTCAAGTTGGTAGCAACACACGCCACAACCAGCATGGCTCAAGCAGCTTGACTACAGATTTGCAGCAACAAAGTGGACATCGACCCATCAAATGCAGGTTACTGCCAAAACTCTGTTAGATAGCAAGAACCTTTATTTAAGGCTCAAAGTTGAAAAGATTTGTACCTTTCCTTTCCAGCAGTCTACCCACAGAATATCAACACTGACTGAATGGAATTATCCGCATTTCCCAAAGGGTAGCACATAAAACGATTTTTTCCTGCTGCCCTTTTGTGCCTTTGTTTTGCTGCTCATGTCAAGGACATGACATGGGAAAGGGAGGAGTAGACAGGATATGCTATATGAGCACGAGCACTGTTATTACTTTAACTTAGCATTTTCCAGTGGGAAACCACGTTGAGGAGGGGAAGAGCCTCACAGGAAGCCTTTCATACAGTAAGCCAGGCTGGCTTCTGAACCTTTCCAAATATGCTCCCATGATCACCTCTTATTCCATGACTGCCTTTAGTTACTATCTCAGTTGAATTCTCTTCAGAGGTTCCACTCTACCACTTCATGAATAAATGTTATTGCTATTTTGTTCTATCATCAAATTCCTTACCACACCAGCTGTTTCCAGTCAAACCATTTCATGACATGAATTTTTCGTTATAAACAAACGTAAGTTAATTCAAAGTAAACCAGAGAACTAAAAGCACATTTGCATCGTTTACTATACTCGCTGTATATAAATTATAGTAAGCACAGTCATATAAATGCATCATTTTTTTTCCACATATCACAGCACAAATTCAAGCCAAGAGGCCACTAATACCAAAATATCCATTACTCATTAGTGTCAGGAAGAAGATGCCAACATTGATACAATGCTGCTAGAGTGCATCCCTTTTGCCATACCCACTATCTAAGAACCAGAAAGCTTTACAGAGGGCTTTTCAGTATCCTTATTGTTTTGCTTTCAAATTAGTGTTTCCTAATCATTTACCTACTGATGCCATATTCTGTAATCAAGGAAAACTGTTACTTTCTAATTTCCTAAAAAGGGACAATATTCTCAGGTAGTTTTTTTTCTAACACATACCAGCAAAGGAACAAATTTCCACTAGGTTTTTCTGTATGGTTCTCACCACTGCAAAGGCTTCTATCCTGGTTTGGTTATCCAAAACAGCAAGTAATAGGTAAACTACTTTTCTGCTTATTCCTGGAGTCACATTTAGGGGGTAGCGACAGGAAGGAACTACCCTTGTTCAAAAAAGTTTACTATTACATGTAAACAGTTAAAAAGAAAGATGTCTCAAAGCCTAGTACAGCGTATCAGAGAGCCTTTTAGAGAAGATGTGCAGCCACACAATCATGCACAGTTTCTGAGATGAAGTCCTAAATAGCTATGAAGTGGAAAACATCCCATCATAAAAACTGTCTCACAAGACAACAAGTTCTGGATTATTTTTCCTCTGAAGCTTATGCAGGCTGAACTCTCCATTGCTATTTTACTAGGATTTTTACTTGGTTAAGAAAATTAAATCAGCAATGGAAAGGGAGTTAATGGTATCATGGTAAATTTTGCTACAAGCTGTCATATGCTTGCAATCTCCATAGACACACAGATTCAAGAAGTAATTTATCTGCCTGTTCGCACACTTCCAACTGTCACGTCTGACTCAGACGCTAGTACGGTGGAAAAAGCAGGAACAAGCAGCTGAAATGACTGATACTTCTGCCAGAAGGTGTGAAGAAGCTGCATGAAACACGCAGAGGAAATTGAGGTCTACTTTGGTTGGTTGATTGGCTTTTTAATTCAAGAAGTTTTCATTTAAGTTTACAGTAATGTTTTATTTTAGGACACACATCTTTCAGATTCAGATCTTTACAAATATCTGAACAGTTTTTATATTAACCACCCCTGCTTTTCCACTACCCTCCTCAAGGGTATACACATGTAAGTAATCTCATCTGGTTTAATCCCCCCAAAATGGGTATCATGTCTCTTTCTGCACTCTTGCAAAGATCTGTGGTCTTCCTAGCTCAGGACAACAAAGCTTTATCCTCTTAGTCATGGTGGCTGAAGGCAGCACAGGCTCTTTTGCCATGGGTAACTACATAAACCCTCCCTCCATCTCGTAATCCATACAGGCCTGAAAAACAGGAAGTTTATTTAATGGAGTAGTACAGCTGAAGTAATGGGTGCTCAAGAGTGGAACTGATAAGCAGCTGGATAACAGACTAACAATTGAGATGTCTGTAGTCCAAAGGACTAAGAGCCTTTGCAACGTACTTGCAGCACTATACAATGAGGACATGCAGAACAGGAAGCGTCCAGGTAATACTGTACAAACCAAACACATGGTGATGGGACTGTCATTTGAGAGACTGTTTAGCTTTTGGATAAAAATCAATCAAAACAACAAAAAGTCTATTAAGTCTGCAAAACAGGATACAGTAGAAAGCACACAAGACACAAGGAATTAATTAAATAGAAAATATGAATTAGAATTTTGCTTATTGACCTCAGTAAGGAGCACCATACTTGCTAGCTACCAGACATTCGCATACCTGAGCAGCAAATCCAGTAACCAAGTTACATGACTGAGCATGAGCAGGGCACAGTGGGGAAGGAGAAACTATCACTCTGTGCTTCCTCATAGCTCCCACTTCAGCAGATCTCTCCCTTTACTTTGACACCAAAGTTGTCCAAACCCACTCTCCAGTCAGACCACCTGAAAACTCACCTTTCTAATGACAAGCATTTTTATATAAGCAAGCACTCCCAGCACCTAGCACTTTCCTAAAGGAACTATTTTATTTTTGAAATGGGATGCATGTCCTGCCTCTACACTGTGGCCACAGTAGTGCATCTGTGGAGGCTCTTAAGTCTACTCATCATCCTCCTTGCTTTTCTTCCTTAAATACCAACAGTCAATGAAATCAGTTTCTCACAGCATTTTCATAAATAAAGCTAACTCTTTATATTTTGTTATTTAAAATGTTTGATGAAATTCAATATTATGCTGCCCAAAAGGTCACAATATTAGTTATCCAATTATCACTATAACTGCAGCTACCACAACTTCGCAGTGCACTGCAGCATACACACCACACTTAGCTATTTTAAACTAAAACAGAAAGGGTGTCTTTTGCTATACATTATACTTGCTTATACATGATTCTGCAACATGCATACATTTATACTTGGACATAGAATCATAGAATAGTTAGGGTTGGAAAGGACCTTAAGATCATCAAGTTCCAACCCCCTGCTATGACAACTCTCAAATTAAACTGGACAACTTGTTATAGCCTTCTAAAGAGTTGACAGGTGGTTTGCGTACCTTGCAGCCATTAAAACCTCATACTGTAACTCTCTCTGATCCTTCAAGATAAGCAGACTCTTATCACATAGGAATTTGGAGAAAATCTTCCCAAGGAACTTAAATACCACAGGAAAACATGCCTTTGACTGTGGAAACAGCAGATTCATCCATGAGGATTTTGTCAATATTGCCCAAATCTGTTATTATCTGCCATTTAGAAAATAGTCTTTCAGCTATTGAAAATAGGATGCAGTCAAATGTCATGGGAAAAAAAAAAAAAAACACAAACCTCAAGCAGTTACTAAGTCCTACCTGAACTAAATTCTAAGACTAAAAGCAAAAATTAATCTTTGCAATGCTGTCATCAACAGTTAATGGTGGTACCTAGTGCTCATCACCTACAATTTTGACTGTACAGCCTAATAAAACAGTAAGTGGTATGTGCCAGACTTCCTCCTTAAAAGTATTAGCAGAAGAAGCAGCACTCCCACTCCAAAAGCTTCAGGATTTGAAGCGTGATTTGAGCAACAGTGTCTTACACGTTGTGTAATCCAAGCTTACACAATGAATTTCTACAAAATACCCTATTTGTCTAACTGTTCTCATTATTAACTGGAACAAATGAAAGCAGGAAAAGGGAAAAAAAAAAACAACCAAAATCCAACACCTAAAACAAACAACTTAGTACATTTGGGACATATGTTTGAAGTAAACCTCATACATCTTTTAAATAATTTAATTATGTTTGGTAAATTCAACTTAACAGCATTTCGCAAATATTAAAGTACTTCAGACAAAGCTTAGAACAATTATGACATTATTCAAACATCATGGATATTTAAATGTGTACAAACCCTTCAATTACAGTAGGCCAGAACTAATATACATGACTTCTGAACTTTCTTACAGCTTAAGTGGTTAACTGAATTTTTCTTTACCTGTTTAATTAAAGAAAAGAATACTTTTTCTACCCTAGTACTCGTAAGTCTTTGAGAGGACAAAACCATGCTGTAGCCTGTTTATGTAAACTGATACGACAAATCCCTTTTGCTAACTGCATTACTTAATCCTGATGGATTGCAAAAAGTTAAGTAACTTCTTTTAACTCAAATGGCATTAACACTAACAAAAATTATTTAGTTAGTTAAAACATTGTCTTACCGTGTAAATCCCAATTCTACAAACAGCAAATGACAGCTGGATACATTCAGACATAGTCTAAAGAAATTAAAATAGAGATATTACCAATAATGCTATTTACTACAAATTAGGTTTTTTCCCCATCTCTCCCCTTTCCCTTGAAAGCACCACCTAAGGCTATATTTCTTTATTTTTCTTCTGTAAGTGTGTATTAAACAAGCTGAAAAAAATCCCATATAAATCCAGATTATGCAGATACTTACTACCTTTCTATACAGAAGCAGCTGCCAACACCATCATACCTTCTAATTCAGTATTTCACTACAGGCCTCAAGCTACCTAATGCTCCCCAGAATGCCTGTATACAACATTAACATTTTGCATGCAAGCTTTCAGTTCCATTTATTTTTATCTACTTGGGTTTAAAAACAACCTGCAAAAGACATTTTAATAGGGTAATGTGCTTTTGGCTTCTTAGAGGACTGTAAAGAGCTTCCACGTTTAAATATTACCATTTTTCTCTCTTATCATCATTCAAATTCTCTTCCTCTATTTACCAAAATAACATGTATTATTTAATATCCCCACATTTCTGAAATCATACTCCTTTAGTTTTCTGAAATTTTTATGTTCAAAAGAGAGCTCTCTACTGTCCTGAATATTTTATTTAAACTGATCTTACAGCTGTGAATAAGCATATTAAAAGCTTTTACCCTCAACTTGCTCAACTTCCAATCTGTTGTGATTCCACAATTCTATGTCTTCTGCGGTCACACAGAGAGGCTGAGGATGGACTATGAATTTCTGATGAAACAGATGAAAAACACCTTCTTTAAATAGCACAAAGAAGCCAGAAAGTAAATGCAGCTCCCCAACACCTACTGTAGGCTTGCCTTTTTTATATACAGTACAATAAACCAGGCTTACAATGATTTATTCAGATGAATGGAGGAATTACTTTAAATAAGGTATTTGAGAAGTCACTGTAGGAAAAAATTAAAGCAATCAAGTGGAATGTTTTTACTGCATGTGTAACAAGTTCACACATCATCTACATGTATTTTAAGATATTGAAGGTGAACTGCTGGATGTTACAGACTTCAAATAGGATCAGTGAATTATTTTTTTTTTGGCCTCTGCTTTCTAACCTCCTCCTCTCAAAAGCCTGCAACTGAAATACCCATTTAATTAGAATTGTGATTTAAAAGCTTAAAAGAGAAGTCATGAGTGCTAAAAAAAATGTGTAGCAACATTTTTCATTAGCTGAAATTGTTAAATTTTAAATGAGTAGTATTTCACCAAACTGTCTGAAAGTCAAAAAGCACAGCACAAAAACCTGAAAGCAAACCTCAACAGCATGGTTGATTTTCTTTTCTTACTGGAAGTGAACTAGAATATTCTTACTGACAAGGAAATGCTGCTTCAAAGCACCATTTAAATTGCCAGGACGGATTCTTTTCAGCTTTCAGAACAAACATCCAATTCTACAACTTGTGCTCTAAGTTTCCCACAGAAAAAAAAAAAAAAAAAAAAGCACAGAAAAACAGGAGTAAGACCGACTTTGAGAAATCCTACGTTACACAAAGTGGTGGGGGTGGGGTTATAAACCATACTCATACCCCTCCTGAGAGTATTTGCAGAGCTTGTTCCAAAGGTTCTAGGGATGGATGACTTCCCTCAGCAATCTCGTCTAGTGCTTCATTACCCTCCCAACTAGAAAGTTTTCTAATGTTTAACCTGAGTCTGCTGCAATTTAAGCTCATACTGAAACACAGGGTGATACATACAGTAATCTGTATTTTCAGGAGCCTGACGTATTCTATGCTGATGGCAGACTCAACTTTATATATAAAGTAAAAGATTATTTCAGGTTGCAAGGGAAGTAAACATGCAGCAGCAGCAAAGCATTGCAATTTCTCAATGTATATAGTTTGCTTTTATTCTAGACAAATACAGCATTATACATTGTTTTCCTTTTTTTAAGTTTTGCTCAGTACTTCCAGGCTATACATTCATGGGAGAACTTAGCTGCAGTTCAAATTCTCCAGCAAGCACCAGTGGACCCTTGCTTCAGTAGAATAAAGCACATCTATGCTACCTTACTTATCTGTTGTTGGTTTTGTTAATGTTTTGAAACCAATAAGCTATTAGAAGGGATGAATTCTAAAATTATTATCTCCCCTTCCTACTGCCACAAATAGTGCCATTGAATGCTTCCCCTAATCATTTCCCAATGAAATATTAAGCTAATCCCTTCCCCAAGCCTCCAAGATGATGCTTATGATCTGCAGTCTGTACCATTAAAAAAAGCTCATTAATTCCAATGCTGTTATCAACTTCTCTCTTATATTCACGTCTTCTCCCCCCCTCCCCCCCAAAAAAATTTACATTCCCCTCAATATTATTTCAGTTTAATCACTGAAAAAGCATCAGGATTGGATTTAAATAATTAGTTGCTTAGTGATGCTGTCCTACAGACTATCACTTCTCTCACTGAATTACAATGTATCTGATAATATGTTGCTACACTGGGAATTTATTCTTCATACTTTCATTACTTTGGTTTTGCATCTCATTCGGGACTATACAATTGGGCAACAAAACAATTGTTGGAGAATTTTCATTTCATTTACTTACAGTTCATTGTTGCTTTCTGAAAGGATTTTACATGGCAAGCATGAAAGTAAAAGAAAAAAATAATGTAAAAATATTCCTACAAATATTACAAAAGAAAGATACCTTTTTGATACAATTCTACAAACACTTATTCTTAAGAGATGTCACTTAGTATGTCTAAAGTGAACAGAAGAGTCATCAGGTCAAATACGTCTAACAAGCATGCATCTATGCCATTAGGTACACTTCTTCTGAGGCAAAACCTTACAAACATTAAATAATTTCTCCAGCTGGAAACTGAACTCACAGCTAACATACATATTTGCCCAAAACTTTGTTATTTCAACCACGTTTTAAAAACATGACTGTTCATAATGACCTAGAAAGATGTCTGCCTTGCAACTGTGGAACCTATTATTCACAAGTGTTTGTTCTGTCCTTTTTTTCAAGCAGTCAGCTATGAGTACAAACCAATTTCAGTATTTGGCATTTAAAAAAAAAATCTGGCAGCTGACACAGGCACACACTAATCTGCAACTGCACAAATTAATTGTTTTAATAGCTGTATCTTCAGCAAATATTACCCTACCTGTAATATTTACAAGAGAGAAAGCATTGAAGAGATTAATTAGAGCACATTTCGTAACTTCAAAGCTGCAATCACCAAGTTGAAAGCAGTAGTCTCAAGAAACTTGGTGGGCAAAAGGGGAGTAGGGATCCTTATCAGCTTCTGTTAAGAGACACCTGACAGAACTGCAGGAGCTGGTATCCTCAACTCTGCCAATCAACATATACTCACCTTGACCTCAGCTTGCTTTGCCACAATCCAAAATAAATTACAGTCCTAAGTATAGTTCCAAGACTACAAAGGCAGAAAGCAGTACGAGAAAAGGAAGTTGTTTTTTTTTCCAGTGATATGTTTCTTCAGTAAAATAAAGATTAAGATGCCCTCCTGCTCATTTATAAAGAGGCAGTCCACTCCAGTAATCACTTGGAATTATCGGACCTTCCAGGCAAAAGCCTTTCCACCCCCATTTTTATCTGCATCTTTTTCAGTACATAAGAAATGTGAAAATTAGCAATAAGAATGTAAATAATATGCAGATTTTATGGTACTTATACGTATGGAGCCTGGAAGAAATACTCAGTGCTTGAGTTTTTCAGAACATGTAGGTACCCAAAAGCACACACAACTGTGCTATAGTACAGGTGGCAGGAACTTCAACCAGAACTACTGCTTGCTAAGCTTGTGGCGTACTCCAAGTAGTAACTCAAAGGCTTCTCTTTCTGCATAAGATGTTATTAATGGAATGTGTTAGAGGGCTGTGATATTTCTAATTTAAACTCCCTGAATTCTTTTTTAATACAGCTGTCAGTGGTAAAAGACACAAAATATTTTCATATTCTCCTTCAATGCTGAATAATTAGATTTTTAAAATGCCAACCTTCTTGTACATAATCATTAGAAAAAAAGAAATCTGAGTTTAAAGACTAGAAGAAACTGGTGATGATGGAAAGGCAATGATATGTGAACAGTAAGTAGGACTGGATCCAAGAATCCACTTGTCATCGGAAAAAGTAATGAAGTGGATGCACCAGAGAACAATGCTCTCCCCTCTTTTAGGCAATATTCTTACTAGAAAAGTTTTCCATGACTGTTTCCAGGACAACAATGATTCAAAGAGCGAAAGATGCAGATTAGACAATACAAAATTAACAGCTGCAAGAACGGCATAGAGATTTCTCAAGAATTCTGGTCCTTTTTTCCTGTCCTGCTGAAACCTGAAATTAGGCAAGTTTCTAGTCAAGATAGAGCACTGAGAGATCACTCACTGTAGAGTGCATCATCACTCTGCATTCTACATAGGCTGCCAATTCAGCTTCAGGTTCACTCGGTGTTGTGGGCCTTACATATAAAGTTATGAACTGGTTAAGATATAAATGCTGGAAGGCCAGTAGCCTATTGCTCATATGTCAAGGCAGCACCTCCAAGCAGAAGGAATCCTTCAGCTACATGTCCCTGGAGCAGATTAAGTGTGTTCATAAATCCCTCTGAATTAAAAAGTCTCGCCTCCTGTGCAGTCAATGCAATTCTGCTTACACTGGGGAGCACTCCTGGACCCAGTCCAGAATATCTCCATTTTCTAACTGTAATTTCCTGTACTGGAACTAGATCTAGCTGTCTCCTCAGCGAGGAGGCATGGACACGTTTAGCATACAGCATAACCACCAGGACATACAGGGAACCATATACCTCATGGACACATCCTCAAGTTCCAGCTGTCACAGCTTCAGAACCTCCACAAGCCTATCCTCACACCTGGACATCAAGTTTAATACCCCTTACAAAGGACCTGCCTCACAAGAAACTACAAATTCACAGTCTACTTATTTTGGCTTCCGTAAGGTTAGTGCACAAATGAAACGCAGAATGCAACTATGCCCATGTGAAAAAAAACAGTTCCTGGATTGTAACTGTCATCAAGTTCTTCTACTGGGAGAAATGACTTATTGCCTATTTACCCTCTCTTTATGATTTCAAAGATGTCTATAATACTGACTTCACACACCATTCAGCTGTCTCTTCTTCAGACTGAAGGGCTATTACTATTTAATCCCTCCTTGTATGGAAGCAGTTGTTTTCTTTCAATTACTGTGTCATCCTTCTCTTTTTCTTTTTTGCTTCTACAATACTCCTTCCGAGATGATGCAACCAGAAATGTCGCATTTAAGACAACAGCAAACCTTACATATAAGCAGTGCAAAAATCAGATTTTTCTTTCTTTTTTGTTCCTAGTACTCTACACTTGTTGACAGATGTCTGGGTTGAGATGACATTTTAAAAAAGGATCCTCTTTCCCTTTCCTGAGCACTCATGGTATTTTAGGGCCTATTCATTCATCTGTATTGCCATGTGACTTCTACTACAAATATATGCAACATTGCATTTATCAAAACTGAATTTCACCTGCCATTTTATTACCAGTATCAGAAGGGATATGTTTTTTTTTTTTTTCCCAGGTTCAAGATGCATTCTTAACGTCTCTGCATCAGCCCATCCAAAGCATATGCAGTTTATACAACTAAATACAAACATGAATTTCCCTTGTAATCTTTGCATTCTCTTGTTCCTTTTATTCACTGCCAGAGCAGAGCTATCAAATCTCCTTTATGAAACTTACTATTGACAGTTTAAAGTATGATTACTTCATTTTTAACTGCTTCAAAGTTTTTTGTCTCTATTAGAGCCAAAATCACAGAAGAAAAGACTAGGCAGTAGTTGCCATACAGGCTAATAAAATGTAGAAAAAAGATGCTTCTTCCATCCAAAAGTTCCAAGTCATAACAAGAAAAAAAAAAAAAAAAGAAAATCTGCAAATTTATTTCCCCTATATGAACAGTTACTGCTGGCTCCTGCATGCCATCCTGCTTCCCCTGACTCTCCAACGCCAACAGTTAATGTGGTCCTGTGAAATTTTTTTCTTCTACAGATGCACCAAAACATACACCTTAAAAGCAAAGCATCATACAATGGTTCACGTTCTTCCTGCTGTTTGTCTTCATAGGCAACAAAGCTAAAGAGCAGGACTGCATCTAAACATACGAGGGCTTGTCAGCTAGACTCCCTGCTTTGTGTCTCTTCCTCAGATGGCAGGAAGCTACTTACATGCTCATGTTGGCAACTGATATAGTCACCTTACCAGGCTGTCAGTGAGACAAAAGAAAAGTTCTGTACTCTGAAGAGCTACCGAATGAGATGGGCCAATCTCTTATTCAATTGCAAATACCCTATTTACATCCCCAAGGACTATTACACAGTCAGACACCTGGCACTTGAGAAAGTTTTGCTGCACATACAGTGAAAAAAAACAAAGCCAACATACTCCAGAGTATCATAAGCCAAAACCCAAACAATCACAAGATTTTAAGTACTGCATATGGGTTTTTTTCCTTATGGCTTTTCAGCTGTTTGGACTCACACTTGTGCTTTTAAGTTTGAAACTAAAAATGCCTCTTTTATTAATGGAAAGTTGATATTCTCATATAATCACAAAACTTCAGAACTCAGTTTAAGAGAATAAACATCACAAGCTGGCAGTATTAAAAAACATGAGCTGATGATACTGACAACAAGCCAGAAATGGTAATCAGCATGGGGTATTAGGAGGAATATTCTGTCCTTACAAAATGTAGATTTCTTCCCTCATTAAAAGCTTTCATTTCTAATCTTTTGTGAAATTCATCACTTTATTGCCTCAAGCTTGGAGGTCTAATTGAAGAACTTCAGGAGCAGCATACTGCAGAGCAACATGGGACCCAACACATATTGAACCTGGGACTAATTCACACAGACATTATAGGGCTATTCTCATTTTTAGAAACTGGCACATTTTTTTGATGTAATGACATCTACCAGTCTAATGCAATCCTTATCATGGAAAAGGCAAAATGGCAAAGTAATTTGATTTTAAATGTGCTAATTCGCTTGTTTCTTCAGCGCATGTATCTGAAGAATGACATTTCTGGCACTGTGATACTGCTGTGACTTCACAGAATCTTGTGTTGGAAATCATATTAAGGCATTCTTTCGTGTTTCAAAGGAAGCTGTATCAAGTTTCACTGCTGGTAACAGCCACCCTTGAATCAAAAGTTTAACTGGGGAATTCAATAACTGTTCCTATTACAGGATGAGCAAATGCAGCATTTGACTTTTATCTTCTGCAAAGGAACTGCACACTTCTGCTCACTGATCTACATTCTGCCAGGTAACTTCCAGTGACTTAAGTCACCAATATTTTTTTTGCCCTTTCTGTATGGCTGATTACATCTTTCATTCAGCAACACTGTTTGCAATACTGGCTAGGTAGACTCTACCAAGGAGAAGGATTTGTTTTCCAAAGGACCTCTCTTCCAGGTCTTCAGCCAGATCAGGTTCTTGAACTCCCAAACTTACTTAAACCAGAAGCATGCCCATTCAGGTGAGGTCACCTCCCAGAATTGATTCCATTTGCCATTCCCAGTTGATTTAGATTTGAATGTTATGTTTCTTTGAGCTGAAATACTGATAGGAACCTAGTCACAACAACTTCTTTTGGTGAGGGTCTCTGAAATTGTTTTGAGTTTCTTCCTACATTACTATGCTGACACAGAAAGTAATCAGAAGCAGCAGCACTCTCACCTTCAGATGAAGTGAGCCTGGCTAGGTATACAGTACCATGTAATCCAGCATATCAAGAGCTGGTGCTGAAGACCAAGTATTCATGCTATGTACTTTTGACTAGTTCTGATCTGGTCCTGGGGACTGAAAACCTGTTAGCTGAGCGCTTCTTCCAGTGAGGTTTCAACTGAAAAAATACCAAGTTCATGTGATCTCTGATTACACGGCAGTAAAAACCTACCTACAGTAAGGAGACTTGGATCCACTTCAAAAATTCACATCTGATCCAAACACTAACACAGTTGCTTGCGTCCTATACAGTAGCTGATCTTACATGTCTTAGCTGTTTTCTTTCCTGCATTCAGCTACATCTTTACTTTGAAACAACTGCCAGACTCCACATCCTTGTACCTAATCAGATTCCCAAACCAAAAGAGGCATATTATCTTAACATGTAGGGCACTTGTGCCCAGCAGAAGGCGTAGTTTCAAGGATGTTACAGCTAATAGATGAGCCAACAGACAGCCTCAAGAATCCTTATTATATGACAAAAGACAAAATCCATATAATGAGAGGACTGTTTAGCAAACGATAAAGAGGACAAGGCTATAAAGACTTTTGTTTCCCATGTTGCAGGATATATATCAAAAAACTATCTGTGCCTCAGCAGAAAAATCCAGGTTCCTAGTATGGATCTTCCCCTATATTCCCTTGTTCAAAGAAGAGCAGCTACTTATTTACAAAGTTTCAGTGAAGTAGTTCAAACCTTTAAACAGATGCCTCCATAACACCATTTATAGTGTAAGAAAGAATGTTTTCTGTGGCCTGCAGATACCAAACAATGGAACAGGCAGCAAGAGCAATGGAAAGATGGGATCTGAAGTAGATCAGAATCATTAAGTGATCGTGTTTTATTCTGTATTACACTTCCCAAATCAAACCTGTCCAACTAAATTAAGGGGTCCAACTAAACAAAAGGGAAGGTCTTAAAGGTAAGCTGTTCAAGAAAGAGAAGTTGCAGAGAAATTTTTTTTTTTTTTAATTATTTTAACATCACCTAGTATTTCTAAGAACATCACAGCTTGGTATATGCAACTTTCCCCTGTCAAGCAAGACTTTGCCTGAGTATTAACTATCCAGAACTTGAGGTCAAGACCATTCAGAAACCAAGAAACTCTGGAGTCACTTCAAGGCCTATTCATCTAAAATTTGAAAACTTGGTTCAATTTACTGAAATACTACTCAAATTTTAGCTTCTGTGTGCACATATGCAGAAGTAGAATGTTCATAACAGCTAAAAAACGTACAAAGAACTGAAAAAACCCCAAACTTGTTATATGTAAAAAACAACCCCCAACAAAGCAATAAGGCTTCTACTGCACTAGGAGAGCATGCTCTTGAATTTGCAATATCCATATTCATGCTTAACTTTCAAGGGGGGGGGGGTAAAAGGAATCACTAAAGTTGATGCAGTTGTTCACATGAGAAGTGTCACCTTCATTTTCAGGTTGGAATATACTCTTCATTATCTGCCCAAGAAGCATTCTTACATACAACTAAGATACAATGTAGTATAGAATACAACCTAAGATAAGCTATCGCATTAAAAATGCTCAATATACAAAATTAAACAGGTTATCAAATTTATCTGACAAACTCTTACAGGGCTATGTAAGACCTCTTCTTTTTTTGTGAAGTCACACAGATGCAAATTTCTGTATCACCCTCTAGCACAGGTTTTAAAAGCTCTATACAGGTCAGGCTGGTACATGCAGCAATTCAATGTAAGATCCTTATCTAATACAGAGGATGCCACTGAGAAAGTATATTGTGAAAGTCTACTCAGCAGCTTAAAAATTACATTGCAAGTATCACGTACAAAAAACTGAAGCATTGCTATTGTTTCCCCACAAGTTCCCCAAGCAAAAATTCTAGGATTGGTCATATGCCATGCTTTTCACAAGATGCATCATGCTGTAATTTCTTAAATTAAGCATAGTCTACTGAACATAAGCCAGCCAATACAAGTCTATGTATACACTATAAGCCTTTCGACACAATGCAGCAAGAAGGAAGCAGAAGAAGGCTGCATATACATCACTGGATTATGTAGTCACAAAACCCGACAAATGTACATTGATGCAGCTCTGTTCATGTACTTATTTTAAAGGAGTTAACTCCAATACAAAGAGAATAAACTGTATGAGTAAAAGGTGTGTCTAAATGAGCGAAGATGCATTCTTTTCTAGAGGCTGAACCTGGATTAGCTATGTTGATCAAATAGAAAAAAAAAAAAACAAACACCACCACACCACACAAAAAAAACCCACACCACTCCTAACACTGTAATTATATCAATACAAAAATAAAACAGGCAGCAGACTCAAGAGCCTGTTTTAGCTATTAAAGATATGAAGGCTAGCGCTACTATTCTGTTACAATGCAAAACCAGACCAGAGCACTGCAGAAGATACCCAGTTTTAATACCAGTTCTAATATCAAATGGCATTAGCCATAAATCAGGTATCACACTGTAAGTGGAAGAAGGCATACACATGTTCTGGTTATCTACCCATACAAGCTTCAGGACCATAGTCCAAGCTGGATCCAAATGACTTGGCTTTGAGCAAGTTTTGAACATTTTCAATAACTTGCTGCTATTTGTTGATGCTGCAGATGTTCAGGTTTCCTGGGATCAGCTCCTTAAAGGAGAAAAATGTACCATCAGTGTGGGCCCCATTCAGGAAAAATCAGAACAATCTTCTTATGGAAGTCTGGGAAGAGCTGGCTGGGGGCAGACCTCTTGTCAAGAAAGAATGACTCCTGAGTCTGCTGCAGCAAACCTGATCTCAGCTATCATAAATTCCTTCCAGCAAACTCTCTCACTCAGCCCCGCTGCTAACCAAAACTTTGTATAATGCTCTGTCAAGGGACTACTGCAGCCACAAACAAGTGCATTCTTTGCCCTGCTGTAAGCTTCACACTAAAGGCAGGGTGCCTGCAGGCTGCAACACAGGTCCCCAAATTGAGGAACCAGAAAAGGAACCTTCTGTTTAAGTTTTGAAGCCCATATAGTGCAAGATCCCAACATAAACACATAAAACACAAAATTCCCCAATGTGCATCTTTTGCTACTACTGTTCAGAAAATAACAAGGCAGTTGATCTCTATCTATAGGTTAAAATCCATACTACAGCTGCAAGTCTTGCACAAATAAAGAGTAGGCCCATCTTTACAGTAGGACAGACTGTGGCAACAGCTTGGAGCTCTGGGATGAAAGTGGGTGGTAGACAAGTAGTGCCTAACCCACCGCTGTCAACTTGTTTTGTCGGAGCAGACTTTCAACCAGAGGTGCTTGAACACACTCCTCATTACCAAGAAGAGCCATTCCATTTACCACCATTAACAGAGAAAGGTGAAGGAGGACCAATAATCTGCATTTGGTGAAGATGAGGACTGGAAGAAGTCCCATGCACAAATACACAAGAAAATAACTGAACTGTCAAACAGAATTTGTCTTCTTTTCAAGTAATACACAGATGCAAAAAAATAAAAACTTTCCTGTTTTTTCCTCCTGTTGCCAGTTATGACAAGTATTCCAAAGACCAAGGATTCCTGATATGTAAGTATGGAAACCCCAGTAACAAGCGCTGGTCATTGACAGATGAAGGCATCTTGGCCTGTCCTGGCCCATCAGTGGACCAGAATCCTGCTTAAACTATTATCCCCAACCTGTGGCTTTCACATCTACAAAAAAAAAATAACTTGGCTGATCTGTAACAACTTCTGCATCAAATTACTCCTTTATGTCTCCCATGGTGTCGTAACAATCACTGCAGGAGTGATGAGACCTTGAAAGTCTCTCTTCAGAGATAATTCTCTATACAACAGGGCATTAAGCAAGAATTTATGACCACTTAGGATATTGTTATCCTGAAGATTCACTTTTTTGAGAGATGCCACCAAAGAAGGCCACAGAACAGACAAGAAGAAAACGATCAACTGGAGAAAAAGAGTAAGGGAAAAAAAAAATAAATGTAGAGCTCTTTAATCCCCTCCTCCCTTTAGTTAATACAAAAACATGCTCTCATTTTCCAAGGCTTATTAAATTTATTGTTCCCGAAGTGACTGGCTTTCTACGCAACTGCCTGCAGCAGTCACAAAGGTTAACGCAAGAATTTCAAGAAGTACAGGATGGCCAGTTTCATCTGGATATAAGTTTATAAAGGAAAAAAATATAAGAAACAGCTCCAGGCTCTCAAGGAGCTACGAGGCTGCCCCTGGCACACATGTTTATTATCAGTATTTCATTAACCAGGTTCTTAAAGAGAAGACTACCTACCATTTGTGCCACACAGGACTTATTTTCTATTCTCTCTCTGCTATTCCAATTCAGAAAGCAAAGCCTAAAACTTTTTTTTTTTTTTAATAAAGCTGAATAACCCAAAATAAATCTAAGCTATATGAGCACAAGAACAATATTTAAGTGAATGTTTATGTCTGGTTTAGTTATTTTCATTCTCAGTGAAGGAAAAGTCAGCCACTGTATGCAGCTCTGATCTCAGTATGGCAAATCTTCAATCCACTAAAAAGAGCATCACCAGAGATTTTGTTGACTGGCTGATGAACCTCTCTTGAAAGCCTACACCCATGCACATCTCATGTGGAGACATCAGAAAGGCTGAGTCAAGTTTATGACTTCAAATGCTTCCTGACTGGTCGCATCAGACACCATCAGCAAACAGGGATGGACAGCCAGAAGAGACCTACACCATATTGCCCGAGCTGACTCTTCAAAGCCTTCAAAAATGAAGGAGGGGGCATAGTTCATAGAGTAGTGCTCAAAGCAGCAAAACTTGAGAGATGGGATGTACCCATTACGCTCTCGCGCTGTTAAGTGGAAAACCCCAGGTCAGTAGTTACAGTACTACAATCAAGTCGTGACTAGGTGTGCCACAGGGTTCACTTAACCGACTGTGAACACTAACCACGACCCCAGCCTGAAGTGCGCGCCCGCGATACGATCTCTCGCAGGCGAATAAAGCCAATACCCATTAAAGAGCAATAAACGTTACCCCTGAATACCAGATGCCCGGGCGCAGGGCTGCTCTCGCCCGGGGTGACAATTTAGTTCATTCAACCGTACCCTAAGCTCATGTATTTAGGAAAAACACAGCGACCCGGGTCACGGCTTTAGCATCCTAATAGCGGCCAAATGAGCGGGGCGGCAGCACGCTCCAGCGGCACCCTGCCGGTTCACCGCCCTTTAACAGCCCCCGGGCCCGGGGAGGCAGCGCACCCGGAGCCCGGCTGTCCCCCGCCCCACCTGCCCCTCTTCCCCGCCGGGGTCGCCGTCTTGGCTGCTGCGCGCTCCGTAAGATGTCCGACGGGCCGGCGGCGGGGGGCGCCCCGCTCCCGTGGGGGAACCTACCAGGTAATCCATGTACCGGGTGGCGCCGGGCGCCGCGCTGCCGAGCAGGTCTCCGGGGCCGCGGCTGACAGCGGTGCTGTGCCACTGCGAGCCCCCGCCGTCACGGGGAGCGGCGCTTCCTGCCGCCTGCCTCGACGGCGCGGGGGGCTCGGCCGCAGCCGCCAGGTGCGGGGCTGGAGCCGGCTGTGCCGCGGGCGCGCGAAGGGTCCGGTGCCGGCGGCGCTGTCAGAGCCACCCGGTACCGCTGCCCGCTCCCTTCCCCGCCTCACCGCGCCGCGCAGCAGCAGCCCTGCGCGCGGGGGAAGGGGGGGGCAAGGAGGGGGAGGGGCGCGAGGGGGGAGGGGCGGGCGGCGGGGCGCGCGGCGGGGAGCTCGGAGCGGGGGGGAGGGACGGGACAGCCGCGGCACAGCCAACCCCAGACCGGCGCCCGCCAGCAGCGCCAGGCCCCGCCCCGCGCGGCGTCGCTGTCAGCTGATCGCACACGTGGGGCGCGAGGAGGACGCTCTTAAAGGCGAAGGCGCCCAGCGGTGCGGCGGCAGGGGTTTGTTGTGTTCCGTCGCCCCGCGCGGTTCGCCCTCAGCTCCCGGAGCGGACGGGTTTCGTTCCCCGGTCAGAGGGGCTCCAGCGGGGTGCGGGGGCTGCAGAGCGGGCCGTTGCGGGACAAGGACAGGGGCCGGGGGGTGTGGCGCTCGGGGAGTCCCGCTGCAAGGAGGGCACCCCGGGAGACAGGGCTTTCCACCCCCAGTAGGGAGCGAGCAGGTTTGCGAGTGCTTGCTCCGGAGGGCAGGGACAGGAGTTGTGTTATTAACCTCAGTACCGGAGGCTCTTGTCAGGAGGGGCCGAGGTAGCCCGACCTCGGAACGAAGTTACTTCTGAGAGGTTGGAGGTAGGCAGGTAAGAAGCTGATCGTTCTCTTGCAGCGTAGTTCACCCCCGCCACGGGAAGCAGCGCTTTGTGTCTGCTACTGCCGGCCGACCCCTGGGCTTTCACCAAAACTGGCGATGTTAGCGTAACACCTGTCTCGGTGGAGAACCAGAAGGAAAGACGTCTTGGGGAGAGATTCAGGCTGGGTCTGAGGAAAATATTCTTTACAATGAGGGTGGTGAGGCGCTGGCACAAGTTGTCCAGAGAAGCTGTTGATGTGCCATCCCTGGAGATATTTAAGGCCATGCTGGATGTTGTTCTGGCCACCCTGACCTAGTTGAAGATGTCCCTGCATATTGGAACTAGATGACCTTTGAAGGTCCCTTGCAATCCAAACTATTCTGTGATTTTATGAAACTCCTCAGTATGGGATAGGAAATCAGGAAAGGCAGTATCGAGTGAGGTAATTGAAAGAAAAAACAGTGCAATAAAAAGGATTGCTAAAGTACATAAAGAACAAAGAGGAAAGGACAAGTAAATGAGGATCCAAGGGCAAATGGGAATGTGTATTTGTGAGGATATCAGTAAGCAGTTGGCCTCAACGTATTCAACTGGAATGGGGGAAGAGTGATTATAGTTGCTGCACTGATTTTTGTAAGGAAGGCAGGCCTGTTGCAAACAGGCTCAGTTACAACATCCCGTCAGTGTCAGGGAGTGTTGGTAGCGCATCCCCCCCCTCTGCCCCAATAGCAGGTACTTTTTATCAATGGATAATTCCTTTTATTCATGTGTCTAGTCTAGTAAAAACTTGCTTCCTTTGACCCTCCTTACTTTACTTTGGGAATCAATGCCAAGTACGCCTGCATAACAGATTAATTTTAACTTATACTTCAAATCATTAAGAAATTTGCTAATTTTAGTATCTCAGTAGCTAAGGGGTGGAAGGAGGGCTACAGGCTTTGCCTTTCCTGCTATTCAGTACTCTGTTTTCTGTATACTCACAGCCTTTGCTGGCAACCTTCTGCTGATCACAAGATGTCCTTTTGACAGTGGGAATTGTAGGGTGAACAGAGGTGGCTAAAGTTCACCTCTTGATAATGTAACAAAGGAGCTGCAAAAAAAAAACTGATTTTGTTGTTGTTCTGTCATTGTGTGTATTTTAATATTTTGTAGTGCTTTCCCCTTAACTTTTAAAACCCTTTATTTCTTCTTTTTAGCAGCAGTAATACATTACTTTTGAGATTGCTGCCTTTAAACGCTGCTGTAAATGACAGGTGGCTGGAAGAGAATCCAAAGGACACCATCAAGAACAAGCAGAGATTTCCGATGTGTTTCCTGTGAGAGTAATGGGAAAGGACTGGGAATTATTTCTTCTAGAGCTGATTGAGGGGAAAATAGAATCCATATGTAGAGAGTTACTGCAGAGAGGATGTCCTGATGGGAAGAGAAGTGGTTGGGTTGCATTGCAACAAGGGATATTCAGGTGAAACACTGGAAAACACATTAATGGGAAAGATAATCTAGTGTAGACAGCAAGAGCAAAAGCAGTAGTATTTCTGAGAGTGGTCATCAGTTACATAAACATTTCTCAGGTGTCGTTTAGTTAGCACTGGTTTAGATCTAGAGAAAATGAACTAAAAGACCCTTTTATTCTATGACAGTCTGAAAGATCTGATTATGAAGATGCAGTGTGTTTATACATGCAAAGAAAAATGCTTAATCCCAAATGACTGTTTTGTCCTGGGCTGAACCCAGGACACCATGTGATTATCTTTTTAGTTTATAAATAAATCCTCATGAGATGAATAGAACATCAGTTAACAAGATCAGAAAAATTTTTATGTATACACTGCAAATCCTACAGACTTGATTGACAGAGAAACCAAGCCTAAGCTTATACATGAGTCGTCAGTTCACTATAAATACATGAGTCTTTTAGCCATTATGTAGCCTTATGGCACATTAATTTTATGAAGTGAAGATGAACATTGAGCAATAGTAAAATGCACGTAGAATACAAGTCCTGTAACACATGCCTTCTGGGATACGTAGCAGTCATCAAGTTGCTGAGATTTTTGTTGCAAGACCTGTATCTAAAAGGAAGTTCAGTTTTATGTTGGAATATATGTATAGAATACAGTGTTAGCTATCTTCCAAAATAGTCAGCAGGAGCTAACATGGCAAGATGGAAGGAAAAAGCTCAAAGTATTTTGATGGGGCAAAACTTCATGTGATGCCTAATAAGTCTGGTCCCAGAAAGTAAAGTGAGCTTCTTTACAGAAGTGCAATTGTATCTTCAGTTAAATGCTGTTGCAAAAAATTATTTCTCTAAAACTTGTATGAAAAATAAACAATCTTGGACTCAGGCTTTGACCCTGAGAAGTGCTGAGCACCACATTTTAATCATCTATTGTTTATGTCTGTGCAACTTAATAATGAGTTTGAGCATTAGTGTATGATTGCCATCTGCTAAATTCAGTGATCTATGGAACTAGCAGTCAGCAAACTTTGAAGGTGGAATTGATATAAAATACATTTGTTCATTAGTAGATATAGCAAAATGGGAATTTAAAATTTAAATACTAATGAATATATGTATTTCCAAATGTATCTGAATGGAGTTAGTGGTTTTTTTTCAGAATTGTGTAGTCAGCTGTATAGATGCAAGTTGTTCAGAAGCATTATCTTGTATATCTATTAGTCATGCCACTTTAGTTTCTGGTCTTATTAGTTAAATAGATTCTGGCAAAGATAATACTTGTTTAGAAGTCCTGCCGAAAGCATATTATTCATTCAGTAGCAATATATATATGAACAGTATGGCCGGTGTTCCTGCATCATGGTTTGAATGACCTGAACACTACATGTTTTATAAAAGGTGCCTTAAAGCAAAGAAGCCTAACAGCGTATCAGTCACCAAGACAATCTAAAACAATTTGCCACATCAAAATAATTTCATTCGTTAAGAGAACAAAGTGTGTGGTGTGTTTGTTCTGCCCTTGTTCCCTTCATCCTGCCCAGTTAATAACTGTTTGTGAAAGGCTGACTAATGTTTATTAGCAAGAAGGTAGTTGTACTACTACTACACAGTTTTTACTGATACAGGGTGCCCAGATAGCTCAGTTTAAGAAGCTTAATTACTTGGGGGGGGGGGGGGGGGGGGGGGGGGGGGGGGGGCTGGGGGGAATGCCCTTAAAATCAAGACTGAGATACTGATAAAGCATTCTGTATCTCTAAAAGCACTGAAGGACATTATGTTATTCACACAGCATTATGTTTCAACATTAGTTTTCCATAGAGCAAAGTTGTTACAGAGGGCATACACAAAGTCGTATCTTGGCAAATCATAGGATAGTTAGTAGCAGGAAATCAAGAACATTATAACATGTAGCTTCATGTTAATACCATGTACTTACTCCGGAATGACAAGACCTGTAGAGAGAAAAGCCTCACGTGAACATAGGGATCTCTTTGACTCAGGAAATTAATGTACTCCTAAATGATACAAAATCCCTTTTATTGGGTGTGGCTAGAAATTTAGAATTGGATGCCTTAAAAGACACAAATTGTGGTTAGTTCTAAGAGACAAATGATGCGATAAAAGTCTCTGACTTCACTGCCAGAACAGGCAAGAAGTTGGAGGCAAGAAGTAAGACTCGTTAGTTTTCTTACGTTCAGCAGCTGGAAAACTAATTTTAAAAAGTATTTGAATGGTCTAATGATAATAGATTTCTAAGTATAAATTTTAACAGTAAATGGCCAATTATGACAAAGCGTATTTCCTAGAAAGATCCAGAAGGGCATAAAAATGAAAAAAAAAAAAAAATGGACACAGAAATCAAAGATTGGGTTTTTGACAAGGAAAGTTTAATTATTAAATGGAGACTAAGAGCAGTCAGCAGTTGTATTTGCAGCTCTAATTTCAGTGACTTGGAGCCTGCTGTTAAACAATCTCCTGTAGCTGTTACTGGGGAAAGGGAGATACTGCTCTGTGTAAATAAAACTTGAAGCAATTTGCAACTCTGATACCTTGACAAACGTCAATGTGCAGAGATACTACAGGCAAAGGTGTACGAGCACTGTGGGTGAGGCAAGACGGCTCAGTCAAAAAAGTCTTTCTTCTTTCTCTGTGCTCTAATGCTTTGCTACCTTCTGGCATTATGGTCACCATGTTTGCTACGGTTAGGTATTTTTCCTACAAAAGAACAAACTCATGAATACAAAAGCAAGAAAGCAGATTTTGACAAGGATTTTTCACCTGTTTTCTTCCCTTTTCTTGTTTCCTGAACCATTTGTCAGTCATTTAGGTAACCTTTCTGGCAAAATAACAACAGGCAGTCTAAAAGTAAATGGGGGGGGGGGGGGGGGGGCCGGGAGGGCAAAAGCAGAAACCAGTTTCTGACTCTAATTACACCGACATAAATTTAGTATACTTTTAACGAATACTTTAAACCTGTGGGATATGAATAAATTAATTGTAATATTACAGTTGGTTTAATTCAGGGTATTTATTCTGTGCACCAAAAATGTTGCTGTTGGTAAAGTAATGCAAGAAGATCTGCATGAAGAAATTTGAATACATTAGTCAGTCAATTATATTGCCAAAAAAAAATGGAAAATATGTATGATATTTATCAATTTCTATGTTACCCCAGCCAAAGTTGGTACTGCTGTACACTCATTTTTCATTTCATGACTCTTCAATGAAACAGTCCCACAGCAACAGAAGCAGTAGTTAAGAGTCTTAGCCCTAAACCAGCAACTTTGTTTGAATTATTAGCAGAGTTTGAGAAATAATCACAGATAAGGAATCCCCCTTGGTTCTGTATTTTAGTAACTGTGGAATCTGCAAGCCCTAGGTTTAGAGCTTCTCATACACACTTAACAGAGCATTTGACTCTGCTTGGTTTCTTTTTTTGTGGGATGTAGAAAGTAGTGTTTTCCTGTGGCAAGGTGATGTGAAGATTTTTTTAAGAAAAGTTCACAGTTGTGGTCTGAATTAACCCTCTACTGCTTAGGACACTGTGAAAGTACCTTCAGGAGATGGATTAGAAGTTGTACCTTCATGTCCCTGCTGAGAATCAGAGAGGAGGCAAACTCTTAAGAAATCTAGTCCTGCTCCACATGATGTCTGGGTTTCTGGGATGAGCTGAACCTTTGAATTTTCGTGACTTCAGTGTGGTACGTTTTATGAGGATTACAGTTGCAACTGAAGTTGTAATACATGTGCTTCTAGTATGAATGTTGTTCAGAATATTCAAATATTTATCCCTCATGTTCATATTTTGCCTTCTTACTGAATAAGTAAATAGAAGCAATAGAGTTATACTATGTTCTTTGCTCCAGTGTTAACATGCGAATACATGTTTTCTTTTGTTTTTGACCACATGATGAGGAGTCTGGCAAGCCAGAATTAAACTTGTGTTCCAAATTTACCACTAAAAATGTTAGGCACAGTATTCTGTCTCTTTCAAACTACAAAATGGCCTGGGTTTGGATCTAGTTCTTAAAGCCTTCCACCTTCCATTTTGGTCTTAGAAAATTCTTATTTTCAGAAATTCCTAAAGCATAGTCTTGTGAAGGTGTGGGAAAAAATATGCTACTACATTAGTAAAAGACAATATAGTTTATGACCTACATAATTAGTCTGTTGTGCTGGAAATGAACAATGCCCATCTTGCAGGTCTGCCTGGCCAGAGAGGAAGGTGGTGCCTTAAGTAAAGCTGAGCAGAGACCTGGAATATGGGTCTGACTGTTGCCAGCATCAGTCTTTCTCTTCATTCTAAAAAAGCAAGATTAAACAATGGCATGTATAAATGGGTGAGAAGAAATACGAAGGCTCAAAACAAAGGACAGAACAGATAATTCTGAAACAAAAGAAACTGCATTTTTTTCTCATGATCTTGTGTTTCATATTTATATTCAACATGTTAAACCATCTTATAGAGTTCAGCTTTGTGTCTTCCGTAACTGTCATGTCTTCCCAAGTCAGTGAGTACAAACCTTAGCAGCTAAATTTTGCCTGTTGTCTAAATACAACATATGTTAAGAATAAGTTTAGCTAAACATTATACCTATCAGCAGAAATTACCATTTCATCTGTCACTGGGAATAATGAGCTCCAACCAGATGCAGTCTCAGTGAAGGTTTTTCTACACTTTAACTTTGTTTCTGAATCTTAAATTAAAAACAAAATGCCTTTTAGCACAAAAAGGATAAAATAAATGCTCAAAATGAGTAAGAAATAATTTATTGGTATGGATATACCTTTATGGCAGAAATGAAGCTAGGTTTTAACCTCGTTTAGGTAGTGTGTTAAGAAGAGAAAGGACAAGTTTTTAAAGCATACCTTAGAGTTTGAACTCCAGTTACCAGTTCACACAAAAGTAATTCTTGTACTTTTATTCATGTTAGCTAAATTAAGCTATGCACGCATGTAAACACAAGTTATAATTAAACCTGCATTTTACTATGTGACATATCCTTAGGAGCTCTCTTTAGTTTAAACCATATCCTAAGTCCTACTGACTGAAGTGTGTTTAAATGCTTTGCTGCACATTCCTGATGAATTACTGTATGTAAGTAATGATAAGGCATACGTATCAACATACAGCTGAAAAAGGATTAAAACCCAATATCAGAATAAGATCCTGGAAGCAAAATCTGAGGTATAGGTATCAGTGCCTCAAGAAATGACAACAAGCCTTGAACAAAAACAATCCAAAAGGAGACTCCTATGTCAGTCAGACGTATTTACCAGAAGGATTGTTATTCAGCCACCTTTTGAAGAAAAGGAGGAGGGAGTAGGTCATATCAACTGCAGATCATTTTAAATGATACCTATTTAGTTGAAAAGCAGGAAATGTGGGCGAATATGCTAATTCTTGAGAGAAAAAAAGAAAAAAGAAAGATGTAGTAAGAAGATACTGTGAATTAAAAGAAGACTCCAGGGAGACATTAAAGCAGCCTTCCAGTACCTAAAGGGGACTACAAGAAATCTGGAGACGGACTTTTTACAAGGACATGTAGGGATAGGACAAGGGGGAGCAGCTTTAAGGTGAAAGAGGGGAGATTCAGATTTTTTAAGAAAATACTGTTTCCTGTGAGGGTGCTGAGGCACTGACCCAGGTTGCCCAGAGAAGCTGTGGCTGCCCCATCACTGGCAGTGTTCAAGGCCAGGTTGCATGGGGTTTTGAGCATCCTGGTCTACTGGAAGGAGTACTTGCCCTTGGCAATGGTGGGAACTAGATGATTTTTAAGGTCCCTCCCAACCCAAACCATCCTATGATTCATATGATTCTAGGCAAATCCTATCTCTCCAAAGGGTTTGTTTCAGCTGTAACTATTCTGAGGCATTTTGTGATGTTTCTGTAGGTACAGCGCTATACATCCAAGGTAATAAAAGTTTAAGCAATGATACACAAAAAGAATCCAGATAAATCAACCTATGCTCCTCCCACTAGGACAACAGATGTATTTTTAAGCTGGAAACTTGGGGGAAAAAAGAAAAAACAACAAAAAACAGTGCTCTGCTGGAAAATGTGTCTGAAAGAAGGAAAGCAAATATGTGTTACAAAGTGGTGTTTCTTTTTCAGCTCCACTAATCCCTTGTACTGGGGCTATTAAGTAAATAACTTGCGGTTTCAAATCACCCAGCTGTGTCCATGGTTTCCAAAACCAGGTCACATATATGAGTCTAAAGGGCATCTGTACGGGAGGAGTGACATGAACTGAAGATAACCCAAATGGTTTTAAGCACCACGCCTTCTTGATTTGGGCAAATCAAACCACCTCCACTTTCACATGAACTGCTCTTATAAAGATAACACATGGAATATATCATTGGAGGTATTCAAGACTGGTTGAATTACTTTCTCCATAAAAAGAGACTGTTTTGGTTGACTGCAAGCTACTTTCCAAATGCTGTAATTCATACAGAGAAATTTCAATACTGGGCCCACTTATGTGGTAAAGTAGGATAGATTATGTCAAAACAAGTTTACCTATTGTCTTTCCTGAGGTTATGATAAGTAACTAAGGTTGAACACAGCAGGCTGTTTGTCATGGTTTAAGCCCAGCCAGTAACTCAGAACCATTCAGTTGCTTGGTCACCCCACCCCGAGTGGGATGGGGAGGAGAATCACAATTATGTAAACCCCAGGGGTTGAGATAAGAACAGTCCAATAACGTATAACACAAAACCACTACTGCTACTACTAATAATAATAATGAAAGTAACAAGGGGAGAGAATATAAAACTAAAAGGGGAAAGGGAAAAAAAGCAATAAACACAAGTAATGCATAGTACAATTGTTCACCACCTGCCAACCAATACCCAGCCCAATCCAAGCAGCAGTCTACCCTTCTGGGTAACTGCCCCCAGTTTATATACTGAGCATGATGTGCTGTGGTATGGAACACCCCTTTGGCTAGTTTGGGTCTTTTCTCTGCGCTCTCCTGGCTTCTCATGCTCCTCCTCACTGGCAGAGCATGAAAGACTGGGAAGTCCTTATTGGGGTAAACATTACTTAGCAATAATTAAAAACATCAGTGTGTTATCAGCATTGTTCTCAGACTACAGTCAGAACACAGCACTGTGCCAGCTACTAGGAAGGAGAAAAATAGCTGTTACAGCTGAATCCAGGACACTTCAAAATACCACCTTATAAAGGTTTATTCAGCATTTCTGTGAGGGTGGTGAGGCACAGGTTGCCCAAAGAAGTGGTAAATGCTCCATCCCTGGCAGTGCTCCAGGCCAGGCTGGATGGAGTCTTGGGCAACATGGTCTAGTGTGAAGTGTCTCTGCCCATGCAGGGGGTTGGAACTAGGTGATCTTAAGGTCCCTTCCAACCCAAACCTTTCTATGATACTGTATGCTTACGTATGTGCTTCAATTACCAGTTATTTCTTTTTAACTTCAAAAGACCTTAGTTCAAATGTTTATAAAAGCAGAGTATTAAGTAGATTTTTCTGAATTTAAAGGTGGAGTCTTCTTTTCTTACTTCAACTCCTCTTCAAAATCCTCAGGTCAATTTCTCAATATCTATGTCACAGATTTTTAAGAAACTGTTCTTAAACTAGTGTGAATGGTAATGAGAAGGGAGCACCATGCCAAATGGATGATCTTCATAGTGAGAATGGTTGCCCATTCTGAAATCACATGCAGAAAGGTACTTGAAAACATAAACAGTATTTGCATGCATTATTTTAATCTTCAGCATGATTTTTTGTGTATTATATCAATAATGAGAACATCTTCTCCTTGGAAGACTGGACCCTCTGTCTCAGGGAGAGTAGAAAAGCCTATACTGGTCTTTACAAAGAGCCCATTTGTGTTCCCAATAAAACACTGCACTCAACAGGAAGAAGACACAGGCTATCTGACCTCCATATAAAGAGTTTTGTTCAGAGGTTTTTCAGATAATTGAACTATATTTTCCATAGGCCTTATGCACATATTTTTACATCTAGGCAGACTTGAAAGAAAAACATAGTTCTTGAATTCCTAGCTGCCTGGAATTTGCATACTCTTGAGTGCTCTGAGCTATGCTGTGCCATGTGTGTGCACTCTGGTAGTGCATACCCCATCCATGGCCAAGAGGGAAATGTAAAGCAAATGAGTGCAGTAGCTTAGATGTGTTGTTCCAATCAAAACTAAATTGCAGAAGGAAATGAGGTGGTGTTATCACTTGTCGCATAGCTATCACATCAATCAAAAGATATTGTGAGGTGGACTGATGCCAACCTCATGAAGTTTAACCATGCCAAGTGCAAGGTCCTACACCTGGGTCAGAGCAATCCCAGGCACAGGTTGGGCAGAGAAGAGATTCAGAGCAGCCCTGTGGAGAAGGATTTGGGGGTGCTGGTCGACGAGGAAATGAACATGAGCCGGCTGCAGTGTGCGCTCGCAGCCCACAAAGCCAACTGTATCCTGGGCTGCATCAAAAGGAGCGTGACCAGCAGGTCAAAGGAGGTGATCCTGCCCCTCTACTCTGCTCTCGTGTGATTCGGAGAAAACTCCAGGGACAAATTTGCCAACAAAGTTTTCAAGCTGACAAGCAGGTATTCTTTATCGCGGCGCCGGGAGACATGGGGGATAGCCCCTCCTAACGTGTGTCTCCCCACTTGCCACACAAGCCGTCCTCTTATAGCCACCGGGCATACATACATATTCATGAGGCTACGTATGGATTACATCATTTTCCAGAAAGTTCCCCGCATGCATACAGAATTGTGGGGGTTGTCTCTGAGGGTCGTTTACTTCTTCCAACAATCTTCATCACTTCTGACAGCCTTTGGAGCATGCACAGTAGGTGTTCATACCATAGTTGGTTCGTTAGCACCAGAGACATAATAATCCTCCTGTCCTCCTACTTATCAGTTAGTTTAACTGTAGCCCATCCTGGACACCTGCCATTCCTAGATACTCCTTATCCCTGTGTCCTGTTCTTCTAGACTGTTTTTCTTAAATCTATGTCAACTATAACGATTTATCTTGTACAAGAATTCTCAGTATGTTCTCTAGCTGTACTCTATTTTTTTTCTATGTATCATGCACTTCAGTAATTTTCCATTGCTACTGTTACAAAGCCATGAAACTTAACATTACTTAAAACTGATTCTAAAGGTTTATATATTCCATTTTGTAATTTTGTGCCCCCACCCCTTGTCTCATGTGAGACCTCACCTGGAGTATTGTGTGCAGTTCTGGTGTCCTCAACATAAAAAGGACATGGAACTGTTGGAACAAGTCCAGAGAAGGGCCACGAGGATGATCAGGGGACTGGAGCACCTCCCGTATGAAGACAGGCTGAGGAAGTTGGGGCTGTTCAGCCTGGAGAAGAGAAGGCTGCATGGAGACCTCATAGCAGCCTTCCAGTACCTGAAGGGGGCCTATAGGGATGCCGGGGAGAGACTCTTCATTAGGGACTGTAGTGACAGGGCAAGGGGTAACGGGTTAAAACTTAAACAGGGAAGTTTAGATTGGATATAAGAAGGAAATTCTTTCCTGTGAGGGTGGTGAGGCACTGGAGTAGGTTGCCCAGGGAGGTTGTGAATGCTCCATCCCTGGCGGTGTTCAAGACCAGGTTGGACAAAGCCTTGGGTGATATGGTTTAGTGTGAGGTGTCCCTGCCCATGGCAGGGGGGTTGGAACTAGATGATCTTAAGGTCCTTTCCAACCCTAACGATTCTATGATTCTGTATGTTTTGAACTTTGAAGTTGACCATGTACCTGATGTATTTATGGAAAACATATTTTATCTTTGAACTTGGACTAAGTTAGCATGTCGAGATCTGACACTGTTTCTCTCTCCATGGGAGGTTTTTTAATGAGAGACAACAAAACACCATCTGTTGGGAGACAGGCAGCTGACCCTGAAATTCTGTCACCCTGACAGCACTCTCAACTGTATTGTGTTCCCTGCCCAGAAGATCCTCCCAGTAATGCTGTTCCCCAGTCACTGGAAGCTGCTGTCCAAGAGTCAGAACAGATCATAACAGACCACACAGTGACTTCTGTACCCTTTAAACATAGTAAAATGGCAACAGATAGGTACTGGAATAAAGTGTGATACATAGGGGTTGTGCCTGTTTAAACCCATGGGTTTATACAATTCCACAGGAGGAATACAATTAGCTCTCAGGCCAGAGCAGGAACCTGGAGGGAGTCAGAGAGAGGATTTTATGAAGTCTCAGAAGCTTAAGATTGATCTGTAATAAAAAGAAATCAGTATCAGGTTCTGCTGTGGTGAGGAAAAGAAGCAGCAAGTATATTTGGGGTTTTATTACTTAGATCTGGTTGAATGCAGGTAAAGAGAAACTGGGAATGAGTTTAGGGAGTTTGAGTGGGAAGGATGACTGGAAAAAGTCAGGTCTGTGGAAACCAGTGGGATTATAGGAGGAGAAAGATGAGGGAAGTTCTGGGGCTTCGGGGAGTCTCACACTAGTCCTCATGCCTGCCCATGACGGATACAAGACACATCCTTCTGCCTCCCCCACTTCCCAGTAGCCTCTCCTTCCATCCACAATCCCTCCCATTTTAAAGCCCAAAGGCCTCTTCTTTCTTATTCCTCCTACTGAATGGCTGTCAGCTCCCACCCTCCCCAGGGGAAGCATTCACCCGACTCTGGACAGGGCAGGGCAGAGACAGCCAAAAGTAAGCAAGCAGGTTGTTGCCAGCTCACACATGTAACAGCCCACACTTCACACACTCCACCTTCACCCCAACAAGATCTTGCAAAACAGACAGCAAGGTTACATACTGCTGTTTACTTTGGCTCTGACTGGAAGTTAAGCTTGACAATTGCCACTGGTATTGGTATTGGTATTGGTATTGGTATTGGTATTGGTATTGGTGAGAAAAGCTTCCACAGATTTCAGCTGATGTCCAGAGTAAAAATTGGTTTGTTAGCAAGCCTCTTTTTCCCTTGGGTGTTCAAAGGAAGGCTGAGGAAGCCTTTTGCCACTGCTACTTTTGCAAAGATGTTTGGATGCTGATGGTACTTGTACGGCAGTTTTAAGATGCTTCTGTTAGCTGCTAGAATACACAACAGCATATACATTGTTTATGTTCTTTATTGCTTCCTGCAGAATAAAATTTTAAAGACATTTTTCTTTGCCTCCCAAACCAGGCAAAATAATAGGGTAAAACGCGTAGAATCCTTTGTGGAAAAACAGAGTATAGCAAGAGTTAGCAGTAGTAAAGGACATTCTTGACTGAACCAGCTGTACAGCATTACACTATTTAAACAACTTATTTCTGCTTATGCATACTGTGTAAAATTAGGTGTAGAAAACTCCCTAGTGTATTAACTATGACATTTGGACTTCTTAAGTGTGTGAAACATACATAACCTTTTGTTCATACAAAAGCACAGACTAAGGCTTATTGCTATTTCATGAACAATTGCTTCTTTGCCCTGGAGAACAGAAGGTGGTCACTGGCAGAGAAGTATTCAGTCTGGAAAGAACAGAGTGTGCTCTGGTGCCACTGGTTTGGTTTTACTGGAAAGATGTATCAAATTAATAGATATGTTAATTAACAGTTACAGTAAAATGCGGACTTGCCCTTACTATGGCCAAGGGCATATCTATGTTAACTGCTTCTGTCTGAGATAGTCACAATTAGTCACTCTATTTAAAAACACAGTGTATTAAAAAGTTCATTTAGTATTTTCTAACCAACGGGACTCAAAGGGATAATGTAGGTGCCAAACAGCTGATTTTAAATACCAGCAAGGAGCCCTAAAAATGTTGTTCTGCTCATGCGCACAAGCAGGTTGTCCTGAATCAGGGTATCTCTCAGCACTCCTCACCAATGCCCCTCACTTTTCAGGCTCTATTAACCCCCTTTGGAACTGAGGATGAGGAAATTTGTGACTAGATTTCTGACATTAAAAGGGTCTCTTCTGACAGGATTTCTGCAGTAGGTCTGCCCCTTTAAATATTCATTAAGACTTGCAGAGACTCAGGAATGAGATCAGTTCCATATACTTTGTAGTAAATTGTAATTACAAACTAAGAATAGGCAGAATGCGCATTTCTTTTATAGTCTCCTTGTTTTATACAAACCGTAAATAACTACCTACTATTTCACGTTACTGTTTACAGGAAACTGCAAGTATATAGTTAAGACAGAAAATCATGGGGTTTATGCCAACTATGCTACAGTAATCCTGGATAAAACACACTCCTTTGTTGTACACTGTTCAGATTGTGGCCACACTGTCTTAGCTATATTTCCCTGCAAACCAGATACTACTTACGTTGTTGTACTTAAGCATACACACTCAGCTGTCCTGTTTTTTAACTGAAGACTGAAACAAAGAAAGCCTTTTGCCAACACTTGCTCTCAATGCTATTTTACTATATCAAGACTTGCCCTTAAATACAAATATCCAAAGTTTTCATAAAGATAGTTAAAATGATAGATCTACATTTTTAACAAACTTTTTTTATCTTTGCCAGGTCTTCTATCGTATAATGTAAATTTCTTTAGGTGACGGTGAGGAGCGTGAACATCTCCGTCTAGGAGTTAATGCTATAAGAAGCATCACTGCTGCCTGCCGATATGCACTATAGGAGTTTTGACTTCAGTGAGTGTGAAAATTGTGTACTCCCAGTTAGCTCTTCTGATTCCCTTGCCTGTCCCAGAAAAACATCAAGAGAACCTGAAAAGTTACAAGAAGAAAGGAACGAACATGGGGCTTGTGCATACTCTTTGGCAAGATTGCAATCTGAAGAGGTAGTAAATTTTTGACCATTTAGTTCAAAGACATAAACAGACTTGTGTTGACTTTAACTTTGAATTAAGTCCTGAACTCCTGTAAATTTTTATTAGCCAATGAGGTAGAGTCTAGGATTTTCTAGTACTTACAGTCTACGATATTTAGTAGGAGCCTGCATAAACCAAGAGAAAATCTATGCTTCAGATCCTAGTTTTCAAGGATAAATCACTCATAAATTAATGATCTTCGAAAGATCTTTTTCTTTCCAGATTCAATTTGTAAACAAGACAAACAAAAACAGGAACTAAAACCACAAATAAAACAAAACCCAAAGACACCCCACCAGCAAGGAAATTCTTGCAGTCATCAAGAGTATTCTAGGAGGTGAACAAGACTTCTAAGCATCTCCCACATCTCGATGCAATGAAAACTACTAGAGAAGAACAGGAAAAGCTTTATATCTCCTGTGACAGAAAACGAGCCAATAGAGCATGGGCTTAAGAAAAAGACAAAATGTAAAGAAAAAGTGATGTAAGATCTGGTCAGTGAAATACTAACATGGGGGTTTGCTTGGTCAAGGCTGCTTATCTGAAATCCATCTTATGCGGGTTTTTGTCAGAAACTACAACTAGAGCACCTTTTTTATTACTCAAATGGTAATTCTCACATTCCTAGTAATATTTGGGCACACTTCATAGAAATAGCTTTGAATTGTCTTTCAACCTGTACTCAAAAAGCCTCATGTCTGGGATTTACCTTTTAAATCTTGTCCGTCTTACTAGCATCCACCAGGGAAGCATAAGCAGCATACATGCACGGCAAGAGATTTTATTTATTCCGACAGTATTTACTGTACCTCAACTACATAGAGTAGCAGAGTAGCATACCTAACATCTGACATTCTAAGATGGTTTAAGGAGAACTTAATTCCATCAGCAAATTTTCTGCTGGGCTTTTGTGCTTGCAAGTATGTTGACCATTTTTCACACATGCAGTTTAGCACATTAGAGCACACAGCCACATATCCCGCTTACTGTCACTGCACCATTTTTCATATTACTGTCTAACAAGTTTCCAAGGTTTATTTATTTTACTCTTTCTCCAGTACATGTATTATAAAAATAAATATTTAATCCTTTTGTCCATTTGCTCCTTTTCAGTCCTTATGCATTAAAATTTCAATTTCAGTATGAACCTTGCCCAATAGAAGTCTGAAAGGTGAGCGTACAATTGTTACTTTTAAATTGAACTCAAGCAATCATCCTGTAAAAGCTTTTCGTAGGCAGAATCCATTAATAGTACTATAGTGTAATAAGCCTACAATAGGCACTCTTTTGTGTTTTATTTGCAAACTAATTTTCTACTGGTGAATAAAACAAAAGCCATACAAACAGGCAATAAAATTACATTTCCATTTTCAAGAGCAGCAAAAGGTAAATCTGCCGGAAACATCTTTGTTTCTATTGAGTATGCATCCATTTGGCAAAATCTATTACTACATGCTTCCTTACTTTCTGTATTCTTACCTTCCACTTGCTTTACCCGTCAATTTTCAGTTGCATTATAAAGACACCTCAGCCTGTGGCATTAGATGCAGCCATCCAGTGCTATGCTATCACATCCCATAAAGCAAGAGACATTCTTGGTGCCATAATAGAGGAGGGGGGAGGGCTAATCCCTTCCAGTAAGCCCACCTCTGATGCCTGAGTCAGCAACCTGTTCTTTGGTTTCACTAGCAATATTAAAGGTGTATTCACATTAAACTCAATTTTGTCTTTGTCACTAGTGATACACTTTCATACTTCACAATTCTTACGATTCTTGCTTGTTTTGTCTTTTTCCTTTGGAAGCTTCATATGCTATCTTGTCTCTGTGTCAGTGTTTTTGCATACATGCAAAAGATACAGTCTCTCATGCAGAAGATACTGTCCTCCCTGAAAAGCTTCACAATCTCAATAAGGCTATGATCCTGATACCTCTTCCCCCACTCTACGAATATGGAGCAGAAAGGCTGTGGTTTGCCAGAAGTCATTGAGAAAAGAGAGAGAGAGAGAGCCAAGAGCTGAGAATGGATTTCTTACCTCCCAAGTCAGTGCCCTAACCACAAGCACAGCTATTCTTTCTTGCTAATGTATTGGCATCTGTATTATAAACCTGTCTTGTGAGCAATGAAACCAGTTAATTGTGATCATCTGAACAGCACAAACCCAGTGACACTACAGGCAGGCTAGGCAGCAGACCTACGCTGCTGAGAAGCTCAGCTGCATTAGAGTCAGGGGGATAGGTATAAATACAATGGAGGGCATGCACACTTTGAAATGCATTTCCACTTAGGCAGTTAACTGTGTGGGTGGGAACTTTACCACTGCCCCTATTTTCCCAGTGTTACTATGTGGGTTTGGGATGAGCATCTAGAGACAGCATGTGATTTAAGCCATTTTTGTTTATTTCTGTCATATATCCTATATGTGATTACAGATCCAAAGGTGGGAGAAAGCAAGACAAGGGTGTGAATACTCTGAGTCCACCTGGAAGAATTCTTGGATAGGAATAAACTGCATTTGTCCTTTTGGCATAAGCCACATATTCCTGAGGATGGGAAAAACTGGGACATAGCTGGCTCATGAAGGAATGAAGTGGATCACAAGTTAAAAGATGTTGACAGACCTCAGCCAAATCTGAACCTCAGATCAGGGAAACAGGTCACAATAGTCAGTCTTTTTAAAAGCTCATTAAGAGTCAGGTATTCTGTGTAGTAACTGTATAGATTCCAGCTATGGGAGCAAGTCCAAAGCATGCTTTACAGGGTCCTTTGACTCTCACTGACGTGTTTTTCCTTTTTTTCCCTGCGGAAAAGGCCAGCAGCCAAAGTAAAGTCTTCTTGTCTTGAGCCCTTCTGAAGAATATGTGAGGAGGAATATCTGTTCTATTTTATTTCTGGTTTATTTCAGCATAGATTGGAATCATACCTGATTTTTTTAGTCCTGGCTAAAAAGTAAACTGAAGTTTTCTGTATAACTAACATGAAACTTGATCGCTTGCTTCTATGTGGAGTATTTAAGAAGACGAGGAAAGCAAGTCTGTTAATTCATTAACGTAACTCTGTTAATACTTACTGAAGGAATTAAGGCTAAAGATTAATGTTACTTCGAACACATTAAAAATCGTAAGTAGTGGTACTAAAGTAACCAGAGTGTGGGAGAATCTTTCAAGTAAAGCTGTATATATTGTGTGCAAAAGCACTGTACTTTTGTGTTTAGAGCAAATTATTCTCATTAGTATTGGTCACTAATTCTTCATTTTCAACTTGTTCAGTGCACATACTAATTCACTGTCTCAGAACTTAATGAGCCCTGGGGAAAAACAATGTTTTTCACATGTTCTGTGTTTGATATCTGGCTTTCAGAGATCCAAAACATATTACTTCATAAAACATATATGGGTAGCATTCCCAATAATTTCAGTGGGATACAAATGGAAACTTCCAGTAGAGGCATTTTAACCAGCGCTTACCAGGTCCTGCCTAACTTTCCTGGTAGCATTCCTGCTGCAGAAGGAAAGTTCTCATTTATCTGGGTAGTGGGCAGAACATATACAGTAGATGTGGTCTCCAGACAGGGACTGCCAAGAGGTTTCAGTTTACCGGATCAGCCAGTTATGTTTTGTGCTGAAAAACAGGGAGGACTAGAAACCTGACAGTGATGGCTGTTGCACAGTAAATGGTCAAAACACAACATGAAAGCTACTGCTGAAATCAGACATTTAGGAAAAAGATGCAAGATTTCAGATTTCCTGTGCAGCTTTAATTCAGTCTGCATGTGCTTGTCTATTATGATGTGCTGTCCAATTATATAACACCACTGTATATTTTCCATTTGACTGCTGTCTTAGTCAGTATTCAATTTTCCTCCTTCTTTACTGTTCTTATTGCTGTGTGGCCTAATGTATTATTTACTCACCACTTGCCAAATCTTGTCAGAGGACAGAATTATTCATTGCTTTGGGACGTGCTACGGTACTAAGTGCTTCATAGGTATTAATTAGTTCATTTTCACAACAGTCCTTTAATGCTTTTCTTTCAGAGGTAGGAATAAGGCATGGGAAGTAAAAGGTCAAAGCATCTATTGATTTTGAGTACCTAATAAAAGACAGACAGGATTCTGCAATATTTAGCATCAAGCGGCATCCCAGCCAGACAGCTTTTAATATTACCTGGAAGTACAGTTCTCAATGTGTAACACCGCTGCAGATCAGCTCTTGGCATTCCAAGCTCTTGACATTCTAGCTTAGGGCTGCTGTAGTCAAACAAAGCTTGGGCTAGTGGACCCAGGTATTTCTGCTAGCCTTTCTTCCTCCATATGGAGGTAATAGTTGCAGAGGTTATATCTGGTAACACAAGGGACCAGTCCAGTCATTTTGTAAATGCAGGCTATTAACTCCATATTAGTTTGTACAAAAGGCATAGCTGACATGTATGAGCCAGTTTAGAGGCAGAAAGATACCCCTTAATGAGCTCACCCATCTCAACTATGAGATGTGGATGTTAAGGCTAACAAGCTCCTGAGGACAAGTGACTTCAGCAGCTGCATTTTGGAAGCCATTAATGCCTTTTACATGTCCAAATAGGGCTGAATTTTGCTAGTAGTCATGCATCTCATATGTAATTGGTATATGGCAAGCATCTTCTGTAACCATATTACCTAGCTGTCTAAATGCTTACTTCACACTTGGATGTGGATAAAAATAAGCCTAAAATACAGAAAACAATGTTTGACTTTTTAGATCAGAAAATTAAAATTATTAACAGAGCATGTAAAGTGCCTTCAAAACTTAAAGAAATTGAACATCTACTGAGAGGAAATATTAACTTCAAGTATTCACATAATCAGAGTGCAGAACTGCAGCAGTAGAATTACTAAAAAACACTTCTCCACATTCCAGAATAGTCCAGTGTCTTTCTATAGTATCACCAGGATGCATCTTTGACTCTGGGAACAAGTGAAATAAGAATAGTAAACTAGTTTGATCTCAAAATAGCAGAGTCCTCTTGCATTGTTTCAGTACCTAACCTTAGAGGATGCTGCTTTTCTATGGTGCTAAACTAGAATTGCAGAATCACCAGGATTACAGAATTACCAGTTGTTTGTATGTTGGTCCCACATCTCTGTTGCTATGCAGTCTGTGCACATTAGCCCTCCCAGAATTATGGTCCATAGAGGAGTTCATTACTATTGTTTGCTCACTGATGCTAGCTCTCTATGGCTCCCTATACCCAGGAAGAATGGTTTGGCAACTGAGTTCCTAATTTTAGTTCCTGGCTGGAAAAGGGGTCTCTCTCCAAATTACACAGATTCAGGTGGGAGAACTCAAAAAAAAACCCCCATACATACTGCATCAAAGTAGGGAGGAATTAGAAAGAATCCCCTCCTGAGCTGGGTTATGTGCTTAATTCTAAAATGTTGTACATAAGAAGCAAAACTATTGCCAGAAAAAAAATAAAATAAAATCTAATATTGCACCAGTGGAAAAAAAATGTCATAGTCTGTAAGCCACTGGTATGTGACTTCATCGTCTGTCATTGTTCTTAATCCTGTTATTGTTTTCTTTGCTATTTGTTTCCACAGCAAAATTCCAGCAGTGATAGAAAATGAATAGCAGGGAGACAGCATGGAGTCCATCTGAAACTGCCCAGTGATTTTTTCTCTCCTAGATTGTTGCTAGAATAATTTTTAATTCTGCAAACTTTGCTCCTCTGGTATCCTCACTGAATGCCATGGGAATAGCAATGTGAGAAGGTAATTGGCAAGCTGGACAGACAGTCAGTCATTATTCAATATCCAGCTCCCTTTTGCTGCTATCACTCAGAATATTTTGTTGAAGAAGAGCTTGCTTGCACATAATAATCAAGTTTCCTCAGGTTTTGAACATTTTTCTATATCCATTTTGTCTTTCACTCTCCTTCTCTGCTTCTAACTTCTTTATCCATCCATCAGACATTCTCTATATAACCGCATATATTTTGAATTGATAGACAATACCAACAGCACTAACTCCTTTGACTGCATATCAAAGCCCTCTCTTTGGTTTCTGGTTCTGCTTATGATTAGCTCTTCTGAATGATCTTCCTGTGGTTTTGTTCATCACACTAACACATAAAAGCAGCACTTCACTTTATAAATAACAGAACCTATACTCTTTGGCCATCTGTAACTATCTTTGACCAGCCCCAAAGAATGCTATTATCTACACTGAATAGCTGACATACTTCAAATTTTAAAATAAGAATGTAAAAAAATTGTAAGGATCTGAATTATTTTTTAAAAATTCTCTCCAAGAATAGATAATCACTCTAAAGTCCAGTATTTCAAATATGATTACGGAACTATCCTATTAGCCAGCACAGACCTAATTTGCCTCATTGTTACAGCAAAATTAATATAGAAAAAAGAGCTTCTACTCTGAAAATAAAACAGTTTCTGTTACATAGGAGTTGCATCTGCCTTTGTAAACATGATCTTACTACAAATATTTTATTTTTTTGCAAAACATACTATATAAACATAAACCTTAGCACAATGAAGTTTTATTAAGGATTTTCTGACTTTCAGTAGAACAATATACAAGCAATAGATTTTGTACATCAGTTCTGCTCTATATTATTATAAAAATATCTCTATTGATAAGTATTTGTTGGGAGGAAAGTATTGTAGTAATGGAAAGAAAGCACTACCTTATGTACTAACCAGGTATCTGGTCATATGTTATAAATGCTTACATGTGCATAGATCATAGCATAGAGAGTATGGTAAAGACTGAGTGAGATACTGCCAGTATGCTATATGATGACTCTTTTAAAAAAGAAAAGCAAGTCTCCAATTATTTTTTCCAGCCTATGTGGAATGGAATCTTTGCATATAGGCAAGTGTACAAAGCCAGAAGACTTGTTTTCAGGTATTTCAAATATTAATAAGTATGAACAGAAGGTCAAATAAGAGAGAAGAGTAAAAAAGTTTAAATTTCAGGCCTAACACTTCATTAAAGCATTCACTACTCATGTCTGTGGAAGTCTATAACTGTCCAAGTCTTGTAAATCAAGATCCACAGTAAATTTAATCTGTATTCTTAAAGAAAAGTCTGGCCAAGTGCTGTCTATGAAAGAACATATAATTTCAGAACTACTGTGGATAACAATGTTAAAATTAAAGATGTAAATTCTGCACCGATATGCACTATGTGCAACTCCAATGAAGATAAAAGGATTGTGTGGTTTAGGTACCAGAACTACTTTGATTTACTCAGATGTCACTGAAACCCTACCTATAAAAAAAGGATTTCTAGCATCAGATTTTACAACATCTGCAGCCTTCCTGGCATTGCCAAAGTCAGGAAATTAAGACAATATGAGAATATTGTTCTAACTCCAACACTGAAGGAAGTAACAATTTTGACAGAGGAGCCAGATTTTGGTTGGCTTTCACCATGTGGACAGGCAAGGGGAGGTAGTATTTTTGCCAATGAATTATTTGCTTTCCTTCTAAGACTGGAAACCCAGGGGCAAGCCTGGCTTTGTGATAGAAATAGGTGGCCCACAGAATGGAGATGTGGCTACCAATGAATTTCACGTTATCTACTAAATCGGCAGATGAAGTAGCATTGGGTCACCCTCAGTCCCCTATCAGGCACTCTAAACTTGAAATTTTGGACAAGCCTCCCATTTTCATTACTGACCTATCCAGTTTCCAGCTGCTCCTTGACAGTTAAAGAGGCTCATCATAGAAATTAATTCCCAAGGTACATTGACATCAAACAGCACATTTATGTCACTTCAGAAAGGAATTTCTCACTAACCATGGCAAACTCTTCTGGTCAATTGCTCTTGAAGCACAGCAGTTGCTCTTTAAGGACTTTCTGGATGAGGTGCTTCTATCCCAGCAAAATTTCCCATGTTGACTCTCAGCCTCAATGAGTTTTGGGCTGAGTGATCAGGGATTCTTTTCTTGGACCTAGGGAAGTTGAAGTGAACTTACCCACCTTGATGATACATGGTGGTGGGTAACTTTTATGTTATTTGGAGAAATTTTCATGGATTTTTATGTTAAAGAAAAATCTTACTGCTTACAGCTGTGCCCTCAAGACACACTCACAAAGGATGCAGGGTGCAGCAATGCAGGATGCCTTAAGTGAGTGGCTTCAATTAGCATACAGTGCCAAAGTCGCAGATTTTAGCTAAAGGCACACAAAACTTTTGTATCAAGGGCCACTCTACACTGATATTTGAAAAAATATTGTCTACAGAGCTAGAATTTCCTAAGTACATGGAAATATGTATTCTGCAAGAAGTTTTGACTCTAGCACTCATGTCATAATACAGTATTTTCATGGTAGGTGAGCAATAAGTGCGTTGAATTATCCCTTTAATCCTTTCTAACACTTCAATATAGAGAAAACTTTAACCCTCAAAATTCATTTAGTAAGTTCAGTTATTTTCCTGGCAAGTAATTAGACAAATGTATCCAGATCATCAGCACACCAGGTCTTCAATTCATTCTACCTACTTAACTTCAGTCTTAACTTTGTTCTCAGAAAAAAATAAACAAAATGAGATCATGGGGGCTTGTGCTAAATATGATGAGAATGCTTAATGCATAATTTAGGTCCTAGATTTTCCAGCCCTAACCCCTAGAAGCCTCAGGGAGTACCTAATTTTAAACAGCAGAAGTATTCCTACTCCCAGAACTTCATAGGTGAGATATTCAGTAATTCTGTTGTTTTTTCTAAAGTGGTCAACCTCAAAATACGTAAACCTGAAGATATGATCCATGGAATAGGAGTCTCACATCCTAAATAAGCAAGTGAGTACTTGCTATAAAGTTTAGACAGATCCAAAATAAATACACCAGACTTACTATACTCAGCTGCCTTGTGTTAATTACTCCTATCAAGTCTCAAGACTTCAGTGAGGCAGAGGAGGAACAGACCTTAAAACTGGCATTCTTCTTGGAACACTAGTTAATTTTTAACTAGTGAAAAATAAGACTGTTTCTACAGTAAGAGTGCATTAGATCCTGCCTTTCAGTGTGGCCAAACAAAGCTTCCAAGCCCTCAGGCACATTATTCTCTTTCAATTGTTCATGTTGTCGCTACTGTTCTGTGTACAAGAAGTAAACAGATTATTATCACTTTAAATAAAATAGTATAGTTTGCTTTCTAAAGGAGTTCCTCAAGTATTTGTGTGGCAGAGATGCAATTGCCCGTAACAGACATAAAAATATCTAGTCAACAAGCCATGTGAATAACAAAGCAAATAATTGTGGAGAGTCCCATGACATCACTTTAACTTTTATAGTAACTTGAAATTTTCAAATCATTATTATAAGTTGCATTTTTATTCCTTGACTACTCTGTAAAGATGATGCTCCTACAGCAGCTGCTGTGGTCCTGTCAACACTCATCCTCATCCTTCACCTGCCTTTCTATCATCTCAACATGTCAAAAAAACCTCCTGTTGTAGATTGCCAAAACGACACCCCTTTCCATGCTTACTTCTTACATAGCTTCCTGACAAATGAGCGAACACTTGATTCTTAGTGCAAGAGCTGAGATTAGTTTTCCACTTCTTAAGAGGCCCCTTTACAGTTTACAGTTTCAGGTGGGCATCAGTGCCCTGGAGAGATTTTCCAAGACGTTAGGCAGATCCAGCCTTTTCCAGGTTGTGAAGGACATGACCCACGGACTGAAGCCTTCCTTCAGCTAAGCTGGCTGTGTAACAACACAGGCTTTACAACTTGCAAGAAATTTTATAACACAGCATGAAGTCTTATTGCAAAAAGAGTTATGTTGTGATTCACTGACCAATATAAATACCATGTGACTGGAATGAGACATGTGGTGGTTTAATAAAAACGCTCAATATTTCTTGAAAACACAACACATGGTAACTGCTGATTAGACACTGCAGTAGTTCTGCTCACATTTTGATTCCTTCAGAGCTTACATACATACAGATCTAACAGTCCAGCTAAAAGGACAACCCAGTGCTCTAAGGAGTAATGGATTGAAAGTGATACAAGTAGGAGACAATAATTTTCTCACTCTACAAGAATATATTAAATACCTTGTGGAAAATAGCTCTTTCTCATCCAGTTTCTATAAGTGTGACCCTGGGTCCCATTCTTGCATACATTTTATTTTACTGTCCAGCTCTATGGTATCACCACAAAGCTTAAACTCCCTACCGGATATAACAGAGCTAGCGCTGGTAAAAGCCCTAAAGTCCTACTCTTCCTTCTCTTTCTTATGTATTGCCAAGTCTGAAGTGACAGTATCTGTTTTGAATGACATATGAAGTAGATGATGAGTGGCATCCTTGTGTGCTTTGATAAAAGTAACTGAAGTGCTCTGCCTAAATTCATTTGGATAATTATATGGCTCTAGTTTGAAATTAGCCTGTTAGCATTTGCTAGAAGAGTTCGTGTTCTCTTCATAATGCCAGCCTCTTCACTTTTTTTCTCCCTTCAGCTGTTACTGAATTTTAATGATAGCTGAAATACATACTTCACTTTGGGGAATCCAATATGAAAAGAATTGCAACAAGGCAATCTCTTATTTTAAAGTTATGGTTTTTTAACATATATGCATATGCATTAAAAAAAAAAAAAGTTAATCTCAGGAGTGTGTGCACTTTATATCCTTACAATTTACAATACAGCTTTACCAGGGTAACTGCTTTCTAGATATTCCATGAGTTCAACATGAATCAAGTATTTATTCCCTTCCCCTCCAAAATGCTGACACAAAACCTTGCATTAGCTTGAAAATAACATGTCATTTAAAATCTTGCCGTTTTCTTCCTTTGATGTCTTTCCATGCAAGTATTTCACAGACCAGTAACGGTACCTGGTGCGAGCGCCCACCGAGCGAGGGTGCCTTGTGAGTGTGCCTTCTTTTGCAGCTGTTTTTTGATCTGACCACAAGATGGCGGTGTGACCCATTTATACTGCCCCGCGCTTCTCCCCGCCAGCCGGTACAAGGCGCCCGTGGATCCCGTTCCTTCCCTTTAAAACTCCGCTGGAGGCACTCAGACCGTAAGGACGTGCCACCAGCCGCAGGGCGCACGGACGGGCAAGGCCGCCGTAACTGACTGGCTCCCTTTCACCAAGTCTTGCAAAGAGCAGCTCGGCAGCGCTCCCCACGCCACGGAGCAGCACTGGGCAGGGCTTTCACATGCACAGCGGAACTGGGAAAGAAAACCCGAGGCACTGAGCTGGCAATTAAGGACATTGATCCGCTCCTGCCAGATCTGCTGTGAAGGTTTAAAACGGCCTCAATAATCAATAGTTATTAAAATGCATTGCTTGGCTCTTAAAGTTATTTGAAGCTGCATTAGGATCGGAAGTTCCTCAGTATTGCAGCGCCACCTCCATATTTAACTTGAAAGGCTGACAAAGTAGTCTAAAATATTCTAGTTTGCTGGGATGTTTGCATTTCAAGGGTGTTTTCTTTTTCCAGTTTACATATGCTCTGTGTTAGCAACAAAGAGGTAGGAAAGATTGTAGTAATTCCTGAGCCCATAGGTGGCAAAAAGAGAGAAAAGGGGACTGGGGCTGGGAGAGGGAGCAGGATGGAAGAGCAGGAAGAGGCTAAACAGCTTCATTACTAAAATATTTCTAACTCCTTGTCCTACACAGTAGAAAAGGATCCTTATAAACTTCTGTAGAGCTTTGCATATGACATGAATTTAAAGGGCATTCAAAGCATCTTTTGTGCTCATTAGACCAGACAGACAGTTCCAAGTATGCTTAACACAGACGTTTGAAAGACTAACACAACTGTTTCTGGAAATAGACATAGCTGTCCCACAGTGACCTGCACTGAGCTGGTGATTTCTGTTTTCATTTAAAGTGTAAGTTTAGGCAAGTTTATCTTTTTCCAGAGAAGGTGGGAATAATTAAAATAAAATTAAAAAACATAAAAGAATGTGGTATCCCTGCACAGAATGTTTATTAGTGAAGTACAAAACTGACGTAAAATAAGTCAGGCTATCATCACAGAATTCAGTAGGGACGCAATAATTTTCAGGTATCTCTAAAAGCGTAGTATCGCAACCAACCTGGCATACTGCTTCACTTCAGGGTTAAAGTTTCCTCACCAAATGAATCATTGATTAGCAAAACAGAAAACAGCTACTGAACAGATAATGGGCAATGCTCCAGGTTATTTTTAGCACTATTTTAGCAAGCCATACATTTAGAATTGCATTTTTTAATGATTTCTGGAGGACAGGAGAAGAGCCAATAGTTAAATAAAGTAGCATAGCTCTTCTTTCCCACAATATTCAATTAAATGGTTGGCCGTTAATGTAAGTCATGTTGAACCTTTGATCTACCTTTCAAAATTTCCTTACCTTGCCGTGCAGCTTTCATTAGTCTAAAATAAATTAGCAACCTTAGAACTTTAATGATAGGATTGGCTGGTAATTGTGCTCTGCTATTGACTTGATGCAGAAGTTCATTTCTCACAGCTATTGAAATTCAACTGCCTCTTCCTTTGTGAGTCCATTAGCAACCAAAGATCCCATATAAACTGATGTGCCCTTTTCATGGTAGTGGAAGATGTAAGAACAAGAGAGAGACGGAGCTCTGAACAACAATAGCCAAATAAGAAGGAATGAAAGTCTCTCATTTGATTGTTTCTAGCATTACTGCAACTGAGGGAAATAAAGAGTTCTCACCATCAATTGCCATAATGCATTCTGCTTTACATTACCAAGTCCAGCTAGAGGGCTTTTTAGCAAACATACTAAAATATGGGAATGCTTTTGTCTTTTCGTTGCACCTTCCTCTTAGGTCTCTTTAAACTAAACTCTTAACACTTGTAGGCATTATTTCCCCTGCGCTCCCAAGCTAGCAAGAAGATTACAACAGTGAGAGCCTTTTAGGTCACCAGTCCTGCTCCCCAGACACATACAGTAGGTAGGAACATCCATTCAAGCTGTTAAGCCTCAGAAGATGGAGGTTACTAAGGCAATGTGGTAGCAGTAAGGATTTTGAGTTGTCTTTACTATTCTGCTGGGGCAAATAGCTCTGCCCTCTCCTGGAAGCTGTGAAGCATGAGCTTTAGCTGTAGTTCCTCTGGACTCTTGATTGTGACTCTGTGTCCCGCTGGAGAAGGCTCTGCTGTGTTTTTAGGTCACTAAGATTGCAGACCCAGGCTTTCAGGCACCCCCAGATTGGGCAAGGATGGTTACAGTTCCCTCCTATTGCCAATAGTATGGTTAACCATGCTTGTATTTCACCTATGTACAACTTCTACAACAATGTCCAGTGCACTTGATAGATTTTATAGTTTGCCTAATCTGAAAGCTTCTCTGTTCCTACTGTCAAGCTAATTAAATCTCTTCCTGCAGTAACTTCCTATTTCGGTTAGAAGAAATACAGAGGTTGTATCTATTGCTATGTATCCCTTGGAAAAGTAGAATCATTATGCTTCCATTTAAATCAAAAAATCTTTCACATTATTTTTCTGTTCATTATTCTTAACAACAAACAGCATAATATTGCAATAATCGGAGGTTCATTAAAATTTTGCTTTCACTACTTATGCATGAGAGCTGTGCATGTGTTGAAGCCACTCAAGACCTCAGCACTATAAATAGTGCTCTATTGTTAGTGGATAAAAGATGAAACCAGTCTCCAGTCACTGGAGCACAGCATGCCCTATTAAATGTTAAGCTCTGCCTGTGCTAAAAGTGAAAGGCAACATGAACCTATAAACTAGTCTGCGGGTAAGGCATATGACTGGGAAGAGTTTGCTGTGACTCTACAGCTTCCCCAAAGCGACAGGATCAGCAACTTACCTTTCTGCCTCTGCGATGGCAGAAGCTGTTATAAGACACTGGGTGGAAACTCCTGTACGCTACCAAGAGCAGTTTGCTGTCCAAGAGCTGGAAGGACACAAACTGGACCACTCTTTATATGCTTTGCCAGGTCCTTCTACAGCTGCACGGAGCAACAGAAGGTGTACTGCAGAAAGTACAGCTGAGGCTGGGAAGAGTGGCCAGGAGGAGGAAAACACAGGCTTCCAGGTCTTGCTGGATGTTGTGCAGTTCCGCCCTGAAGATATCATTATTCAGACTTTTGAAGGCTGGCTCCTGATCAAGGCTCAGCATGGACCCAGGATGGATGAACATGGTTTCATATCCAGAAGCTTTACCAGACAATACAAGTTACCTGATGGAGTGGAGAACAAAGACTTGTCTGCACTATTCTGCCATGATGGCATTCTGGTTGTTGAAATGAAGAACTCTGTGGGAAAGAATTAGAACCTTGCCCGTAGTTTATTGGTGAGATAAAACCATTCATAATATAACAAAATAATATAATTCGAGCAATGCTGTAGAGTGTAGTAAGCATGTGGCTGTATTTACGTTGCAGTAAAGGAAAATCTTTGTATGTGTTTTTCAGTATGCTGAGTTCATTGTTTGATGTGAAGTGTCAGACTGCTTGCCTCCAGTAACATATGTGTTGAAAAGCCAGGCTTTTTTAACAGCAGAGAATTTAAGCTCATCACAGCAGGAGAAAAATAAATCTACTTGATAACATATTGAAAATAAAACACATTTGTGAGCTCAGTAGGAGGAGCTGTATTTCTAAGGAATAAGCATTTGTCATACATAGTCGTAATCATTAAAGAAGAAATAGACAGAGTTTGAGTCTTACGGAAATTTAATCTATGTACCAAAAAATCTCTTTTCTAATTTTTGAGATTAATTTTTTCTTCCTTAGGGACTGGAAAAGCAGGCAAAATGAAGGATACTACCAGGAAAAAACCCAACTATTTCCACAGTTCAAGCTTGTATACAAAAAACCCGTGAGAGATTACTTTTTAGAAGTGTGTTGCATGTTTGAAACTAGAAGAAAAAAAGTTAATCACTGACTATATTTGTTTGAAAACACAGCAAGTAGAAATTATACTTTCTGTCAAAGACAGATAATTTGAAACAAAACATTCAAAGACATTTAGAAAATTGGCTTTATTTAACCTACTCTGCTATCTATTAGCAACTGAGGAAAAATGCAGTGTTTACAAATACTCAAAAGGATCAAATTCTTCCTTGTGAACCCCTGGTAATAAAAAGGCATTATTCTAGCACAGATGCCTTTATTCTTTTACATTTTAAGTAGTCATCTTGTTCAGATGAATATTTTATTCTTCCTGCTGCTTGACAGTTTAGACCAAAATCCCACACTTGGTCTTCAAAAGCAAATTTTTCTGGCTATGTCTAGTCCAACTCTACCCATATGAACATGGGCTCTATACGACTCATTTTAAGTGCAGAGGTTTCTTAATACAGGCACAGGTTTAATTTCTGTCCCAGTGTCTCTCATTTCATGAGAGTGATAGATACGAAAAGAAAAAATCCATGCACTGTATCAGCATCTGGTCTTCCCACCATTTAAAAAACATAATGCTGTAAGTAAGTTTGTAAATTCTCAAACATCTGAGAAGATCTGCAGCTGCAAGTTGAGCTGCGTCCTTTTATGTGTACTGCAGATGAGTATGACTGCTGTGCTATGAATAGTAAAGGAATGTGGAATGGAAAGTGCCAAGTTAAATACAGACTCTTTATCATAGCCATCTGCTCTTTGGACAAATCAAAAACATACTCAAATGAAACTGGATCCAAATACAATTTTAAGAATATGAGAAAAATCTTACGAAGAAAACCCGGGCTCTCACTAGCTGAAGCCAGAGGGTTCCTTTGGTTTAAAATGAAAGCCCTATGCTTGTACTTCTGCACATGTCCATCCATTAGAAAGACTTATATCTCGGTTGTTTAGACATGATGATACTTGAAGCAATTGATTTCAGGAAGGTGAGTAGTCCAATCTTGCATTTGATTCGTAATTAGTTCTAAAACTCATGAGAAATTTGTACAAGTAATGCAGAATAAGGTATGGATTGTAAATTTCCATCACATGCTATTATTTTATTTTTTTAATAGAGCAGAGATCAAGAACTTAATGTTTTCTAACAAACCAAACCAAATATACAACATGTGTCCATATATTCCCACTCAACCCAAATTTTTCCCTCTACTGCCTATGTTTAAGTTGTGTATTGGTTTAAGCTAATAAATGGTCACACTTGAAAATCAGACCTAGACTTTCAACACTTTTTGGTCAAGAAGCTTTGTCAGCCAGGAATGTGACAGAAGATGTAACACGGATTAAAAAAATAAATTCTAGATGCAAGTCTGGATTTAAACTTTACACACCAACTATATAAAAGCTCACAAGTTTAGGCCCCTGGTTGCCACATCACCTTATGGCACAGCTGTTGGGACAGAGCTCAGGATCATCAGTTAGTAATCTGCTTTGGTGATTTTTGTTTATGGAGAATTTTGTAAACTTGATCACTTAAAATTATAGCTAATTATAAAAATAATTCTAGCCATGACTGCACTGATGGTATTCATAGCCTAAAGATGAAAAAGCAGTTCTAAAAAAAAAAAACAACCATAACTGATTTAATTATTTCAAATTAGATCATGATTAAGCTACTGGAAACTTGGCAAGGAATTAGGCCAGACAGCCAAAATCATATCATCTGTTCTATATATGTTAATACCATGGATACACACAACCCTGCTTATGTACACAAGTATGCCTCACAAAATAGGATTGAGAATTTGGCATTTGGCTGTTCTGTGTGGTAGGTCTCTTCACTCACTGTACTTATTCAAGTTGCCAGTCAGAAACCACTGGAACACACTGACCCAGGTGGATTTTGCCTTCTCTTTTATCCAAAGCTTTGCCAATGCCTATGTCCATGCTCCTTGGGTGAATGGGAATTTGCCCTGGCCCAGGGACCACACTGGGCTACAGACCTTCCACTGGCTTCCTGTGTTTTAACACCAAGAACAATGCAGAGGAAAATGCTTCAAGTGCTTCTCTCCTCTGTTTAGTGGCAGTTTATTGAAAAGTTATCAAAGTACTTGTCAGAGTGTTTCCAAACTGTCTGGAAAGAGCTATTTTCACATGTTGTATATGGTGTTTTCCTTTTACAATCTGATTAGAACTGAATGTGCACGTCATGGAGAAAGATGCTAATATTGCTCATGAACAACAGAATGAGAAAATTATCTAGAGCAAAGGATTTTGGAACATCTACAGCTTAAGACAGGTTTAAGTCATGTTGGTCTGGTTAAATTAAGACACTCATGTTGGCTGCCTACAAAATCCTGGCCTAGAATAAGTGATAAATGCTGATGCAAGCCTTGCAGAGCAAGTATTACAGAGCCTTCTCAGGTCCCATCAGTGAAGGATTACCATTGTGATTCATCACACTGCTCCTCAAAATGGACAAAGACGATTTCATGCATGAACCTAAGCACTGTGAAAAATGCTTTCATAGATGTCTCAATATCAGCACTAGTCTCCAAAAGCAAGGTAATGAGCATATATTTACATGTGATCCTTGTGGGCAGAAAGCCCACAAATGCCTTGGACTTACTGCCTTTTTATAGTTCCTGCTGCATCCAGGGCATTTGAGATCTCTCTAAACAATCTGATGCTTGTGGTACAGTGAGCCAAGGCTGATACCCATGAGTCCTCAGTAACCATTCAGCTTCAGCCCTAAAGAAAAGAGGAAAGGAAACCCTTGCAGTATCGTGATGGCAACACTCCATCAAAGAGGGGTAGCTCTTGTGTTCCTTACTTTATTCATAGCCAGGAATCAAAATGTACTTTTTGTCTGAGCAACATTACAAGATTTGGCTTTCAGTGGGAGTATGAATATTTCTGAAAATATTGGTTGCACCTCCTCTCATCTGAAAGAGACACTGACCTCTGTCTTTTTGACTACCAGAGACAATGGCTGGCCCTTGTCCTCCAGTGGACAGCATCTCAATGACACTATACTGTGAATACAAGGGGTAAGTCTAAGGACTTAGACCGACAGGTAACATTGGAGATACCTGAGCTGGCTCCACTCGTGCCAACTCCGGAGCCAGAAATACTGTTCCTGTGTGCCAACTCATGTCCCCAAAACCTGGACTGTCCATTGCTGTGCTCAGGCTAAAAAATCAAAAATCATCTGTTATTAAAAATACTGCTACAGACGGAGGGACAGGAGAAACAGCTCAGGACTCCCTGTCCAGCTCAGTGCTAGCATGGGGGTCTTGGGTCTCTGAACCATGGTGGGCTGTAGCCTCACCACAAATACCATCAACCTCCTTTAAAAGTAACACTCTTTAGCCTCCTTTAAAAGTAACACTGATGCCAGCATTTTCAGGGGGAAGTATGTCTAGCAGTCACTTGCACAAGTAGAACTGATGCAAGCAGAGAATCATCTACAGTTCCCCTCATGCTCCTCAATGAGTTTACTCTGCTTTGGGCCACTGTCAACCCCACCAGGTCTGACAAAGCTGTTCTGCTGACAAAGCATGCTGCTCCCGAGCCCTGCAAGTTAATACAAAAGCAGCAGCCAGCAGGTCTGTGCATGGAGAGGAGACAGAAAAACAAGAACCAAGGTGGGTCTCAGAGCATAGCCAGAGGTGTTTCAGGTGAGGATGGCGAGCAGAAAAAACACTCCAACTGGTTCAGAATATATACACATATATATACTGTTGTGATTTAGCCCCAGATAGCAACTAAGCACCACCTAGCTGCTCACCCATGCCCCCTTGGTGGGATGGGGGAGAGAATAGGATGACTAAAAGTGAGAAAATTTGTGGGTTGAGATAAAGACAGTTTAATGGTAAAGCAAAAACAGAATGTGTAACAGTTATTTGGGAAGACAGATGCTATAACTCCATATGCTCCCCTTTCCTTCTTCTGCAGAAGAGAATGACATCATATGGTGTGGGATACCCCTTGGGTCAGTGGGGGTCAGCTCTCCTGGCTGTGTCCCCTCCCAGCTCCTCATGCACCCCCAGCCTGTTTGCTGGTGCGGTGGGATGAGGCCTTGACTCTGTAAGCACTGCTCAGTAGTTAATTAAAATGTCCTTGCATTATCAACACTGCTTCCTGCACAAATCCAAACCACAGCCCCACACCAGCTACTGGGATGAAAATTAGCTCTACTCCAGCCAAAACCAGCACATGTAATGTATAAAGATTTTTAGGCATAGTATTTAAACCTCCTGCAAAAAATACTTGACTTCCTAATAAAGCAAGCATTTTTAAGGGCTGAGAAAAATGTTTCAAAATAACTTTAAGAAATCTAGGCTTTTAATAGAAAAGGACATGGGCAAAACCCTTGGTGTACTAGGATGACTGAATAAGTCACCTACAATGCCCAGCTGCATTTCTTTCAAACTGCACATCCCTTCAACTTTCCCATCCATTAATTGTACATTCGCACTGTGAAAGCAGAGGTACCATGTCAGAATCTCCAGAACTGTCACTTTCTCTAGGCAGAGCTGATGACATAGAGGTTAACATGTGAGTGCCCTATATCTGAACTAGCCACCCCAAAATTTCCACAGTCAAGTCCTCATCAACTCAAGGTGGTTCACTGATTCACCATAAACTAGTCAACATGTGCAAGAATTCCTCTTGTTTGCTCTGCATGGAGCTAGTCTGGTGCCGCAAGACTTCCTCACCCAGGAGCCGCTGTGCAGCTGACTGGCACCTCACCCTTGCCCACCACAGTACCGAGGTAGTGCAGTGCTCAGCTGGCTGCTCCTGTCACTGATTCAGATTTCCAAACAGGACCACATGAGTGGTTCCCTCCCCACATGCACACCAGAGGTAAGATGGGATCAGAACACTTTTTGGGTTTCAGGGCCAATAATTCCTTTATCATTACTATTACTCCTCAATTTCCAGGATATCCCACTCTCCTTTTAGCCTGGAGACTGGAGTCAGCTGTTCCCCAGACACCACAGCAGTACCCTGGTGTAGATGCTAAGAGCAGGCATAGCTTTTGTCTGTGAATGAGCTGATTTTGAGTTTGAATGTTGGGTTCAAATAAGTTCAAATCTTAACTGGAGATGGTAGCATTACATCACAGCTAGAATGAAAAATTGATGAAACAAAATGGTGTTCAGGGCGTTGGTGACAAATTGAAACAATTCTTGTATTTTCTCTTACAAGGCAGACAGAAACTTATGAGCTACCAGCGGTGAGCCACCTGCACCTTAAATACAGCAGCATGCTTTGTCAGCAGAAGAGAGGTACCTGGTGGGGTCGACAGTGGCCCAAAGCAGAGTAAACTCATTGAGGAGCATGAGGGGAACTGTAAATGATTCTCTGCTTGCATCAGTTCTACTTGTGCAAGTGACCGCTAGACATACTTCCCCCTGAAAATGCTGGCATCAGTGTTACTTTTAAAGGAGGCTAAAGAGTGTTACTTTTAAAGGAGGTTGATGGTATTTGTGGTGAGGCTACAGCCCACCATGGTTCAGAGACCCAAGACCCCCATGCTAGCACTGAGCTAGACAGGGAGTCCTGAGCTGTTTCTCCTGTCTCTCTGGGACTCTGCCAGCCATTTCTCTGAATATGGCCAGAGCAATTTCAGGGTTGACATTAACCTCTTCAGCCAAGAATCCAAAAATCCAAATTCCATGGATCCAAGAATCCAAGTCACATGGATTTCTAGAACCCAGCAGCATTTATTTTCTCATTATAAAATCTAGGGTGAACACAGGCATAGGGCCCACTAAGGAGGTCCTTTCTGCAATTTCTCTGTCCTTGGTGAGGATAAAGATACCTGCATGTGGGAAATTAATCCATGCTCAATACTTCATTCTTGCTATATCCTAATTTATTCATCCTATACAATGTGTTTATTTCTGAGATTATTTTTTAGCTACATTTATATGGCACATGGACATAATGCTGGCCTCACCTGGATTTCCTTACCAGTTACCCACTTAGCTCACAGTCTTGCTTTTTATAAAATATTTGTTATCATGAAAGGTATTGGACTGCAATATATATATGACTGAGATTACTTCTCAAGGACTTGTGCAGCTGGGACTAAAGCACAGCAGGCTAATGCAGACCCCTTTACTGTACCTCAGTTTTACATTTAGGAGGTAAATTTTGCCTGTATGCATGTCAAGGAACTGGCAGTCGACCCAGGCCCACTTGTCTTTAACCACAGAGGACTCCCAGAGCCATCAGAATGTCTGTCTAGCACATACCCCCACTGCCAGAGCATGGGAGAACTGCATACATAATGGGCTTACCCTGACAGCATCCTTACATGGTTATGAAACATTATCTCTTCAGACAGGGAATGGAGACAGACATACATTCCAAGCAATATTAAATGGAAGGTGGAGAATTTCTAAGTAATAGCCATCCATTACACAGGCTGGTGCTGAGGTAGCCAATACGTATCAAGAAGGTCAAACAAGAACCTCAGCATTTCTGCTCAATTATCTCTAATTTTACACAACATAGTTTGGAAAAAAAAGTCTAATTTATGTTCCTGGCTTTAAAATACTTTGTTTCTCCTAAATCCCACTGCATCTTTTCCTAAATTTCATAGCACACTATAGTGTGTCTCTATTTCTGAAACCTGGTTTATGTTTTCAAGTGTGCTTTTACAAAACATTTAAAAGCTTACCATATTCGATTTTTTTTTTTTTAGAAACTGGGGATATCCAGTTTTTAGAATATCCCTAGAGTAACATATTTGTCGCATTTCTTGCATTTTCTTCACTGCTTCGGTAGTTCAGTCTTTACTTGCTTTTAGTATGGTAACTTCAGTGTTTAAAATCATTTCGTGCCCTCTAGTGGCAGCCCTTCCAGGCACCCTGATCTGCAGCAGTGCAGTTACAAATGATGTAGAAATGGAACAAAACCAGTTTCTTCCCCCTTTAAGTGAAATTTACTATCCATCTCTATAGTTTTTTTAAAAAGTAAGTAATTTATATTTATGGTGAGACGGTACCACCAACAAAAAAAACCCTCAAACATCTGGAGATATAATACAAATATCAACAATAAAAACAACAACAAAATCAATCACATACTAAGTAAGTAGGTGATCGAGTTTGCTCTTAGAAATTTTAGTGATGAAAAACGGCATATTTTTAACCATTTCCTTGCACAAATCAGTATTCAGTGTGTGTCCTACTAGATACATTGTTCGATAACCACACACACAGTTTTTCCAGGGTCCACAAAAGGGAATCGTCATAAAGAAAAGGCTAAGTTCCACCAGAGCTTCATCCTCTCTCATGGAAAATCACTTTGCTTTTCTTACAAAAGCAGCAAAGTGATATCATAGAGGAAAATTTACAAAATAAAGAAGGAAAGGTTTAGGAGTTTCAAGAAAAAGTTACACAGGTTGATACACACTTCTGTTATTCTTGGTTCCAGCTCCTCTACAAATTCACTTTTTCCTAATTCAAGATAGCCTAATATCCTTACCTTTTCCCCCCAAAGTTACCATTTTTTTTTATTTTGAACTTCTGTACCTGAACAGAAAAATAAATCATCCTGCTTTCAAACACCTCATTTTCATGGATTTTCAAGGGTCTTGAGATTCCTAACTCCAAATTAAAACAATGAGATACCCCATACACACATATTGGTAGCCATTTGGCTTTAGTTTGGCCTTAAGTTCCAACCCCCAAATTACAGATCCCTAGGAACACACTGAATAATAGACATTTTCACTGAACTGTAGGTTATCAGTCTCAATAAGATCACAATAACATTCACTTTGACTCTGAAAATCTGATTCCCCGTGAAGACAGAAATTCCCAGCCAAGCAAAGCATTCAGATACATGTTTTGTGCAGCTAAAATGCTGTAAGTCACTATGTGCCATTCCTATTTTGAAATGCTTGCTGCTGCTAGTCTGAACAAGAAACAAAGCTCAATCAATCCACCTCTTCTACTTGGCACTGTAGATGGTTACCGAGGGCCTAAGAAGCCAGCTTCTTCTAATCCTTTAACAATATTTTGGGGGATGGCTTCTAAATTTTCGGGGTTATTTTTCTTGAAAATAATTGTTGAGTTTTAAAAAATGTTAATCTCAATATCCACAGTAGATTGCCTGCACACGGTGGTATTCAGACCTGGCACACTGGTGGAAGAAAGATGGAAAATGCCATTTACAACCTTGTTATTGTTCCATATTCTCTTTGCAGTTTTGTCCACTAGGGAAATAATATAACACACTTTTTCCTTTCATAATTTTGACTTATTGATGGCATTAGTGCCTGAAAAATCATGACCCAATTTCATCTAACTTGATTTTTCCTAAAATCTCAAGATAAAACGGAAAGATTTTAGAGAGTAACTACTCACTGGTTTATACTTACTTATCTAAAACATATTATTCTCATTAGTTTTACAGTTCTTATGCCTTCGAATTCTCCTGGTAGCAGGTTTTGCCCCTGTTGAACTTGATGCCTTTGCTTGTGCCCATTCAAACACCGAACCAGTACTTATTAGTAAGTACATATTAGTAAGACTAAGTATTAGCATTAATATTAATATTAATATTAGTAATTACTTACTTATTAGTAAGACAAGATCAGATTCAGCGTGCTAAGGGGGCAGGAAAAGCAGGACAGCTGGCACCTCCACCATGGGCCGCAAGGAGGTAAGCCAGACACCGACCTCAACATTGTCTCTTCATCCTGCCTTGGCCATGACAGCCACAGCCTGACATGACCACTTGCAGCAGCAAAATCCCACCCCTGAACTGGCTGTGCAGCTGTGCAAAGCATCTCTTTTGTCACTCCAGGATGTTCAATGGAAGCAAATCTTAAATGTGTTAATTTACACAAATCAAGTATGGCAGCATTATTTCCACTACTGGTCACCTCGTGAAAAAACGGTTTCAGAGAAAACAACATTAATGGCTAAGGGCACTGAAACTGAGACAAATAGGACAGAAAAGTTTGGGAAAGGAGTTGAACCGAGTGCTGTAAAATTTATATGAAACAGTAGGCGGTATAAGAAAGGCAGATCAGGAGCTAATTTTCTGTAGTTGAACCTGTGAGGAGTTGCATGAACGCACAAGACTGCCAGATCAATGTTAGCAGTAACTTCGGAAGGAAAGAAAAACCCCAATCACCTATCTTGATCTGCAGCTGTCAGAATTTGGGATGAAATCTAAGACCAAGGTCAAACCTATCAACATCTACATCCTGTTGGGGTTTTAGTCCTTCCTCTAGGTTGGCCAGCTGGGTGGAGGGCAATATGTGGACTGTGGATCAGGTGCCATGGCAATCTCAGCATTTGGCAGAAGAGGGCCATGGCTGGGCTGAAGGCAGACACTGATAGTCATACCAACTGGAGTAGCAGAACGCTGGCAATCACTAGTTTTGGCAGTCCTAAGAGCACTAACAGATGTTGACACAGGGCTTGAGGAGCTCATCAGAGCCTGCTGTGTGGGGTAACCATGGCCAGACCAGGTCAGGGTGCTCCCACAAGGGTGCTGGTGGGGAAGCCCAGGAGACTCGTCTGAAGTTGAGGTCTTCAGCTGCACCATCCTGGGGGGCTGCCAGCTTTCTCTTGAGGGAAGATGGACCCTTCTCACTTCAGCACTGACGATGATACTTGGAATTGCTCTCTGTAAACTTGCTGCTGCAAAGTTAGTGCTTGGGTTTGGAGATGGTGACACAGGTGGTGCAACATGAATGCATACCACTGGGCTGGCTGGTTGTGTGGTGAACTATGTGGTTCTTTCAGCACTATTGGTATTAGCTAATTAAAACAGACTTCTGTAGTTGAGCAATAAAACAACTTGGGGCCAAAATGCTAGGCTGGGGTGAGTTGATATATTAGAACTATGTGAAGTACACATGACAATCAACAGTAACACCAAAGCACTGTGCTGATATTTAATGTTGGAAAAATTAAGAAAAATTAACAAAAAAGTGAACAGAAGCAAACCACATGAATCAAGCACTAAAACCAAAAATTAAAGGAAGCAGTGGTCTTGTAGCACTCCAGTGAATTGCCCCCAGACAAATATGAGTTATTTGACACAAAGACCTTTGAGAACTTTGAACTACATCAGAGAAACAAGCAAGAGATGCATATCTGGCAGGATGCCGATGGGAAAGCACAAAGAACTGGGGTCCAAACAGGCACATCTCCTCCAGAGAAATAATTGTTTGTGAACAGGTAGAAACCGTAAGAGAAACTTGTATCACAGGATCCAAGGAGTGCTCGAAGATGATGGGATGGGAACCATGTGATTAGACAACACAGGACCAGGTGTTATTGTCCTGGGTGAAGGAGTTTTGACAGGAAATGACCAGGGCAGGGATGACCACCTTTTTTGAGGGGGCTGAAACACACATTCTCCATGTATAAAACACACGCTTTCCTAATTTCAACCTTACTTTTCCTTTGAAAGCACAATCAGCTGGAAGAGGACCTCCAGAAACAGTAAAACCTTCCGCACCATCTGGGTAATTCACCTCCCGTGGAGATGCCGAAGCTGCGTCCAGTTAACATCACGGGAGCCCTGGGAAGAGAACCAAGCGCCCGAGGAGGTGCCAAGCTTCTTAGCCAAACCTGGAGAGGTGCTGGGACACCTCCGTGGTGTCGGGAGGAGCCGCGGAAATCTGCCAGGCGTCTCACAAACCACCCAGCGCGTTTCAGGAACCGAACGTACAGCGCTACAACTTGCGAGGCGCAGCAGGACGCGCTCGAACCGGGCCGCCGGGCTGACGCCAGGGGGCGGGCAGGGAGGGTAAGAGGTGGGCCGGGCCCATCGATGGGGGCGGCCGCTCTGCGCTCGGCTCCTCCGCCCTGCCTCTCGGCTCTGGATTAGCGAAACTGGCGACGTGGGACGGCCGCCGGTCCGGCCCCGCGCCCTGCCTCGCCCGCCGGGGTGAAGCCGGGACTCGGAGCCGCCGCGGACCGGAGTGGAACCCGGGCAGGTCAGCCGCCGCGGCGTCCTCGCCGGCGGGACGCGGAGGCACAGGACACCCCGGTGCTCTCCCTGCTGCAGCCCCGCCGGCACCGCGCGGTGCGGTGAGGTGAGGGGCGGCGGTACCGCGGCAGCGGGGAGTACCCCCTGCCCCGGGGGAGCGGCGGGGCCATGGCGCTGCGTGCCCGGGCGCTGTACGACTTCAGGTCGGAGAACCCGGGGGAGATCTCTCTGCGGGAGCACGAGGTGCTGAGCCTGTGCAGCGAGCAGGACATCGAGGGCTGGCTGGAGGGCGTCAACAGCCGCGGCGACCGCGGCCTCTTCCCGGCCTCCTACGTGCAGGTGATCCGCGCCCCTGCCGCCGAGCCGCCGCCGCCCGCCCGCTACGCCAACGTGCCCGTCGGCGGCTTCGAGCCGCTGCCGCCCCCCGCCGCCTTCAAGCCGGCGGCACAGCAGCCCCCGCCGGCGGCGGCGCCCGAGCCTTTCCCGCTGCCCCCTGCCGCCGCCGGGTACCCCTTCCCGCCGGCGCCCTACGGCGGCTCCTACCAGCCCAGCCAGGGCAGCGATGACGATTGGGACGACGACTGGGACGACAGCTCCACCGTGGCCGACGAGCCGGGAGCCCTGGGCAGCTCCTACCCCGACTACGAGACGGCGGGCGGCGGGGCCCCCGGCCGCTACCGCCTGTCCACCCGGTCCGACCTCTCCCTGGGCTCTCGCGGAGGCGGCGGTCACCCCGCGGGACACCCGCACCCGCCCGGCGGCGGCGGCGCCAAGAGCTCGGCCACAGTGAGCCGCAACCTCAACCGGTTCTCCACCTTCGTCAAGTCTGGCGGGGAGGCCTTCGTGCTGGGCGAGGCATCAGGCTTCGTGAAGGACGGGGACAAGCTATGCGTGGTGCTGGGCCCCCGGGGCCCTGAGTGGCAGGAGAACCCCTACCCCTTCCAGTGCTCCATCGAGGACCCCACCAAGCAGACCAAGTTCAAGGGCATGAAGAGCTACATTGCCTACAAGCTGGTGCCCAGCCACACCGGGCAGCAGGTGCACCGCCGCTACAAACACTTTGACTGGCTGTACGGGCGCCTGGCTGAGAAGTTCCCCGTCATCTCTGTGCCGCACTTGCCAGAGAAGCAGGCCACTGGGCGCTTTGAGGAGGACTTCATCTCCAAACGTCGCAAAGGCTTGGCTTGGTGGATGGACCACATGTGCAGCCACCCTGTGCTGGCTCAGTGTGATGCCTTCCAACACTTCCTCACCTGTCCCAGCACGGATGAGAAGGCCTGGAAACAAGGCAAGCGCAAGGCTGAGAAGGATGAGATGGTAGGTGCTAACTTTTTCCTGACCATCAGTGTCCCCACAGGCCCTGGGGCCAGCCTGGACTTGCAGGAGGTGGAAAGCCAGGTAGATGGCTTCAAAGCCTTCACAAAGAAGATGGATGAGAGTGCCCTGCAGCTCAATCACACAGCCAACGAGTTTGCCCGCAAACAAGTCACTGGTTTCAAGAAGGAATACCAGAAAGTGGGGCACTCCTTTAAGTGCCTCAGTCAGGCATTTGAGCTGGACCAGCAGGCCTTTTCGGCTGGCCTCAACCAAGCCATAGCCTTCACTGCAGAAGCCTATGACGCCATCGGGGACCTCTTTGCAGATCAGCCCCGGCAGGACCTAGATCCTGTGATGGATTTGTTAGCGCTGTATCAGGGGCATTTGGCAAACTTTCCAGACATCATCCACGTCCAGAAAGGTAACATCCTTACATGTTTTTCTGAAATTATGGAGTTTTATGTATCAGTAGTAAGCATGCAGATGTTGGGACCGGGGTCTAGATTTGCCCTACCTCTGGCTCGCTGGCCTTGGGTTATATCTTTCCACGCTTACTCAGGTATATTTGTTAAAAATACAAAAACCAAATCAGTGACGGTTTTCGTTCTGTACCAAAGGTCTAGACATAGTTGGGAATTTGACTGGTAAGAGGTTGCTGCATTTGGCTGTGTATCATTGAAAGAAACCACATCTGCCTGTGCTGCTGATACATTAAAGATTAATGGTCTTTTTTACAAACCCTGGAAATCAAGCAGTATGAAAACATCTGTTACTCTTTGATGCATGTTAGGTGTCTTAAATCTCTGATCTACCAGGTAATAAACATAAAGGAATTTGAAGATGCGGGTTATCCTCCCTTCTTAACCACCTTCTTTGAGGTGTGCATGGTGGTATGTGCATTTTGCAGAGTCAGGCAGTCAGACGAGATGTTTAAAGCTGCTGGGGTTTCTCAGTTTGGCCATGCATTAAACTTTCTTGGTGCCTTTGAAAGTATAATGGTCTGCCACAGGGTTCTCAGTTGGAGTTTTTCATCCTTTGCCCTTATTATCATAAAAAGATGCTTCTCACCTGTTATGCTTTCAGCATCATTCTAGCTGAAACGTGTCTGAGGTTCAGATTGCTGCTTGTATGGTGCTTTGTGATCTGTCAAAGAGAAAGAAACTTGAGAAAATAAGGAATATCTGCTCTATAACTAGTGGCATTTGTTCAGCTGAACAGAATTTTGTAGCACTATGTACATGTAGACAATTTCCCTGCAGTGAAATTAATGCTATTCATATATGCTGCATTGCGAGCAGGGTAGCCCATCATTCCTTCCTTTTGCTGTTACGTACCTTACCCATAGTTTTCAACTCAAAAATCAGGGAGGTGTGGGGATTGGAGCTGGGAAAGAGGTCAAGAAAATATCACATATGCTCTGTGGAAATGGGTGTGTGTAACAATTACCTGAGAAAATGCATGAGCTTTATTGAAAATTACTTGGGATGCAGAACATCACTTACTAATCTCCAAGAGGCAGAGCTTGAACTGTCACCCATAGTGAATCAGTCTTTTGTGTCCTTAGGTGACATTTCCAGGGTTTTTGCATCTGAAACAGAACACTGAGTTTGATAAAACAGTTGGGAGAGGTTTTTTCCCACAGATCAAAAAGGCAGGCTCCCAGGAGATGTGCATTATTGCAGGGAAGATCTGAGGAAGCATTTTGTACAAGCATGCAATTTGATGTTATTTAATAAAGCAAGCTTTTATTAGAAGTTGCACACATCAAATTCAGATTTCCATTCTGTTGTCAAATCTTGAAAATTGTGAGTGGAAACTTAAACAGTATTCATACAATTTTGAAGAGAAGAGGGAAGTGTGCAGTCTAACCTCTGAGCAGTTGTTCTGCTGGCTGCTGTGGCATGTTCTGATAACAACTTGCAAGTAATGTAGATTTGGAGAGAAGGGCAGCCTTGGCAATTCCTTGTGTTTGGGAGTACAGCATTTTAAAGTGAGTTGTCAACAAATAATAGGGTTATCTGTAAGCCTTGGAAAAAAAATGAAGGATTTTGTATTGGGTGGAAAAAAACAGAAGATTATGTACACTATTTAAATAATATATCCTCAAGCTTTAAGGCTACATAGAGTTCTTCAGTGCATAATTTTTGGAGATGTGACCTTGAAGAGAGGAGATGGAACAGTAAGATAGATGCTTAACTCAAACCTCTTGCTTTTATAGTTCTGTTTGAATTTGCAGTTACTGGTTAGCTTTACCTTCCTGAAGGAAAATTCGTCTGAATGTGCTTCCACTAGAACAGTACATGAGCATGACGCAGGTAGAGTTGATTTTGTGTCAGAGCACTGTCCTGGAGCTGGTTGGAGAAGCATGCAGCCAGCCAGCCTGCATGCAGCTCTTAATGCTCCAGCACCTCTGGGCTAACACGGCCTTTAACATAGTATTATCCCTGGTGTCTACTTGCCATCCAAAAATGGCAAGAGCTTGAAAGGGGTTAGAACAGGGGTACGTGTTCATTGTTGTCATCCCTGTTACGAAACAGGTAAACAGGAGGAAAAATGAGAGGCAGGTGGTTTTTACACCCAATGTATTGCTGTTTTATTACTCTTCAGAGTTACTTGTAACAAGGTATAACTTTTCAATTCCAAACTGTAAACTTCAGATGACAAAACGAACTGTTTGGTATTATTGCATCGTAAGACCTTTCTTTTATACTGTCTGGAATAGCAGTAGCCAGTTTTGAGAATTATTATTGTCTGAACAGACTGAACAAATATCCAGTGATGGTCATAGATCATTTGAAAAATAGAGTTGATGTGGTTTTCTTCAAGTGTTTTATTTTCTAGTGTACTTCATCTTTGTGCAGTAAAATGACCCCAAAGTGACCTTGGAAGTGGTAGAAACAGTAGCCAGATTGATGAGCTGCTTACATGGATGTGCTTTTCAGAAGACCAGCTCTGAAGTTAGGGGTAGTTCTCCTTTGTTTTCTACTTAGTGCAAATACGTAGTCCACTTGGGATAAAAAATTAGGTGTTTTCCAGACTCCATTTCTGTATTTCCCTAGACCTGACAAGGTCCAAAAAACAAAGGCAGCTGTGCCCAAACTATGCCCATGTCTGTGGGTAGAATATTCAACTGCATTTTCCTGTTATGGGTTTGCTGTTCTGCAGAGAGTTGAACAGCTGCTGAATGTGATTCGGAAGTGTGTTTTGTGGTATGGACTGAGAAGTCTGCATATCTGGGGTTTTTTAATAATTTCTTCAACTTCTGTGCGAAGGACAGAGAATCTCTATGTCAGAGACAAAATTTGCCCTCTGTTTAGGCTTTGCCTTCTCTAGAATTAGGAACCAAAGCCATGCAAGCTCCGCTGTTGCTTTGTCGGCAAATTAACAGGAAAATGTGTTAACTGTCGTGCTTTTAATGGCTCTGGGGTCCAGGTCTTTTTGCATCCTGTGCTGAGGACCATGCACATTCTGAAGTGTGCAGGCAGAGATTGTCATTTTGGTCCCTTCTGTAAAACATGGGAACCAATGGACTGTGGGAATATTTTTTAAGCATTTATTATCTTACAAGTATTGTAAGTATTCTATGAGATGGCGATACGATAGCTCCAGTGGGAGATTTTAAAAGATTCCTTCATCTCAAGTGCCTGTGTTTAAGGAGTTTTCTGTGAGGGAAGGAAGAGTTGAATTTCCTGCTCCAGAAGAAACAGAGGAAAGATCCGAACTTTTCTGTCCCACGTGCAGGTCAAAGATCAATTTGTCAGTGCTTTGTGAGAGATATTACCTGGTTTCGTGTGTGTTCCACTCCAGATCTAAAGATTAATTGGATGGAGCCCTACAACAAAGAACATGCGGAGTTGGAAACCCTCTGGAAGTGCTTGGTTTGATAGTCCCAGTGAGCCTGGCACTGAGCATATCAGCCCCAAGGCATACATCCCTTACAAATGAGTTGTTGTTTTATAGGTTTTGTTTGGAAAATCAGGCTATTAGGGGAAAGCTGACACCTTTAGGGGTAGATGACAGCAGTGGTGTCTTGAGCATCTAAGCACCTGAATACTTGTACGAATCTAGCTGCCAACCTTCCATAGGTAAATGCTTCTAAAGTTCTTGCATGAAAGTAATTTGGTGCATACCTCTGCTTCTTGGAGCGGAAGATCCAAATATGTTAGATATACTTGTACTAAGTTTTCTTTAGCCTCTGGAAAAATATTTGTAGAAGAGGCGTATTAAGTTCAGTTGGCTCAAAACCTAAGCTACACTTCTGTAATTATCTTTTGTAGGACTCGAGTGTTTTTCAAGAAATAACTAGATTCAGTTGCTTTAATTATGAGAAGAAAAGCAGCCTCCAAAAAAGCACCCTTTGTTTGTAATTACTCTGTGTGTGTGTGTTTTAAGGTCTACTTGTGGAAAATCCCTACTTATTTTTGACAAAATAATTCCTAAATATTAATTGCTAGAGCTTCACTCAACTGATGGGATCTTCTAACTTCAGTAACTTTCATCTTAAATGCTCACTGCAGGCCCATGCAAGTTCAGATTGAGAAAATTTATGCATATGTGAGAATTTGATATCATGTATGATCATACTGTAGCTCATGCTTGTCTGACTCTCTTGTCTCCGTATTTGCTTAGTGAGGGTAGGGAAGTTACAGATTTGGGGATTTCTTTTAACTCTTGTTTGAGGCATTACTATAATTAGCCTCTTGTCATTCCTGAAAGAGGAAGAAACACTAACTTGCCGTTTCATCTCTACTTTCCAGATTTCTCCTTTTTCTTAACATTATGGTGTTAATGCTAGACAAACTTTTGGTTATAATTTTTGAAAAAAAGATTTCAGAAAATGGTCTAAATATTTTCTAAGATGTAGGCAGCAATTCTGTTTTCTGCATGCCAGAATTTAAGAGAATTATTTAAAAAAAATAACCAAAGTACATTTTTGGTTCTTAATCACTGTTTGTGAAAAGTGAAATAAGGCAAATAGTCTTATTTACCTGAAGCAAATGTAACTCTAGACATTGGCAGTAAAGACTATGTTGAGTGTGTTTTTAGAATGTCTTACAAATTTATAGGTGAAAAGACATTCCAGCTGGAAATGCATCAAATTTGCAGGCATCAATCAAAACACAAACAACATTAAAAACCTAGAACTCTCTAACATTTTCAGCAATGCTGTTTTTGCAGGGGGAAGGAGAACAGTATGTGTGTTCATGAATAAATAAGACTGGTCAAAATTCATACCTAAAATTTTATATCACAGTGTAAAAACAGCACTTTTCTCTCTTGCTTACTTTCTAACCTTTTAAATTGTCGTGCAGACGTGGCTTTTCTATCCCTGTTTTTCCTTTTATCCACCTTTTTTTTTCCTTCCCCCTCTGTCCCTCCAATACATACACTTTGCATGGGTTCAACTCGGGTAGTTACTGGCCAAGAGCTAGGCATGTAATTCTAGCCAGGTGACCCTTACAGCAGTAAAAAGAGATGGGTACCTGCATTTCATCTGTTGAGGAGAACGGCTGAAGATGGATTGCGCCATGGTGACTTGTACTTTTTGCCTCCTCATAACTGTTACACTGATGATGCAGCATTGTCTGCTTGCTGCTGAATCACCCACTATTTGAAGGTAACCTGAAGGAAACTGAGACTTTAAGATTACTAAAATGTGAAAAAATCTTCACATTTAGAAACTGTATAAAATTATAGCTTCTTTACAGTGTGTGAAATCAGGATAACAATAAACAAGACTAAAATTGAGCAATAGCCCTTCCTGAAGATTAGACAGAAAGAGGGGCAAAAAAAGTACTCTCTGTCTAAAAGATGCATGGGTCTTTTTGAAGTATGAGTTTTGGGTGTTTGTTTTTTGTTTTTTTTTTTTCCTTTTACGCTCTGCCACAGTCTCTTCTTACCTTAGCTTTCTAAGGGAGCAAAATTCATGGAGTCATTATGTCTTTCTGTTAGCTTTTTGAAAACCACAGTTACATGCACATTTGATGACAGAGAGACATTTCATAGCTGATAAAACCCCTTTTTTTCAAAAGCAGGTGGTAGCAGAGGAAGGCTGAAACTGTTTCTCCCACAGGAGAGACTGCACATGTTACTGCACACAGGAAAGGTTATCCAGACTGCACACTTAGTTCTAGAAGGCTGGAGAAGTTTTGGTCACACCTCTAAGTTTGACCACAGGAAGTGCAGTCACCTCTTTTGCTCTTATGAGTACCTGCGCACCGTTGGAAGCAAGACCCTGTCTCCTGGAAAAACCCTGTGGGCAGCTAGAGAGTGGCAGTGTAGACATTCAAGAATTGAAAATTACGTTGCAGAAAGAGGAAGTAATTTTATTTCAAAGACTATGTAATACCTTTTTGGCTTGAAGCTTATGAAGAATCTAGATGGGGGGATGGTTCTCTTCCAGCTGAGAGCTCTGGGTCTTGCCAAAAGGACTTCCATCCAAACAGGGAAAGCAAGAATTGGTAGACTGCAAGTGGAAAGTGTTTCCCAGGGCTCTTCCCAAGTCTTTGTAAGCATATTATCAAAACCAAACAAACTGGCTGACTTTTTTTTATTTTGCAAGTCACCTTTGAAACAAGGACATGTTTCAGCCTTTCCAGCATCTTTCCATGACTTCATTGTTAGACTTTGTTTGAACAGTTAAAATGCCAAGTTAAAGTCATCCAGCTTGTGTCTTACTTATTTTAAATTGCCTGGTTCAAATAGCACAGAATTTGAAAATTCTGACTAAAAAATGCAATCATCTTTGGCTTAGCTCTCAAAACATGAGTCTTATTAGCAGGTTAGAGCAAACAAATGGCAAACACTTTCTACACATTCTTGTCTATATCTTTCATGACAGACATGAGGATTAAAATTGAATAAAAATAAATAAATTAAAAAACCTAGTAAAAATGTGTTTTAAATTTTGGAGTGGAAGTGGTATATGGATATCAGTATGTTATTGATATCCATATGTTATATGGATATCAGTATGTTATTGATATCCATATGTTATATGGATATCAGTACGTTATTGATATCCATATGTTATATGGATATCAGTATGCAGTGTTACCTGTCTTCTGTCCACCCATATCCCATGAACCTTATGAAAATTTTGAAGAAGTTACCATTTAATACAATAATGCTGACATCCATTTGCACCATAGTTTCCATCCATCTTATATTCATCTTGTCTCTTCTGGAAGATGAATGAATATATTTCTGCCCATATGCTATTAAACAGTTTTGCTGAAAATTAATTTGTATCATGCATGCACAGCATTGTTTCTGTTTAGGTTGTTGTCTTGAAGTCAGTATTATGAAGATGGCATTTACAAAACCTGTTTAGAGGCTATAACATCATTCTAACAGAAAAAATGCCTATCCTTAGTATCAGAACTGGGAGAAACTAGTGTTCAGAACCTGTGATGACCAAAATGTCATAGACTAACTTAAATTGTGGAAAAACAGATTTCCTTAAAAGCCTGTTTGATGCCTTGTTTATGTGTAAGCTAGTAAGAAATACTTGCAATCACTTTCAGCTTGGTACTTCTGCATATTGCAATCACTTAAATTTTGAAGTGTGTTCACCCTAAAAGGCATGGCTGGCTTTCTAACGGGCAAATGTACTGTGTTTCTGGTGACCAGCCTCATTTAAGTTTCATTCCCTCCAGTCTGCAGTGTCAGCTGAAGCCATACTAAAGGAAAACTAAAGTGGTACACATGATTGTTGAAAAGAACTGACTGCCTTAGGACTGGGCAAAACTACCATTACTTAGTGTTTGCATCTCAGGCTGGGGTGCAAAATGTTGTGTTTGTGATGGAAAGCAATATGCACAGTTTACCTGGATTATTAAGATCAAATTGTTCCTGAAAGGTCTCCTTTCACATACACAGTAGGTACCGGTAAAGTCAGAACTGCTCATGAACACAGTTCAAACATGCTTTAGTGGTGGAAGTAAGGTAATTTGTTTGCTTGAAACATTGTTTGTGTACAATACACAAGGGTATATTAGCTTTAAAGCTGCTGTGTTCAAGATTTGAATGGAAAAACTCCATCCACTTTTGGAGTTTTTACATCTGGTTATCTAGCACCGTGGGCCTTTTTTATTTTCTTAATGAGGCTATGTGGGCAGTAGGTGCAATAAACTGATAATTTTGTAGTATTTCTTTCATTCATTTTGCCGTCTTGCTCTCACCTCCTATTATTAACTGTTTCAGGGGCAAATTATGGTTTGTTAGCTGCACAGCAAGTGTGGTGTAGCATGGCCCAGCAAAACCTTCATATTGGAGGTGCTGCACACCAGAGCTTGTAGAGTGCTCTGGGGTCTCTGGAAATGAAATGCACATTGCCAGTGTGATAGTTTATTTTCAGTACCAGGAGCATTTTGGAGCCTCTGAACATGCACAGGTGTGATTACAGTCCTTGTAGATTTGGATAAATAAACTGGCCATGTATGCCCCTGCTATGTGTGTGGACACCAGCTGGCAGATAAATGCACAGATATTCAGGTCTTAAGTATCACATTATTTAAAGTGAAATAAATAAATAAAAATCTTTATTAGACATATATAGTATCTGTTAACCCTGGTAGTTCTTTAAAATTGAGCGACTCTGAATTAATATATAACCAATTAACATTATCGTTAATTCTGGGAGTTTTAAGAGCAATGGGCAACAAAACATTAAAAAAATTAAGCTCGCTTTTTTAACTGTTGTGAGGCTGCCAATTCTAAAAGCATTATTGCTGTTTTCATGTATCTGTGTATAAAAACCTGTAATACTAAAGTAATTGCAATTTGATATATTTTATTTTTGTGTTTCTAACTTTCACTGTGGAAAAAAGAGAATATTGCTAAAGTAGTTCTGCACCATTAAGAAGAAGAATATAATCTGTGAATTAGACTGGTTTTGAAAAGTGCTGTGTTGGCACTTTCAGAAGGAGCAAGTGACTTCATCATTTTGCCTTTGATGTTGGAGATTGCTTTCTTTTTTCTGTTTTAAACTGTAAAACCAGATTTTAAAGTAGCAAGTCATTCCTACTTTAATTAGTGTAATGTACAGTTCAGTCTGTATTGGAGACCTCTTCTGGTTTCAATTTTAGGCAAATCCCATTATGCTGCTTTCCATTCCAAATCTTAGCCAGAAAATGTAAAGAATTTGCAGAATCTCAATGTCAGCATCTTTTGTTAATCTGTTCTCACAGCACTCTTAAGTGAACAGTCTGTCAATGTAGCAAAATCTCTATTCTGCTACACACAATTTCATTGTTTCATTTTAAATTGGGGGTAGAGGGGGGTTGGGAACTGTTTTTTTGGGTAGGGTGTAATGTTATGTGTAATCTTACATGGTGGTTCTGCAACTTCCCTTGTGTTGGAGTTAATGGTTGCATAGCCCTGGCCTGAGCTGGGTCACATAACTAAGCCATTGATAAACCTAAGTCACCGTCTCCCTCTCCTCTGGGCCAAATGCAGGGTTTTTTTATTGGAGTAGTCATTTGAGTCATCCCATAATAACGTCTTTGCTAGATCTGGTGTAAGTGGGACGGCCATGTAGACAGGCTTGTTCTGGCAGCAGTCTCTGGATTAGAGGTAATGTTGTTTTCTCCAAAGTAGTTTCTTTGAGAAGAAGGGTAAATCAAAACTGCTACACACACACAGGCTACCCAAGTTGTGCGGTTCCCAGTCTGCAGACAGAGCTGTAGTTGAATAATCTCACTGTTAGGTAAGGAAAAAGAATGCATTTCTACTTAATATTTTCTGCTTTTGTACTCTTTGATGACAGCAACATCACGGATATATTGTTTTTCCCCTTTTAGGATGGTGTCATGTATTAGAAACAGTGTTTTGTAGCGGAAGTAAAGCAAACAGTTGTTAGACTAGATCAGAGCATTCCCTTCAGTAGTGAATAGCTTGCTTTGAAGGACACGTTTATGCCTACTGTTATACCATTTAACATGATGGGCATCTGAATGGTGTGGAAATGAAGGTTGTTTTACTTTGTAGCAAGTAAGGCACAAAATTTCGTTTTGTACCTTGCTGTAAAAAATTGAAAAACTCTTTATTGCACAGGTTGTTTTATTTGCACAAGATTTCTGAAATGCAACTGCTGAGGGACTTTATTTGTCAAACTTTGGTGTTTCTTTGAAGATCACAGTGTTTTCTGATCTAGCTGTCCTTCCCTGTGAAAGAGCCATCTCTCAGAGGAGCCTTCAGAGTTTGACATGTGTTGCTGTTGCATCAAAGCCTGTTGGCGGGGTGATTTCTCAGAGGTGGTAATCAAGAATATGGTTCTTTTGGGTTTTGCCAGTTACACTGATGACAAAGCCAGAACAATCACCCTCCTTTGGTGTTTTTTTTTGGTGTTTTTTTTTCCCATTCTGAAATTTTTATGGCTGTTGTCCTTTTTGGTATCATTTGCTATTAGATTCTGCAAACAGAATAAGTACAAGTTCATGGTTGGAGGAATTGGTGGCCAGGTGCTCCATTTTTGGCCGTCTGAATGGTTACTGCTTCTCACCCACAGCACAACCAGCATCCCCAGCAGTGTGCGGCTCCTGCTTGCCTCCCTCCTGGCAGTGCCAGGGCCAGCCGGAGGAAAGGCAGGGAGCTGTCACGTGAGGAGCAGTGCAATCTGTTGGGCTGGCACCCAGCCCACTGCTTCAGTCTCCCACCCTTCCACAGCTCCATTAAAAATGGACTTCAGAAAGTAACATTCTTTGTAAGAGATCATTGGGAACCACTGGACTAACTTTTTTGCCCCCATGTCTTCTTTCATTCCCTTTGCAATTGTTTTGCAATAATTCTTTAAGTCAAAGTATAGAGTAACACGAACATGGGTGTTTGCTGAAAGAAAGATTGTTGTAGTCATAACTGATATACGTGTGAAGTGGTATCTCACACTACTAGTGAAACAAATCTACTTTCTCTGTTTTAGGAGAATTCATCACTGAAATTAAAGAAATATTTTAATTATTGCAGTGATAAAGACATTACAGTTATAGGATCTAAAAAGTTAACTTGGTTACTACAAGCTGGGTGAGCTTTTAAGTTTAGTATTTCCTGAATTGCTGATCTCCCTGACCTCAACAGATACTGCTGCTTCAAGTGCTGAGTTCTAGCAGCGTTGAGCTGACACTTCTGTTTCATCCCATATACACTGTTACTGTATGCAGTTAGATGACCTCTGTAGCAATCAGAAATGGCGATACTGTTATGAACAGTATCAGTATTACAATTACTGCTTGTAGTTTTTTAAGAATGGAGCAGACCCAGGCATGAAACAAATGTCCACTGTAGTAAGTACTGTTGAAATACAGGGTAAAAAGGACTCCTGCCCCAAAGAATTCCCTCTGAATTTATCTTTACTTGGATCAGAAGCTTCTGACACAGCTGACATTTCACTTCTGATGGCTGCATGCAACACTTGAAAGCTGACGTTCAGGTACTTAAAGAAGAGGTGGGAATGGGGCAGTGGAATGATGGTACACCCTTAGCAGTTACTGCTCTTTGGTTTCTCATCACCTGTGCTGACAGGCACAGTGCAGATATGACTTCATGTAAGGCAAAGAAAGTGAATGAAGAAGAGCAGTCTTGATTTCAGTCTTCATGAGCTGAGCCCTAGAACTTTTGCCTTCAAGTCACTTTGCAAGCTGCAACTTGGACGACTGTTGTGTACACTGTGTGAAGAACCAGCATGGGGCTGGCTGCTCGTAGGGCTGGTCATGCCATGCAATTTGAGAGCTTGGAGAAACATATGCATCAGTGCAGGTTTACGTGCGTATATGCATTGTTACAGTGTGGAGGGAGAGTGAATACATTTTTGAGTGTGGATTCAAATCCACCTTTAATTGGATCTTCACAGAATCTCAAAGCATTTATTGGTGTAATAAAACTGCAGGTGACGTGAAAATCTTTTGTTTGACTCAAACCTGTGTGCTGTCAGGTTCATTCTTTTTTTCATTTAATTTTTCTGAATATGGATGACTCTTCATGCCTTATTGCAACATTGTGCTTACAAGGGCAGCTTACTGATTCAGTGCACTTTTTCCTGATGCCTCCTCAGTATCCATTTAGGTTGCTGTTTGTGTTGTGTGGTTTACAGCTCGGAATTACTTACTTCTAGCAGCAGTTTTATGTTGTCTGTCTTCTTGGCTGATAGCAGAATACTAGAAATGTTCCTTGTTAAACATGTTTATATCATCTTATGTTGTCTAATCTCATACTTCAAGACAAAATACTTCAAAACATGTACTGAAACCTGTGAGTTTCTCTTAAGTCTTTAGCAGCATTCCGTGAGCACCACTGTCTATTTAACATCAGCCATTGGGCAATAAAGACCAGCATTCGTGTCTTCTTTTCCCTACCTTTGAGAACAGAAATAGATGTATCACAGCTTTTTGCAACATCTTTGATCCAGGCCCTCCTCACTGTTTGAAAACTAGTCCAGAGTACTAGAATGCAATCTCCTGACAGAAGATCTTTTCATTGGACCAGAAGCTTAAAATGCATGGACAAGACTTTACAGACTCTGTAGAGCTGGAGCTAAAAAACCCACAAGAATTTATTTTTATGTATTCCATTCCTCTGGGAACAGTGCATTGGTGGGTATTTATCCCAGACATGTATTTAGCAGATCTCCTTAAGCTAATATGCATTAGGAGGTGGCTCCTTCTGTTCCTTTTCCCAGAAATGTGTATTAGCCTTTTCTAGGGTTGCTATAATTCTGCTTTTTAAATACATCTTGCTGTTTTGGGTTGCTCAAACCAGTGCTAGATGTTCACATCACTAAATGCAGAACCCAGAGGATCTTTCTGAAGGTGTACTTAGACTGGTGAGGACTTGCTCAGCCTTAGCACCCTGAGATGGCAGCAGTGGGGACTGGGAGGTGCTGTGTTAGGTGCTGAGGGTGATGGATAGGTTAGTGAGGATGGAGATGGGGCAGTTCATGGTGTACAGCCTGGTGTGACAGGTTAGGAGTTGCAGGCTACGAGGCATTAGAGGTTACCATGGGATCTATCCCCTGCTCTAGCATCTCTAAGCAAGACCCTAGCTTTCAAGCAGGGATGCACACAAGGGGCTGCTCTCTATTTCTTGACTCCCTCACCCTGTCCTACTGCTTAGAAACCTGCATGGATCATTGCACCCTCGACATCAATGAGTTTCGGCTCTGGCTCAGAGTTTTTCTCATGTAGATTAAAATGCAAGGGCTGTAGGCTATGAAGAAACATTTAGAGAAGATTTGAGATTAAATGTGGTATGTTATTAGTAAAGCTGCTTGCAAAGCCATGCAAACTAGCAACACTCTTTTCTAAAATTTAAATCTAAGAGAAAAGTCTACCAAGTCTTGCAAACTTCAGTAGATGCTGAACTAATTAAAAATTACATTTTGGAAAAAATGATTATTTTCTTTTTAAAGTAAAGCACATGGGCTTTTTTTTTTCTGTGTGTTTGGGAAAGGTTCTTTCAAAACAGTGATTGTTTTACCAATAATTCAACACTTCATTTAAAAGCACTTCAAATGAACATGCAAGTTTGTACTTAAGCATACGTATAGACTTTTGTCCTATATTGCTGATATCCAGTTGTAGTCTATCTACTTTTAAAAGGAAATTCTACTATAGGACTAGTATGAGTCCATATGCATTAAGAGAGCAATGTGGATGGTTGCAGGTTTTCCCCTTGGATTGCTTTCCCTAATTATAGATCTTAATTATTTTTTTTTTTAATGGCAAGAAATGCATAATGCATAATCCATATAATCTGAAGGGCTCTAGTGTTTGGTAATGTATGTTTTAGATTGATGTAAAATAATTTGAAGATTATACATTCTCCAGAACTGAGTTATGCTTTCAGCTGCTGATGCTCTAAATTTCAGTATTTTTCTTCCAGTTTGTTCATTCTAGAAATAACAGCTGAAGCTGTTTCCCACATCACAACTGAACAGTTGTCATATTTATTTAACCAGCTCCATCTGGCTTCCAGTAACTCCCAAATTTCAGTTTTTCACAGCCATGCATGGATTCCTGCCATGCCCACAGAATGCAGAGAAAAATTTTGGTCAGCCTGGTTTTGTTTGTTGAAAGAAGGGTCCTTTTTGCAGAAGAGGTGACTAAATATTTTTCAGATCATGCCCTCCCTTGGAGATTCCTCACTCCTTAGAGGAGAAAATGCAGGTCTTCTGGCACAGTCCTGCTGCTGGCACCTCCACATGTGGAAAAGGTTTTTCAGTTGTGTTTTTTTGGCCAGGGTGGAGTTGATGAGGTCAATCTGCTGCAGCAGCCAATGCTGAGCTGCTAGCTACCTTCCAGCATGCCATGGGGGCCAGAAAGGTTTGGAGCCAGCCATCATCTCACAGTCCCCATGGAGAGTTGCTGCCCTTGGCCTTTGGACATCTCTTTGGCACACCAGGTTCAGAGAGTGGCCTCTGACAGTTGAATACCAGCTCTGTCGGCCATGCAGCCTGCAGTTTGTGCCTATCTTGTTAATAACCTCCCTGCCACAATTTAAAAAGGAAATTCTTTCACATAGTCTTTCTGCAAGTACATCACACTGGACATGATATTCTTACACTTGCAACTAAGAGCTCATACCAGGGCTGCAGGCAGGAGTTGTCTTGTACAGCACAGACTAAATGCAAATTAAGCAGAAAAATACGAATTTAATAGTGAAGAAGTTCTCATGACATAGGAAGTATTTTCAGAGTGTTTGCATTTAAACTTCCCCCCCACTGAATGGAGAAAAGTACATACATCTCTGATTTTAGGAATTCTAGGTTTCATTTATCATGCAAGACACAACCCCCATTTAATTTAACAAATGTAACAACCTTTTTTTTCCCCTCCAAGTCTGCCAAATCGCCTGATACTTTAACTTGCTTCTGGTAAGAATATACCTTGACCCTTCATTCTACCTGACTGCCTGGTGAGGGGCTAGAGATAGGCAGGGGATGAGATGCAGCAGGCTCACTGAAATGCAGCGAGCAGTCACCTTGCTCCCCAGTTGCCTCTGAATATGCTATGCATGCAGCGAACTCAGAGGCATCCATGCACAAGGTCATGTTCCAGATCTGAATTGCAGAGATGTGTTGGTGCAATGCAGGGAGGCGCATCTGAAATGGCTTGTAAAACAGGCACAGGAAAGAAAGGACAGAAGATAGTATTGCTGCTGACGAACAATATTTTTACTGTTTAATGGTGTTTACTACATATGTGGATTCAGTTTGACAAGAAGACAGACCTGCTTCCCCAGCAGATGTTGTCTTGCTGGAATATATAGAGAGGTTTCTCTGTTAGCCTGCTGGCTAGTGCCACTGTAGGGAGTACAGAAAAGCATTCCTTCATGGTAATGTGAAGGGAGTAGTGTGTCAGTGAACTGTAGTCACATACATGGTAAGAAGTGTAGTCTGGAAGGAGAGAGAGTTACAACATTACAAATAGTTAAAGGGATATTTAACATAAATGTGATCATAAAGGATGTGAAAATGTCCTATCACTAACATCTTGTGAGAAGATAGTTTTATGGATAAAATATGTATGTGATATTTAAGGCAAAGACTCTGCTTTATGGAGAATTGAATCCAAGAAAATCAATGTTTTAAGTCATATCTTGGTGCTCGGTCATTGTAAGTCTGCTTTGGTAGGTCTGTTCAGGTGATACTTCGTTTTTGTAGGATGCATGTGCTTTAAGTAGGTACTTGGAGAAGGACTGTTGACTCCTTTGTTCTGTTTTTATTTCTAGCTCTTACAAGACTCTGTTAGGTCTTGTGTATCTGTGATATACAAGATATCTGCAACTGAAATAAACTTTTAGATTCTCTAGTTCCCAATAATTAATTTTGGGTATCTGTAGTGTAAAAGCAAGATGGTGTGTTGGCAAGATTTTGCATATTCAGATCTCCTTTGAAATTTCACAAAGATTGGGAAAAGTGATGTTTCATAAAGTCCAGTTTCTTAATGAGGTCACTTTTCTGGCATTTGTGTAGGCTTAAATTGATCTGACTAATTTTCTTACATTTTTTTCCCCAGTAGTGGTATACTTACCAGATAGTCTCTCAAGGACACCATCTAATTTTTAAGATTGAGAAATAGGCATGATGTACTAACTTCTGCAAGCTAGAACCTTGAAGTATGGTGTTTTTTAAACAACATTCACTGTTCTGTGACTTTTATGTGAAAAAGCTTTTCTTTTCATATATATACATGTATGCACACATATAAATACATTTAGAATGAGCCTTATACAAATCCTTCTTGTTATTAAATCACTTGTTAAAGTACAGTAGTTGAATCTACACTGTCCTCACAGTTCAACTGTTTTGTTTTGTTCTTTACACAGGAGCCCTTACCAAAGTAAAGGAGAGTAAGCGGCATGTGGAAGAGGGGAAGATGGAGCTCCAAAAAGCTGAGGGCATTCAAGAACGCTGTAACATTATTTCTTTTGCGACCCTAGCAGAAATTAATCATTTCCATAAAATTCGTGTGAGGGACTTTAAATCACAGATGCAGCATTTCTTGCAACAGCAAATACTCTTTTTTCAAAAAGTGACACAAAAGCTAGAAGAAGCTCTCCACAAGTATGACAGTGTTTAATCTGTGAACTTTTGATTTATGAACTTCCCTCAGCATGAACGTGACCCAGGCAGCAGAGCAAATGCTGCTGCTGAAGAACTGTTGCCAGTGGCGTAGGGTGGTACAAGGATGGTTTTGTGCTCACCTAGAACCCTGGTTTAATCTCCAACTATGTAGAAAGGAAACAGTTAGAGGGCTATGTAGTAGAAACAGTACCACGCATTGTAACTAAGTTATACTGTGTATGCCTACACTACCATTGTAACTCTTTTGAAATATTGAGTATACTATTTGCCTTATTGCTTTTTAAAATATGGTATTTTAGTGCATACTTTGTAGACCTCAGAACCCTTTGGGTCTTTAAGGAAGTTGGCGAGATAAAAGCCTGCTTCAGATGCCTTTTACTTTCCTAGATTTGGATTTCCTAAATTCAAACAATTCTCTGTTTACAGACTCCTACTAGAGCAGCTATGATTCTGTGCCTTTAGACTCTATTTTTCCTTTTCTAGTAAGTCACGTTTTTACGATTGAATGAATGAAGGGTTGATGCCTATGACAAGAACTGATTATAAAACCTCACAGTGACTGGAAAAAAAATCAGCTGCCATCGAGTTTGCACAGCAAGTACTGTCTTACGACAAATGTTGGCTCAGAAAGGAGGACTTAAATCTATTCACACTTTCCCTGAAACTGGAGACTACTTGTTACATGTAGTAGAATATTAAGCACATATACAAAAACACACCACTTAATTCCCTTTCTGAAATTATTAATACAGTGAGGGTTTTTTGCATTTTTTTAGTATACAGCATTACTGTGAGTGGGTATTTGTATAGCTAGCCTAATAAAAATTAGGTGTATTAAGGGGATATGAATGCAAGCAATGTTGCATGGACATTTTTTAAGTTTAAAATGATCTGCTCATTGTTTTGTTGCTGATTCAGTTTAACTTCGGACTTGCATCTACATTGCCAGTTGTCTTGAGTTGAAACTCCACTGTGATTCATTAGTTTACTAAGTTACAGATTTTCAGGGATGTTCAGTAATATAAATGACCTGAAATTAAGTCTTGGCTGAACTGACTTGGAAAACAGGTGGCATTTTAATGTTTGTAACACTCAAGAATTAACAGTTGTCTTAATTTTTGTATAACTATTTTTGACAAGCAGGATGCATTTATATATACGTAAACACTATCTTTTAAAGATTTTTCTGGCTTATTTCCCTTTAATTTTCTGTGTTCCCTACTTAATTGGTTTCCTACTTACATGTCAGTATGAAAGAGGGTTTTTTATTTATCCTATCTTTTTTTTCTCCTAAGCAAAAATAACAAAATCTTCAAGGAAGCAAAATGTTTACTTTTTTGTTTTTAATTAAATTAGTCAAAGATAGCTTAAACAAATTAAAGCCTGGAAAAGGAAGTTAAGCAACAGTTACATTTAAATGCAAATCATTCCTCACCTATGCAGCAGAAACGTGTTTTTTTCGCTGGATCATGTGAGTTTTAGTAGCTTAACTCCACACCTCTGTTTTAAAGGAATAAATGTATGAACGTAGTTTTGTTTTTAAGATTCATCCCAATTGTTTGGATATTGCTATTTTACGCAGTTTGCGTTTGGCAGTGCTTCTAGTACACACCCAAAGAAGTAAAATAGGGTATAATGAAGAGGAAAAAACCAGCATTTGTAAAAGAAAGGACAATCAGTGAGAAAAGACTCCATTTCTAGCTGGTAAATAAGTACTGCAAACAGCAAAGTTGACCATAAAATAAGGACCATAGTCATAGGGCTTGATTTGCTCTTTATCTTCCTTGTCTTCTTCTATTTTCAAAACTCATCATTTCCCTTGAAAGCTCTTTCCAGCAGTACTCGAGCTTCCCGTATGGTCCTGTATGTCTTTTAATTATGTGAGATAGTGATGAGCTAGGTTTGAGCTGAGTTCCATGGCTTATGTTTGCTTAAGCCAGATACGGTTTTATTAAATGTCTTTGCAGTAATTACATCAAACTACAATCAAATTTATTTTATGTGGAGGTATTAAGACCTGTTCAAAAATTGATCTTTGTCCAGTTTACGTATTCTAGAAGGTTAGTATTAATGACATGTACATGTCCAGGAGCAAATAAAGCTGTGATATGTATACATACAACATTATCAGACAGGTACAGTTTTCCCAAATAAACTGTCATGGCCTTCACCTAACTTTCTGATTTGTGTCTTTGGGGCAGGTGGTTAAGTTTTGGGGAAAGTGGTTAAATTGGTTAAACTTCATGTACTAACAAAGCCTAACTGGAATCCTGGATCTGAATTGTTGCAGAGTACAGAAAGTTTCAAATCTCCATCTATATTAGCATCTTCCGTTTTTCCTCACTCAGAGTTGGAGTTAAACTGACGTAAGGAGCCTGAACTCCATTAATTCTTACTGCACTATGAGAGAACTACAGTTTTAATTTTATTTGGAACAGGTAGGACCCTCATGACCACTCATGACTGATGGACTACTGGATGGTGTGGTCTGAGATCCAAAGGTACTCTACACTAAAGTGAATGTATATTGTGCAGGGCTATGGAAGCATCAAAGGAAATCTAACAGAACCCTTTAAATAAATAATGTTGAGGAACGCAAATTAGCTGTATAGCACAATATTAAATGCCTTTGCTTTATTTCTGTACTTTGGTTTTCATGCATCACAATTTCTGCATTGACAAGTAGTATCTGGTATATATGTTAGGAGTTAGAGAGGTTGAATTGAAAGCTGCAAGGAGATCCACAGAGGTACTGGTTACTGTTTGTTGTCTGAGACTTGCAGAGAAGACAGTTGCTTCTATTGCATCTTTTCTAAGTTCTCTCTACCAGATTCAGGTCCAATGGCATGGTATACTTCTCTTAGAAATGTTATAACACTCAGCTTAGAGATACCAGAAAAATTATGTGGTGATGAAACATTCAAGAAAAGCACCAACAAAAGCTGGAAAAAAAAAATGAAATAATGTTGGGTATAAAATTGAAATGTCTTTTGAAAATGTTAATCAACTGCCTCCACTAAAAATACCTACATTATTTGGTGATGCACAGTTTTCTTTTTGGTGAACTACAAGACCCTGTTTGCAGTACCTTCTTGCTTTGTCAGACCTTCACTATTCCAGCTAGCATCTTCCATGCTCATTGTCTGTTCCAGACTGAATTCTTCTGGGAAACTTCAATGGAAGTTGCACAGCTGTTTCTCAGAGGAGATCATAAAAATAAACCAGTTTTTATTTTCTCCTTAAATTCTCTAAACTGTTTGGTTGGAAAGCTTTACGTCTTTCATATTTTGGAGCAAGGACTTGAAATTTGGTGAGCACGTTACCTTTTGCATCCTCAGATATGCCTGCTGCACTGCCTGTGAAAATTTGTCAAATATTTCCAAGTAAAACTATGGTTTCTCCAGCCCCTACTGTGTTCAAGTTTGACGGATAAATTTTTCATAGCTCCCCTTTGATCCAAGCAGTCTTGGTTCTAACCTTGGTCAGCAGTGGCTAAGTGAGACTTTCTCTGTTTTTTCTTTCACCTAGAAGGTTGAGCCTCCCAGACCAGAAGCTGGGCAAAGGAGCAGTTGGTAGGTCCTAGTGTAGCTGCTATTTGAGCCTGGCCATGGGAGGAGAGAAGCAGCAGCCTGAAACACCAGATTGAAGTTGGGCCTGGCAGCTACAGCAAAGTGGAGGTCAGAGGTGGTCTGGGAGGAACACATGGGGACAAAGCTCAGAAAAGGGAGAGGGCTGAAAGCCTTGTGACTACAAAAGCCTGTTCCTCCAGTCCCTGATTATACCTTGGGCTTCCAAAGCGTCCATGGCCTTTTGCTATAAAAAAACCATAGTAAGCAGGCACAAAATGGGTAACCTGAGTACTGGTGGTGAGGACAGCAACGTTCTGTTTCTCTTAATTGAAATTACTTCCTTTGCTTGATAGTCAAATGTCTGATATGGCAGTTTAAAAGTTTAACTCTGTTGATGAGCTGTAGGCTTTGGGGCTGAAGGAGACAGTGTAATGCAGTCTCTTTCAGGCAGTACTTTTGGTGTTGGTACAGCTTCATGTTTCTGTTGTCTGGGTTTTTTCTTCGAAAGGGGAGAGGGGATCAGTTCAGGAAACTGTATTAAAGAAAGCTAAGATTGATCATTCAGTAAAAAAAAGAGTTAGGAAATCTCAGAATTAAAGTTGCCTGCATAAGAGCACAAAATAAATAATTTGCATGAAAAGTGTGCTCTCCATTTTGTGTAGGCTTGAGTTTAAACCCAGGACTTACATTGGAAAAAGCCCTTGGCATTCAGTTTTCACTGAAGGTTATGGACATTGTGCTTTGAATAGAGAGAATGCTACAAAATGCAAAGTTCTCTGGGAAAAAAAAAATCAAGAATTCTTTTCTTTAGGTAGGCCACCACAAATTACAGGACATTTGCAATCTGTCAGTTGCAGATGGGGAATAATAAACCCAGCTCATTTTGCTGGAATATTGCAAATATAAACTAGTTTTCAGATGTTGCTTTACTAAGCTTTAAAAAAACATCAAACCCTTCTAAGGAAATTAATAGTTAGTCTTCAGAATGAGGTGTGAGTACTATTTGGCAAGTAAGGATGGGGCCATGCAAAGAACAGTGGGTAAAATAAATCTCTAAAGTAGTCTCAGTCAGGTACTGCTCATTTAGCAGATGGAAGGAGAAAGACCTTCCCAGAAAATTCGTACACAGTTATGTCATTGGAGCCCATTTTTGATGCATATTCACAGAGAAGCTGAATTAGTCGCAAGTTACCTTATTTCTACATTTCTTAAGTTTGGAGATGCTGGGTTTATTTCAGTCATTTCTGAATGTAGCGAAGTGCAGTGTAATACATGCTGTACATAGGAACATAAACTGTGTAATACGTACAAGTAATGTAGCTTCAGTATACTTCAGACTCATGCAGTTAGCAGCAGAGCTCAGGCATGCACTAATTTCCACACTGATGACTTTTAGATACAGTAAAACTCTCAATTTTCTAAAGTTAAATGATGTCTCCCATACCAACTGTTCGATAGATTTGCTACTTGGCAACTCCATTTAAAACTAAGCACTTAATTTGGTTCCAATTTGAAATCAAGGAGAATGTTTTTCCTTGGCTCCACTGGGAAGACTGTTAGGCTCTGAGTCAAAATTACATCTGTCAACCCAGAGTATTTCCCTCCTTTGCTGATTACAATTGAACCTAACCTACAGAATTTGAAGTTGCCTGTCAAAAAGCTCTTTCCTGTAATTTCAATAAAAATACACTCCTAGTGGTTTAGGGAATATGACATTATCATTTGAACCAAAAAAAAAAAAAAAGAACCTGTGAGGGTTTACTGGTTTTAATTTTAAGAAGCATTTCCAATGAACATGAAAGCATTCTGTGAGAAGATAAAACCAGGGGGGTTTAGTTCTCTTTTTTCTCTCTTTTGATCCCTGTAATTGACAGTAACAGCAAAGTTTTTATTGACAAAATAATGCTTCACATGAGGAGCATAACATAAATGCACAAAAAATTAAGGAGCTAGGTGAGGTAGCCCAAGGTTCTAGTTGCAGTGAGTTAGAGTGGCTGTATGTCTCACAGTTGGTACTGATTCACCCCATGCTATTTAAGGTTTTCCTTTTGGAAATAAAAGCAAGAATCACGTTTTTTTCACTAAAAATAAAAGCAAGGAATTAACATTACACGAGTCCTCCCTCTTCCCTTCCGTTTTTATCTCCAGCTCTTGGGTAAGAGCTGTAGGAGACATTCAGTTCCTTCTCTGACCTTGAGAGACACTCAGCTGACTCCCTCTCTTTGAGGAGGGTACTATACCCATCACCTCCATCCCAGTGCTTCTGAGGGTGACAGGAAGAGCTGCAGCAGTTTCAGTTTACCAGGCAGTTTCTGGTGTAGTCGCAAACACACAGCGATGTTGCAAAACATCACTTGCAAAATAAGAAATGTCAGAGTCCTCCAGTGTCATTCTGGCGTGGTTCTGCCACATTCAGTGGCTTTTGTTTTGCTTCTCTCAGAGAAATGTTGCAGATGAGATAACTATCCTAATTGTTAAATCAAAGAAATTGAGGACCGTGCTACTGATTCAATTGCCATGTCAAGTCTGTGACAGATTTTATCTGTCGTGTAGATCTCACTTCATACAACTGTGAGAAAAATAGGAAGAGTTTTTCAGAGCTTAAGAAGGGTGGGGAATGCAAGCAAATATCCTGTTTGCTTGCATCCTTGTTAAGGATCTGTGAAGCAAGCTGTATGAGAAGAAAAATCCCTGCTGTCACTGTTGTACCAGTTGCATGTTGTGTGCGTGTGTAGCTGTGGTGTAGAAACAGTCTGTCCACTGGATTCATGCACGCAAGACCGAACGTGCTAATGAAAGATTGCTAGATGGTAAGGGAAGTCCATCTGCTCCATTACCTTCTTCAGCAGAGTCTTTAGTTTCATGTTTGGGTTTTTTTTTTATTTTTTTTCCCCTTCCCACTGTCTCCCTGGGAATCATTTGTGAATAAGTACAAGCAGTTGCTCTCAGACAGTTTGGGCAACATCCATTCACAAGCTGCATGCTGAAAGGCAGCTGGATCTCTGCTTTAAGGTAAACAATGTGTCAGGTTGCCTTGAAACGGAGTTTTGAGTGGCATGAAAATCAGATGGAAAATTGAGATTGTGATGATACACATTAAACCCTGAGTAAAAATATGGCTGATGCATCACCTGCAGAGGCGAGCAGCTGGAGCTGTTGTCCTGTTGGGCCTGTCTTTCCTCCAGGTGGCTGTAAGCAAAGACACTTCAGCCTTTCAGTGCCTTGAGTAGGTGATTTTCCAGTTTTCCAGGCTTAGGTGTTCATACCCCCCCCCCCCCAGTGGTGAAGCAGCCTGCAGTAGTTCAAGAACTGATTGCTCACACTTTGAACCACATTTAGGGAATGGGTTTGGCCGAAAGAGTTGAGCAATATACATCCCCATTCCTGGGGGTGGGGAAGAAAGAAATCTAACTGCTCCTAGCAGCAACCAGCTAAAGGGCAGACTCTGCACCTTGGAGCACTGCTTGGTGCACTAATGTGACAGAAAAGCCTGTCTAAAACTCAGTAGGGCAGGAGGATGGGAAGGAAAGAGGAAGCAATTGTCGCTTTCCTCCTAGTTTGAGTGCAGACTGGGGAGCTGTGTGTTTACAGCCAGAGAAGGAAGCTGGAGAACGTTGCGAATTTCCCTCTGGACCACTCTGAGGTCACAAGTGCCCGTCCAAAGGATGAAATATTCCAGAGAAGACAGTTGTGGCCACTTTCTCTTTGAAATCCGTTATGCCTTGGTGTAAAACACAGGAGCACCACTGAGAGGTGGAACCTCTGACAGTAAATACTCAGAGCAAGGGGCTTCAAGGTCATCTCACAACCTCTCTTGGCATTCTTGCACACTCAGAGACAGCAAGGGTTGGAGGAGCCTTAGCTCACACTGATTGTAGATGCTTGTGCCTGAACCTCTGAGGCTGAAGGAGCTGGGATTTCCCTCCATGTGGGTGAAGCTGCTAGCCAGAGCAGCGTGCAGGAGATGCACTCCCAGCAGCACCTGACAGGGCTGAGCTCTTCCTTGCTATTCAAGATGGCACACTGAAGGTGCCCACCCACCAAAGTAGACTCTGGGCTGTAATTCCCCACGTTATAAAATGTTCACCTGAAGCTGTGTAGGAAGGACACAGGCTCCCAAGGAGGCTGTGCTGCCTGTGATCCCAGCTCATTCCTTCACTGTCTGCTTCTAGATGTCCTTTTGTTTGTCCCTCTGGGAAGCCAAGTCATCCAGTGCAAGGGTCCCTTAGTGAGCCAGGCACCTTAAGCTAAGCTTAAAGGATCTGCATTCCTTATAGGTTCTAGCTTTAAATAGTTATGCACTTGGACAGTCAGGAAAATTTATCCAAATTAGATCTAAAGTAGATTGGCTAAACCATCTTAAAGCCTTGTGTTCATGTAGTCATTCATGATACGTATTATTTCCATTTAGCTTAATTTACCCAACTAATAAATTAAAGCAAATAAAATTAAGTTTACTTTAATTCTGGACAAGAATGCCCAGTGTTCGCGTAGGGAGTTATGCAACTCTAATAACCTAAATTCCCATACTTAGCTGAGGTGTGGGAATACCTGGGAATTGATGTGAATACACTACCTCGTGTGAGAGGCATGACATGCCTTCTGCTCTTCCCACGATAGTTCTGCTAACAGCACCCCACTGAACCACATTCCCACACAGCAGTCACCATTCCCACTGCCTGGAGGAAGAACAAGCCTAACAAAGAAAAGCAGGCAAAAATGGCCTGGTAGAATTAAACTGGCATGTAGGATCTGTGATCTGTAGCAACTGGAAAAGCCAGCTGTGTGTCTGTGGGTAGGGGTGATTCAACTTCTTCCTTATTATTGGTGCATCAGGCATGTTCTGTCTGAAGCAATTCTATCTTTTGTATAAATTTACCATACCTGCGTATTTTCTACATTCAGTTTATACTCCAGTTTGGCAGGCTGCATTCTTAGAAGTTGCATTAAAAATTCATGAAACCTTTTTTCGGGATTTTACCCATTGGATACTTTTTTGTCTCTTGTGAGTAACTGTCACTGAGGTATCATTTCAGTGGTGAATTTGAACTCTTTCTTGGCTCATTTTGAATTCCTGCTCAAAGGTTTGCAATTTGCAAGTAGTCTGGCAATGAGCAGATCCTAGTATCTATCAGTAAATAGGGAGATAACCTGACTGGGTTTTTTTCCACTGGTGAGCAGGACCACAAAGCAACCCAAAGCAGAGGTGTGTCCCAGATTGCAGTGAAGCCAATACATGGACTGCTGCAGTGAGCTGCAGAACAAGAATGCTTGGGATTACATTCAAAGAGGCACTTAGCCACCTAATTATGTACTTAAAATACCTTCATCAGCCACCTCTCAGTCCTGGAAGTGCCTAATTCCTTAAGCACCTACCCTTTTGGGTTTGTGTTCTCAGGGCTGTTTCAGGGACACTTTGAACCTCCCTCAGGGTTACTCATGTCTTTGTAGGTGCACTTTGAACCTCCTTCAGGATTGCTCATGTCTGTGTAGGGTCAAGCAGCAAATTGCTTAACATGCATCTAAAACATACCAGCACAGATTAACCGGGCATTTCTCTGCCGGAGTTTGGTAAGAGTTATGATGGTGATGCAAGAGCCCATCTAAAGGAAAACAAGATTAAAGAACACTTATGTGCCTGTGAAGTGAACACTGATACACCTTTTTTAAAGTACCTGGTCCCTGAGGGCCATGCGCAGAACCTGAAACCCTCAGTTGGCTTCAATATCCTGTGACTGACCCTGCAGGCTTTCCTCTGGGAGGAGGGTTCACTGGCTCCAGGGGAATGAGTTCCAAGACTGACCTGCCAAGGGTGAGACTCGAGACCTACCACCTAAGCCTAGAGTCTTTCTCTAGCAAGTTCAAAGTGCAAGGTACATTTGAACTCATGCTCAGCTGGAAACGCTGCTTTAAACTTTGAATTTAAAATAGAAATAGCCCAGAAAAAAAAGTGGGTAGATGACAAGAACTCTTTCTTCTCAGGATGCAACCTGATCAACAGAGAGAACATGAACCCTAATATGTTAGGTGGTGTGAGCTGTAGAGCTGTACAGACCTGGGGGAGCCCATCCTGCTTCATGGGTCACAGGTGGGTTTAAAGAGGGTCTGGGAACTTACTGGCTGAAGGAAGGCTGGTTTTACGTGCTGTTGAGGTTGAGTAGCTACTGCCTATAGAGGGGTTTGAATCACATTTTCAGGCTACCACCTCATCTGCCCAAGTTGCGTTTTGTTTCTAACCACAGGCATCACAGGCAGTTGCTGAGGAAAAGTTGTTTTTCAGGTCTCTGCTTTGAGCCACTTATTGGTCCTGAGTAATTCTGTGTGACACATGAAGTAAACCTCTTGCATCACCAGTGGTGACCCTGTGGCCACTGCAGAGCACCTGCAAATGGGCAGGGTATGTCTGGCCCACTGTGGCATGATATGGCCCTCCGCAGTGTCTGAAGCACTGCATTTCTTTGGAGGTTGGTTCTTCACAGGTGCTTGTATTCAGCAAATGCAAAAAAAAAAAAAACAACAAAAAACCCACCCTTTCTTTTCTGCATTTGGCATTTATGGTGAATAAAATCTCCTGTTGTGCAAACTTAATACCCTCCCAGTGTCCTGAGAGAGCAAACACCCTTCCCAATTCACCTTCTTCAAATTAAGACTTGGGCTAAGACTTTTCTAAATCATCTCTTAGGTTCCACAGAAAAGACCAATAAAACGGAGTCATTGGTATCAAACTCAGTATTAGGTAATTTCTAGAACTGCCAGGTACCATATGATAGCAAAAGAACACCCAATATTTCCCATGTGAAATATGGTGATCTTGCATTGTGCTAACTTCAGTACTTCCGAAACCAGTGACCAAAGTTTCAAGTGTTAACAACAGAGAATTTTCTATAGAAAGTTTCCAGTCTGCCCAAGGGTTAGTGTATATGTTTGTTTTTACTGAAGCAACTCGTGCAACAGTTCAGATGCACTATTCGCTTGGTCACTGATGGTTAGGAAGAACAAGTGATGGGCATGTAGCAGCACATGAAGAGTTGTTCTCCAACGAGTTTTCCTTCTGCTGCCAACACTCTTTGGGATGGAAATTAAATTCATGGACTGAACAGATCTGTAGGACATTAGAAGATTTATTGGCCATCAAATCACAAACATTAGGAAATGAGGCTGGGTTAGGGTAAAACAGACTGCAGTAACAGTCTGTTTCTCACTTTCTTCCAGATGTGTACTTTACAAGATAGCAGAGGGTTAATTATTAACATGTTTTGAATTGGACTCAGGGCCTGTGTCAGTGCTTGCTGATGTGCCACTGAGCAACCTGTTAGGCCTGCTTGGTGAAAAAAGGTTTGTTGTCCTCTCAGCAGCAGATAACATCCCTGCTTTAAACTGGAAGACAGAAGCGATAGGGACACACTTGCTCAGCTCTTGAGCACATTTATTCAGCAACATATGTTAAGAAAGTAGCAACCTTTGCTAAAATGAAAATATTAAATTAATGTTGACAGCAGGATCTGCCAGCTTTGTTGAATATTTACTGCCCACACTGACAGTAGGCAGCAGATGCCTATGTTTCTATTACCGACATAGTACTCCCTGAATAAAACAGACAAAAAGACATAAGTGGGATGATAATGTACTGAAGTTTCTCTTCAATCAGGTGTAATGTCTTAACTAGAATTCTAAACATCAGGGAACATGTCAGTATACCTCTACTCCCAGTTCACTCCTGAATTTTTAGGTCATTTTATTATTCTTTTCTGCTAATTGGTTTGCGACTGGCAGACTTTATTTTTCTTCTTATCATACAAGCTGGAAGAGTGCCCAGAACGTATTAGCTCATCAGCCAGCCATTTGTACCTGCTGTTCATTGTCTGCTCCTGCTAAATATATGATAATGGTGTTATCTGAATCTTGGGAGGACAGGGATGAATTTGTAAACTGTGCTCATGCCAGGAAAATGAGTGCTACTTACAGAGGTGACAAAGAAAGCAGCTGCTTTTAGATACGATGAATCACCACATTGCATATTCCTCAAGGGCAATAAATATACTTTTTCTCTTGAATTCATTTTTTGGAAGCATGTGATTATATGGTAATTATACCATGTAAGAAACTTTTCAAAGCCTTCTGAGATGGAATAAAGAGGCAGTTTCAGATTTATTATTTTTTTGTAGATTTATGTTTGAATACATACAATTCTATTATAATGTGGGCGGTTTAGAGGTCTTTTCACATATTCTGTCATAATTAGAAAACTGCAGCCCTTAAATATTTTATATGGGTTTTTTCTTTAAGTCATTAATTACAAGAGTCTTTTCAGCAACAGTGGACAATGTTCAGCATGTCTGAGATGCTTATGTATATATCCAAAACAATGGAATAATATGAGTGAAAATCAAGTCAATTTGAAATTCCAATGTGGTGTAAAATAATGCAGCCTCTGTTAAATATGTTTGGTATGAAGGAACAACTTCAGCTAATTGCAAGTACAGCTGGAGTTTGAATTTGTTTTAACATTTCTGAAAGATGATTAAAGACATGGAAACAACTGGCTGAAAATTTGGTACTGCGTTTGACAAAGATGCAGATAGGAGCTGACCGGGGAGTAAAGGTGGGGGTTACTTTGGCAAGCACTGTAGTCCCCCTTCTTTTGATATTTCTGCAGTGCCAAGGCAGGCAACACCCTTCCAAACTGCTTTTTCCCACACTATCCTATCCTCCAAACTAGAACAAGAACAGAAGGAAGTGAAGAGAGTCGGTCAGAGAAACAGAGCAGGTATTTTGGCCATCACCATGTGAGGCTGGTAATGGGCAATCCAGGATGTGGACACTGCTCTCTCCTTGGCCAGCCAGTGCCACAGGCTGGGCTGGGAGGCAGAGTCCCGGCTGGGAGACGCTACTGCAAATGAACAGTGCTGTTGTTCAGGCCCAGAGCTGGGAGCTGGGCTGGCTCTGGTGACAGAGCTGCTGTCTCATGGGGAGGCCAGCAAACACAGCTCTAGCTCTCAATCCCTGTTCCCACGAAGTGTCCAAAACTTGCTGGACCAGGCAAACTGGTCAGACAATCTTGCAAAACCCTTTTCTGCAAAGTATTAATACTTTCTGCAGAAGTCATAGAATATTCTTGCATGTGAGAAACCACTGGAATTAGAAACTTGTTTATTTGCCCTTGATAAGGATGAGACAACACAAAAAAAAAGCCCTAATCTAAAAGCAGTGGCCTAAAATATGTGCAGGAGGTGTGGCTGAGAAATACAAAGGACGTCTAAAGGAGGAAACTTAGGACACCAGGTTCTGCGGGGTTATTGCAGCCCCCTGAACATCCCAGACCATGAGAACACTACAATGCCTTGTGGTCATTTTAGCCCACAGTCATCGTAGCCACAGAAGCTGTGGTTAGCCTCTTAGACATAGCACTGACATTCACTGCATGGATCTTAGAAAAACTGAGCTTTCCCAGACCCTGCACACGTCACTGCTGGAAGATAACACTGTGAAATGTTCCAGGTGCTGAGTGAATGCATTGCTTTTAGACAGTGAACATGAGAACACAAGTATGTCCAGAGGTGTAATCCTGCATCTCTGCAATATGATATTACCTTCTAACAGGAGGCTATGAGCTCTGCAGTGAATTTGCAAGGACTCAGGACTGAGGCGTGCTCTGTCTGAAGAACCTCTCTTGACCTGTTCACACCTCTGTTTTATATTGTTAAGCCATGACAGCGATTTCTCTAATTGTCTATCACTAATTTGTCCTACTTTTATCCCTGCGTGGTACAACCATTGTTTTATACAGCTGGCAGTAGCAAGCAGTGATGCTATGTCAAATGAGGTGTTTAAGGCTCTTACACAATGACAGAGGGCAGAGAAACAGAGGTCTAGTACAACAGCAAAGGATTTGACGAGCTGAGAGACAGGGTGCGTTGCAGAGGCATGAAGGGATGGAGTGATAAGAAGTGCAGCACAGTCTTGGCACTGGAAGCCATTTGTCAGAGGTCAGTTTTAGAAATAACAACCTGGAGCTGGGCAACACTGATTTTAGGGGCAAAAATAGGACAAAGAAATTATATCTAACATACATAAATGGTACTATGTGTAGTAAATACATTTGTAACACAGGGCTGTTTAGACCATTGAAGAAAAGGAAAGGTGTAAAACTGTGTTGGCAAGCATAAAAAAAAATATCCCAAGTGCATCTCAGGGGAGGAAGGTGAATCCAGCACCACAAGCATCGCATTCCTCACAGTGAGAGACTCCAAGAGCTTATGGTCAACACTGTTGTCCTCTTCAGCAGTCCAAAGTGCCTGGAGGTTCCAGGGACCAGTGGAAGGGTGAGCATAACTGCAAGGAAAGGGGTAGAAACTAGTAAATATATGCATTACAATTTTATTATTGCTATTATTGAGACTTTTTCTGTACAGAAGTGGTCTAACTGCATCTTTAGTCTCCCTTTTCATGCAATAATAACATCTAGAATCATAATGATTCTTGAATTAGACTGTTAAGATTTACACTATAGTATTAATACATTCTTGGCTTTATTTATACATATGACATGCTTCGTCTTTGCCCACAAAGAAGATTTTTAGTGTAACGGTGTGTTATTTCCTGCACAGAAGGAAATAAAATGTTTATTAGTGTCTTGGGAGTGCCTAAGCCAAGTCAGGCAAGCCCTCAAGCTCATTGCCCCAGTACTGACACTGACTGCATGGTTACACTGGAGCTAGCACCCTTTAAAAGCAATTTAGCAGGTCACACTTTTCTTTCATAAATTAATTTGCAGACACTGTTTCCTGAAGAAACAAGATGCTTCCAGTCATGAGCCACCCTGGAAAGCCAAGGCTATTGCTCATTTTGAGGGCTGTGGGGTGAGTCCCTGCCTCTTGGAAAGGCCTGCTTTCCCACCACTGGACCAGGTTTGTGTGTCCGATTTCTCTGGGTCTTCTTCACCACTGGCCATCAATCCCGGTCCATACCCAAATAAAAGTCATGGGGGGAAAAAACACATTTAACTTCAGTCATGTGGGCTGGGGAGTGGGAGGTAAGCAGGCATGATAATAACCACATCAATCCCTGTCTACAGGAGTGGGAGGACAGGGATTTAACAACCATGGAAGCCACCAGGCCTTGACCTCAGAAGGCAATGTGTTTTGTCTCTTCCTTGGTTTTGCCTTGAGGGCTGTTATCCACATCGCTATCTCAGGATAAAAATAAGACTTTCTTAATAGTAAAGACATGATGCTGAGATTGTGTTGGGGTCACCAAAAAGAAATCTGGGCTGTGTCTGACAGATTTTTCCTTCCATTTGGGAAATGATGTGTTCATATACTAAACTGGGTTCAACTGTGAAAAATACTACTGTGCAGCTGTAAACATCAGAGGATCATAGCACTGCTCAAAATATCAAGGAGCAGTGGAAAAATCCTTAAAACTTTGGCAGAAGGAGATGGATGTGGGAAGAGAGGTTTTCATTACAGATACCATCTGATGGTAGTTCTACCAGGAAATAACTGTACATTTATGTTTTTGAAGGCAGGTTTCCAGTCTAATAATAATACTATTGCTGTCCGCTGAGAGTTGCTATGCCTGTCAGAGTATCACATGCTGAGTTGCTTGTCATGAAGCATGCAAAGTGTTACCATGCAAAGTGAGGGCTTTGCTCAAAGGGATCAGATTGGCTTGCTGTATGTACATGGACATGAGCATGCATGCTTGTAGTCAGTGCAGAATAAGTTTGCAGTAAAATGAGTCCTTATTTTTTATTGCCTTTTCAGTTGCCTGAAATACCAGAATGATGATTGCAAGTTATGAATGCCTGTATAGTTGCATAGACATCCCTACATTCGTATTTATTCTCTGTACTTTGAAAATAACTGCTAATGCAAATTAAACACTTCTGCATAATAACTAGTCATTAAACTAATTTATTAAACAAATAAATTAATAATAACTGTTACCAGTAACTGTGCCCCATTCTGACTACTGACTGCTCCCAATGAATAACCTACTGCATACCATTGCACAAATCAAGTTTTCTTTTTGTTGTCCTCCAAGTACGCACATAGTTTAAATTTTGTACCGATTTTCAGTTCCTATATTCAGATGTTTATTACACCAACCTATACATTTGCTGTATGTTCCATGCACAGTGCTTTGAGAATGTACCAGGATTGACTGTAATGGTTTCAGAATCTGCATTGAGTATAGTGGGTTTTTACGTACTTCTCAAAAAAATCCACTTGCATTAGTATTTGGTGCAAAGGACTAGCATACGTGCCATCTAGCCTGAAATGTGTAATTTGCATCTACGTTAAGTGTAGAATGCTTTACTCTCTGAATTGTTTTTCCCTGTGGCAAAGGACAATTCAAGTTTATCCTGCTGAATAAGCAGTACTTGGATTTAAAAAATGCAATATTAAATGTAGTATTATCCTTGTTTGGGATTTACATGAGTATGTTAAGAACAAAATAGGAGATATTTCACAGCACTATTCCTAATATAACAAAAAATTACTGTTATGGCTGGTATGAATGTATTTTTTATTCCTTACCTAAATGGCCCTCCAAATCTGCCTTTATTTAGGTCTTGTTAGTGATTTCCTAACCTAAATAGCTAGGTAAAATTATCACCAAGTTAAAATTTACATGTTAACTAAGAAAAACATACCCAAGATAAAAACGCTGTCCTCTGTTCTTCTTGCTAATCTAATTCAAGGCAACTGGTGGGAATGGCTTTCTTATTATTTCCACTGGATTTTAATAGAAATTCCACATCCCACATGCTAAGTTTTGAAACCCTAGAGTGTTTATTGTCATGATGATCTATGACTACAGTCTTAGAGAAGCAGTATTCATAAATGAAGAAAAACCAGGCAACAATTCATAAGATTTGGGATATGCAGAATCTTCTCAGCTACCTCTTGAGGAAATAATGGGGGAGTTGCATACCCCAAAATATATGTTTTTCTCCAGCTGCACTACTTACTCTGATAAAAGATTTTGCCTCTTCCTTCCTTGCATTTTGAAGGTGGTTGCATGCCTGGTAAATTTATCAAAAACAATTACTTAAAAGGTATCCATCACTAAGAGCTCTGTGTTCATATTAGCTGTAAAAATAAGTATTTGAATCTCAGCTAAAACAGAACAGAATTTGTTCTGAAGCAAAGATGGTCCAGGAAGTTAATACCACATGGTAACACCAAAGTAAATCTTGTGTGGAATAGGATGCTGGATTGAGATGTTATAGACACAACTGAGATGTGCAGGGGTATGAAGGGTGGTGTGGTGAAAACAGATTACACTTTGACATTTAGCTTCATTGCACTGCTGCACTAGCCTGACTTTCAATTCCTAAAAGTCTGTCCTAGCCAGGTATCTAAGTAGATACCAAGGTGATGAGCCTTCAATAGTGACCTGTTGCATATACGCATAAGCAGAATTTCTTTTAAAGCAGCAGCTTTCCTGGACCAGGTACACAGCTGAAGTGTATTCTCTTGTGTTGAAGGCAGTCCAAAAAAACTGAGATGCTCCCTCAACAATGCAGAAACTGCATGCTCTGCTCAATGATTCTGATTTTTCTCTGCCTGTGAGTCGCTGTAAGAAGGGTGCAAGTCCTGGTACAATAGACAAGTCTGGGGTCAGACTCATATGAGCCGACTCCAGCTGTGGATGAAAGACAGCATTATCACTGATGGAAAAATACAAATGACAGTTTTTAATTTATAGAGAATTATTCCACCTGCTTCATGTTGCACAAACCCCATTCCTTACATCATTGCTAAAATCATTAATAGGTATCTTAATAGACAAAGTGGATGTTTGCATCTGGAGCAAAAGAAGGAGGTCCTGTTGGAGGCTGAGCTGACCACACTGCACTGCCTTGCTCTCCACCTCTTTGCCAAAGCTATAGTAAGAAAGCTGTCAGGTAGGTTTAATTGCTAATGTGGTAAGTGAAATGTTTTATTATCAATACTTCCATCAAGAATGTACACTTCCAATATTTGTTCCTCTCAACTGTTTCTTGGAAACATCTGTGGTTGCTATAAGTAGAACAAATGCGCCAAGACAACCAGATATAGCAGACTAAGACAAAGCCTAAGGTACGTGATGCTTCTAGTGTAAACAGTGCTGACAACTAACATGCGTTCTTTTTCATGACTAAACTGAAAAGAAAAATGTGAGGTCTTCTCTAGTATTGCAGTTAATGTGCTGGGAACATTTTAGTGGAGCTTGAATCTTGCAGGGACTAGCAAATATTCTGTACAAGCTGAGCAGTTTCCTGCATTAATGGACTGGCTGCTATCCAAACTGAGCCTCCTCTATGAAAATAGGCACAGTTTTAAAGAGATTACTCAGCAAATTCATCATTTCAACAATGAAATAAAGTATAGTCAAGAAAAACCTTCCCAAATCCTTGCAGTGTTCTCATTACAATAGCAGACAAGAGCATATGAGGGACTGGTAATAACTGGTAATACACTGGTAATAACTAAGATGGATTCCTGAAAAAAACTGTACAGTTATCTCAGGGGACTATATGTTTTGTTTGTTGGATACTAAAATGGATCTTACTTTTAGCCCCAAATAAAGTAAAAAGCCTGAAGATTTGTGTCTTTTATGCAACATGGATTTGACTTTATATTATGCACTGAGAAACTATGCATGATTTGGAAAGGGACTGCAAAGGTAAAGGAGGGAAGTGAGAAAAGAAATAGGATAAAAAAAAGATTCAGAGGCAGGCATTATTCAAAACCACATTCAAGGCCACAGCATTAGAAGATGGCTAGATATGGACTGGCTCATGAACAAATTCATTGTTCCATAGTGCCTGTTAAGAAATCACATTTTATTCTGGCCAGAAGTTACTTACTTCTCACAGAGATATTTTCCTTTAAACTTCTCTTTACTTCATAATCACTGACACAAGAAGAGACAAAAATAAAGAAGTAGAAACCTTCCCTTGTTGATGTGACTGGCAATATCTCTGAAAAAAAAAACCCACGTTAAATGCTCAGAAAACTTGGAGGAGCTGAGATTCTGAACCTGAATTTTTCAGGTGGGAATTCCATAACCAAACCCCAAATCTGAATGGTCCTTGAATCTTGCACACTTGAAAACCTACTCTGAATCATTTATAATGTGTTAGGGGATCACTTGAAGTTAGATGTGCAGAAGTATCACAGTGCTTGGCTGTGTTGTGCTTTAAACAAGGTGCTAGAGGGAATAATTTTCTATAAAGGCAGGTAAATATCTGTGCATCTTACATTAGACTTTTTTTTTTTGTTTTCTTCCTCGTTAGCAAAGCCCAATTTCACTTTACAGAGCAAATCAATGCCTGTCCAAGACATAGTTGTATCAGTTTAGGTAACTCCTGCTCTTAAATTTGAAAGAGAATAATTACAAAAGTGACCTAATGTTTACTACTTATTGAAAACACATTCATTATAGATTTTAAAACCTAATATTTGCTCTATAAAGCCATAGTGCCAGTGCTAAAGTTATTACTGGAAAGCTAGATACTTTGCCATATATTTGTAAGAGACATTACTAAATCAAAACAGGTCCGGCCAGACATGAGTGCTACATTAAATGGCATTTTGATGTGCTCAAGTTGGCATAACACAAAATTTTTTTGGCCACTCCTAGTGTTAGCTGGAGGAAATGAAATTTTTATGCTAAATGCAAAAATCTCTGCACTTGCAGGCAAAGATACTCCCTTAGCTCTTCTTGCCCTGCTCCATAACCTGTGTAAAGCAGCCAGATGTCAGAGAGAGCACAAGATGCACCTTCATTGTATGACAGTGATCTTTCCACAAAGAGAATGAGTTGGTAGCTTTATTATGAGCTGAAATGTGTTGCATCACTGGTATGGTGTGGAAGGGCACTACTGTGCAGGTGGAAGGGCACTGGGGGTTGCTGAGGGGGGCTAGGACACACAGCCAGGAAGGAGACCAGCCGTTCCTCCGGGCTGGGACATGGGCAAAAAAGGAGCAGGTCAGTCTGACACACCAACAACAACCTGGTTTCAAATCACACAAGCTGAAGTCGAGCAGATTTGCAGGTCAGAATGGTGTTTACCCTGCCTACAGGAGCCATCAGTCAAAATGTTTTGCAGACAGGCAGTTTTCCCCCCACTGACAGGAGCATTCCTCTCTCTGTCTGGAAAGGGGATGCTGGACAGGGCGGCCAAGGCTTGGAGGCAGCCTAGTCCTGCAGAGATGGCTGGCAGGTGCCTTTGGCACACACACTTGCACAACCCTGCTGCCAGGTATTGAAGTTCGAGCCGTTTGAATAGAAGCAGGGTGCACAAACAAGAGCTAGCACAGTTGCTGTTTCTTTAGCAGAGACCTAATAAATAAAAAGAATAAATAATTTATTTCCTTAGAACAGTTTCTTACTTCTAACAACCAATAGGGGAAATGGACCTGTAGTATAAGACGGGCCACAATTTTCTAGCTCCAGAACACTCACACTCCAGGAAGCCACAAAAGCCTGATACACAGGATAGATTTGTATCACAGATTATGTCCCAGAGAAATAAAAGCTAAAGATGTTTTTTGAATTTTCTGTGAAAGATAAAATATGCTTTTATTATCTCTAAATTCAACTGAACCTAAATAAATCAACACGCAGTAGCTAAAGGTCCTTTGATTTGTACCCATGAGGGATGTGCACCATAAGGAAGAGTTAGTACTTATGCTCTATTGGTTTGGTTATAAATTAATCATAGCTCCAAATAACAGGAATTTGAATACATTTTCATACATCTTATTCACATTTTGGAGCTTGAAGGGTTAAATTGAGTATCTGGAAAATTATACTCTTATAACTTGAATGATAGGTACAGTTAGATTTCCAAGTGTAGACAAAAACAATTACAAGCCTAAGGTTTTATAAATGAACAGAAAAGATCAAATGCCAAGCCAAGAGATTACATACTAAATTCAAATAGGGCCTTTTATGAGAGTACAAGAAGCAGGGGTCACCTCTACTGTGAACCTGGACACAGACATAATTAGAAGGTCTTTAATATGCATGAAACAATTCAACTGACTTACGAGCCAGAGTATTCCTGCTTGGATTTGTACTACAGAGGCAATCATGTTGCCCCTTACATGTAAGTACTTGTTTCATGACAGTTAACAAATGCCTTAGAACTTGAACTGTGCCTGGCTAATATGTGTAGAGAATGCAGATTGATACAGTTAAGATGATGCAAAACAAGCATGTGTTGGAGCCTAATATCTCCACTACTTGCTGTGATTTCCTTTTGACCATGTACCTCCTGCAGTATTGACAACAAGAAAGATCCTCTGCTGGGAGCAGTGCTCCTCCAGCACCAGAGAAGAAACCAAACAACAGAATTTGACTTCTGTCTTTTCCTTGTTGTGTCCCCATGACAAACTCAACCAACCTCAACTTTAAAGATATAATTCATTATCCTCTGTCCAGAACACCTCATTTGGCAGAAGCAAAGTGAAAATAGTTGCAGTCTGGGTTACTGAGCTGAGTCAGAGGAACCCGCTTGCTGGCCTGAGAGAGGTGACACACAAGTAGAAATGCCTCTTAGAAACACCTCTCCTTAGCAAACTACAGCTTCTTCAGAACCCCAAGTAGCCTGCAAGTGTTGGTCCTTCCTCCCTGAATTGCTTCGTCAATCTTTGTCTTGCTGCTGCGTGACAACGCTCTGCCGGGCACCTGAAATTTCTGCCACAGCCAGTTCTATTGAAGCTTACTGATACCTTCCAAATTATGGTTTCTATGTTTATATTTTATCCCCAGAGCCCTGCGCTGTACCTGTAGAAAACTATGTCATGTTAAGTGTGAAACTTGGCCAAGAGATAAGTTTATTCCAAGTGACATCAATATAGATCAGGCATAGGAAGGACTTACCTCAGTCCATCCAACCTGATAAGGAATATGCAGAACTCCTGTAAAAGATTAGAAGATCCCAGCCACTCAGAAACACTTGATTGCTTGAAAGTGTGAATGCAGAACAGAGAATACACTAGAAATTAATACTCTAGGAAATGTATATTGCAAAGACAGAACTAAATACTTAGGGACATGGTTTAGTGGTGGACTTGGCAGCATTAGGTTAATGGTTGGACTCAATCATCTTAAAGGCTCTTTAAAAACATATTCTGTTCTGTTCAATGCTATGCTATGCCATGCCATGCCATGCCATTCTAAAGTTATTCACTACAACTATCTCAAAACAGCTTTAATGTGCTGAGAACATCTGTGGCCAGAGACAAGAAAAAATGTCACTAACTCTTCTGCCAGAGATGAGCGATGGAAGAAATGAGGAAGCCCAGTGTATTGGAGAGGGTTCATTTATTTCCAGGCTTGGAATAAACTCTAGTTTAATATCTTCATGAATAGCTGACTATTGGCAGCCAGTATAAAATTGATATACCAAGAGTGCCACAGGATCAAAACTCACAGTTGCTATCTCATTAAAGCAGCACAGCAGACCCAGTGCATGTTGGATTGTATCTATAGAGTGTGAATGCAGGTAGCATTTCCTTGGCCCTTCTTCAGTGTCTTTGACACTGACTGAATGCTGCCTATGGTAGGCAAACAGACCCAGCTGAGCAAAGAGCTAACGTATACCTTCTGAAACCATTAAAATTTTTCTGGCTGGCCAGCCTAACTAACATAAAATCTGTCAGGAAAAAGCATCCATACAAGCAAAGATCAAGCACGTCACTGCTAGAAGACAGATGGGATCCATCCCCCTGCAGACTGTGAAAGTCCTTTTTCGACAATAATTGGTCACGATGAGATCACTCAGCTGACAGTGTATCAGACCAGATGAATGGTGACCTAACAGCAGTCTCCTGTGCCACCCCTGCTGCCATCTCAGCAGTTACATATGCAGCAGAACCTCTCTGAGAAGGTAGGAGCACATGTGGAGCCCATGGGTCCGGCTGCAGGGCTGTGGGGCCACACATCAGCAGGCTGCAGGGCTGCTCACTCCCTCCTCCAGGCAGGGAGCAGGATGCTGCTGACTCAGGGGTTCACAGGCAGCTCTGGATGGCTTAGGTGGGATTTGTAGTCTAAATCTCACTGCATTTGTTTTGCCCACACAGCAGAGCAGCAGTAAATAACCATAGTAAAAATGATGAGCCATGAATCCATCCTGTCTGACAAGGTGGGGTAGGAGACAGGATGTGGTGGGAGGGCATGGTCATAGCCATGCAACTGGCTTTACAAGGGCACAGGGAGCAAGCACACTCACCAGTGTGCACTGAAGCTGTCCCAGGGATGGGGAGGATTAGCTGGTAACCACTCCCAGAGTAAACCCAGTTAGTCAAGGATCAAACAAAACCCCAATGCTCCTTCTAATTCATACTCATTTAAAGAATGTTTCGGTGTGGTTTTGGCAATGAATGCAGTAAGCTGAATTTTGTGGAACGACCCTGTAAAATGACTCATTTTAAAGGACTTTATTGGTCAGCTTTTTATAATAACACCCAAAAGAGATATTAAATACAGAATTATATAAAGATTATTCAAAAGAGGTTTGGCCAGTAATCAATGAAGACTATCAGTTAATGTTAAACAAAGGCTGATTTATGTAATTGTTAGCACAGCTTGTGCAATGCTCCAAACAAATGAATAGAAGTCAGAATACAGCTGCCTTTTAAATCCATGCCATAGATAGAAGACAGACACAGGGGATTTTGTGATTTGATGATGCAGAAGAGTAGTCAGCTTTTGGCAATTGGATGATACGTTGTTGATTACATGCATGATTTGTTGAATGTTTGCGGTGTCTGAGGAAGGGAGAGTTTCCAAGTCATTTAGAATACATATTGAAAGAATATATTAGAGAAAATACACAGGAGAAGCGAGATTTCCAGTTTCAGGACAGATTAAAAGTGCTTGTGCCCTATCAAATAAGAGTCTCTAGAGAGAGATTTTAAAAGGTGTGGGAGACAGATTCATTTCAGTGGAGCCAGTTCTAGCATAAAAAGGCCTGTGGGCATATTTGGAATGTCATTTCACTCTTACGCAGGCACAATACCCCACTGCATAAATCCAGACGTGCAATGTAGTGGTACCCTTCCCAAGGCAGGACCATTCATCTTAGATGATCCATCTCTACTCACTGGAGTATCTCTGAAGATTTAACTGTTCTTTGGCGTTACTACAAGCTACAGCAGCTGCCAAAAGCAGTCAGGAAAGCTGCTGCAACAGAGGCCCCTACAGCGTCTATACACCCAGCGATCCTGCCCTGTGTGAAGGTATGGTGTTTGAGGATGGGGAGTGGGAAAGGGAAGTGCTCTTATGTGAGTTAGACCACCACTGCAGAAGGAAGATAAGTCAAATTTGTGTTGTCCTTTGTAATCCCAAGTGGAAACTCTCATAATTTTGGAAGAATAGAGCCTGACACATTGTCTCTGCTACAGCTTAGAAAGAATTACGCTTCTTCCCTACCACATTTGTAATACTGACAAGACACCTTTTCTTTTATCTGGCATTGGCTTCCCATTCTGACTTTCCTCCTTTCCACATTTAAGTGGAATTTCCCTCTCAATAGAAAAGAAGTAGAAAATCTTTCAGCAGCTGGAAAATTAATAAAAGAAGAGGATTAGAAAATTTGAAGGTATGGAAGAATAAAGTCTTCTTGAATCTGACAGCTAACAAAAAATTAGCTTGGAACTGCCTTCACATCCTGTTCCTCAGCATAAGTAGGGCATGAACAATAGAACGATGGCCATATGAAGAACGGAAATTCTAGTTCAGAAAAGTGCTTCACATTTTGAAGTTTGACTTTATTTTAAGCTGGCTAAAAGCCCTCAAATTAAGATTTATTCCCAGTAAAATTCCAAAGCATTTTCCAGGCTGTTTGGTTTCAATATAATATACTTTTTTAAAAGCTGTTCCAAAAGACAATGAAAACATTACATTTTTTCCATTTTTAAACAGTTCCTGTGTACTCTATTCCCTTTATAAACCATTTTGTTGCAATCACACATGTCAGAGCGAAGTTTTTCCATGAAGTCCCTCCAGTGAACTCTAAGCAGATCTTTTATGTCCCTTTCCATTGCTCTGGGTTATCCCAAGCTGTAGCTGTCTGCAATTAGGGAGGGGAAAATTAATTCTTACAATGATTTTAATATGCATTTAATAATGTCTTTTCTTAGTAAATCTCAGTACGGTATTTTGAATATTCAGGATGGCTGCAACACAAACACGTAGTTCTGTGTGTGTGCCACACAAAGGCCTTCGCAGCCCTGAGGGCAGCAAAATGAGAACTGCCACTGAATGCTCCCAGTTGGGCTGCAGCACATCCATTTCCCAGCCAGAAACAAAGGACCAAATCCCCACCACAGCCATGAGAACCCCACGGGTGCAGAAGCTTTCGGACCCTATCCATGCCACAGGGACAGCAGCTCCATAGATACTGAGGTGTAGAACCGCGCAATGTGCAGCTGGTATGAATTATTTATGGACAATTTAGCAAATTAGGCTAACGATTCACATGAATTCTCTCACAGTGGTTGGTGCAGGAGGAGGGCCAGGATGGGGCTTTCCCCACTGAGTGGGGAGCCCAGGCCAGCAGCCAGCTGAGTGGGATGGTGCCTTCCCAGGGACTCCACTGACCTTGGAGGGATCAGAGGGGCAATAAGAGAGGCTGAACATGGAGGTTTGGCAAGACCAGCACCTGTGATGGTAATACTCTGCTAAGACAGTGTAGAGAGCTTTCTGTTTGTCAGTGCGGTTGGATTCTCAGGCGTTTCATCATGCACACCTTTGGGATTTGGCTTGTGCTGATGGAAGAGTAGGAAATAGATTCATCCCTTAAAGTATTTAAAAATAATAAAGCATATGCCCATAAAACCAAAATAGGAATATAATGTTTCTTTTTAAAATATGTCTTGCCTTTAAATGGGAAGTGCTCTAAATGACTAAAGGATGCAGGGTCCAGTGCCGCATCCCAACACCAGGGCAGGAACAAGGATGCCAGCCCACTCCTGTCAGCATGGCTGGCTGAGAACAGGGAGGCCAACTGCTGGATGCAAATCTTTTGTTCCTGACACATTTCCCCATGTTACAATGATAAGCATGTAATCTGCTTAGAGATTTCAGTGATCTCATGCAGGATTTTAAATGGGCTGGGCTGTAGGAAGACTGTGACCCAGCAAAGTGTTTACTTTAGCCCATCTGATGGACTGCACGTCCCTGTGAAGTAATCCAGTTTGGGTGAAATCCAGCTGGCTCAAATCTCTGCTCCATTAATGAATTCAGTTAATATGTAAAATGAGTGAGATGGAGAAATGCTAGGGAAAAAATAAAAAAAAAGGAAAAAAAAAAAGAGGTTCAACACTGTTGATAATAGAACTATCTAAATAACAGCAGCCCAGTAACAGGTTTTATAGTATTTGTAGAACTCATTATAGAAAACATTTGGTTTCATCACTCACTCTTACAATAGTGCTTAGGTGGTTAATAAATATTTTTCCCAAGGATTTGGTCTTTGGTAGGAAAGGACACTGTCTTGTCACTAGTCACAGCCTTATCCCCACAGCTTGGGAAATGGTTTAAAATGAGGCAGGTTGCAGCAGTCATTCCCTGGACAGCAGCCAGTGGAAGAAAGGAAGCCCAGGTGCGAGTCCCGGCTTTGCTCTGCATGGTTACATTTGCTCACCTATCCTGGCAAGTTGCACAGGAGCATTAAGCTGTGTCCCATACCATCATGCTGCTGTTTGACCCTCACTGACTTGATATTTCCCACATCAGTTTCCAAATCAAACGTAAGAACTGTTTCATACCATTATTTGTCCCGAAGAAAGATCTATGCTGGGAATAAACTAATTTTCAAAAATATAAGGTCTGGAGCTTCTGTTTGCAAGAGCACCCCTTTTCAAACTGGGTTCACTGCCACAGACAATTCCACAGCACAGCACGCTGAGCTGGGAGCTGCCTGATATTACCACACTGAAATGCAGAGGAAAACAATGTACCTGAGCTTCCACCAGGAGTTAGGTGTTTGCTCCAGGATTAATTTTTAATACAGCAATCAACAAAGAGACAAGAACTCTTCTGAGGTAAGGCATCTAACGTAGAACTAATTTTTCAGGTGGGGCAATTTGCTCCTAAGCAGCGTCGGGGGTGAAAACCAGTCCTTGTCTAGGAAAGTTTGCCCTTTCAACAAGGAAGCCAGTAGGAGATAAGAAAAAGTGTTTTGGTATTCTTATTCTTGAGGTTATTGAATATTTTCCCCTTTCAAAAGAAGCAGTTTACATAAAGCAGACGAAATGTATATCAATAGGTACACTGAATGAGAAACAACAGCAAGGTCTTTTGGTTGACAACTGATGCTTATTTAGAACCAAGTTGCCACAGTCCTTATTCAGTTGGTTTTCCTGACTTCCAAAAAGGAAATTCTACAGCTTCTCCTCTCTTGATACTGCAAGCCTCATGGTCAGAAATAAAGGGTAAGCATGTGAGTCAGGTCCCTGATGCCACTGTACAGGCATCCAGCTGGACTCACTGACAGTTAGTGGACCCTTAATCAGGAGACCTGACTGAATTGGGCTGGCCAGAAGCAGACACAGGCAAACACCTGCGACTGGCACATCCTTACGCACAGGCTGTGGGATACGTGGAAAAGTGGAGGCTTCCAGGAAAAAGGATTTTTATCATCAAATAGAAACTGCAAGATCTGGCCAATGTGTGAAAAAGGGTATAATCTGCTAGTAATTGGCTTTTGAAAGGTGTATGTTCAAAATTTCCATCTTAATTACAGCAGTTAGTTGGCAGATCATGTTTTTTTTTATTACTTCATCTAATTATGAAATTATGGAAGCGCCTAAGATGACTATGAAAGCCAAGAAAGGTTGTCAGCTTTTTACAAAATGATGCAGCAGAACATGATGAGGTGTTAACACATGATTTGATTAGCATGAATCTGATACATGCTTTCGGGGTAATAATTACGGAGATAGCATTTGCTGAAGGTAAAGTAACCCAAGCCACACAGTTTCTCTGTTACAGACTTCACACTCATTGTCCTTTTCACAAAAATCCACAAAAAAACCAAAACCTCATTCTACTTCAGAAAAATATATGACTTGAAATAAGAAGAGCCAGGCCCACAATATGCCTTGCAAAGCACCTTTTTCAACCCAAACAATCCCAAACCTTCTCAGATTTACACACGACATTATTAAAATACCTATTCAGTAAAACAAGAGATATACAAAACAAAAAGAACATGTTAAAGAAAGAAAAAAGAATGCTTCTGCAGCCTGATTATTTTAATTAAGGAAGAATCTCTAACAGGCTTCTTTCTAGTAGTCTCTGTAAAATTGGTGGGGTTTTTAAGCATTTTTAAAGTTACTAGAAATTTTCTGTTCTGCTTTAAATGGTAGAAAGCACTGTCCAACACCAAAGCAGTGCGTAAGTCAAACTCTCACCCTAAATCAACTAATTACAAGAGGAGGGGACCCCTAAGGGAGGTTGGGTACATATCCCTTGTGGCAAAGCACTGACTTGTTCCCAGGGTCTAGCAACACAGGTCAGAGATGTGGTCCAATTAATACCTGTAACAGTTCTTGAATAACTTTTTTTTCCCCTTGTAAATGAAGCTCTGCTCCTTTCTGCAGCACAGATTCACTGAGGACTGAGATTACTGCATCCTGCTGGATAGACTACCCACCCCTGCTGTTAATGGTCTGCATCCTCTCTAAATCCACCTCCACTCCATCACAGCTCCTGGCACATTCCTGCTGCTCTGTGCAAAACAAACTGTACAGTTGCCACAGCACTGCCAGCTCACACCAAGCTTTAGCCTGCCAAACGCACCTGGCAGTGAAGGGGAAATAGCTGTGATTAAAATCAAGTCATCACTCTCATCCTGCCTGACTTTCCTCTTTAAATTGTCTCTGCACCCGCGCAGGCAAAATACTGCCAGGCATTAGATATCTGGCATGCAGAGTCCCGACAGTTTATTGAGCAGTCTCATATATGATTCTCTACGTCTACACTATAAAATGAAGATACAACTGTAACATACGCTAAAATTGTGCCATCTCCAGCTAGCCACAGTAAAGTCACAGTGACATTGTGTTTTAGCTTCTGGTAGCAGCATGTGCACCTACAACTGAAGGGGTATTTTTACTTTGGGTACCAGTATGTGTCAAAATGTGCCACCACATCTCCACTGACCTGGTTACCCATGAAATGGGCTGAAACTTGAACAGGCCATAATCACATCTATTACCTACTATGCCTTTTACCTCTTCCAACTATTGGAGCTATTAATTTCATATAATTTCAGAGGAGAAAAGAGATCTTCAGCCCTTTATTATGGGTTTGTTCACTGCTATCTATTAGGCTGGAGCACCTAGGCACTGCTGTAGTATGAGCAAAGATGGATTAATTAAGAAGCTGAGAACATGGTCATGAAGCAAAAAGCAGCATAGGCTTGGAAACACTGTCAATAAGCAAAACACAACCAACCAAACAAAACCTTTCCCTGCTGTGAGCATTGAAAGTGTTTTATTTACATCTCTCAAAAATACCAGGTTCTTGGATTTACTATACAGGATGTTTCCTCTTGACAGCCAAGCCAAGAAGGCTGTGCTTTCAACTTAATGATCATGGTTGTGAGGGTAGTAGAGGTTTTTGGTTGTCCACTCACTCTCCTTTATGGTTTATGCTTTAAGGAGAGACAGATGTAGACAAAATACAACTGAGAGATTGTCCCAAGCTCTACCAGTTTACAGAGACTAGGAAAGACTGTAACAGCGCAGCCACCATGCATTCAATGAGAGACCACATACCACCACATTTTTTCTGCTGTCTGAATTCCCATGTTGTACTATAAGTTTCATACTAAGAATTTCAGCAAGAATACAGAGAATGTATGTGAAAGCAACCCAAAATAGAGGTTATATTTTTACTACAATACACATAAAACAGGTTGAAGCTGAAATTTTACAGCCCTCAACCCTAGTTTTTTGTAGTGGAAGCACAGAAATAGGTACTTGTGAAGACTGATCTGGAAAGAGGAAAAATCTCATAACAATTTCTTTTAATTTGACATAGACTTGCTAGTAACAGTATAAAATGCCAAAAAGAACGGTAAGCACGGACCCAAGAAACCTGAAATAAATAAATCTCTGCTACATAGTACCTAAATCCATGATGTATCTTTGCCAAGATATAGTCTACTGTAAGATTTTACTGCTTTGTCCAGTTTTTAACGTCTTAAGAGTGAGAGACATGCTACTTACCAACAAGTATATTTATTATACATCACAGTAATTCTTAGTGTTATGACAATGCTTATATATATCTGGTTAGATTTTATTGTAATACTTGATAAAACTTTTCAAGATACAACGTAACTCAGCCACTTCAATGTGAATGTGAGAAAAAGCTCTTTACAGAGCTTCACAGATTTTAAAGTCTTTAGAAGAAAACTTGGAGTTTGAAGAAGTTAACATAAAGAAGAGAAAAAACTGAAAGTGGTATATGTCATTAACTGTGAGAATTCTACCATTTAACAAAATAACATTGCATAAAGGTTAAAAGATTGATCTGAAATCCAATAAAACTGAAAGTCGTATCAATAGTTTGTTATTATGAAAGTGACTGACAAGCTCAGTAGATTCACATTTAGCCCAGCAGTAGCAGCACGCTGGGTTACTTCCCTTTAGTAACAGCTTTGCTACTGTCTACACCAGTTAATTACACAGAGAAGTCCTCAGCTTCACCAAGAAGACTCCTCCCATCTTCCGTAATGTTTCTGCGGAAGAAGCCAAGTCTTTCATATCTAGAGATAGTCACTTTGTTTGTAAAAACACTGTTTATTGTCTGTCCCCTTTCTGGGTAAGTTTTAACCTACCACATCAAATATATAATAATTTTTATCACAGAAAGATATACTAACTCCTTATTTACCTCCTTGACCCTATTTACTAAAGCTTTTTCAATAACAGACTGTTAAATAAAAAAAGTATGTTCATGTGACTAATTTGGCTGAAAGCATCCATATAGTGCTCTTACTAAAAATACTAAAAGGTTTAGCTAATTGTAGAGCTGGCTTGGGATCCAGCACTCAAAAATTAGTCATAGATTTATGAAAATATTCCACCACCCTTAGGGAAAACACAGAAAAAGCACATGATCATCATTAAAAGATTTTCTGTCTCTGCCCTTTTCCTACACAAAACTACACTGTTTGAAGTGTCAGGACTAGTCTTCCTAGTTTCTGCACCTTTTATTTTTGACAGGATATCATTCCTTATTTAACTTGTTACCATCTCTCTGGGTCTGACAGCTTGTGTTCTTGTTTTGTCCATCATTCACATGCACGTTATATGCACACAGTTATTCAGTTTGTGACCTTTAGTTATGACCTTACAGGCAGGCTCAAGTCAGCTTCAGTCCCGAGGCTATTAACGTTTTAAAATACATGCTCACATGTTAAATCCTTCAACCCTTTCTGGATATTCGACTGGAGAAAATTTGGAGAAGAGTAGTCACTGCTGCTACCAGCTTTTGTAAGCTACCATTACAAAAGTTGTCCCTTTCACTTGTGAATAAGACTTTTTGCTGCTGAGTGCTTTTTGCTGCTGGGCACAGAACCAGGCCCCAGCCTGGGGCGAGGAAGCCCTGCAGAGCTGTATTCACTTGCCTAGAGCATCAGGGGGATGTGGCTTCTCTCCATTTCCCAATAATGGCTTCCTTAACATTGCAAGGTTGGAAATGGTGGGTGTGGCAAGCAACTCTGTCACAAGGAGATAGAGGGAGGAAAAAGATCTGCAGAACATGTAGTAAATACTGATTTTAAAAAATCAAATGCACACAGTATTTGTATGTACATAATTTTCAGAAGCTCTACAATATTGGGTGTTCTTCCACTTAGACATCAAAGAAGTTTCTGTTTAAGACGGCAGTACCTCCATCCATATGTACCACATAGGATGAGAAATTGTAGACTTACTTTCTTGAGAATACTTTCCATAAGAAATAGTAATAAAGGCCTCTTCTTACATCCTTCTCCATTCACAGCATCATAAAACAGGTGAGACCAGAAGGCATCATTTAGCCCAACCCCTTGCTCAAAGCAGAGTCACATTGAGCTGGCTGCCAAAGGCCTTGTCCAAGTCAGGTTTTGAGTACCTCCAAAGATGGAGATGCCACAACCTCCCTGTATAACTTGTTACAATGTCTGGCCACCTTCAGATTGAAAGAGCTGTTTTCCTGTGTTTAAATGGAATTTCCTCTATTTCAGTTCATGCCTATTGCCTCTTGTTCATTCACAGAGCACCACCAAGAAGAGCTTGGCCATTCAGAGGTCAGTAAGAATGGAAGATTTTATGTTATTAAATTGATGTTAAGTATCAGAGCTGCAGAAACGAACCATGTAAGCCCTAGGGCATCATTAGAAGATGAGTCAAAGATTATGCCTCTGCCAAATACAAGAGGGCTAGGAGTGAGTTTGAGCACTGGTGGTATGAATGGTTACACTCATTAACTGATGGCTCACATGCTCTGCTCAGGGTTCCTCCACCTGCCTCCAAAGCAGTACTTGAACATAAGAAGGGAGATGGCTGACTGCAAGGACCACTCCCAAAAAAACAAGTTAACAGAAATAGTACTTGAGAAACACCAAACAATTGTGTTAGCTCTTCAGCAGAGGACTCTCAGTTTCAAGTACCTTTGGCACAATTCATAGTGCTGCTGGGATATTTGTTCACATCCAGTCTTTGCCAGTTTCAACTTGGAAGCAGAGAGGGAAACTCAAAGCCGGCTAAAATGTTATTACAGAATCTGATATGGGTGATCAAACACACCTGACAAGGAGGGAGTAAAGAAACTCATCCTTCTGAGTTTAGCCTAGACATGATTAGCATGACTCACGCCTAATTTCTTAGCACCTACTCAAGGAGATTAAACTTTAGTTACTGATAACTAATTACTGTTTTATAACAGATCATGTTTGTTCTCAAAGGAAATTAGAAATGGCTGTTCATTTGCCCAGACATCCAGGATAAAATGACCTAGACACAGAACATTAGATATTTTTAGCACAATGTGTCCTAAGAATGTATGATAGGCATGACATACAGCTTTTAAAAGATACTCCACCCAGCTCTCATTTTTCAAGGTGTTGTTTAATACTGAGAGTCTGGAATCACAATAATGCTGCTGTAACTCCATCCACAAGAGACAACATTTACAAATGCCAATTCCTAAATTTGTAGCCCAGTTCTGGTTATCAAGTCCCACAGAAAACTATAGCTTTCTACTATTTAGAAAGGCTAGAAGAAATTTCAACAGCACCAAGACTCTGCAAAAGCAGTAGGTGTGACCTAAATTAAACAGGAAACATTCTGGTGAATATGAATTTTGGTGGGGAAGGGAAAAGAGAAAGGAAGAGAAAATCTTTTCTGATCCCTGCAGAGAAGAAGGTTATTTTTTGTAAGCAGAAAACATGTTCACAGAACTGCCATTTCTTTTAAGCAGGCTGCTCTGTGAGTCAGCAACCAAAGGCTCAAGTTTCCAACAGTACCAGCAAGCTGTCATCCAAACAAACAGTGATTCTGAATCCTCAGTCATAAACACAGAGGTACTTTTTGGTGGCATTTCAAAGTAGTGTGGGATCTCACTGTGGTGTGAATGCATCCTCCATGTAGTGAAAACAGGAAGATCAGTGAGGCAGATTCGCAACATGATGGTTCTCAAAGTAACAAGTATGTTATAAGTAGACATCTTCATTCATAAACATCGTTTCTGCATGTATAGAAGCAACTATTTAACACCCCATCAGCCAGATTGAATCAATTTTTCTTTCTGTATTGTACCTCCTCCCTTTCACAGGAGACAGCAGGACCCTGTTCAGGGTTCAATATTTCTCCTTTTTTTCCTGGTTTGCATTCCTGAACATAACTGCAAGCTTTTGTTTAAAATATGTTCAATACAAGGAGCAGTCACTAAGGACACATCATCACCATGTTGTGGACTAGCCATCAAAACAATTTACACATCAAATAACCCTCTCAGAACCACCACACTGTAATAATCTCCAGTCAAAGAGCCATGAAGATGGAGGCTTCGGCATCCATCCAGCAAAGTGAAAGGTCACTCTTTGAGACTGTGCCTGTTGCATCGCTTGGACATCAAGGACCAAAAATATGCGTCGGTCAGAACATCAGAAGTTCAGTTTTCATTCAGAAGAGAAATGCCCTGAATTGTTTACATCCAGAAGAAACAGTATTTTAGAAATGGCCTAAAACCCAAGACACCCAGGTTGTGTTGCTGGTGTCCCTGACTGCGGACTGCGGACCAATATGGTTGACTCCAGAAAGAGAGCTTGCAGTAAGGTGACTGCAGCAACTCAGACAGAGACCCCGTCCCAAACCGTGGCTGTTCAGGTCTCTGGGTGTAGGGAGTGCCAGAGCCTGCTGCTGCCGGGGGAGGGAGGGCAGCATTCCACCTGTGTGAGGTGTGAGCAGGTAGAAGATCTGCTTAACCTGGTGGCAAGACTTAAGGAGGAGGTTGAGACGCTGAGGACCATCAGGGAGTGTGAAAGGGAGATCGACTGGTGGAGTAACTCCCTGGCGTGCCAGTCGGAACGGTTCCAGGGAGATACCCCCCAAAAGGGGAAGGACCCCCTGCCCTCTCACACAGAGGGGGATGGCCCGAGACAGCCCCTGCCCTGTAGCTGTTGCACAGAGGTAGGGGACCAAAAAGACGAAGAGGGTTGGAAGAGAGTTCCAGTTCGGCATCGTGGGAAACCCTCCCCCCTTCCTGCCCTGCTTCCCCAGGTGTCCCTCCATAATAGGTTTGAGGCCCTGGATCTTGAAGGAGAGGTAGGTGAGGATGTGGGGCAAGGCCAGCCCACAAGGCCACATAGGAAAAGGGGGTCGACTTTGCACCTCAAGACTGCCTCTGTTAAGAAAGAAAGAAGGGTCATTGTAGTAGGGGATTCCCTTCTGAGAGGAACAGAGGGCCCGATATGCAGAGTTGACCCTCATCATAGGGAAGTGTGTAGTCTGCCTGGAGCCCGGATCAGGGATATCACCAGGGCGCTCCCAAACCTGGTGCACCCAACAGACTACTACCCGCTGCTGATCTTCCAGACAGGTGGGGGGGAAGCTGCTTCCCGCAGTCTGAGGGGGATGAAGAAAGACTACAGAGCCTTGGGGCGGATGGTGAAAGAGTCTGGGGCTCAAGTGATCTTCTCCTCACTCCTTCCATCTTCCACTGATGATGTGGGAAGGAATGGGAAGATTCAGTTCATAAACGATTGGCTTTGAGACTGGTGCTACAGGCAGGGCTTTGGATTCTTTGATAACGGCTGGTTTTATAGGGCACCAGTCTGGACAATGACAAGTGGGAAAGGTTTGTCTCACAGAGGCAAAAGGATGCTGGGGCAGGAATTAGCAGGGCTCATTTGGAGAGCTTTAAACTAGATTCGAAGGGGGATGGGGTTGTAGCTGGGCTTGCCCCAGTGGGGCAGCGCTCCAGAATTGATGAAGACTGGGAGGCCTCCTATAATCCTAGGGTGAAATCGGTGTGCTCAGCTCGCTCCCTGGAATGTCTGTACACCAATGTGCGCAGCATGGGAAATAAACAGGAGGAGTTGGAAACCTGTGTTAAGTCAGGAGACTATGATCTGGTGGCAATTACAGAGACGTGGTGGGACAGCTCACATGACTGGAATATAGTCATGGAGGGCTATGTCCTTTTCAGGAAAGACAGGCCAGCCAGGAGGGGTGGTGGGGCTGCTCTTTATGTGCAGGAGGAACTACAACGCACCGAGTTCTGTCCAGGGACAGATGACGAGCGAGTTGAGAGTCTGTGGGTGAGAATTAAGGGGCAGGCTGGCAGGGGCGATACTGTTGTGGGTGTCTCTTACAGACCACCGGATCAGGGTGAGGAAGTTGACGAGGCCTTCTACAGGCAGCTGAGAGCGGCCTCACAGTCACAGGCCGTGGTCGTCGTGGGGGATTTTAACTTCCCTGATGTTTGCTGGAAGGACCACTCGGCAACCCAGCCACAGTCCAGGAGGTTCCTCCAGTGTATGGATGATAACTTCCTCCTGCAAATGGTGGATGAGCCGACCAGGAGAGGAGCGCTGCTGGATCTCATCCTCACTAACAAGGAGGATCTGGTGGAAGCAGTAAGGGTTGAGGGCTGCCTTGGTTGCAGCGACCACGAGATGGTGGAGTTCAGGATCTTGTGTGGTAGGACTAGTAGAATAGCAAGTAGAATTGCAACCCTGGACTTTAGCAGGGCAAACTTTGGCCTTTTCAAGCAATTGCTAGGGGAAATCCCATGGGCAAGGCTGCTTGAAGGTAAAGGGGCCCAAGATAGTTGGTTGGCATTCAAGGATTGCTTTTCCAGAGCTCAAGATCGGAACATCCCGACACGTAGGAAGTCAAGGAAGAGGGCCAAGAGACCTGCATGGCTAAATAGGGAACTGCTGGGTATGCTCAAGTGGAAGAGGAGAGTTTACAGGTCATGGAAGGAGGGGCTGGCCACTTGGGAGGAATATAAGGCTGCTGCTAGAGGATGTAGGAAGGCAGCTAGGAGGACTAAGGCATCCTTAGAATTAAACCTGGCGAGAAGGGTCAAGGACAGCAAAAAGAGCTTTTTCAAATATATGGCAGACAAAACTAACACCAGAGGCAATGTAGGCCCACTGATGAACGGGATGGGTGCCCTGGTGACAGAAGATACAGAGATTGCAGAGTTACTGAATGCCTTCTTTGTCTCTGTCTACTCTGCTGCAGGCAGTCCTGAAGAGCCCTGTACCCCTGAGACCTTAGATGAAGTCAGGTTGACGGAGCGGTTTGCCTTAGTAGATGAGGAATGGGTTAGAGATCAGTTGAGCAATCTGGACATCCATAAATCCATGGGTCCAGATGGGATGCACCCGCAGGTGCTGAGGGAACTGGCGGAAGTCATTGCTAGACCGCTCTCCATCATCTTTACCAAGTCTTGGGAAACGGGAGAGGTGCCTGAGGACTGGAGGAAAGCAAATGTCACTCCAGTCTTCAAAAAGGGCAAGAAGGAGGACCCGGGTAACTATAGACCGGTCAGCCTCACCTCCATCCCTGGGAAAGTGATGGAACACCTTATCCTTGGTGCCATCTTAAGGCATATCAAGGATAAGAGGGTTATGAGGGGCAGTCAACATGGCTTCACCAGGGGGAAATCATGTTTGACCAATCTCTTAGCCTTTTATGAGGAAATAACGTGGTGGATGGATGATGGCAGAGCGGTGGATGTGGTCTACCTTGACTTCAGCCAAGCATTTGACACAGTCTCCCACAGCACCCTCACAGCTAAATTGAGGAAGGGTGGACTGGATGATCAGGTAGTGAGATGGACTGCGAACTGGCTGAAGGAGAGAAGCCAGAGAGTTGTAGTCTATGGGGCTGAGTCTAGTTGGAGGCCTGTAACTAGTGGAGTGCCTCAAGAGTCAGTACTGGGACCGGTATTATTTAATATATTCATCAACGATTTAGATGAGGGAATTGAGTGTACTATCAGCAAGTTTGCTGATGACACTAAGCTGGGAGGAGTGTCTGACACGCCAGAAGGCTGTGCTGCCATCCAGCGAGACCTGGACAGGCTGGAGGGTTGGGCAGGGAATAACTTGATGAAATATAACAAGGGAAAGTGTAGAGTCCTGCATCTGGGCAGGAACAACCCCAGGTTCCAGTATAGGTTGGGGAACGACCTGTTAGAGAGCAGTGTAGGGGAGAGGGACCTGGGGGTCCTAGTGGACGACAGGATGACCATGAGCCAACACTGTGCCCTTGTGGCCAAGAAGGCCAGTGGCATCCTGGGCTGTATTAGAAGGGGGGTGGTTAGTAGGTCGAGAGAGGTCCTCCTTCCCCTCTACTCTGCCCTGGTGAGACCCCATCTGGAATATTGTGTCCAGTTCTGGGCCCCTCAGTTCAAGAAGGACAGGGAGCTGCTGGAGAGAGTCCAGCGCAGGGCAACTAAGACGATTAAGGGAGTGGAGCATCTCCCTTATGAGGAAAGACTGAGGGAGCTGGGTCTCTATAGTTTGGAGAAGAGGAGACTGAGGGGTGACCTTATAAGTGTCTATAAATATATAAAGGGGGAGTGTCACGAGGATGGAGCCAGGCTCTACTCAGTGGCAAACAATGATAGGACAAGGGGTAATGGGTACAAACTGGAACACAAGAGGTTCCACTTAAACTTGAGAAGAAACTTCTTAGTGAGGGTGACGGAACACTGGAACAGGCTGCCCAGGGAGGTTGTGGAGTCTCCTTCCCTGGAGACATTCAAAACCCGCGTGGACACATTCCTGTGTAACATTATCTAGGTGTTCCTGCTCCGGCAGGGGGATTGGACTAGATGATCTTTCGAGGTCCCTTCCAATCTCTAGCATACTGTGATACTGTGATACTGTGAAAATTGTCAGGCTGTTATATGAAGATGAGCACTGCATAGTGTTATAAATGAACAGTCAGCTAGCTCTGTGAGCTGAGGAAACACTCACTTTTGCAGTGAGATTTTACACTAAATATACCCAGCCAGTAAAAAGTCTCTGATGATTTTATATGACACAGGACACAGACACCCCCAGCAGCATACTTGCAAAACTTAAGAAGTGGAGCCTCTGAAGAAACGCAAATGCCAAGGAAATGGAGAATTTGAGGCAAGTTTCTATAAACCAGCAATGAAGAACAAGATCTAGGAAACAGCAGTAGGAAATGAAAAATAAAAATGAAGGGGCGCAGGGAAGATGAAGAACGTTTGCTAAAATGAGAGCTGAAAGCCTGCCTTTCCTGCAGGCCAGAGGACTTAGGTCATTGGCTTAGGCTGAGCCAAGGAGTTCACTGAAAGAGCACTGGAGCTGTTAGGAGTCCAGGCAAGATTACTTGGAGGAAGAAAAAAAATGAGGTAAAACTGAAAGGCTTAGTGTGCTGAAAGCCCTGAGGAGAGCAAAGGCATTTTGGGACAGAGCAAAGTTCAGCTGTGATAAGGGTTTTAGGACTAAGAACACAAAAACTATTACTGACTTCATCTCTACAACCTGCTGTCCTGCTGACACACTAGAGGGAGCTGAGGAAGAAGATCCCTGGAGCCTTTTGTTTTCCGGAAAGCTAGATGCAACCAGTGTAGGCCAACACATTGCTACCTAGAATAAATACTTGGTAAAGGCTGTGATTTGAGAATATTTCTGAAGAGAAGGTTTGTGCAGTTGTGTCAGTGAAAGACAGCTTGGGAAATACCATAACTCTGGAAAATGGAGCAGTATGGCCAAGTGGCAGCTGGCTGTGCACTGCTTTGGCACATTTAGACAAACAGTTATGCAGAGGTAAGATGGGGTTTAGACTAAGGTGAAGGCTCATGTGTGCAATTCCGAATATCACCACTGACACTCCCAAAGTACCTGAGCATCGTGCATGTGAGAGGCTAATGCATTTGATTTCTGGACAAAGAAGGGCACTGGCACATTTTTGAATAGTCACCAATCTTCAAGAGGAAGGATAGAAATTTCAGTCTAATTTTGTACCATGTTATAAATGTGTTTCATAGATTTATGGGCAACAAAATCACTGCAAAGCGTGAGTGACTTGGCAGCCTTGAAAATTTCCTCATAGGAGCATTTTAGACTCTTTCTTTCAGCATGAAACATGATTTCTGCTGAATCTTTTTACATTTCTTTGCTAAGCCAATTTCCCCAGAAAAGAGTAGGCGATTCATCTGTATTCCACAAATCAATCATCATGAATCTTGAAAATGTTTTTAAAATATTTTTTCATTTTCTTTTCTTTTTCCTCCCATTAGGGAGGAGAAAATACGTATAAAACAACTATCTGCTTGGGTTTATGTGGAATGAGTAGGAAAGCATAAAAAGAAAGAACTTGATCATTCATTATAATCCTGCACTCCTAAAAAACTCAGAATAAGCAAAAAGGTCAATAACTTAAAACAAGATGTCACTGACAAATGTAAGCTTGAGGAAGATCTGACCAGGAAAAGACGGATGTTCAAAGCACTACACTGATATAACAAGAACATAGTAATAGTCATAGTAATACAACTACTACAACAACAACTACAGTAACAGAAAACACTCCCTGTGATAACATAAGCCATTTGCAAGCTGTGCATTAAGGTTTTTTTTTGTTCAATTCACATACTGTTAGTGGTAATAGACGATTTCAGTTTCTGCTTTGGAGATTTTATGACATAGTTTATGTACTAACACTTATGCTAATTATTAGACATAGATTACATTCATTCTTATTTCTTTTGTAACTCTCATGTCAGATTATTTTCCATTCTACTTTATTGATCACAATAGCTCTGATGTATTATGGAAAATGAATTCATTTTATGAAGTGGCCGTGGTTTGGCCAAGAAAAAGAAAGTGATTTTTATGACATCTATAAAACATTTTTCTCTCTATTTAACAAGATGTACTGGAATTTGCACTGAAGGAATAATGTGCAAACCTAGAAGATAGATGGTTGGCATAGTTCTCTATACATACGTTGATGTAGGAAGATTGTCCCTTGTGTGAAGGTTGCAGTTCAAATAACAGGAAAAAAGAAAGGAGAAAGTAAAAGGATAAACCTTTCTGTGTTTGACGTGACTAAAAAATAGCATTTTGCTTTTGTTCTCCAAACTGCCTCTGGACAGACTGTGTCAGAGCAGCTAGTAAAGTGGTACCCACAAGCTGTTACCAGGCAACAGTGGTGCAGCCCAAGAGCTGCAGCCAGGCTGGAAGTTGGGACAGACTTAACAGGGACAGTGTTTGAAAGAAGGCTTGAGGCAGAAGGGAACTGAGTGGTGCAGCTTTACTCCTGGGGTGGGAGAGGTTGCAATTGGCCATATGTAGGATCTGGGGACTAAAGTTCTGGGTCAAGAGAGAGAGCCAATCAAATGGCCTGAATGATGCATACTGGACACAGTTTGGTGGTAGCAATAGGAACATTGGAGCATTGCTCTTCTGTCTCTCTTCAGAGTCTTCTTTCTAGCTCTTGGAATCATATCAACCTCAAAAAGAGAATGTCTTGTTTCTCTCTGACGTGCAGGTGTTACTAGTTAGTATAAAACCACTGAAAGATTCAGAGTGTTATGTGAATTTTTTGCAAACTGTGCTTAAGTATGATTACAGTATCACCACCAATGTAGAGACAGCTTGGCTCCAAAAGCACTCAAAACTGTTTATTAAAATAAGTCAGATTTTTAAAACCAGGATCAGTAGCCAAAACCAATCATCCCCACCACCACCACCATTCTTCCCACCCATGATGATCACGCAATGTCAACCTTTTTTAGTTCCAGCAGCTTGCTGGCTTTTCAATAAACTGTATGGAGTCTTTCCTAGGTATAGAGGAGGTCTCCTTGTTCTGTAGGCATCTGCGTGGCTTAGCTCTGGCTTGCCCTTTGACACCAACAGGCCTCTGCAACTGCTGCAGTGGGTCCTGGCCTCCCCCAGCACTCCTTGCCCCAGCTGAGCCTACTCAGGTCTCAGAGCAGGCACCACTTCCTCCATGTGGTTTTATCTGCCTTCATGAATCTGCCTTCATGCCCTGCTGCTCAGCTGCACCCTTTCAATGAAACCTACCACACATCACACATGCAACAAGTTGTGAACACATGAAACCAGTTCTGACATTTACCCCGAAGTGTGGTGTATTTCCAGTATCTCAGAGACCCAAGGAAATGATAATGCTGAAACTAAAGAAACACTGCAGTAAACTCAAACTAAGCAAAAAAAAAAAAAAAAAAAAAAAATCACAACAGATACCCGCCTACCACTTGGAGAATATTTCTACCAAAAAATGGCCATACCATGTCTGATTTCTTGGTCAGAATCCTCAAAGAAGAATGCTTATATAAGCATCCTAGGAAGTAAATTCCTTACTTAAAATTAAGGACTTAAGAGAGACATTAGACCCTCTTGATTTTCCCTCCCTGCTGTACAGGAGTTAACAGCTCTTCCTCCTCTGTAATGCCTAGAGTGCAACTGCATATTTATCTACTCAGTTAATGTAATTAAGTGTAAGTAAAATGTCCTGGGTTCAGCAGTAGCAGTCATTTTTCTCCCTGTTAGTAGCTGGTGCAGTGCTGTGGTTTTGACTTTCGGCCTGGGAACTGCACTGATAACACCAATGTTTTTCACTGCTGCTCAAATGTTTAGTCTGACCAAGCACTTTCTCAGCCTCATGTTCTGCCACGGAGGAGGGGAAGCCAGGAGGAAGCAGAGACAGGACACCTGACCCAAACTAGCCAAAGAGGTATTCCATACCACAGCACGTCATGCCAAAGATGGAAAACTGGGGGCAGTTACCTGGAAGGCTAGATCACTGCTTGGTCAGGCTAGGTTTCGATGAGTGGTATTGTATTCTCTTCCCTTGCTATTTTGCTTATCATTATTATCATTGGTGGCAGCAGCAGTGGTTTGTGTTATACCTTAGTTACTGGACTGTTCTTATCTCAACCCGTGGGAGTTGCATTCTTTCAATTCTCCTCCCCATCACTCGGGGAGCGGGGGTGGGGGATGGGGGGGAAGAAAAGGGGAGAAGTAGACTGTGTGGTTCTGATTTACAGCCTGGGCTTAAACCACGACACAGTCCTGTAAATTCTGCATTTAGTCTGGATTTAGGTACAGTGCAAAAGCCTTTCCTCATCCTTCCTGGCTATTTGAAACTATGGGTCTGTGCGCAGCAAAGCTGATCAAACAGGTTGTTACTGTAAGGACGGGGCTTGCTTTCACTCTCCCTGCTCCTACCTCGGAGCTCTGGAACTCCTCAGACCCTTGCATATTCAGAGGAAACCAAGATGAGGGTATTTGTTCATAACTGATGAATTTAATTGCTTGGGCAGAAGTTGGCACAAGGTAAAAGGAGAAATAGAGTAATGCTCTTTGAGCCAGTGAGTTGTTGTGTTGCATTATGATGCTTCCTATAGTAAGCTATAGCTAGCTTCCGGGTCATATGAATGATACTGTCTCTTTACATAGATTTCAGAGGAGAGGCAAGGCGAGCGATCACCATGCTGTAAAAGACACTGTCAAGGTAAGTGGTGATCTGAAATCCTCAGATCAAGTACCCGGAAGATACTCCTTTGACAAATACATCCTTAACACAAAAATTCTGTGGTGTGCAAAAGGCCAGACTACGTGAGCTCAGGATCCCTTCTGGCTGTTTAACAGTCCTTTCTGGCCTTTTGAAAATGTAAGAAAACAGAGTAAATTAGTAGATAACTTGAAAACAGCCTATTGCTTGGATTCAGGGGTATGTTTAGGATTGAAAAATAATTTTAAAGTGTCCCTTCTCTCCTTCGCAGGTCTTTAAGACATGAAAGCATGGAAAAATTGATCCAGAAGTATGGGCTTCTAGAAGAAGAAAAAGAAGCCTTCACCCACCAACTTAGATGAGATAAACTGTCAAGTACCTTAAGCTATGTTTCAGTCAGAAGTTGCTGTACTAGCATGACTTTCCCCCCACCCCCCATCCTACACAGCTATTGGAAACCTTTTGAGTCTAGATATTGCATGAGTAGTGGGTAAATACAGCAGCTCTTTGGCCCTGGCATGGGACCAGGATGAGGTCACATTTGCTACAATAACAAAAACTGACAGAATTTAGAAAACAATTTAACAGAGACAACTCTCTAACCGCTGACACTGGCTGACTGCATGCAAAGGCAGCTGTACTGTAAGTCAGGGCATCTATCTCCTTGTTCTTTGGTGTTCTCTTTCTTCGACTCTTTATGCAGAGCCATTTCTATGGTAAATTATTTCAGAACAAGCACTCTGGGCTGGAACTAATCATGTGACTGGTGTTGCTCCACTGAGGACTTAGCAGAAAAATACTTTCCACTGTAAAGTCTGAAGGAATCAGACTTCATATTGTCTTCTGCCCAGATACACACTGTGAAAAGGACTCTTCAGTGTTTAGCTCTTGCCTATATTTTGATCTGGGTGGTACTGCTGTAGCTACTTTCTAAGGCCCACATCTAAATATGCCATTCACAGCTTCAGTAAAAACTCCCACTGTGGCTAGGAAAGAAGTCACTTTCATGCCCCTACCTCTGCTGACACAACAGGCAAGCACAGTGCTGACATTGCATTTGGCACTTCCTAGCAGCCTTGTGATTTCAGTTTTATTTTTCCCTTTTCTGTTTATTTTTCAGGTTGTTTGGGATGCTTCAATCCCTCCCATCCCTGATTTCTGTAGAAGCCAAGATGAACATGCTGTCACTAGGTATGTATGGGCCTCCAGATGTTTTCAATAGAAGTCCTAGCACAGAATTGAGCCTTGAAGCTGTGAGCGGGCAGAAGAGTGTGAGTCACTGTGGAAGGACAGGAGCATGAGGGCAGTTTAAAATAGTTTCTTTCTCCCAAGAGTGTTTTTTTCCTGAGGCCAGCTGCTGCTTCAACCTGAAACAGGCTGTGAGCAGTTCTCTTTTGATTTGGGCTCTGTGTCTTAACACTCCATACTTATTTGTTGTTCCTCTCTGCCCCTCAGCTCTACATGTTGCTATCCTTTTCCTAGATTTTCCCTTTTCCTCCATTCTTCATTTCTTTATAAGCTTATGCTGTGGCAATGTGAGTGACTGCATGCCTGGAGACGTGTCCCAGCTGCATCCCATGCCTGTACCTGGGTAAGAGGGAGCTGTGCTCTTCCCCCCAGAAGGGACCTATGCCATGTTCTCTCAGGTGAACCCATGTGGACTCCAGCAAGGACGCTGACTGCAAGGTGTGCTGCATGGACCTCAGGTCCTCAATGGCCAAAATGTTTGCTGATTGCAGAAGGAAGTGTCTTCTGTATGAATCATTGTGATCCCTTGTTCTGAAGCAATTTTTCACAGGGGCGATGAATGGTTGGTAGCCTGGCTGTGCTTGAGTTAATGTTCAGTTTGCCTATTTAATCAGTTGGACATAACCGGGGAAAAAAATAACTGTAAACAATGTTGAGAAACAGCACTTTAAACATTGTTACTGTATTTATGGAGGCCAGTCAAGCATACAGTGGCAAAATAATGACTGGGTTTGCTCAGTACACCATTTCCTTATTCTGGATTACATCAGCTCTTGCCCACATACAATTAACAAGTCTGACACACTATGGCTAATGTCCTGCCAAATGCTGAATCCACCCTGTCTCAGATCTGTGTGTTACACCAAGGCCACTCCCAGCATTTCTGTCATGGCACTTCACATTGGTTTAACTTTCAAAACCTTCCAACTGCAGTGCGACCAGAATGAATGCTGTCCATGCTGGCTGGGGTGAAACCAGCTTAGCCTGTAACATGCTTGGCTCAGACCCAGAGTTTCTTTAGGAATTGCACTGTAAACTGTGGCATACAGGCTATCTTTCAGCAAAGGGGAAGGCTACAGCAAGGTACAGGAAGGTCTTTGGAGAAGCAGAGGCTGTTAATACACAGCTAGCCCCTCACCTCTGTTGACAGTATCTGGTAACTAGCTAGAGCCTTGGCAGAGCAAAGATTTGAGGTGAAGAGAAGAGATAGTGCCTGGAGTTTTTAACCATGGTTACACAGAGGTACCAAGCACAAAGCCGTGCTCTCTCTTCAGGGCTGGTGAGGTGAAATGCCTGCTTGTATGTGTCGCTGTCTTTTGGCCAAGCATGCAAGGGCTGGACATGCTCCTTTTCCACCTGCCTGCCCCACCTGCCTACCCCACTGCCTGGAGCATGGCCCTGTTGGGAACAGTCATGCAGCAGGGCCTCAGACACCCCGATTTTCCTTACAATCAACAATGCTCACAGGAACAAATGGGAGACACATGTTTTTCACAGCACCCCTGCAGTTGTCTGTACATCAAGCAGCTGGTTTATGACTTTCAATGATGTGTTGCAGTGCAGTGCTCTGCTCATCCTTCCCAGGGTTTGGCCTTAATATCTGACATCATAACAAAGTCTTGCTCCTGCTGTCCTGCAGGAAGGTGAATGCATATGACCCTGGGCATTGGAGAGCCCAGGGATCCCCCGGAAAGACTGTGGTACAGACTGTGTGGGACCCAGTATGGAGAATGAAAGAACGGGTGTACGCTGAGCCGTGATGTGGAGAGAATGTGCTATGGAGGATATGGGGAGCATCCTGCCAGCAGGAAGGGAGGAAGCATAAGGAAAGAGGGGGACTGTACATGCTAGAGTGGAGGGACCACAGGAAGGGTGGTAGCAAACATATACAGCTCTGCCTTAAAATGGGCTGCAGAGGTGGGCCTGCCCATGTGGGGCAAGTGAGAATGAGACACATTTAGAGATGCTAGGGCTGGAAGAAGCCTACCTGAAGATGTCTGGGATAGGGAAGGACTAACTTGGGCTTGCACAGCCCTCTGTGAGCCTGGAAAATCACAACAGGAGCTCTTGCATCAGAGGAGAATGGAGCAGAGCATGGCAAATGCCTCCAGGCCTGTCCAGCGCTCACTGGGTGAGTGGCCAGATAGCTGAGGGAAAATAGTCCTTGTGGACCTGTGCCCCAGCCATCTCTCAAAGGCTCTGCTTGGAAAAGAGCCACTGTGGGAGGGGGGAGTCAAATCAGCAGTAAAATGTGCTGCGTTTTTCTAATTAAATCTCACATGCTGATGTGAGACTTCTCCCTGTGCAAGCTTAAGGCTGTGGTTCCATTGCTCTGTGCTTATTCAGCCAAACATTCAAGCATGTGGTTAACTTTGGGGCATATGATTCAATCCCTGGGACTCTGGTGGGACTAAATCATGTGCTTAACTTTCAATTTGTGCTGAAGTGCTTTGTTGAACAGGAAGGGGATCTCATGTGTGTACTTGAAGGGCTTGGTTGAGTCAAGACTAACTCCAGAGTTAGTCCAGTGAAATCAGTACCTCCAGAGTCACTAAAACCAGAGAGAAGAGAGAGAAGAACCAGGTCCACTCTTTTAATGGATCTTTTCCTTTTGGCTATTATATGTTAATACCAGCAAAAGTCAGGATACTTGTCGTGGTTTAAACCCTAGCCAGACAGCTTGTTCACTCACTCCCAGTGAGTGGTGCCGGACTGAGAGCAGTCGAGGTTCCCCCCCGCCAGGTCTCCCCTTCCCCGCTCCCAGAGCCACAGTTGTTTCAACATTATTTGTGGGATAACAGAAACCAGCACAGGAGACCACCATTAAGCAACACCCGTATCTCAAAAGACACTGCATAAAAAGGCAGACTGTGATATTGTCCCTGTTTTAATTCTCTCTAGCACTTCAAAATTGTTAAATGCTGACATTAGAGGTGCTGCTTCATGATGCCAAAAAAGGAGAATTAGGACTGATCTTTACTATCATCTACTTTGAGCAAACCTTGCTGTTAATCACATGAGCATCCAAACATTTATGTTTTATTTATAAACAAGCCAAGTCTTTTCCAACTCACCGCCTGGTAAAAAGACAGCATTCAAGCCACAGAAATCTTTTGTGTCATGTGTAGTGCTCATTATTCTGGGAAACAAACTGATGCCTATTGTACACTGAATGCTTTGTTTCAAGCTTGCAAAAGTCATTCTGGGATGCTTCCCCACAATGTTAGTGTGGCTGTGTTTAACAAGCATTTAAAACCCAGAGCATGTATTTGTAGCAAAAATGAGAATATGCAGTTGAATGTCAAGTCTTATTGAAAATTGAAGAGCAGCCTCCCCCAGTGCTGGGGGGAGGGAATTTCTGCAATTATCAGCAGGAAACTTCTGGAAGCCTGAAATAATAAGAGGAATAATAGAAATCTAAGTATGATTTAAGAATGTATATACTTTTCCAGTATTGGGTACCTGTAAAGAGTTTAATTTCAGACATTTCTTTACGTGTTCCAAAATATCACCATATATATTTCAGAGTTGCTGGCAAATGGTAGTCAAGTACCTCTTGCTCTGATGTGATGCAAAATTCTGCCTGTTTACATATATTGAAAGATTATTATCATGAAAGCTGAGCCAACCAACTTGAGAAGATCCCAGTTAGCAGCCTTTGTTACATTAATTTTATGCCCTGTAAGAAAAGCAGGAATACAGTAGAGTTTTCTAGAGGCCAAGTTTTTTACAGACCCACTATGTGTATCACCCACACCAATAAATTCCATGAAAATTTCCAATCCTCATTCTAGCCTTCAATCAGCAGCTGACTTGGAAATCACTGAGCCCTGACTATGTCCTTTTGCTGTCTTCAGACAACATGCTCTCTGTGATGTACTCTAAGCAAAATTTCAGTATCCTTTCCTCTCTCATGGCTATCTAGGAAGCTCATTGTACAATTTGCTGGCATAGCCCCTCATCAGGTTTAGAAGAAAACACTGGATGACAGCATGTGATGATTACTATGCCTGTTGCCTTTTATTGATTCATTTTAACCGCAGAAGTTGCACTATTTGTAAAAATAAGTCACTCCCCTCTCAGAATTCCCATTAAAAGTTCATTGAGTTAGATTTCATCATCTTCACTTTCATAATTTCTACAACTGCATCAACACTGAATTTTATAGTGTTTTGCCCAGGGAGTTTGTAGAACTGTTTCTAGACTGGCAACAGAAACATTCAGTTGTCACAAAATAGCAGTATGATACTGACAATAATTTCCAACAGCTGGAGTTGCATCTTTCCTGAGATGAAATGGGGGGATGTTTGCAGCTATAACCCCAGAAACATCAGCTGTAGGAGATACAGCATTAAACTATCCTGATTCTGGACTCAATTACTTGAATAAAATTATGCCTGGTTTAAATCATTTTGGATCAAGTGGTCTTTCATATGGTACTACAAATGTAACATGCAATGAAGAGTGCTCTCTGCCTACTAGACAAATCCAAGCTTGTCAATCCCTGCCTCTCATTCCTGTTGCACATATTAGACCTTGAGGAAGACAGGACCATTTAGGGCAAAACATGCTGGAAGAATAATCAAACAAAGCAAACTACCAAATTCCCTCCTGGAGCATATGAGTATGTGGAAAGTGAGAGCATCTGTTTCATTAAAGTTACCCAGTTAAGAAACTTTTCAGTGTAAACATGATAATATATAAAGCAGTGAGTGATAAACAAAGACAGAGGTACAAACCTGAATAATGAGGGATAATGGAGACAATGCTAAAAAACCAAAGCCACCATCCTTAATTGATGGGCCATTGAGAAACTACCTGCACAGTTGGAGAGGGACAACCTGCAGTTTGTAATGGATAAGAAGAGGAAAACAGGAGGCACATGTGGATTTTGGGTATTTGAGATGGTCCTATGGGACTATGCAAAATTTATGAAGGATCGTTTAGGGGAAGGGAATGGAGGAAGAAGTCAGTGCAGCCTGGACAGAAAGGAGTACTAAGGGGCTGGCCACTTGTAAAACAGGTGCTGGTGTGCTTGTCTGAGCTCTGCTCCTGGTCCTTGCAGTCTGTCATGCCTTCCAAGTTAATCTTTTCCTAACACTCTCTTTGCATAATCTCACTCTCTATCCCAGGTGTCTAAGGTCTGCAAGGGCTAAGTACCAGCTACAGCGGGGACCAGCAGCAGTGGGTTTGGTGCCAGCCACTGGAGCCACAGCAGGGTGGCAGGTGCCCCATGGTGTCCAACACTGAGCCAGTGACGGTCACAGTGCCAGCTGGGGAACATAGAGTGCACTTGTGAACCCAGGGAGCATCACATGTGTCTGTGTCCGTGTACGCAGTTGAACTTTCACTGCCAATACTTGCCCCTGAGCTGGAGCCCAGAGCTGGGGTGTCACTGTTAGGTATAGAGCCTGACTGAGGTTCTTATCACCTGGGGACTGACCTGAAACATCCAGTCACATCAGCTTCGGCAAATCATCCACCTCAGCATCTTGCCAGCACGTCCAAGCTCCTCAAGCCTGATTTCATCCTGTCTTGCCCTGCTTCATTGCAGTGGTGTTTGCTTTTCTGGTGAGGTTCATGCACTGATAATATCATTCTGCAATGCAATGACCAAATGCTCACACTTCTTCTTTTTGTGGCATGGCTATGTGAAGCAAAAAGCACTGACTGTTTTCCAACACATTTCTTTGAGATTCAAATTCCACCACTGCAGAAATTAATAGAAGACATTGCTGGAAAATCTTGCGCTTTCCAAAAAGCATTCTGCAAAGATAGTGAATTGGGTAACAAGCAGCAGTAAACTCATGTGTGGGGTATTTATTTCCCTCCTAGATGAACTTTAACAGTCATGGTGTATTTTTGAGCATTACTAAAACATATACTATGAAGAGAGACTGATGGAATGTAGTTTCATTTATTGCATTTAGGTGCATATTCTTTTTGTCTTTTGTTGTCTATTGTATGTTACTTCATAAAAACATCTTTTGCTTTGCAAGATCTACTCTCATATTTTGTATGACAGCACAGTGACCATCTTTCTACTAAAATTGTATTTTTACTGACTGAATTTTTACATTGACTGTGTAAGAATGAGGTAATGAGTTGGGTTAGCTGCAACAGCTACTATCACAATGAAATTGATGGTGCAGAAATAGTGGTTACCAATATAATGCATAGCTGGTATTTGCATCCTAATTTTCCTTTCAATGGCATCCAAGAACATACCTTCAAATTTGGATGCACTTCAGTTACACACTTACTCTCTCTGAAGAACTCCAGACCTAGCCCTCTGAGAAAATTCTTAAGATCTCAGAGGAAAAGCTTTAAGATTGTAATGGAACAAACTGATTTCAGAAGGATTTTGTACAGAGGTAGGAAATAACTATAATCTGTCCTCTCCAAAACTCTGCATACGTTTAGTGATTACTGCAAAATGGTTTTCCTGCAGTTTAAAGCTGAATAAAATTCCCAGTGAAGTCAGTCAATAAAACACCACAGTGTCACATCCAAAGAAGTAAAAGTAAATATTATTTCTTCCTGTCCAGGTCAGAGTATTTTACTTTTAAGATAAGCTCCTTAGGGCCTTCGTTATTATTCATAAAATTCCCCAAGGAAAAGCCTTCCAACCACACTTTCGGCTATTTAATTCAGAGGGAAACATCATGCATAGCTTAGAGCTGATGCACATTTCCCTTGCTGGTTTCCTGCATACCTCTCAGTTCCTTCAGGGATCATTCATGTTACAGCATATTCTATCCATCATTCATTAATCGTACAAATAATAAGGAAGAATATTCTATTTGAATATATCTATCTGAATGTGAATGTATCTGAAATATCTATCTGAAATGTGAATGTTTTATCTTAAATTCCAAGTACTCATTGAAGTGTTTTGCTACCCAGCAAGGCACTCAAGTATACACTCAATGGGAAGATTTTGTTAAACTATGATTAACTGCTCAACTAAGGCCTTAAAGTCCTTCCCTGAAAAGGTGGTGGTACCAGTGCATTCAGGTGTCAAATCTGGTTGCCTCTAAACAAGTGCCTGTCACCACTTCCAGATTTTCTGGCTTTTAAACTGAATTCTTAGAGCACTGCCAGTGCACCGCAGAGAGTCGTAGTTGGAAGGACTCTAATTTAGCTTTGAGCGTAACAAAAGTTGGAAGCAGTGAACACAGGCACCATATACTCCTAAGCCTGCTGGAGCATGCTTCTGTAGATGTGTTGGTGAACAATGAGGGAGTATTGCCAAAAAAAATCGGTAAGTGACATTTAAGGGAAAAGTCAATGTTACTTGTAACAGGAGCTAAACCCATTCATTTTAAAATATAAATCATTACCACAAATTTGGCCAGTTACTTTAGTAGACGTGTTTTGAGGCTCCATTCGTGTTTTGCATCCCATCACTGAATTATTCTCTCTGCGCATTCCTGGTATGTAAATGGAATCTGTTTCACTGCTTTTGCTGATTAGATAACAAAACAGACTGTAATGAAAATTATAAAGCTGGAGGCTATTTGTAAGAGCTGGTTGAAATCTTTCCAATGAATATTTCAACAGGATTTCATCTAAGATATGCTTTCATAAAATATTCACAAGCAATGTAATTCTTCAAAAGGACCTATTGTGTAAAGATCCTGGAAAAAAAAAAAAACAAAAAACCCCAAAAAAAACCCAACAAAAAACATTAAGGATTAGAGAAAAAAATCTCATCTCTGTTTTTTTTTTCTCTTTCCAACTCAATTTCCTTCCTATTCCTGCTAGAAAATGTGTTTAAAATATACAACAAAAAACCTGTTTACTTTTAAGGTGAAAAAAGCATACAAAGCAGTCTCAGAATTGAAGCTGACAAGAGTGAAAATTGTTCTGCTGTATAGTTTGCCTTTCTTTCTCATTTCTTTGTTTCTCAGAGAAAAGAAATTATTTTAAATGAAAGTTGCTTTTTCTCCTCAAAACAGTATCATTAAGATAGTGTAAAAATAATTAATTTTCTCATCAAGAATTACAATATTCACAGGGTTTTGAAGAAAAAAACCTATCTTCCAGTTTAACATGAAATTCACATGCAGAAGATATTCCTGGTATTCACTGCAACTCAAAAGCTCCCTACAGTGCAGAGAAGGCTTTGCATACTTTTCAAAGAAGACATGAGTTCCAAACTCCCAAACTTTCTATCATGCTGGCCATTTCACTGAACCTCTGTGCCTTAACCTCCACCCATAAACAGAAAATTGTCACACTTCTCTGCCACACACTGCTGCAGCATAGAAGCATTCATGATGTTTCCTGGAACTCAGGCATTGCAATAATGTTGGAAAAGAGCAACAAGAGAAAGGAAAACATATGACTCTTTCCTTTCTGTGCCAGAAACAGCAGGAGTAATTCTACTTAATTCTAAGGCAGATGAGCTTCTGAATTTCTTGTGTTTACCAGTTTCACCCATGTATTTTGATGGCTACCTGATTATGTGCTAGAAACAGAAAATAGCCACCAATGCCTTTGTGCTATGTTTGCTTGGTCAAAGGCTGATTCTATCTGAGGATATTCTAGAATCATGAGACTTGTCTGAGCATTCTGAGCATTCACAAATTCAGATCCAGAGTCCTTTTTTGTATTTATGGCTCAACCTCATCTCTGAGAACTGAAAAGCCTATGCTAATGATTAAACCACCCTAAATACCAACATGGCGGAGGGCAGGGATGGAATTTCTGATGCTCAGGATTAAGAACAGAATATTTGAAACAGGCTTAAAGTGCTGTGGCTGAGAATTACTAAGATAATAAGGTAAATCGGTACATTATATGCGTTATTGAAACACATATAATGTGTTTCTACTTCACATCTCAGATGTTAAAACATTTAATTTAAGTTCTGTTGGTTAATGGTTCTGAAACTTTCTCTGCTAATGACTCATCAGGATATGCACTGAGGGAAGAGTGATGTTGTGGCTGGAAAGGTACAGGCGAGTTCCTGAGAGAGATGCAGGCAACGGGAAGGGCAAATCCATCAGTTGGTGGAAAGGTGCTCTTCACTTAGGATGCACACAGTGTGCAGGAAAGGACGTGGTCACTCTTCCATCAGGGTATCTTAGAAATGCACTGGGCAATATTGGCAACCAACCAAAGAGTGGAATATTTTTCTCCTAGGTAGAGTGATAATTTATGTAAGTAAATCCATAATTTTTCTGGTGCATCTGCAGACCTATAAGTTTAAGCAGCAATTAGGTAGGACACAGCTCTGCCTGCTGAGCTGAGCTCACTGTTGCCTCCTTTGTCCTATCTGTGACAGTTTAACTGCCCAACTCGGAGATCAGGCAAGTGCAAGAGCTATGACAAGGGAAGGGACAGAACAGCCGCAGTCACACCAGAGAGAGAGGAGGAGAGTGTGATTTCCCCTCAGACAAGGATAAGATGTTAGATCTGTGCACCCCATTTCATGAAACCATACTTTCCATTTGCTTTTGACCAAAACACCTACGTGTGTGCTTCAGTGCTTAACCTAAACCTATGACACCTTGAGTGTGGGGGGACAGACCTGGTGTCCTCGGTTTCTATTTTCAACAAGTCACTTTGAATTATAAAATCACAGAATAGTTTGGGTTGTAAAGAACCTTAAGATCATCTAGTTCCAACACCCCTGCCACGAGCAGGGACATCTCACACTAAACCATGTCACCTAAGGCTTCTTCGTCCAAACTGGCCTTGAACACCGCCAGGGATGGAACATTAACAACTTCCCTGGGCAACCCATTCCAGTGCCTCACCACTCTTACAGCAGAGAACTTCTTCCTTATATCCAATCTAAACTTCCCCTGTTGAAGTTTTAACCCGTTACCCCTTGTCCTGTCACTACAGTCCCTAATGAAGAGTCCATCCCCAGCATCCCTACAGGTCCCCTTCAGATACTGGAAGGCTGTTATGAGGTCTCCACGCAGCCTTCTCTTCTCCAGGCTGAGCAGCCCCAACTTCCTCAGCCTGTCTTCATACGGGAGGTGCTCCAGTCCCCTGATCATCCTCGTGGCCCTCCTCTGGACTTGTTCCAACAGTTCCATGTCCTTTTTATGTTGAGGACACCAGAACTGCACACAATACTCCAGGTGGGGTCTCACGAGAGCCAAGTAGAGGGGCAGGATCACCTCCTTCGACCTGCTGGTCATGCTCCTTTTGATGCAGCCCAGGAGGCGGTTGGCTTTCTGGGCTGTGAGCACACAGTGAAGCCGGCTCATGTTCATTTTCTCATCGACCAACACCCCCAAGTCCTTCTCCGCAGGGCTGCTCTGAATCTCTTCTTTGCCCAATCTGTAGCTGTGCCTGGGATTGCTCCGATCCAGGTGTAGGACCTTGCATGTAGTCACATTTCTTTTCGTCACAAGGCACTGACAAGCTTTTGACGCTTTTCAAAAAGACTTGCTTCCCATATAGGAACTCTGACTGGGAACGTATGTTGGAGTCAAGCAGCTGGACTTTCTTATAGGAATTCTTTGACATTTAAAATGGTTGGGTGTCATTCATTACTCAAGGGAAAGAATACGCGTATTTTAGGTGTTGTGATACAGCTTAGCTCTGCGCTCACCACTGGCCATATGATCTCCGCTCACCAGTGTCATCAACATTCCCATGGACATTGCAGGACCTGACACTGAACATGACTTTTTTAAGTCTGATGTCCCTGATCCAAAACTCAAGCTAATCTTTGTGCTGAACACAGGAATGAGAACCTGTCCCAGAATTATGTGTAGCCTTTCAGCCCTCATTGGTTCTGAAACTCCTGCCTTTCCAGACATTGTAGCAGAGAAAGAACATGCTGTCTGCTGTTCTGAAACATAACCCTGTCCTATCTTTGAACAGTCCCAATCCGTCAGGTAGCAGAACACTGAAAACAGAGCTGACGCTCTGTTGTGGCAAATACAGCCATATACTGAATTTAATATGTTCTTTTGCTTCTTACAACCAAAAAATATGTCAAAGAACATTTCAAGTCATTGAATCATGGAATCATAATCTCACAGAATAGTTTGGGTTGGAAGCAACCTTAGAGATCATCTGGTTCCTACCCCACTGTCATGGGCAAAGATACCCTCCACTGGTAGAGCAGGTTGCTCAAAGCCCCATTCAAGCTGGCCTTGAACATTGCCAGGGATGGCATCTCTGTGAGTGGCAAAATCTTGGAGCAGATTCTCCTGGAAGGCATGCTAAGGCACATGAAAAACAGCAAGGTGCTTGGTGACAGCCAGCATGGCTTCACTAAGGGGAAATCCTGCCTGACCAATTTGGTGGCCTTCTATGATGGGGCTACGAAACTCATGGACAGGGGTAGAGCAGCTGATATCACCTGCCTGGACTTGTGCAATGTGTTCAACACTATCCCACATGACATCCTTGTCTCTAAATTGCAGAGACATCAATTTGATAGATGGACCACTCGGTGGGTAAAGAACTGGCTGGATGGCCGCACACAGAGTTGTGGTCAATGGCTCAGTGTCCAGCTGGAGACCAGTAATGAGTGGTGTCCTTCAGGGATCGGTGTTGGGACCGGTCTTACTCAACATCTTTGCCACTGACATGGACAGTGGGATTGAGTGCGCCCTCAGCAAGTTTGCCGATGACACCAAGCTGTGTGGTTCAGTTGATACGCTGGAGGGAAGGAATGCCATCCAGAGGGACCTTGACACGCTTGTGAGGTGGGCTGATGCCAGCCTCATGAAGTTTAACCATGCCAAGTGCAAGGTCCTACACCTGGGTCGGAGCAATCCCAGGCACAGCTACAGGTTGGGCAGAGAAGAGATTCAGAGCAGCCCTGCAGAGAAGGACTCAGGGGTGTTGGTCGATGAGAAAATGAACATGAGCAGGCTTCAGTGTGTGCTCGCAGCCCAGAAAGCCAACCGTATCGTCTACTCCGCTGTTGTGAGACCTCACTTGGAGTATTGTGTGCAGTTCTGGTGTCCTCAACATAAAAAGGACATGGAACTGTTGGAACAAGTCCAGAGAAGGGCCATGAGGATGATCAGGGGACTGGAGCACCTCCCGTATGAAGACAGGCTGAGAAAGTCGGGGCTGTTCAGCCTGGAGAAGAGAAGGCTGCATGGAGACCTCATAGCAGCCTTCCAGTATCTGAAGGGGGCCTATAAGGATGCTGGGGATGGACTCTTCATTAGGGACTGTAGTGATAGGACAAGGGGTAACGGGTTAAAACTTCAACAGGGGAAGTTTAGATTGGATATAAGGAAGAAGTTCTCTGCTGTAAGAGTGGTGAGGCACTGGAATGGGTTGCCCAGGGAAGTTGTTAATGTTCCATCCCTGGCGGTGTTCAAGGCCAGTTTGGACGAAGAAGCCTTAGGTGACATGGTTTAGTGTGAGGTGTCCCTGCCCATGGCAGGGGGGTTGGAACTAGATGATCTTAAGGTTCTTTCCAACCCAAACTATTCTATGATTCTATGATTCTGTGATTCTATGGAGCAGCCACAGCTTCTCTGGGGAACCTGTGCCAGCACCTCACCACCTTTAGAACAAAAATGTTTTCCTGATGTCTAATCTAAATCTTCCCTTTTTCAGTTTAAAGTCATTCCCTGTTGCCCTGCCACTACGTGCCCTTTTAAAGTCACACATTTTCCATTTGTCTTTTATTGGATCCTGAAGCTGACATCAAAACTTGGGTAATTTGAAAGACCATCAGAGAATTTTAAGTACATCTGCTTAAAAAAGAAAGAAAGAAACAAGAAGAAAGTAGAAAAGGACAATGTATTCTAATAAAGTGTTTTTCACCTGCAGTTTTCACTGCTTCTCTTTGAGCAATGGTTATTTCTTGTGACTTCCCAGCTTTCCGCAAGGCAGACTGAGTGAATGTACACCATGTTGGCTGAGTGACTGGGAGCTGTATGATAGCTCAAAAGTAGACTGCAAGAAGCTGTATGCATCTTCACTGGTGTAATACCTTCAGGAGGTCTAAAGACTAGATCTAAGCAATGATCTTTAGAAATCAACACTGCACTTAATTCATCATTTGTGCAATTCTATGGGCTTCAGTGGAGTTACACTAAAGATGAACCCAGCCCATCACCTTCTAAAAGAGATTGTATCATATGCCTTTGTAGTAGCTTTAAAGAGACTTCCATTACTTACAGGTAGTGTTGTAACATGAGTCAGGTTCTGTAATTTATCAGAATACACTGCAAGCATCATTCAAAACATGCTATTTATGTTATTTAATTTACCTAAGTTAATGTAGTGATTGATGCCAGGAGTGTAAAATGCATGCTGGAGTGCCATGAGAGTTCTTGCTGACCTGGAAGCCTCTCCTTTGTGTAGTATCTTGCTGACTCGCTTGCAAGCAAGGCTCACATATGGGTGTGGGACCTAATTATTCCAGCAGGAAGTGAAGTAGAATGTTTGATTTAGTTTCCTTTGAAGGAAATCTGATAAACACATATAAACTGCTTGGAGAATACAACCAGCACATGGTAAACAGAGAAACAAAATCTCTCCACATCAAATTGCTAATACAGACACTGCCTGAAACCATGTAAAAACTTTGGGTACTACTGTCCTTTTTTCCTGCTTTTATGAGCAAATGCTTTCCTTGGAAACGGCTGCAGTTACACATTTCAAAAAGGAAAAATGTACAGCTTTCAAAACTCCAGCCAGAAATACACCTCTTTCATGAGCCAATGTGTAGAAAAGTGCCCTACTTTAAAGACTTGTAGAAGCTTGAATGTAACAGGTCATGGAGCCCTGACTTCCTGGTCACAGAAATGATGCTGTGGCATTCTTGTGAACATAAAGCATAAAATAACAAATCCATTAGTGTGGGAAACTTAGGTCAGACTTAATTAGAGCCTGCTTATGTCAGAAGCCTATTGTACCACCTTGTAAATAGCGGCTCAGGTGATGTAGGAGGAAATAGAGGCTCTCTGAAACAGCTCTTCTGTTACTGTGTATATTTTTGGTAACACTGAACTAACTGGTGTTACTGATGATCATTTCTTACAAACACATTGTCCTGGGATCAGCAGTAGCGGTCATTTTTCTCCTTGTTGGTAGCTGGTGCAGTGCTGTGTTTTGAAGAATAATCCCTTTATCCATCTCCTCACGTGTACCAGCACACGTCTCAGGGAGGAACTTCACTGTAGCAATGCTGTGGACAACTATTAACAACATCCTGAGACAAGAACCTTTCATGGGGACCCCTTTGTGGTTTAATGTAAGGTTCTTGTCTCACTGTGCACCGGTATCTACTAGGAGGAGAAAAATGACTGCTACTGCTGCTGGATGGGAATCAGGGACTCTCGGTTGGTGCGATAAAGTACAGTGAGAGGAGCAGGGCCGGAGGCTGCGGGGGGACGGCTGCCGGTGGAGGAGGTCGGGGAGGTCGAGGAAAGGAAGGAGGCGGCTGCCGAGCAGAGGGAGAAGGCGGCGGAGGAGGAGCCGAGCCCCGCGGAGGAGCCGAGCCCCGCGGCCGAGCCCAGCCCCGTGATGGCCGAGAGCGGCCCCGGGGAGCAACCGGCGGGGGGACGGCTGCCGGTGGAGGAGGTCGGGGAATGCTTTCCCACAATACGGCAGGACCCATCAGTACACAAGGCATACCGCTTTTTCACTTTCTGACCCATCCACTATTACCACCAAGTATATCCAGGTCCAAGAGCCCTCACCTGCCCCCTGCCAACGCAGGGAGCAACCGGCGGCGGGAGCAGGGCCGGAGGCCGCGGGGGGGACGGCTGCCGGTGGAGGAGGTCGGGGAGTCCACACCGATATAACCCTCATCTTAGGAGCAGAAACAAGCCATCATCTCTTGTGGAAGCTTTGCAGATATACCTAACCGTGGCTGCCCTATGTATCCATGATGTATAAGGTTTCATAAAGTTTAAAACTACTCCATCACCTTGCAGACATTTTTGGAAGATGAGAGAGATCAATGCATTCATATACAGGTGCAAACTACTTGTAAAGAGTGGCTGCTGCCTTTTGCCATCTGGAGAACTGCCAAGTCTGACACATCTCATAGTTGGGAGACATCTACCTCAAGTGTGGCGCTACAAACTGCTCTGTTAACTGTGGGCAGCACCCAAATATCCAGACAGGAGATTTCAAAGAGCATTGAATGATATTCATTCTTCTCTCTAGGATTGTCTTTTTTATTACCTTATAAACATATGCTGGCTGTGATTAACATGAGCTTCTCTTGATGTGCCACATGTTATGACCAAGACGTTTCTTTGTGCATCATCTAAAGAGCTGAATATAGGCCAGATATTTCAGAGGCATATTCATTACTTCATACTGGGAATTGCCACAGTAAAATATTAAATAGATTAAAATAATAGCTACTTTAAGGGCTCTGTTTTGTCATCAATCAAATGTAGATGGCCCAATAAATATTATGCAAACTCAGTATTTTGCCTGGAGAATTTCTAGCAGCTAGGGTCACAACAGAAAATGCCTCCCAGGAAAGAAAGGATTATAAGGCTACAAAGGACCAAAATCTCCTGAGGAAAAATTATGAATGTCAATTTAAAATAGTGTCATACCAATCTTGAAAAGAATCTCCTACTAAAAAATATTTGGGACTCCAAAAGAGCTTGACAAAGGCAGGTCTGTTTGTATAAAGTGCAAAATATAAAAAGGAGGTCCAACACATTCATACAACTACACAGTTTAAAAATTATGTAACATGCAAATCAGAATGGACGCTTTTTTTTTCAGAGTGACCTGCATTATGGCGTCTTGGTTGTTACAAAATTCTGTACATGTTACCTAATAAGCTTAACCAGATGTTCAGAGAAATTATAGCAAGCCTGGGAAAAATCAGTTCTTAAAATACAAAGCATTAAGTATTCAGTAATGGATTTGCCTTCTCTCCCTTTTACCTAGAAAATATTCCTTTGGTCTCTTTACCACATTTCAGAAGGTGTTTGTTTGCTCTGCTAGCTCTCAAATGTAGGAATAGCAGCCCTTGGATAATTAGGAGAAACTTCGCTCTCAAATCCAGCTACCTGGACTTTCTATAAAGACTAACGGTACCTTCAGTATCATTCTTTAGATAACTCTCTATTTTCTATTTTTACAGAAATGATGAGAGTTCTGATTTTCTTATGCACCTCTCTTTTTCTAAAGGCCATAAATTCAGATGCTTCACTTCATGTTGGAATAGTGTATTAATTCATACAACCACAGAACTATAGAACAATTTGGGTTTGAAGGGACCTTAAAGATTATCTTGTTCCGACACCCTGCCATAGGCAGGGACACCTTCCATTAGACCAACTAGCTTAAAACCCCACCCAACCTGGCTTGAACGCTGCCAGGGATGGGGCAGCCACAGCTTCTCTGGGCAACCTTTTCCAGGGTTTCATCACCCTCAGAGAAAAGCTGCTTCCTGATATCTAATCTAAATCTACCTTCTTGCAGTTTAAAACCACTAACCCTCATTCTACCAGTTGCCTCATAGCAGTATACATCAATAATCTCTGCATGACTTAAAATTAGAAAGAACCCACCTTTTTGAGTACAGTATTATAAATACAAGCCAGATCTGGTAATATCAAATAAAACCTTAGCATGTGTTCCAGTAACTATCAGGAAAAACTTGTCCCAGAGTGGGTCCTCGGCCGCTTGACCTACTCACCAGTGAGTCCTCCTTGATACTTGTTAGTGGTCCCACATTCACTTGCATGTGCTTATTTGTCCCAGTTGCTGGACCATGGACACACAGGCCAAATGGCAAGTGATCTGACTCCAACTGCTGGCACTCAGACCCGCGAACACATGTGCATTGACTAAACTGAAATGACATCATGTGATTTTGATGGTGTCAAAAGCAGTCATACATAGCAAAATTTTGCATAGACTACTCAAAACTAGACACTAAAATGTCTACACACACTGTACTAGTGAAACAAGAAGTTAGGAAGAAGTAACTGAAATTACCTTTCATATGTGTTTAATTTTCAAGCAGATGGTCTGTTACATGCATAATGAGGTGCATTACTTAAAATGAATTATTTCACTACCTCTTATCACAGCCTTGTGAACTTAACGTGTTATGATTATCTTTACAACTGGGCAATAATGTGTGCTACTTTACCAAATGAATTAGCTACTCAAGTGTGCTACAAGAGATGTAAGAAATGGGGCCAAGCTATCAGTCAGTGGTGATGTCATGGGGGTATCTGGCTGCCCTTTCCCCTCCTTCACTATAAGTCCACATGACTCTTCTGCTGCTCAGCATAACAACAAAGCTAATCTATTTACAGCCTCTTTAGAGACTTGAATGCACATAGGTGATAAAGAAGAATACGACTATCTCAGAAATCCCCTGCTTGCCTTATTTTTTTTTAAGGAGAGACTATTTCTCTAATGTGGATACAGGAAATAGAAATCTTATCCTTTGTGAAAATATCTCAATAAAACAGCCTGTGTGCTTACTTCTCCCTGCTTGCAGTACTGGAAAGGAAAAATCCATGGATGTTTAGGCCTCAGGAGCAGAAACAGGCAGGTAAAGAGCCTCTCGAAATGCACTGGTCTTGCCCTTCACTCTTCTGCTGAGAACATTCCCATAATAACTCAATGCAACTGTTGTAAGGTGTGCTCAGCTGCTAGATGAATGACCTTCTGGTAACAACGACAGAAACACCCAGCAATGCATACTGCAAATATTAAACCCAGGAAGGTCACAGCCATAAGGTCATGCTGAGGCCTACTTACTGGGGTGGGCTGTGTCTTTCCTTTGGGGATCCACCAGTTCAATTCCAGTCCAGCAGAATAATAAAACATGTTAGTCTCTTCTTCACTCAGTTTTATAAGCTGCTTCCCTAAAGAATTTTGAGGTTTTTACGCAACTCTTGGCTACATGCCACAGTGGGTGGATTCCCAGCTAAAGTCTTCAGGGCTATATAGATTCAAGATATTCCCAATAACCGTAATGCTGCTCTTGAATTTTCATTTGTTGTCACAGACTTGTTTTCCTTTGTCAAGGCTTATAATCCCCTAATACCACGGTCAACATCACTCTTAATCACTGTTCTTCTAATAAGAATATTCCTCTTCCGTTGTCCCTTCTGACACTTCTTCTGGCATTAGTAATACACAAATACTGAGCTGAAGATCATTGTACTCTATTTTTGCTGGCTGTTTTCCTGAGAAATATATTCTATTTATGGCACATGTTGACACAGCTGGTTTCAATTTTCCTTCTCATGCATAGCAATCTGGGGAAGCCTGCCATACTGCTGTATGTAGAAGCAATCATGCCAGGCTTTTGTTTCAGTGAACATCCCAGCCTATGGGTCCTTTCTACTGCCTGGGGAGGCCATCCTTGTGTTCACTTGCCAGATTTTCCTCAGCTTCCTCAGCAGATGTGGAGACCCAGCACTGGGGACACTGCCAGGGATAATACTGAGAGGAAGACAATGCTTCTCCAGCCTAAGGCCCTGTTCTCCACCCACTATTTTGGAATTGGAGTGTCTGCACATGGACTTAATCAGGGGTAAGTCCCTATGCAGACAATCCCTCATACTAAATGCACCACTATGAAGGATGCTGAGGCCTCTAACCACATCCTGGGTAGTGGATGTTCACCACAGATTCTCTCAGCACTGTGCCTTTATGCTGCAATCTAAACCTGAGTCTTCAATCTCAGCAAAGATCAAAAAGCACATATCCAGAGCTCTGCTGTTAACTTGAAGACCTTATAGTGATTCATGTGATAGCTGTCATACTTCACCTGCACATTTAAAAAGTCTTCGAAAATAACTAATTCAGCTTCATAGTACTACTGTAAAGGTTATCAGATGTGTCACACTGCAAATGTTTCACACCTATGTTCAGTCTTTGTATGTGTATATCAGACAAACAGTGCTTTATTTTTCTCTTTCTAGCTAAGCTGACAGAACACTGACAATTTTGTAAGTTGCATTTTTTTTGGTGGGAAGGCATGCAAAGCAATTGGGAAAATGATTCAATGTGATGACCCTCTGAATTCCTGTGGGACTCCATGTTGAAAATATACTTTTTTCTACTTTCACATTTTTGGACAAAATTAAAGGCAAAGTTCCAATTTCAATTCCCAGTTACTGCTGTGTAAAACTAGAGTAACTCCACCAAAACCATGGTTATTACACTAGATTTATGCTGCTCTGAGATCAGAATTTGGACAGCAAGCTTTGTGGTCAGTGCCTGACTATAAAGCTTTTCAACTTGAGGGTTTTGTAATCATGTCTCCCAGAATTCTTTTCAGACAAGCTTCAGAAGATACTTCAAACAATGCTGCATTTTTCTTTTAAAAATACGTATTTTGTCTAATGAGTGAATGGAAATGTAATCTAACAAGTACGAAGTACAATAAAGCTAGAGAAAGGAAGACTCAATTACTTTAAATTGCTCTTTCGCCAATATGTATTTGAATCTGGTAAGCCAATGCTAAAACAGGAATTACCCTTCAAAATTTTAATGAACTGATCAAATTAAGTTCAGTTCAGAAATGGATAAAGTGACTTTTTATGCTTGCTTGGCAGGGTTTTCATTGGAGAACCTTTGGGTGGGACTGAAAATTTGAGGGCCCTTGGGTTTTGTCATCCCTCAGGTCTTGGTCATGTACCACAGGTCCCTTTTACCTACCAGTCCTCCTCCCAGCTGCTATTTCACCTCTTGTGGTGTTCACAAACTGGTTGTGCAGGTGATAGCCCCACCATGGGGATCTGTTCCAGGCCTTCCTTCCAGCATCAAAATAGTCTCTGTCTCCAGCCCAGTGAGAGACATTCCTCCCAAAGCAGGTGGAAAGCTGACTCAGTACACCTAGTGACAATTTTGACTTAATTTAATCTATTGCTTCTTAACACCAACTTCTAAGTATTGATTTGGGGACTGAGAAAAAAAAAAAAAGGAAACCATAAAAAACACTCAACACCTTTCCTCACCCCTTCCTAGTATCAGCTTCCCTTATGTTTGCACAGAGTTGCAATCAGATAGCCTCAGTCTCTTTAGAGGCAAAGGGTGGCACAAAAGGTTGAATATAAGAGGGTACAATGGCTTCCTCCGGACATGTTAGAGGCCTCCCGCATGTTTAAAGTGACCAGAATGGAGAGCACCGTGTACATTATTATTAACTCTATTTAAGCCCTGGTACCAACTGTGGGAAGAGCGACAATTAACATTGTGTCAGCAATAATGAAAACATCCAGCCATACCAATGTGCATTAATCATCTATCCACTAGTCACATGGATCTGGAAGCAGTGTTCATTTATTCTTGGGCATTTCTACCAATAAGAGTCGTAATCAGTAATGTCCTGCTCCTCTCCCAGGTGCTGGAGGAGGCAATATCATGCTGCCTAAGGACAGAAATGCCCCAGCAGCTGCTGCTCTGTGTACAGAGACAAAGAATTATAGAATAAACCAGGTTGAAAAAGACTCTTAAGATCACCAAGTCTAACCATTGCCCCAGGATTGCCAAGGCCACCACTAAACCATGTCACTAAGGGTCTCACCTACATGCTTTCTGAACACTTCCAGGAACAGTGATTTCACCACTGCCCTGGGCAGCCTGTTCCAATGCCTGAGCACCTTCTCTGTGAAGAAATTTTTCCTAATATTCAAACTAAATCTCTCCTGCTGCAACCAGAGGCCATTACCTCTTCTCTTATCAGTTCTTACTTGGGAGAACAGACCAACACCTATCTCTCTCCATCCTCTTTCAGGCAGTTGTAGAGAGTGATAAGGTCCCCCTGAGCCTTCTCTTCTTCAAACTAAACACCCCCAGTTCCCTCAGCCATTACTCATCAGACTTGTTACTCCAGTCCCTTCACCAGCTTTGTTGCTTCAGGTCTTCACAAAGTGCTCCCTAGATCTAGTGTTTGCAGTAGAAGCAGTATTGTAGAACAACTGATACAGTGGGAGGAGCTGGATGTTGTTACTTTTTCACATGTTGTGGTGTTCCTATGACTATAATTTATTTCTTAAAATCTCATAGCTGGGAAGTTTAATTGCTGCTGCTGTAAGAAATTCAGCATTTGGTTCTTTTAAATGTTTGAGCCTTCAACAGCAATCCAGAATATTTATACATTTCTCTCACTCTTGCCCTCTCTCTCATTCACACTCACTCCCAGATCCTGTGAGGCTATCTTTAGGTTTGAAGGCAGCTTGGATAGTTACTGGAAATCACCACCTACTTTCATGTTAATTTCAAATTTTAAAACAAAAAAAAAAACAACAACCAACACCGTAAACTGAACTTTAGCTATTAAAAATATGCAGATATCAGTGCAGCCTGGATTCATGTAAATTATCATAGAAGCTTGAGCTGTTTGACATCTAAGGTTTTTCTGGAAGTTTCACTGATACCCCAGTCAGTCCCCCATAGTACTCTGCTATGCCATAACATACTGCCAATGGATATGACAGAAGTTGAATAAATCATGGGAAAGATTGGAGAATATCACTAACAAGGAAAATGCAAGAGCTCTGCTGGACATGCACCACCAGGAATGGAGGATTGCAGGGAGAGGGGTAAGCATAATGCCTGTTGTGAAATGTCCTGTCTCCATTCAGCAATCACTTCAGTGGTTGAGAGAAGTAACAAACCTATTATCAAAGGCTCAGAGCAAAGCAGACACTGAGCTTTGTAACCAGCCACAGTTTGACCTAACTTTTTAATGTTCACGAAATTTAAGTGAATTCGAATTAGTCTTAGATTCTTCATATATTCTAATATAGATAATCTATTTAAGCCCTGGCATAGGCTCTTCTATTCACACATTCAAATATTAACATAAACAGGGTGTATTTTCAGGGTGACATATGACTAAGCCACCACATTTTAGTTGGGTGTGCTGAAAATTTACCTTTTAAAGACCACAAAGCATCTTACCATGTGGTGCAAGCTAATCTTCACTGCTGTCTTTTCTAAATGATGGATGTTGGTTTAGACTCTATCCAGCTCACATCTCCCCTGTGGAAATAGCTGGTTTCTGAGTGCATTTTAATCTGAGGTATTGCTGTATAGCTGTACAGTTTTATTTACTTTGTTATGACCTGTTTCCTTCACCATTTCTTTTTTCTCCCTTGGGAAATCTACATTTACACGCGACATCTGTCACCTATCTAATTCTTGGGAATGAAAGCTGATGTTGCAATAGTTTCCATCTGTATGTCAAGCTGCCTGTCAACCTGTGCATGTCTCTTCCCCACACCTTATTTTTCATTTGATGAGGGTGGTCTGTTCTGTCCCTCACTGCAGGCAATGGGGTAAATCCTTTGACTACACCTAGCATAGCTACAGCTTGCGCACTTCTCTCCCAGGGATGTGCTGTCAGGGCAGCTCTGCAGGGAAGGCCATTGCTCCACCAAGTATGAAGCAGTTTGTGCCTCTAGGAAAGAAGAATGTGAAGCATCCTACTTTGGCTAGTTTATGCTTATTGCTGATAGGAGACCTGGAGGAAACTTGCTGTATGGTAAAGTTTGAATTAAAAAAGAAGATATACAAGTCCATCAGCCACTTCAGTTTGCTTGCAAGGGGAAAGAAGCACTTCAGACTCTCATTAAGATACAGTTTTAAGTGTTTGTGCTTGTTACAGAAGCAGATCTGTGTGCTGCAAGGCATGCTTATTCAACTGAGCCAGCTCACTGCCACAAACTCCCTTTCACGAACTCTTGGATTTCCTTCATGCTTTCTTATTCCTCTCAGGGGAAATACAACTGCCTCTTAGATGTCAACATTTAGATATAATGATGATAAATGCTATATAAAAGATGAAGGAATCCAGAGATGGGAAAAAATCAGTTGCTTGCTACCTGTGGTGATTAAAAGTTTTATAGTACTTTTTGAAATCACAGGTGTGTTCATTCTCCTCCTTTCCTGGACAAATTCCAAGTTAGCATGCTGTCAGCTTTACTATATATAGAGCTTTCTAAAGATTGAAATTTTTCCCTGCACTTACTCTGATCCCAAGCTGAGCAGTTTCAGTACTTGCTCAGTCCTATCCTGGAGGTGGCTGGATTATGGTAGCGACCCACATAGTAACTTTCAACAGCAAATGGTAACATGATTTCATACCTTCTGCTATACTAGCCTCTTATGTACCTTCATGCATCTTGCTCACTATTAACAAAACTTTCTGCCACGGTAGTTACTAGAACATTGTGGCTGTTCTTGCCATGTCCCATATTCAAAGGCAGGTTAGCACAGACACAAATCAAGGAAATTGTGATATTGAATAGGTCAGTAGAGTTTGAGATGGGTAAGCGTGAGATGTTGTGGAGCTGCTTGCCAGGGCTGAGCTGGAAATGCCCCTGTCAAGGCAGATTAAGGTGTTGTGGGAGAAAAGAAGCACGTTCTCCCGCACGCTCCAGAGATTTGACTTTCCAGCTGCCCTCTCCTATGGGGTTTTCTCAGTATGTAGATGTTTGGTTGTGAAGTTTACAGCACTGAGTGCTCATCCTACCCCTTAATTACCCCAAGGCCCAAGATAGCTTAATCTTCTCCTAGCACTTAATGGGTCTTAGATTCCCAGAAATGTCATAAGGTCTCATCAGCTTGCAGGCTTCATGTCTATTTCACATACTCATTGAGGTGTGGACTGTGAAGTGGTTTTGTTGCTCAAATCATGTTGCAGTCTGGGAGATGCTGACCCTGTCAAAAGCTAATTATGGTTCTCCAAAGTACGCAAGGGAAACAGAGCTAAAATTAAAAAACGACGGCATGCAGATGCTACTGGTGGGATAACATTCATTTCCCTCTGCTGTCATCACAGGGAAATAAAAAAATATCACCACTTCATAGATAACAGCCATAACACGCTTCCTATCTCCAGTTTTCATGTTTGTGTCCTTTTAGCTTACAGATAGTCAGAAATTTCTCAGCAGTGACCCTTTTTCATTGTTTTTCAGTCTTCGCCATTTTTCCTACCATTTTTCTCCTGGTGTTATTCTTCCTGTTTTCTCTAGAGGCATTCTGTTATCTATTCAAAGCTTCTTATTATTTCCTCCCTATTCACTCGTGCTTATTTTAGCTGCTTTTTCCTTCCTCTTACTTTTTCTATCAACTTCCTATGTATCCTATGTCCTCCTTGCTTTCCTCCACACTTTAGCCAGTTGTCTACTCAGAAACCTCTAATATTTGGCCATTGTGATGTGAATGTAATTCATCAGAAACATCTAGAAACCAGAGCAATTTCAGCCTCATAAATAGTGTCCTCATACAATTATGACAATCACAGCATTTGTTACTACTTTCCACCTTATTTTTCACTAAAATAGATAATCAGTTCCCTGACTGGGGGCAGCACATGGGAAGAAGTGGGACATGAGGAAAGAAAAGCCACCAGGAGCGGCGGCAGTGACTCTCTGACCAGCTCTGAGCCTGCAGGAATGACTTCTGCTGGTCTGAACTGATGATGAAACCAAGGCCAAGGTCAAGGTGTCCCCCTTGGGCCTTGTCATTGTCAGTATAGACAAGAGGAGGCTGTGCTCAGGCCAAGGACACTAATTTCTCAACTAAAGCTATGAGTATTCAGAACGCTGTTTCTACTTTTGTCCAATGCTCCAGACAGGACTTTTTCCTGACTAGAGTTAGAGAAGTGCGCTTGTCCTGCCCCAATAACAAACCATGTCAAACTTACACTGACTTTGCTGTCGGCAAAGAAGATCAAAAGTGTAGAGGCATCAGAATGAAATAAATGTGAGGATGTAGAGTGCAAATAAAGCAAATCAGAACATTAGTAATTAGCAGACTGTCTTGTACTCTATATGGTTACTGCAAGATAAATCACACCCACATGAAGAAGGTCCATCTGAATTTAAGATTAACTGGCTTTTTTCTGTAGTTTGGTTTTACATTGCAGAACTTCAGTCTTTTATTCCTGCTGCCCCATCTCATTGGGACTGCAAACCTCCATTAAATCCCACAGATATTACAAATATTTCTATAGGGGCTTACTGTCTGCCTTTGAAACAGAGTGTGCAAAACTTTTTTATAGCATATGTCTATCTTGCTCCTGGATACCCTGGTACTATAACAGAGAAAACATACATGGTTCATTTTGCACAGAAAGCAGCACAGTACTTTCCATCTCAGCTGTGTTCAACAGGATTCAGCACTTGTCAGCAGTCTGTGGAGCTTCCTGTAAAATCCCATGAAATTTTGGAGAAGAATACAAGGTTTTATCAAAATTGTTAAAATAGCCTCATCAAAAGGATATTACACTCTATAAAAATTGGTGTTCCTTCTACCATGCTTTTAATCCCTTGCAGCTTTGCACCTTGCAGACATGCAGAAGTAGCTGAAACAGAAGAAAAAAAAATAGAGAATTAAGCATAAAATATATTCATATGGGCCAAAATTGCAACTTTCTCCATCCATGGCAGATACTTAAAATGCAGATTTATGAAACTTCAGAATTTTTATTTTCTTTTTTAATTGTTTTGTAATAAAAATCAGGGTCTGATCCAATCCTTTTCTGCCATCAACCAGTTTCCCACTGAGTTCAGTAGTGCTTAGAGTCCTTACTAAAGAGAGCTACACAAACATGTTCAGCTGCAAGCAAACAAGGATGCACTCAGTAGATCTGCTGGGAATGCCTGTAAGGTACAACCCATCCCAAAGTGTCAGTATCCTGAAACTTGAAAATGTTATATTATTATATCCACAGCCTAATCTCAAAGGTATCTCTGCAGCTACTATATCCTGTACAGTGTCCTGTGTACAAACCAAGAAATATAAATAATAAGTAATAAAAAATAATACCTAAACTACAGCTGCACCTCTGTAGCTTATTGTATGACACCCAAAGGAGCTTCAGACAACCCAAGAGGCCCAGAGGACTGTTAGCTCCTTTCAGAAAAGAAGGCAAAATAGAATTGTGCTCACCTCCCCTCAGCACTCATTAATCAACAATCCCAAGCAAGACAAGCCTGGAAAGATGGATCATCCTTAATCTACTGCTCTGTGAATGCATACTGGTAGAGATGCAGGAAAGTTTTTTATCTTGGGGAAAAAAAAAAGACACATAATTGTCAACAGTGAACTGTGCAATGTGCATATGTTGGGGGGGAAGCTATGTGTACTTCTCAGGGGTCCTGAAATGATGACTAAGATGGCAAACCCATATATGTTATATATCTCTTTACATATATATATATATATGAAATTTCTAAGGAGTCTGTACATGTTCAGAAAACAATAGTATAGAACTCTGTGCATTGAAACAGACTGAAATAAATGTGTTGGCTGACTTCCCATTAGGAAAAGGGTCTTGAGCTAGACATGATTTCAAGTGCCATCCAATATTCATGGCTTTGCAGTGCTAGAGAACTGCTGGTCTGTAACTTGGATTTCAAATGAAAAACTTTAATTCCTGATGGTTTAACTATCCTAGGTAACTTCTGAGTGCAGGAAAGTGCTGTTGAATAAAATTAGATAACTTTCTGCTTTCCTGTCTTGTGTGTCTTGAACCCAAATCCCCATTGGGAATTAACATATCCTGCTTTAACCACTACAAGACCATCTTTTGACTCAACTCAATACTGAACAGGTACAAAGAACAGTCTGCAAAGTGATTGCACAGATTAGGGCTCAGCTATGTTGTTAAAAATATTCAAAACACCTCCCTGCTGAGGACTGTTCAGTATTTCTTGGTTTGATATGTGTAAAACTTCAAACTCCAGTGGTGTCTTGTCACATGCATGGTTGGTGTGTGTTGCTTTAATGAACGGTTTAAAAGCCAAATGTTCAATTTTCTCGTCTCCTTTTTTTTTTTTTTTTTTAAAGCTGAACCTCCTGTAGTATTTTACTCTATGTGGCATATGTTCGTACCATGCAGGTAGATGGAAAAAGCATTGGCACGTTTTCAGACAAAGTACTATGAAATAACCCCTTCTCAGATGTTATCCAATGCTTTTAAAGTTATTCATTGCCTTTCCCCAAAGTTTTGATCTGAAGAGACTTCTATGAAATTGGATGAATCTTTAGAGATTGTGCTTGATATATAAATCTCTCCTTTGCAGAAAACTTGGTTCAGGGATCGTGGGAGCAATATGAACAAGCCTGAAGCTTTTTAGATGTTGATGTGATATTCAAGAAGCTCACAGTGAGTTCAGCATAACCAATAGAAATATATTTTTCAAAGGAAAAGAAAGCAGACTATGTGGAGTATTGCAATGTGATGTGTCCACTTTCAGCTGGCACCTGACGCAACACCAGTGTTTTTTAATATCTGTTCTTTTTCATTTCATTTCTTACAAGCAAGATTAATCCAAAATTACAGCACTCAAATATTTTCTAAAAAAAATGGGGAAAAGGACTCTGTACCTTTTCCTACTATTCTGAAAAATAAAAGGGGGGGGGGGAGTATGAGAGATTAAATGAGCTATCAGATTCTAAACTCTTTTTGAGTCACCATCTAGAAGGCATGTTGACTTTGTAGGTCAGGATGTCTCTTTTCTGCTTCAGACCTTCTGCTGGACTACTTTACAGTGGCCAGTTATAAACCCAGGGAAATCCTCCTTCCCCTATCTGACTGCTGTCAAATACCCGTTTTGAGTTGTATGGGTTTTCTTTCAATTTGAGTAGTTCTAATGTTCAACATCAGCATTAGAAATTTGATTTGCATTACTTTGCATTTATTATGATTACTATTTTCATGCTTTTTATTGGTGTCACTGCAAGTGAATGATACATGCATGGTGAGTAATATTAGCCAAAATACTATCCAAAAAAACTATGCAGAAAGTTTGGGTAATGTTGTTACCTAATCAAATTCAAACAGCAAACATTTCTGCAGCAGGAACTGGAGGTAAACAAAAATGTATTAAATGAGGTTCCTTTGGGTTTGTTTTTTTTTTTTGTGTGGGTTTTTTGGGGGGTTTTGTTTGTTTTTTTTTAGCTTTCCAGACAGTAAATGTCTAGAGGAAATTGTCTGGGTTAGTGATCTAATCAAGTGAAATTATGTGCCCTGTCAGTTCTCTGACTCAGTTTCCTCACAGTAAGACAGGACAACTTGTTGTCTGCTTTCACATCCTACAGGATCGACTAGATCTCCTTAGTTCCTCAGCATGATAGCACACAGGCAGACTCTGCCTTTGTGCCGAGGTGTGGCCATAAAGGCCAGTCAGTGTTGACTTCTTTGTAGGACAGGGCCATACCATTTGCAAAGCATTCAGCCAGCCATCCTGACCCTACAAAACTCCTTGTGCGGGTAACAGACACAGAGTCAGAGATACAAGCGACCATGCCACAGGAGAGGGATACTCTGGAAGAGTTCTCAAGCAGAAGCCACAGGCAGGGTCCACAACTGCTCAGGTAGCTGGGTGGCAGCCTGAGATAGAGCCCAGCTGCACTGCACTTCACAGCACAAGGTGTGCTGCTAGACCAAGCAGTGCTGGCCTCACCACGTCCCCAGCTTGCCCGCATCCGCTGGCTCGCTTCTTCACATTGCTGAGTACAGCAGCATGGCCTCATAGCTGGGCATTCAACTGAGTCCTGTGTGAGAATCCCATCTGAACTGCTCGAGAGCTGCCAAGGGCTTTGGAGAGAGCTTTAGGTCTCCCTTGCTCCAGCAGAAAGGCTTCCAGCTGCTCAATACCAGAAGTAAAATGTTTATCTTATATGTTAAAAGAGCAGATGCTGGTTTCATTAGATCATAAATAACCCAGGAAGATGCATAGGTTAAAGTGCAATGTGAACCAGATTTTCTTTCAGATTATATCTTCTTTGCATGGTCTGACTTTTAAGGTCATCACCATCTGGAACACTGGATAATTCAATTAGAAGATTAATTTTGACTTGACCTCATTTATCTTTTGGAAGTAGCATAATTAATCACAGCTTTGTGAGCCACTGTACAAGACAGTTGCTCTGCCTTTCACCTTGCTCATTGATCAGAGTGACAACAGCACATCTGACTCTAAAATCTGGAGCTGGTCTTTGTTTCTCTGACAGTCTGGCTTCAGGAGTGTAAGCAAGAGCCAAGCAACTGAAGCAGAAATAACACCAAGCAGGAAACAAGTAATTTCCATGCCACTGGAAATGCATGTGCAGAGAGCAACCATGTGTAGCCTGAAATTGTGTTTGTGAATAAATATTTCAGTTACTACTCTTAGTCTGAGTTTATTGCTGGCAGTGGTCCTTGGGCTCAACAGTGGTGTCATAGAAGCTGAGCTTAGCGTTCAAAATCAGTTGAAAAATGACAGCAGCGCATGCTTTCTGCCAATTTTAATGCAAACCTAGCAGCTGAGTGTGGCATGCTCTACACACACTGCATTCTGGGGGTGGAGGGATTGTTTTGCAGAGCAAGACAGGCACATGGAATTAGCTAGAAAGGCATCTCTATCGGCAAACACATCTTCTCTTACAGCAACAACCTACTCGAATGTATGGCTTTGTGAATTGCTGTGTCTCCATTGTCTTGCCATGGCCAGGATTGTTTGCTTTGAGGGTGACAGAATTCAAGATGCATTTAGACAGATATAGTGCTATCCAGTAAATGAGATCCTGAATGGACTTAGATGACTGAAAATATAGAAGAACTATATAGATAGGGACGGGAAAGAAGCAAATTAGAAGAGATACTATAGACATCGATAAACACATGAATACCATGAAGAGATTTGGGATTAGACTGTTTTCTTTTTCAACAAACTACTTTGAATTTATTAAGTCTTACACCATAGGAACTTATGTGTGCGAAAACATTACATAAAAAGCAACTAAGCAAAATCTTGACAGAGAAAGCCACCATGGGATAAAAAAAACCCACTCATTTGATTCTGAAAATCTGAAGATTGATGGATATTAGGAACATATGAACAAATATTATTTATGCATTCTCTTTTGATTCATGTTTCAAATAGGTATCTAATATTAGCTACTGATGGACACCGGATAATGGAGTAGATGGTGCTTCCTACCTATTTACCTTCTTAAACTGCTGCAGGAATTATCCGGCTCTTCATAGGTATGTATATCATATGCGCACCCAGTGTGGAAGAGGACACCTTGATAAATTGATGCTAACATGGAAGAAATTGCAGTATTTTTATGCTATTAGTGGGATCTACACAGCCAAATGTCTTAAAACTGTCACCCAAGTGAGAATTTTTTAAAACATGCAATGTCTGTGCCATATACAACACATTTTTTTCTATAAAGGAGTCTGCCTACTCAGCAGGAAACAAGTCTAGACTAAGAAAGGCCTTGTGTATCTTAGAAATAATATGTCTTTAGGGAAATACTTAGATTCAAATGGCACACTCTGCTTTGTCAATTTGTGTAATCAGTATGTCACTTCGTCTTGATAAAGGCTAAGTGCAGATAATGGATTAATTGGATTATTGGGCTGTAATGAAAATGGTTCCAGGAGAGCACAGATGCACAAGATTGCATACAAGATTTGAGACTACCCAGCAACAACTGAAAATGCTTTTACTTTTGACATGCGGATCATGACTTGAATTCTTAGCACACTGATCCAGTACATGGTTTACAGCTCAGAGGGATAGTCACTATTGATTGATTATTTTCTTGAATGTCAAGGAAGATACATAACTTCTCCCAGTATAATTCAGTGTATGAATATTTCAGCTTTCCTGGATTAGCACTTCAGCTTTACTGGTGACAGGTATTTCACAGTCAGCACACATTTTCTGTTTTTAAGTAATTCAGACGTTGCAGATGCAAAGCAGGTAGAATAAGAGAAATAATTTATAAGCATTTTCTAATACTGTTTTGTGGTTCACTGTTTTTTTTTTTTTATTTATGATCTGTGGACTATTTCTGTAAGATTCACAAGCAGCAACAGAAAAGCAAGGCAATTGTCAGCAGGCTTGCTAAATTAGTTAAAAAATTCTCTCAACTACATATTCATGAACTGCACTGGAAAAGACTGGAGAGATCTGCAAATCAGAAAATCAAATAGGATCAATTTTTGCCATCTCAATTAAAACTTTTTAAATACTTAATTTTCTCCAAAAGCAGCCCCTGTTTTGCAAAAAGGACCAAGGAAGTGATTCAATACTACTGCAACTGCGGAGAAGAAGGAAAGGGTGCACTGTGCTTTTGTTAAACATCGTGCAATATAGGCAACTGCATACGGAAATTGATGCCTTCCCTATGTGTTAGCGGTTAATGCATAAAACAGGACAAACGTTCATGACCTAATGTCTGGATGAGGAACTTCTGTGCTCTCTCACTTCTTTCTTTCAGTTTGGAACTTGCGGGTTTTTTTGTTCACCCTACCTCAAAATACTGTGACAAAGAGAAGAAGGAAGAGAAAGAAATTTAGGCAGCCAGTGTAATATAAAAGACTTTTTTCACACATTTTGACATACTAAACGTAGACAGGGACAAATTCTAAGCCTTGTTAAATGTGAAGGCAGGTTGAATAATAATTTTAATTTTAAAAAATAGTCATTATTCATATGCAGAGAAATTTCCATGTTGGTCAGGTGAATGACTCATACTGTATAATTTATCTATCTCCATTAAATAATTTTAAATCATTGAAACTGCTATGCCAGGCTGCCCAGGTATCCCTTCTAAGATCCTGATTACTCTAAAATGATGTCATTATCTGCAATGCTAGTTCTGAATATTTAAAACATACTTTAACAATTGTGTCCTGTTTAAGGACAGAACAGTCCATTATGGAATCAGAAACTGCACGTATGTAAATCAGGCTCTTTCTAGGGAGGGGAAATAATCTGAATTCTCCAGGAAGCAAAGAACTGTGTTGGGCTCTTCATTTTTAAATGGAGGTCCTCATTTTTGTCACCAGAACTGCTAGATCACAGTATGGACGCACTTTGTCATTCAGTCCAGCTGTGTGCAGATAAAAGATCAATCTCTCTGTGTTTCTTAAGGGCATCACCCTATCTATTCCCTTCTACCTAAGCAAAAATCACCCTGGGAAAAGTACTTAATACTCTGCCTGTCATCTTATGGGTCTCCTTGCTAAGAAGCTGAATTTAGTGTAGACAGCCTAAGCAACACTGGTGATGTGTAGCAACTGCCTGGATCAGTTTGTCCGGAGACTAACTAACCCCAGCAATTACAACATTTCATTTAAAAATATATCAGAGCTAAGCTATTATATTAGTAAACAGTTCCTGTTTTCTGGCAAAGGAGTCTTTCCAAACTTACTCATCAATTTGTGTCAGATGCTAAATGTCTGTGGTCGTAATTTCTAATTCCCGTTTATTTTCAGTGAGTCAGCTGTTTATTCTTTTCTTTGTCATAAAAAGAAGTAGTTTCACAGGATTCAGTTTCCCTAGACATTGCACTTCTCATGAAAACCGTTCTGATCACTCATTTCTCTCCTATTTCCTTCACACTGAATTTCCTTTGGAGCATACCTGACTATTAATGGCTTACTTCACAAATATAAAAAGTGCAAAAGCCATTCCCTCTTGTCTTACAGATGAATTGAGTGTAAAGGCAGTCAGGAAGCCAAACAGTACATGGCAAGACATGTATTTTTGAAAGGCTGGCTAGCACAACTCACTGAAGTTAAAATCTATATGCCTGTGAAGCCACTGGGATTATAAATTCTCCTATCATTCTCTATCTCTTTAAGCATTTTGCCTCTGTATTGTGCTGGTGTGAACAGTCTTTTGTCTTTTTTGACAATGAACAGAATCCCATCTTGATTTTATATGAGGAAATCTCCTGGGGGACTTTGCAGACCCACAAAAGATGGGGCTATTGTTCACTGGGAAATGACAATACCAGACCAGTGGAATATACAGCTGCGAGCCACAGGGTACTGCTGTTCTTGTGTTGTAATCTCCCCCAATGAAGTCTTCCAGTGCACAGGAGAAAAATCCCTCTTTTCAAACAGGCGTATGATTTTGGAGCTCATGTTCTTACTTAAACATAGGGTCCAAGAACTCAAAATTGCCAAAAACCGTTATGTGAAGTGGTCCTGTCTCATGCTGTGCCAGCTGTGCACTGAGGGCTAGCATTGCACTGAAGTACAAGACATACAGGTTATGTGAGGTACACCACTGCTAATGACTTAAGTAGTGCTGTGGGATGTGCTTACGCAGTGACACTCAATGTTGTTAGATCATTAGAATTGTTCCCAGAAAGTTTTTGGTCCAAGACTACAAATAAACTCCCAAAGTTTCCTAGACATGGTAATTTCCAGCTGTGGTCATCATGTTAGGGAAGGCAAGTGGACTTAATGGGCTGTGGGCTGTCCTAAAAGGATTGGCCTCTGTGTCAGTGAAAGATCTATGTTATGCTTGATTTACCATCTTAGCTGTAATCACTAAGTTGGGCTCTTACTTAAACGACTTTTGTAGTTGTGATCTTTAGATTTTACTATTACAATAGCTGGTACCTGCAAATGGTACTGTGGCCCCTAAACCTGTTCCAGAGGATGCAGAACACAGCAGGTTAGAACCCATCACTGAAACACCTTGTTGTCTGCAAGTGTCCTGACTTAACAGTGGATTAAATCCAACTTTTCCATCTTCCTTCTGAGGCTGACACAAATGATGTGAGACCTAGTCTCTCCACCAGAATCTTCCAGTGGAACACCAAGAACTGATAATGGCAAAGGCAGGACTTGGAAAGCCCAGCACAGAACCTTCTGGACAGTTAGCACAGGAAAATGCAACTTGCCTTTGGAAACAAATAGAGGCACTAACAAGTTCTTGTGCATTTGGAATGAATTTAAAACTCATTTTTCCTGGATGGGGAAAGAGAACAAATACAGTCAACAGCAGCTTGAGCCAAAGAAGCCAACCCGAGTTTTGTTGTTACTACTCCTATTAGCAGACTGCAGTATGAGATGAGCCACCATATAAAAATTGGTTGGATGGTTGCTATTCTTTCAAATCCTGCTGTTTAGAGATAATTATAGCAAACACTTTAAATAACCTGCCTTATATCAGAACACAGCGAAGGGGTGCAAATTTCAGAAAAAATTATACACCGTGTAGGCAGTCATCCTTAGTCATCGTATTGTTCACTTAAATGAACAAGTGCCCTATAGAAATAGCTAATTTAAAGACGAGAAATAGAAAAGGACTACCTTATTCATTGTGTACTTTGAGAGTGCCATCTTATTTAAGCACGTGGGCAATGATCCTGATGCTTTCCACTCTCATTTCCCCCCCCCCCCCCCGTGTTTCCCTTCCATTCTTTAACCTTACATCAGACCACAGAAAAATAATACTTAAAAGAAGAGGTGCCTGTGGAACAAAAGGGAAAACAAAACACCATGGGTGTGGAGGGAATCTGCAACAGCGGATTCAGCTATAATTTAGTGCAGTTTGTGTCCTCATCTTTCCAGGCTGCCCAGCAAGAGGCCACATCGCCCAACTCATCATGTTTCAGTGAAAGAAAAACCCATGACTATTGCGACCAGGAAATGTTGACATAAAGGAGTTACTAAGAAAACCTGAATATTAGTAATTCTTCACATTAGACACATTGCAGGCAAGGTCATGCAAGCTTTATTCACATTAATACCACTGCTTTTTTTTTTTCACAGGGTCTATGACAATCAGGCAAAGTGCTTTTTTTGTTTTGTCAGTGCACAAAATGAAACAGCATTTTCCACAAACACACTGAAAAGAAACAGGAGCTTGTAGCATGGCTGTATCCTGTGAATAGGGAACAGGTTTATTGCAAGGAAAGGGGCATTGCAGAGAATCACGGGAAGGACAGATTCAGACACATGTGGATATCTTCCTCCTCCAGCTGCTATCATTATTACTCCTCTAATGCACATGAACAGACATTAACCCTGTATTCATAGAATCATAGAATCGTAGAATAGTTAGGGTTGGAAAGGACCTTAAGATCATCTAGTTCCAACCCCCCTGCCATGGGCAGGGACACCTCACACTAAATTGTATCATCACCCAATTCAACAATTCTCTCTTAACATGAAAAATCTGAGCAATTAACTGTCTCTAAGACTACACCAAGAATACACCACACTTCTTTGAAAAAGACATTACTGGAAGTAGCAGTAGCTGGATACCTGGAATATTGAACCACTTAGATTCAACTAAAGGGAGTTACTATTGCAGGTGATGGCTCTGTGGCATGAACCAGGAGAGTGGCAGAGTTAGCTGTGTAATTTGAGCAGGATGAACAGGGAAAGGAAAGGGATGGAAACAGGTGTGAGCAGGCATGCACCTCATACAGTTGTGGTGGTAGAGGCAGGTTCTTCCCCCTGTGGTGGGAAAGGAGGGGGTGTGTGCCACTGCAGGCCACAGAACCATCTGCCTGCTGTGCACCAGGGTGGTTTGCATGATACGCAGTGAGAATGTGAATTGCCAAGGCAGTGCAGCTGAGCCTGTACACCTACCTGCCTTTGGACCCCAGGATGCTGCCAACTCCTTTGCAGGGACCATTGCTTTCAGATCAGTTTTTATTCTCACTCTTAAATTCCCTTATTAGGAGAAATCCACTTTCCATGATCTCAAACTTTACCAAGGCTGGAATATAGCTGAATTCCATCACTTTATTCAAAACAAAGAACTCCAAAATCCTTTAGAAAAATGAATATATAGATCTCTTTATCAGTTCAGATGCAGGTTATGGCTCAGAGTTAAGAAATTTGGGGCAAACAGAAGATAAGGCATAGTTGCTTATTTAGCCATTGGTTTTTGATATCTTCCTTTTCAGGCACAGAAGATATGTGTGAATGACAACCCCCCCACCCCCCTCACCCCCCCTCAAAGCACTTCACCTAAAGATATAGACTAAATCAGTGCCATTTAGGATTAGAAGACAGGATTTCTACAATCTTGATCTCCATATTTAGCTACCTATTATTATCTATTTCCTCCTTTTCAGAACAAGCAATCGCAGAGGAAGCACAGATGTACACACTTTGCGAATAATATTAAAATAGTGAAAATATTTGGGAGTTTATTGAACTGAAATGTGAGGGATGTATGTGCAAAAATTACATTGCTTCCTGCACGTTGCTAAGCTTGAATCCTTGAATCCTCTGCTCGTAATTGATACAAGAATACAAAATGTCCCTTTAGTTTAAAAAGTCATTAGTACACCAACTTCAACGGAAGTAAGCATGAATGAAACAGAAACTTACACTTTCCTGTGAAAGCAACTGACCAGCAGTAGGTTCTGGGTAACGAAAGGGGTAGTTTCAGGACAGAGTGATCTCAGACAGAACTAACCACAAGTATATGTCATTCATTATTCACTGTGAAGTTGAAAGGAGAAAGCAGTCTGCTTTTCAAATTTGAAAGCCAAAGGTTACATTTCAAAATATTTTCAATTTTTTTGTAAAATTAGGTTCTTACGTCTGCTATAGCCCCCAAATATATAAATACTCTGCTTTGAATATGTACATCAAAATACACAATTCTCACTATTATTATGTAATTCAAGTATTTCAGGGTGTTAAAAAACAAACAAACATTTGGAGTCACTTATAATCTAACTAGACTGTGAGCAGGTTTCTGCTGGGAAGATATTATCATCTAGTAACTCTAAAAATCATAAATCTATTGAACTACTAGATCTAATTTAAATTCCACTCAAAGAAATGGTTGAAAACTCACTACAAATCTGTCCTTGCTCAGAAGGATTTCTTGTTTGTTTGTAGCTTTAAAGTTAAAATAATTTTCTCAAACCCGATTTTATTTATTTTGCTGATATATCAGGTTTATTACATTGGGAAAGGCTCACCCTTTTACTACTTAGGCTGCAACCTACCAGTGTCCTTTCCCTGTTATCTCCCCTACTGAATAATATGCACTCTTATCACCCTAGCAGTTTAACCATCACAATCCAAAATAACAGATGGAATGGTAAGTGAGCTGTTTTAAAAAAGGAATAAGATCACGTTGGTTTGTATTTTGTGTAATTTAATTTGATAAGTGCATTTTTTTCTCACTAAGACTCTTAGGACAGGCATACAGCACCCATCATGTGGGCCTTAATATTAGAAATACAACAACACTGAAAACGTGACATTAGGAAGTGTCTCAACACTTGTATCTGAAAAAAATCCCAAACAAAAACCGACAACAAAGACCTCAATCAAACAAAATAAACCAAACCAAAACAGAAACCCTCCACAATTTAATGATCTAAAAAATTAAATTAAGTTTGTTCATTATGGAAAGGTTACTTAGACTACATATCCCCCAAAGATTCTGGCCTCTTTACCAATTACTCTGCTAATTTCTAATGATACTTGTTCCCTGGACACACAGTTCAGACTGCTATCCTTATTTCACTGAGTACACTAAACAGCAGCCAGATGGCTGCTTATTAGGAGACTTTTAGGAATTTGAACCCAAAGTGAGAAATAAAAGTGTGCTTTTCTCTGTATTCTGAGAGTGTGAGCTGCATGCATACTGTGAAAATGCAGGACAAAGCAGTTATAACATTTTCATCCGGTGTCATACATTGCCTATCCTTGCTTTTGAAGGTAAAAGAAGTTCATTCAGGAAAAAATGGTAGTGTTATTTCTTTTTGGAAAAGGAGTATTAATTTCTTCTGTTCAGAAATGGTGAAGCACCAAAAGTGCCTCCACATCAGGAAGAAGGAGAACTGCTGTGCGTTCGGAGCATGGCACTGCAAGGACTGCCTTTGCTGGGCTTTGCACCAGCAATCGGCTGCAGCCAGATGGTTATTTGACTCTTCCAAAAAAACAGTAGTTAACAAAAGCCTAAAGAAATATAAGGCAACCACTCCTGCTCTGCCCTTTCCTTCCATCCCAAACCAAAGCGTCGCTAGATTTTGAAAAAACATGTGCAATAAAACAGACACAGTGTCCTGGGGCCAAAATCCAAGGGACCTTCAGCTGATCTCCAAAATGAAAACACTTAGGCAATAGACTAATTCAAAGAGGTAACGTGCATACTATAGCTCTTCAGTTATTTCAGGAGAACTTTAAGCACCAACCTGCCTGTCAGAGCAAGGTGTGAGACAGGGAAAAGCCTAGTGGTCATTCCACCACCTAAGAAGTCCATGTATTCAGGCAGGCAGTACCCACTACCCCTGGAGCCAGAGACTGGAAATTGTTGGGATGGGAGAAAGCAGAGGCCAGGAAGGACAGACTCCATGTGCTGTGCCTAGGAGGTTGTGCTCAGGCATCAGGATACACCAGCCTGTTTGTTTTGCCTTCCCCAAGGAGATGAAGTGGGTAAGATCCCTTTGCTTGGCTGCTGGCATTCGTTTTCTCCCTCATACTTTCACAAGAGCACTTCTGCCTGACAAGGCTTGGCTCAATCCTTGAGTTCATAAATTTTCAGAGTTTAAGTCTGTTTAAGCCTATTAATGTCTTTGGGTTACATACATATTTAAGAAAGACTTACAGGCTTAATTTGAAGACTTCCAAATAAACAAATGCACAATGATGTTCCTAAGTATGTTTTTACAGTCATTGAGCTACGCACTCAGAAATGTTATTTCTAAATTCCTTCACAGTCAGCATCAAAGTTCACTCTGACTTTTTTGTTACCTGTTAACCTTCCATAGGCCATCATCAAGCCAGATCAGCGAGATCTTGGTCATTCTTTTGTAAAGCAAAATAATCACAGCTTATTAGTCTTCGCATAAATGGAAGAGGTTTGATTTCCTCAAATATTCCCCATTACCAAATCACTATGATTTAGGCTCCTTTCCTACTTCAACTACTTTTCCAAACATGGACATCAGCACTGAAAAATCTGTTCATTTTTGCTCCCATAAATGCAGTATGAAGATAATTCTTCTTTAAGTCACTAAAGCCACAGATTATCCCCTTTGATCTAAAGTGTTGGAACGCAGATGAACTGGTTTTCTACTGTTATTTGCAATCAGCTGTAGTTCCTATTTAGTGTCACTGCTTTCTAGGAGGAGGGAAACTGCACTTTGACTTCCAGTCTTTTCCCTCAGATACAGCTGTTTGTGGATGTAGTTGGAGATTTTTCACAAGGCCACTGTCCCACTACTTCCGAAGCACAACAAAGAAAAAAGGGGATCAAAAGGAAAAAAAAAAAAGGTTTCAAAAATAACCAAGAGTACCTGAAGGAAGAGGAGAGGGAGGCGGAACTGTAGGAGGGTGGTAATAGCATTTATCTTTGACAATCACAGAACATGTTTTAAAACATAATTCCTCATTCTTCAGTTATCTACAACACATCATTTTACCAGATTGCTTCCGTGTAGCTGTTTTATACATTTCAGTCTTTCAATATATGCAACACTGAAAAGTCCTTTGAACTCAGGATTATTATTCTTCTTTTCTAGCCTGGCTTTCTAAAGGAACAAGCCCTGTACAGCTATGCCATCTGCTTGTCTGCCTCCCAACTCCAATTTCAGTGCAATACCCAACTTGAGCCATCTCAAAGAAAGAGGTGTGAAGTTCTCAAAGATGCTAAGTTCTTGCAAGTTGATTGAAAACTGACAGTGAAAAAGAAGAAAGAAGCCAAATTTTATATCTCATGGTGAGTGAAAGACAGACCCAATCCAACATCTTAGCTATTTGAAGAGGTAGCAGCCATCTGGCCAAGGTATAGGAACGTTTTGGCTGGTTTGTTAAGACCCATGTAGCTCTGAATCAGCCACAGGATACACTGAAGCTTTTCTGTGTTAGATATCTGAGAAGGAGCTGAAGGTGAACCTGAGGAAGGACAGGACTAGGGCCTATAAAACACACATCTAAGGGAAGCTAGACTTCATTCATCTTGCCATTCCTCCTCTTCTAGTGATTCCTTTTAAAGAAATTACCATCTTGTTAATGAGGACAAGGAAAGGAGAGCTACTGATAACTTCTGGGCTATGTGCCAGATCATCAGTGGGTTTAGTTAGGCAATTTACAAGAATAGGGAGTGTCATCACAGCTGCGACACTAGGAAACTCACTGATATCCCACAGAACTCAAGAGATGACAGCATTATACCAACACACTTTTCTGCCATCTTTTCCCAGTGCATAGCCATCACCTTGCACCAACCTCACCATATGGAAAAAATTACAGTGAAGACTGCATGAAATGTTTGAGCTGATTCAATTTTATACCAGCTTCCTATTAAATATCATTTGCATTTTCAGTTGATGAGGGGCTTTTCTTCGCACTTAGCAATATTATACTTAACCTCTTTGTAGCTTAAACACATTCAGCTGATTATATCACTTTCAGATGAATAGAGAACCAGGTTTTGAAATCCCCTGACCGTAGAAACCTGATGGCAAATCACAACAGATTTTGAAGTTGAACCCACACCCTTATATTATTATTCCTATGCTGTTAAAAACAGCATTTAGTAAAAGTTCATTCTGCAGCAAGTTCAGGACGCGTTCTTTGAACGCTGTTTCCTGGATTTCCTGGTCCAAAATACCTTCTTGTAAAGTGGTTCCAAAACAGCATGGGTTCCAAGAAAGAGTGTGACTTTGTGTTGTACACATTTGAGAAAGAGACTCTGCCATGGCAGATTCATATCTGCTGCCAGCTAGACTCTTTACTGTTAGAATAACAGCAGAAGCTGGAGCAGCAATAGGGAAACAACTTGTCAAGACAGAGCAGACATTGATGAATACAACTAATCAAAACTTGAAAACAAAGTAAGCATTGTTGGAGAAGCAATGAGAAAATGTTTCTGTCGGGTAACTGCTGTGTGACAGTAAAAGGTCAGAAAATTTGCTTTGCCTGGGACTGCAAAGGCCACTATGCGATTTGTGTGGGACTGTTTATCTGAGAGCTGAAAACTAAAAAAGTTGTAAAACAATAGAAAATAAACCTTGTCATTAACATCTAAAGGCAGCTTTCTGGAGAAGAAAATTTATGCAATGCTTTTGTCCTAGGGGATCTGAATGCTTAGACAACAGCACGCTGGGAGTCAGTGGCTTTATACAAAAGAATTAAAAGTTGCAAGCTGGTGAACTAGACACCAAAAGATGCATTAGAAATTCATCCACACAGTATGAAGGATCATTAGATACCTGGAAAAGGTTTTTGTAGTAGCTAGTGAAATGTGCCTGCAGCTGCCTGAGCCAGCCAGAGAGAAGGAACCAGGTCTGGACCATGGAAGGGAGGTTAGTTCTCAGCTGCAGGCTGTAAGACAGGGTCAGTCTCCACTCAGCATGGTCTCTCAGCACTCCTTGGCCAGTGACTCAGATAACAGCTAAACCAGCTCAGCTGTTTTTCTCAGAAAGCCCAGGAGGATCCTGTGTAGGGCAACATGACTTCCCTTGCATGCAGTAGTGGAAAGGGCAGAGCACTCACCTGGTGTACCATAGTGTTGACCCTCGCTCTCTAGAGAGCACCCTAAAGGATGGTTTACTCTCCCTCATTGTTCATTCACTATTTTTGTAAAGAGTACCTGTAGCTTGCAGCTTTATACTCTCTCCTGGGAATGGAGTGGGACCCCTTTCTCAGTCAGAGATGAAGAAGGTTTAAACCTGAATTTCCCTCATATTATATGAACACCCCAATCACCATCCCTACCCGCCACCAACAGCTGTTAACCCAGAGCATGTGGGGTTTGCAAACACAGTGGCAAGGAAACATAGTTTAGTTTTTTAACCCAGCCAAGGTGTAGGCTAGAGCCAGATCATTTGCCTCCAGGAACTGCCAGTGCTGGCCTCTACTTCATCACTGAATGCTTAAACCCAAGGCAAGGCCAAAGAATAGCTAGTCTGATTTCAGCATACCCCAGTCAAACCAGGCACTGCCTGGTGATTCCAGCTACCAGAAGTGTTCAAGGTTTCATGAATGCTGATGTATGTCATCAACTAAGCAGCTGAGGTGATTGATACTGTTGTGGTTTAAACCCAGCCAGACAGCTTGTTTCCTCACTCCCCCCCTTCTTTTCCTCCCCCTACTCCCAGAGGGATGGAGAGGAGAATCAAAAAGAATGTAACTCCCACGGGTTGAGATAAGAACAGTTTAGTAACTAAGGCATAACACAAATCACTACTGCTGCCACCAATGATAATAATGATAAAGGAAATAACAAGGGAAGAGAATACAACACCTCACCATCCACCAACCGATAACTCGCCCCCCCAGCCCCGCCAAGCACTGACCGATACCTCATCGCACCCCGCAGTCTAGTAGCCCTTCCGGGTAACTCTCAGTTACAACCTGGGCATGACGTGCTGTGGTATGGAATACCTCTTTGTCTAGCTTGGGTCAGGTGTCCTGTCTCTGCTTCCTCTGGGCTTCCCCTCTCCCCGGCAGACCATGAGGCTCAGAAAGTCCTTGGCCAGACTCAAACATTTGAGCGGTAACTAAAAACATGGGTGCTATCAGCACCGTTCCCAGCCGAAAGTCAAAAACACAGCACTGCACCAGCTACTAAGAAGGAGAAAAAAATGACTGCTACTGCTGAACCCAGGACAGGTACACAGTTCATTGTGATGTACCTTGGAGTGAAATAGCACACTAGATGTCCTTCCTTTTTCTCACTGGATAACACACTGGATGGATTTCACCCACTGAACAACATGCTGGTGCCAACAGCGTTTGCTCCCACTACACCCTCTATGAGAGATCCCCCTGAGCTAGGTTTGAAGGAGTAAAGCGGCCCAGAGAAGTTACATCAACCAGGCAAGCTACAGATCCACTGTGTAACACTGCATTTTCAACACTTGTGTTACTTTCAAAGGATGTAGGAGTACTGTGTGTCTGCCCTGAAAGCAAGAGCAACTGTGCCATTTCCTGTGCCTGTGGAATCTTCAAAGGCAGATTGCAGAGGCTTTGAGTCAGGCATCTTCTTTCCAAATCACATGCTTGTGTGGAAGCTATTAGTCACTTGTGTTGACCACTGTAGCATGGGACAAGAAGTTGAGCTCATTGGAGTACTTTGTAAATTTATATATCTCCCATTAGGAAAACAACTTCCATTCCTCTATGAAAATTGCAAACAAGAAAATAGAATACTCCTTGAGATACTTGCCAAATCCACCTTTGGTATTTGTTAAGCAGTATCAGTCTAAGCACTGAAGTGCTGACAGTGTAACCAGCTAGATGATTTCCCCATACAGCATCCAAAGCACATGTCCAGCTACAGCTGTTCATGACTTGCTGGAGAAAGGCAATTGTAGTCACAGGGGACTCTGCACTGGCTTTGCAAACAACCGGCCTCACCATTTTTGCTGCCTTTTGTCTATGATATGAATAGCTAAGAAAGAATGGGGTCGATGTCTCACATCATCATCAAAAAGCATGAAGAATGCTTTAATATATTTCACTATTTATTTTAAACTGTTCTACAGTTATTCATGTGTAGCAGGAGTGGTTTGTTTTTTTCCCAAGGCAGTAAAAGTTGGAGAACTTGCAACAGCCATGCTATTGCTTGAAATACACTTACCAAATCCAATAGCTCTGGCGTTTCAAAGACTTTCAAACGCTTGAAGTATTAGAAACTTTCTGTTCCAAATTCTGTGTACTTGGAACAGCTTCTCATCGAGCTTTCCCATAAACTAAAGAAACATGTATTGATGACTTGTGACCAGTGAGCATTAAACCATGTCACAGAACACAGACAAGTGTCACAGAACACAGACAAGTAAACTTCCTAGGAGGTCAGGCTTGTTTGGAGAAAATGACAACATCCACAATTGGCAATAGCATAAAGTGACACTGAAGTAATGGGCAAAGCTGCATTCAGGTTACCACATCCATCCTATAGAAACTGTAGCTCTGATGCCTGGGAGGTGATGCACTGTTTCAAACTATTATAATTGCTTCTGCTTTATAATTGCACTTATATATCTGGCAGAAGCTCAGATTTATGTATGTGCTCATATATTCTTGTTCTGGATTTGTGTTTCTTAAAAAAGAAAGATTATTTATTTATGTATTAAAAGGAAGTTCAAACTCTAAAGCAGAACGTGGGTACTTCTGGTTTTCTTAGTGAAGTATCTCTGCTCACAGCTGCCAGGCTGAGAATTCCCCATTAGCGTGGATGTGGGGAGTTCATGAAACCAGAGCAGAGCTGTACTAGTCAACAACCCCTGAGAGCAGCTGCAATCCTCAAGATGCAAGAGAAGACCTCTTCCTAATGGCTGAAGCAGTGCAGAGTCCAGGCAGAGAGAAGGCTCTCGCCCTTTGCCTGTGTCATAGCCTGGTATGACATGAAAGACACTGCCAAATGAACCTGGTCTGCCAGGCACAGAGCATGCCGCAGCTCAGCTAGATACTGGGGGAACAAGCAGCTGCTTCCCAAGCGGTGGCATCACTGAGGGGCATTATAAACCCACTGTTTTACAAACATTCAAGCTTTCTGGGGAACCAGTGAAGCAGAAATGGGTTTAATGTGTCTGTAAGTGTAAATTGTGGGTTCAGATTAGACTAGACCACAACACGTATCAGTGGAGCCCCAGTGGCTCATGAACAGCATGCACAGAAGTACTGGGCTTCTAAGGGGGGATCCCATACTCACAACCAAGGACCACCAATGAGACATCTTAGAATCCCAGAAATTAACACAACAGGGAAGACTCATGAACCGAAGTACACAACCAGGAGCAAGATGATTCAGGGAAGGAAAATAGGCAACTTGTCTCACTGATGGTTACTTATTCTGCAGCATTCCTAGGAGAGTATAGGGCATGGGATGGAAAATACAGATTGACCAAGATTGACTGCTATAAAGCAGTCAATTGGGGTTTTTTCATTTCTGCTTATAGCTGGTCTAATCTTAGTCCTTGAACTGCTCTTCAACAGTGTTCTGTGCAGCCATGTGTAAATGAGATGAGTCCTCTAGCTACTTCAATTCCTTTCAAGGACTAAGCTCAGGTGCATCTTTGTTTGCATGTACTCAGTGCTCAAAATCAACACCTCTATTGCGTTATTTATAAATACTTTTCAGTATCTGCAGATAACTAGATTTACCATTAATCATTAATTGTGATTACTATCAGTCCAAACTTCAGGCAATTTCACCCTGTTCCTTTCTGCACCTTGACTAAAGCAACAGGAACATTGCAGCTCTATTTTTAAGGCAACACTCATGCCAACAGGCTTTAACATCTGAGTTACACCCTTGGCAACTCAGCTCAGCCAGACTGGGCAATGGAAGGATTTTAGAGGTCTGATCTGCTCTGATGAGCCCCCACAACTGGACTTCTTGACAGGCAGCTTGTAAGTAAGTCAACATGCAAAAAGTTCATGCCACAGCAGATTGACTTCTATGAGATCTCCTGCCAGCTGCAGGGGGAAGCAGAAGAAAGAGCAAACTGACCTTCTAAGTCTTCCCACCCTCACCAGGCACAGCTGTCCCTTCTAATGAGAACAAAACTCATCACCCTGATTCTTGCTTTTCCCTCTGGCAGTGAGGTGAGCTCCCCAAGCAGGATGCTGCATCATAGTCTGCTTCCCTGAGACACAGCCCAGCATGTCACCTCTGTGTTTCCAACAAGCCCATGGGTCTGTTTCCAAACTACCTTCTTTTTACAACCCCCCTCTAACCCCAGACCACTTGCCTCTGCCCCATCCTCCTATCCTCCCCTAGCTCTCTAACTAACCTCTTCCTCAGCACCCTGTGCTAGCAAAAAAGCTTCCTGATGGCTTTGTATGTCTCAAACCAACTTCCTATGTGCCTCTCCCTTAACAGATTCAATTACATGTATATGTACTTGAATAGGTACTTTTAAATTAAACTTTTGATTCTTACAACTATTTAATTCTCTTGAGAATTTCCTCATCAATGTGTTTTCATGCACCATACCTAAAAGTTACTATGGAAGATGAAATTGTACAGCATATTTGTTGGAGCAAATCACTGTGATCAGTCATATGCTATAAATTGCATGTTTATTCTGATCTATTCCCTCTGTTCTTGCCAGAAGTTCTGACACTCGCTACTATCCCGTACTAATGCTCAATCTGCTCAGTCTTCGGTCTTCTCCAGCTAATTTGAGACCTGATGCCCTCTCAGTATGATGCCATGCAAAGCTTCTGAGGCTAAAACCCAATCTACAAAGAATTTCATGTCTGGTAGTGCTTACCAACACATATGAGGGTCCAAAGAAGGGCCATGAAGATGACCAGAAGACTGGGGCAGCTCCCGAACAAAGACAGGCTGAGAGAGTTGGGGCTGTTCAGCCTGGAGAAGAGAAGACTCTGGAGAGACCTTATTGTGGCCTTTCAGTACTTGAAAGGGGCCTATAACAAAGATGGGGAGAGTCTTTTCAGCAGGGCCTGTTGTGGTAGGATGAGGGGTGACGGTTTTACACTAAAAGAGGGGAGATTCAGGTGGATGTGAGAAAAAAATTCTGTACAATGAGAGTGGTAAAACACTGAACAGGTTGCCCAGACAGGTGGTAGATGTGCCATCCCTGGAGGCATTCAAGGCCAGGCTGGATGTGGCTCTGGGCAACCTCACGTAGTTGAAGATGTCTCTGCTCATTGCAGGGGGTTGGACTAGATGAGCTTTGAAGGCCCCTTCCAACCCAAACTATTCTATGGTTAGTACAGAAATAACCAATGAGCAACACTGGAAATGACGAAATAATCATGTAAAGCAAGCATTTCACCATATAGAGCCTCCCTACAACCAGAGTGAGAGATTTCACCAGTTGCAGGGAAAGAACATTTTGTTCTGGGACTGCATTTGGAATATGCAAGATCTGGCAGGAATTATTTAACTTGAAATGAGTGAAGATAAATTAATAGAGTTTCCACTGAATATGCCAGGACAATTACTTTCAGCCTGTTTAAAAATGTTCACAGAATGTACTTCAGTACAACATCACAAGGACAGTTCAAGCACGATGGAGGTCTGTAGCTCAGGACACGTAAGCAGATTCACTGCTGAATTCAGCCTTACATGTGGGAACAGGCTACTGCAGCAAAAGCTGGCCCTTACTAGTATTTTAATAACTGAAAAAACAACAGTTTTATGACCATTTCTGTCCTATTTTCTTTTCCTCCCAACTCATTTTCCGAGTTGTAGAGGGGCTGGATGAGAGGACATGACCCAAGACCAAGTGCCACTACCGCTGACAGAGTTTCTGTGCTCCGGTACTGAGTCATGGCACAGAGGAAGCTGCTGCCCCGGGTCCGCCACCATCGATGACGTCTCAAGAAAAGGTTCCTTATCTCAAGCTACAAGAACAGCTACACACAGCTAAGTTCTGATCAACAAAATATCAAGATCAGATTGAACAATGCATTTGGGGTCAGGCTGCAGTGAGTGTGTATTGCAGCTCAAGACGAAAATTGGAGACAAAAGAGCCCTAAGGTACTAACATTTAAGAATTTTGTATTTTAAAATCTTCCAAGCACATGTAGTTAAACAGAACAATTTAGTGAATTAAATTCAGCGCAGTCCTCTTTGAGCAAGCTGAAATCAATGCATTTATTTCTATGTTACAGTCATCACTTGCTAAACTTGTCCAGGTAGATGCCTAATGGTATGTCTCTACTTTCCTGGCTGCATGCATTGTGTTAGAGGCACAACGCTGGGCACAACAGCACAATAGCGATCTCATCACATGTGCGATTTGAAAAATAAACACAGAAGATCTGGAAGAACACTGTTACTGGCAGTGGGACGCTGTGGTGTTTCTGCACCATCTGCAGTAAGAGGTCCTTAAAAAAAGCACAAACACATAAGCATGTGGATTATAAACACTTTATTGATTTTACATATGTTTTCAAGGCACTTTCAGGCTGCAGTTTAGAACTCCATTTGGTAAGAAAGGTAATCCCTCATAAACCCCATCTTCACTAAATTAAGATTAAGCACATAACTTCAAGGTTAAATGAAACAAGCAAAAAATTCAAACCAGATCCTGACCGTGAACTGCGTACATTCCTGGAATCACAAATATAATCTGTAAGTACAAAATGTTTTGGATGAGAGGTATTTCTAGATTGATTGGTATTTAGGAAACCCAGGATGAGATTCATCCCAGTGAGTTTTTACCATCTAAAAGTGGGACTCCTAGCTAAGCCAGTCACCTCAGCTCACCCAGAGTTGATGCCCCTCATATTTATTATCTATGTAAGAACAAGGTGAACTGTCCTCTGCCAGAGACTATTCTGCATTGTCCACAGGGAATTACGTCAACGCAATCAGATCTCATTTTTTACACTGGGAATTCAGGGTATGATATAAAGCAAATCCATATGTAGTTGTCAGTTAAAATATACTGATACAATATACTGATATGAAGTTCTCATCAAAACATTCCATAATATGGCACGGTTGTCTCATAGTAGCACCAACTAGGGGAGAAAACTGAATGCTGGCACATTTACTGATGAATTAGGCATTTAGTCTCTTTCTATACACCACCCCTCCCCCCCACACACACAAAAGACAACCAACCAATAAAAAACAAACAAACAAACAAAAAAACAAAAACAAACGAACAAAACCCCAAACCTCAATGTTTAAAATACAATTCCATAATGCCTGATCTACTTGAAATGAACACCTGTTGTTAACCAGAATCATTCTGGAGAATGTTCTCCAATTCTGGAGAACAAGAGTTCAGCCCATTCAGCTGGAGCCAAAAAGCCAACACACCATCTTTTCTGTATTTTTGATGTACAATTTTTTGCTCAGAGCATGCGAATGCTGAAATTTAAGAATGCCCATTCTATTATGTGTTTCTAATCGCATTGCTGTTTTTTCAACTCAGTTGCTAGTATGTCATGGTCTCATTTTTACCACTGCCAGCACTACAGCAGATATGTTTCATCCCCACTGCACACAGAGCACCACAACTTTGGCACACCTGTCTTTACAACAACACATTCAGCAAATTGTCAATAGTGGATTTGGTCACCACTCCAGCAGCATTTAGCACTACACTATTTTAGTACTAAATTAGAAGCATATCACTTGGTCTCCTGGTAGGCACTGGCGTATGACACCTCTTTTGCTGGTGACAGGAAGGTCTCAGAAGGAGGGAAATGTGAGATGGGCTTCTTTAAGTGTCAGGAAAGTGTAGGGATTATAATGCTTTACTCCTTCTTGGAGTGAGGCTTTGGAGGAGGCGTAAAGGGATCAGGCTCCTGCTACGGGCTAGAAGGCATCAGAGGCAGACTGCTGCTGACAGCTGAGATCTGGAAGAAACTGCTGTGTTCTCGGTAGTAGCAGAATTGGTGGTCTTAGAGAACAGTAAAGAGATGTACAGCTGCACCTCTACAAAAGATGTTGGGGTGTCCCTGTGGGGGCTGGCAGCACCACTTCTCTGGATGAGTTTCCAGAAACAGTCCCAATGATTTTGTTTGGAAAAGCAGAAAAGGTCTGAAGCACAGATCTGCAGCAGTGCACCTGAAAACCCTAAGCCTTTTACACTGGCTATATACTGCTTGAATTCAAATCTGCTCATACTGGCATCAGGGAAATATGGTAATGACAGAGAAATACAAAAAGTGTTCAAATACACTTTAGCTTGAGCTTATAAAGGGTTTGTATCTTTAGTTTCTAGTGTTCCACTTGGAGCCGAAAATGTGGCTTGCATATTTTCCAGTGACATGGAATGCTGTCCTTGAAGTGGGCTCTGAAAAATGCACTGCTTCAAAATGCACAACAATTATGGCAGAGGTGGTAAAGGTGAGAAAGACTGTCCCCACTGCTCCTGTGTTTAGCTCCCAGAATACAGCAGTAAGCAGCCCTCCTCACAGGTAAAAATTTAAAATATATAAATGATATAAACACAGGTAATCATCAACAACAACAAAAAATCATCCAAAACAAAGTAGTGTGAAATGAATAGCACCAAGGATGTAAAGGCCCATACATCTGTTCTATAAAATCAAAATCTGCAGTACCTAGGCTCAAAATAAAAATTCCAGTGTTAACTAAGTGACTGCAGTGCTGAGACTGCATCCTCATACTGAGCACAGTGTTTTTACAGAAAAGCTAACTGGAAGCTGTAGGAATGCAAAAGTACAAAAATAGATTATGTTCAGTGGCTAGTGAGGAACATTCACTTGAAGTCAGTTCATTCTCTGAAGTCAACAAGAATTTTGTTGTTGTTCTCAGTGGAAAAAAGACCGGACCTTAACTGGAGACTGCACATCACTATTGAACTTGGACTCCCAGAAACAGAAAAAAACTCCCTTAGCAGGGCAATTATTGCACATTTTACCACCAGAGAAGAATTAGAATAGGTAGGACTTGTCATAGTGTGTAAGGCACATGCGTTCTGGAGGTGAAGTGTAACTTCTAAAACTTCAGAAGGGTATACATACTTCTTTGCAGAATTGTTTCTTTAAGTAGCTCCCCAACATACAACAGGATGCAACAGAAGACTTGATTCTACCGTTATCTGCTTGAACTACCAGACTCCAGAAAGAGCTGTGTTTGTTTTACTGAAGGCAGAATTTAGCCTGTTGTCATGAGGAGGTGTCCTGGGTTCAGCAGTAGCAGTCATTTGTCTCCTTCTTAGTAGCTGGTGCAGTGCTGTATTTGGAGTTGGAGTAGCTGCGTTGTCTGTTGCTTTACCATCAGATCCAGAGACATCTTTTTCTCTTTGAAGGTGCTGGATGGTGTTGAACAAGGCTCTGTAAGTGTAGGCCAAGCCCCAGCAGTTGCCATGATTTGTCCCTCTCTGGTATGACCAGGATGACAACACACCTCAGTTAAGTGTTTTGATGTCTACTTCCAGACATAACCTAAGCCTAAAGGTAACGCAGCTGACAGGCTGACTGGCAGAGACACAGTTTTTGCCATGTGGATTAGGAGTCATGGGTACATTTTACCAGTTTGCAGACATGAAAGGCTACAGTTCAGTATCAAGTAAGAGAAAAAAAAAACAAGTATCTCACAGCAAGAGTAATTTACTGGAATCCGCATCTACTGTTACTGCTGAATTGAATTCTAGACTTTCAGTTCTGTGTCCCAGATGAATACTTGTCAAAATAATAACATCTCTGTTTCTTTAATATTGGTGTCTGAAGAGCCTTTGGGTCAAAATTACACTATTGAGATTAGCACCTCGACAACTTGATGTTGGCAATTACATATAGAAACAGTTGAAAGTTCTTCAAATAGAAGTGGTGGTTCAGGAAAAAGTACCAGACTTTTATAGCAAACTTGGTTCTTCAAAAAGTCATTATAATAAAAATAATATAATCTATGACAGAACATTCTGTTTTACACTTGCAACACTAAAAATATTGCATAAACAAGGTGCAGTCAAAATCTATAGGGCCAAATTCTGCATTGAAGTACCAACTGGAAATCTTACTTTATCTACTGTGATCAGTAACACTTTTATTATTATTTCACAGGGATGTGGATTTCATCTAGCAAACAGTGCATCACTTGACCTATAATAAATAAGTGTAATAAACAACAAATTACTCATGAACAATGTATGCTGTCTTTTCCATATTACATCAGTCAGCATGACCAAAATTTGCTGTAACTACACCCAGTATTGATTGTGCTTCAAAGCTGGGTTTGTTTTTCGACAGTACTGGATCATTTCAGGATCAAGGTTTAACCAGCTGTTTTGAGGAGACTGTTCTACAGTGAGAGAAACTACTGCAGGAAGCAGCTGTTCATGTCTTATGGCCATGAATGGTGAGGCTGTATTTCTTTCAACACCCTTCCAGAGAGTAGTCACTGTGACGCTGGGTACAGTCAAGCTCCGTTCCAGACATCGATCTGGACTACTGAGGACTGTGGTTGTTTGACTTTTGACAAGTGTTTTTTTCTTCTCTTTCTTCTGACACATTAGCAAAATGCACACAGAAATGACAGCAGCAATGAGCAGCACAGACAACAGGACTAGGGGGATAATGATGTACCAACGGTTGCTACTTTGACCTGCCTGATCTCTGGGACTCCTGGCATTACCCTGGGTTGTGGTCTTAGTCCCTGCAGATCCACTTGTTCCCACTGCCAGATTTAGCAATGGACCTTCTTCATGTAGATTTCCCCAGCGATTCTGACCTGGCCACATGGTTGGTTCAGTCTTTTGTGGTGCTGCTGTAGGCTCTTCATTCTGAAAAAGGGCTGCTCCCTTGTCCTTTGAGGTAGCGTGAACCTTTAAAGTGGTCATGCTGGTTATGGAAGGCACTTCAGTTGTAAAACCCTGCACAAGTGGGGGACTGTGTGGCACAATGGAATACTGAAAACAGCCAACAGCAGGCTGCACAGCATCTGCCCTAAGTATATATGTGAATGAGTCATTTAACAGATCAATGCCCGTCATATTCGTATCGACGTCTAGAAGCACAACACCGCTATCAATGTCAGCCTGGGTGAATGTCTGAATGTCTTCGAACACTACATCATTCACAAACCTTTTCTTTACAATCCTTCCATGAGATGGGGGCACTATCACTTCAAATCTAGGATTGCTATTTGTCAAATTAGCTAGCTCGGAAGCATCCAGGTCACTGCTTCTGAATTTATAAGCTGCTTGATTTGAAATCTGCATGTCAGATACAACTTGTACTAAAGGCTTCGCTGTGATGTTCAGCACTTGTCCTGTTAGATTGCATTCTGTAGTGAAAAGCATAAACTCTAGTACTTCTTTGGACGCAGTGAGGTTTGTCAAGTGGTAACACAACTTTCCTGAGTACAAATCTGCCTGCTCAAATTTAGTAACCTGTTCATTTCCAATCATCAGGTGCCCGTATTTGAGCGGCTGAGTTATTTCATATATGATATTAGTGCTTTTTCCATTTGTGACAGCTGAAAGCTGTACATTAGTAATAGTGACAGATGTCTGGCCCTGTGGAAGCGCAACACTGGTCAGGTTGACCAGGACAAGAGTGATTGGTATGACTTCAAGACTGAATAGCTTGTATAAAGGGCGATGCTTACCATCAGTCACACTGAAATAAAACACCCCAGAAGATGAACTTCCATCCTGTACGAACCAAACTTTATCACTGTCAACATCAGCTTGTGTGAAATCATTTATAGAGACACTGAGATTGCTTTTCATTGCTAAATAACCATTATTGGGGTTATTAACAATGGTGTATTTGAGCTCAACTGGGGCGTTATCTAGGTCTTCAACTTTCAGATGCTCTGACCCCAGCACTGACACATCTCCCTGCAAGACTTTCAAGTGCAGCCTTTTAGTCTTCAGTTCTGGAGCTTGGTCATTCACTGGAACAACTGTGATATTAAATGTCTCTTCTAAAACTTCGCCATGGGGCTTTGTCACAGACTTGCTCTTTAGGTTTAACCAAACAGCAAAAGTGAAATTGTCCTTAAGTGATTCAGAATTATCATGTATGTACACAATTCCAAATTTGTTCAATATATATTGGGAGAAGTTGGGTTTTTCTTTGGTAATGTTTCTTTCTCCAGCAACTACCACACCATGTTGGGGTAAAGATATAACTTGATACCAGACTTCATATGTGGAGCGCTGCACCTTAGGTAGCTTAACCAATAGATTTGAAGCATCTAGATTTGTTCTGTTGATTAATACTCTACCTCCCTCCTGGACTGTGGCACCTAGCAGAAAGGTAAAGAGAATCTTAGAAATTGAGTATTTTATAGTTGTAATGTTTCAGAAATTAGCTATCAAACACTGATGATGCTCAGTAAAGATTCTCCTTCATAATATCCTTGATTTCCATATGTCATGGCTAAAAATACATTACCACTATGCTTAAAAATACAGGCACATACACGAGACAAGATTTTCTGTTGATGCATGCATTAAGAAATATCTATATTCCAAAAGCTTTTCACACACCATATCACAGTATCACAGTATGCTAGAGATTGGAAGGGACCTCGAAAGATCATCTAGTCCAATCCCCCTGCCGGAGCAGGAACACCTAGATAATGTTACACAGGAATGTGTCCAGGCGGGTTTTGAATGTCTCCAGGGAAGGAGACTCCACAACCTCCCTGGGCAGCCTGTTCCAGTGTTCCGTCACCCTCACTGAGAAGAAGTTTCTTCTCAAGTTTAAGTGGAACCTCTTGTGTTCCAGTTTGCACCCATTACCCCTTGTCCTATCATTGTTTGCCACTGAGTAGAGCCTGGCTCCATCCTCGTGACACTCCCCCTTTATATATTTATAGACACTAATAAGGTCACCCCTCAGTCTCCTCTTCTCCAAACTATAGAGACCCAGCTCCCTCAGTCTTTCCTCATAAGGGAGATGCTCCACTCCCTTAATCGTCTTAGTTGCCCTGCGCTGGACTCTCTCCAGCAGCTCCCTGTCCTTCTTGAACTGAGGGGCCCAGAACTGGACACAATATTCCAGATGGGGTCTCACCAGGGCAGAGTAGAGGGGAAGGAGGACCTCTCTCGACCTACTAACCACCCCCCTTCTAATACACCCCAGGATACCATTGGCCTTCTTAGCCACAAGGGCACAGTGCTGGCTCATGGTCATCCTGTCGTCCACTAGGACCCCCAGGTCCCTCTCCCCTACACTGCTCTCTAACAGGTCGTTCCCCAACCTATACTGGAACCTGGGGTTGTTCCTGCCCAGATGCAGGACTCTACACTTTCCCTTGTTGTATTTCATCCAGTTATTCCCTGCCCAACTCTCCAGCCTGTCCAGGTCTCGCTGGATGGCAGCACAGCCTTCTGGCGTGTCAGCCACTCCTTCCAGCTTAGTGTCATCAGCAAACTTGCTGATAATACACTCAATTCCCTCATCTAAATCATTGATGAATATATTAAATAATACCGGTCCCAGTACTGACCCTTGAGGCACTCCACTAGTTACAGGCCTCCAACTAGACTCAGCCCCATAGACTACAACTCTCTGGCTTCTCTCCTTCAGCCAGTTCACAGTCCACCTCACTACCTGATCATCCAGTCCACACTTCCTCAATTTAGCTGTGAGGATGCTGTGGGAGACTGTGTCAAATGCTTTGCTGAAGTCAAGGTAGACCACATCCACCGCTCTGCCATCATCCATCCACCGTGTTATTTCCTCATAAAAGGCTAAGAGATTGGTCAAACATGATTTCCCCCTGGTGAAGCCATGTTGACTGCCCCTCATAACCCTCTTATCCTTGATATGCCTTAAGATGGCACCAAGGATAAGGTGTTCCATCACTTTCCCAGGGATGGAGGTGAGGCTGACCGGTCTATAGTTACCCGGGTCCTCCTTCTTGCCCTTTCTGAAGACTGGAGTGACATTTGCTTTCCTCCAGTCCTCAGGCACCTCTCCCGTTTCCCAAGACTTGGTAAAGATGATGGAGAGTGGTCTAGCAATGACTTCCGCCAGTTCCCTCAGCACCTGCGGGTGCATCCCATCTGGACCCATGGATTTATGGATGTCCAGATTGCTCAACTGGTCTCTAACCCATTCCTCATCGACTAAGGCAAACCGCTCCGTCAACCTGACTTCATCTAAGGTCTCAGGAGTACAGGGCTCTTCAGGACTGCCTGCAGCAGAGTAGACAGAGACAAAGGCATTCAGTAACTCTGCCATCTCTGCATCTTCTGTCACCAGGGCACCCATCCCGTTCATCAGTGGGCCTACATTGCCTCTGGTGTTAGTTTTGTCTGCCATGTATTTGAAAAAGCTCTTTTTGCTGTCCTTGACCCTTCTCACCAGGTTTAATTCTAAGTAGGCCTTAGTCATCCTAGCTGCCTTCCTACATCCTCTAGCAGCAGCCTTATATTCCTCCCAAGTGGCCAGCCCCTCCTTCCATGACCTGTAAACTCTCCTCTTCCACTTGAGCATACCCAGCAATTCCCTATTTAGCCACGCAGGTCTCTTGGCCCTCTTCCTTGACTTCCTACGTGTCGGGATGCTCCGATCTTGAGCACGGAAAAAGCAGTCCTTGAATGTCAACCAACTATCTTGGGCCCCTTTACCTTCAAGCAGCCTTGCCCATGGGATTTCCCCTAGCAATTGCTTGAAAAGGCCAAAGTTTGCCCTGTTAAAGTCCAGGGTTGCAATTCTACTTGCTATTCTACTAGTCCTACCACACAAGATCCTGAACTCCACCATCTCGTGGTCGCTGCAACCAAGGCAGCCCTCAACCCTTACTGCTTCAACCAGATCCTCGTTAGTGAGGATGAGATCCAGCAGCACTCCTCTCCTGGTCAGCTCATCCACCATTTGCAGGAGGAAGTTATCATCCATACACTGGAGGAACCAACACAGCAAAATGGAGAATACAGCAGCTGGAAGGATCAAATGCAGATAATCTCATTTTTAAAGATGCAGTGATGCAGGTTTCCAAGCTACTGTCTACACTACACTCTACTAAAAAGGTATTTTAGTCATTTGTTACAGATGAGAAAGTAGCATTGTTTTTTCACATTTATTCATTAGAACCCTGACAGATCAAAACAAATTTGGAGCCCAAACTGTACAGTGTCTTTACCTGTATTTGCCAGAAAACGAGTGTTCTGATCATGCGTTGTAATTTCATATGAAATAACAATATGGAACACGTGTAGGTCCAGAGCTGATGGTGGAGAGGAGACAGTAAATGTGAAGAAATCTTCTGCACTCCAGCCAGCTGACTCACCATGTAAGTGCTCATACATGATCACACCTTCATCCACCTGTTTCAGGTGAAGGGAAGCCACAGATGTAAGAGGAGAGACACTTATAACACAGAAGTGTAAAGACAGGAAAAAGAATATTTGGAACACTGTTCAAGAAAGCCTTTGTACCTTAGACCACAAAGTTTATACAGGATCATAGGAAAAAAAACTTACAGTCAAGCCCAATCGTTAACCCAGCACTGCCAAGTCCACCAATATACTATGTCCCTAGGTGCCATATCTACAAGTTTTGAAAGACCTCCAGGGATGGTGACTCCACCCTTGGCAGCCTGGTCCAATGCTTGACAACACTTCCGGTGAAAAATTTTTCCTCATAGCCAATCTAAACTTACCCTGGCGCAACTTCTTGTCCTATTGCCTACCACCTGGCAGAAAAGACTTACACTTACCTCACTACAACCTCCTTTCAGGTAGAGAGTGATAAGGTCCCCCCCGAGCCTCCTTTTCTTCAGACTAAACACTCCCAGTTCCCTCAGCTGCTCCCCATCACACTTGCACTCCAGACCCTTCACCAGCTTCATTGCCCTTCTCTGGACCTGCTCCAGCACCCCAATATCTCTCTCATAGTGAGGGGCCCAGAACTGAACACAGGATTCGAGGTGCAGCCTCACCAGTGCCGAGAGCAGGGGAATGATCACTGACGTGGTCCTGTGACCCCTCTATGTCATGTTCATCTAGCTGTTGACCAACACCCCCAGGTGGTTTTCTGCCAAGCAGCTTTCCAGCCACTCTTACCCAAGCCTGTAGCATTGCATGGGGTTGTTGTGGCCCAAGTGCAGGACTCAGCAGTTAGCCTTGTTAAATCTCCTACAATTTGCCTCAGCCCACTGATCAAGCCTGTATGTAACATACACTGAGATTACCTCAAAATTCTTCTCATAAGATGGACTCTGTGTTACCAGACAAGCTTACCTGAAGGCAGGTGAAATGTTACTGTGCATGAATATCTACTAAAGTCCTCATGTGATGAACAGAGATATAAAACACTGAGAAATTCATCTCAAACTAGCAATGGCAAACAGGACCTTAGCTGGACTGTACTTTTAATGAATTGGAGTTTCATATCTAGGGTTTTTTCTTTATAAGGATACCAGTGGATCTGGACTCATTGTCCTGAAAAAGCGTATGAAAGACTGAAGGCTTGAAAAGGACTCTGATGCAGGTCTTTCATGATGAATAGGCAAACACAGTTGGTAAGGGACTGTGGAAAACAGAAGGAGGTGCAGTAACCACTGAAATACAATCTCATTTACAACCAAGAGCTGATGAGATTATTTAGTGAAAAATTCCTGCATCACAGCAAGAAGGGGATTCCCAAGAGTCACAAATGGATCTGGTTTGTCCTATACCTGCCTTCATTGACTTTGCAAATCATCACACTCAAGAGAATCCAATCAATCCCAGCATGAGTGTCTATGCTTCAAAGTACTGCGAAATGCTGCAGTCAATCTTCAGAGAAACATATTTATACAAGATACAACCCTTTACTTCTTTAGGCCCCAAATAAAAGGCAGAATTTTCAGACTAGGATTCTCATTCCACACCTACACTTTAAGATCAATACCATGATATATTGAAACTGCAATAGGATTCCTAATAACCACAAGACCAGAACTCTTACTAAATCTCATCCAGTAGATTCAGTATCTGGTCTGCTTGATAATTCATTCACTGGCTTGCAGAGAAGACAGCTCTACCTATTAAATCCCTGGCAACTTCCCAGGGAACTACTGACCTGGCTTTCATGTGTTAGTTCATAATGGCCAGAAAGATCCCTGTCTCACATGGTGCTGATTCTAAGTTTACTATTCATAACAGGCTGCAAACACCCTGAAGGAACTCACTACCATGCTTTCCTATCACATATGTTTGAAAGGTGTGAAAAAAGAAAACACCCTGCTCGCAACCCCCTCCCTGTCCACCGCTGCTATCATAGATGAAGCACTTTAGCAGTATAGAATCTGAGTTGTGACTACAGAGAGAGCTAATCCTGAAATTACCGCAACAGACCCCACTGAGATCACTAGAGAAACAGGGCTTTCAGGGTCAGTTTTCTCAGCTGACTCAAAACCATCCCATCTCATTGTCTAAAAAATTCAGACTGATGTGATAAAATCCTATAGGCACATCTCCAGTTTTGTACTTTCCCTATACTGATTTAATTCTTAATGGCTATTGTAGGACAAAACAGATACTAAAATGACACACTGGTTCAGGGTAACTTCCCAAAGCATGTATCTAGAACCTCAAGTTGGAGAATGTTAATATATGTAACAAGAACAGGCACAATATGTATTCTTTAAATCCAACAGTGTTTAGTATCAATCTTAATAAGCTGGGGTGGTTTTCTTCAGTTGCAAGACCATGCTTATATCTGGGATAAGAAGAAAATGGGATTGGTAAGGATTTCTGTGTTTACCTCTGCAATGATTTTAAATATAACAAAGAAACTGTGGCTTGCGGCAAGATGAAAATACTTTCAAGATACCACAGAAAGTATTGGCAGAGAAATAAACCCCAAACATCATGTTGAAAACTACTGTGTTACTCAAGTGGAAGGGCAGACATAGGGACTGTGAGAATGAAGACCTCGGACCCTCTATAGGAGAGGATCTAGTTTGAGACCATCTTAAGAACCTGAACGTGCACAAGTCCATGGGACCTGATGAAATTCATCCGCAGGTCCCAAAGGAGCTGGCAAATGAAGTTGCGAAGCCACTGTCCACCATATTTGAAAAATCATGGCAGTCAGGTGAAGTTCCCAAAGGCTGGAAAAAGGGAAATATAACCCCCAATTTCAAGAAGGGGAAAATGGATGACCCGGGGAATTACAGACCAGTCAGTCTCACCTCTGTGCCTGGCAAAATCTTGGAGCAGATTCTCCTGGAAGGCATGCTAAGGCACATGAAAAACAGCAAGGTGCTTGGTGACAGCCAGCATGGCTTCACTAAGGGGAAATCGTGCTGACCAGTTTGGTGGCCTTCTCTGATGGGGCTACGGAACTCATGGACAGGGGCAGAGCAGTTGATATCATCTGCCTGGACTTGTGCGATGTGTTCAACACTGTCCCATACAACATCCTTGTCTCTAAATTGGTGAGACATCAATTTGATAGGTGGACCACTCGGCAGATAAAGAACTGGCTGGATGGCCGCACACAAAGAGTTGTGGTCAATGGCTCAATGTCCAGCTGGAGACCAGTAATGAGTGGTGTCCCTCAGGGATCGGTGCTGGGACCGGTCTTGTTCAACATCTTTGTCACTGACATGGACAGTGGGATTGAGTGCGCCCTCAGCAAGTTTGCCAATGCCACCAAGCTGTGTGGTTCGGCTGATACGCTGGAGGGAAGGAATGCCATCCAGAGGGACCTTGACACGCTTGTGCGGTGGGCTGATGCCAACCTCATGAAGTTTAACCATGCCAAGTGCAAGGTCCTACACCTGGGTCAGAGCGATCCCAGGCATGGCTACAGGTTGGGCAGAGAAGAGATTCAGAGCAGCCCTGCAGAAAAGGACTTGTGGGTGTTGGCTGATGAGAAAATGAACATGAGCCAGCTTCAGTGTGTGCTCCCAGCCCAGAAAGCCAACTGTATTATGGGCTGTATCAAAAGGAGCGTGACCAGCAAGTCGAAGGAGGTGATCCTGCCCCTCTACTCTGCTCTTGTGAGACCTCACCTGGAGTATTGTGTGCAGTTCTGGTGTCCTCAACATAAAAAGGACACGGAACTGTTGGAACAAGTCCAGAGGAGGGCCACGAGGATGATCAGGGGACTGGAGCACCTCCCATATGAAGACAGGCTGAGAAAGTTGGGGCTGTTCAGCCTGGGGAAGAGAAGCCTGCGTGGAGACCTCATAGCAGCCTTCCAGTATCTGAAGGGAGCTATAAGGATGCTGGGGATGGACTCTTCACTAGAGACTGTAGTGACAGGACAAGGGGTAAGGGGTTAAAGCTTAAACAGGGGAAGTTCAGGTTAGATACAAGGAAGAAGTTCTTTACTGTAAGGGTGGTGAGGCACTGGCACAGGTTGCCCAAAAAAGTGGGCTCCACCCCTGTAATGTAAATGCTCCACCCTTGTAATGTAAATACTTCACTCCTGTCAGTGTTCAAGGCCAGGCTGGACAGAGCCTTCCTTGGGCAACATGGTTTAGTGTGAGGTGCCCCTGCCCATGGCAGGGGGTGTGGAACTAGACGATCTTAAGGTCCATTCAAACACTAACTATTCTATGATTCTATGATTCTATAAGGGTTTTTAATGCAGAATTAATTTTCTTATATTGAGAACTACAACCGTTCATGAAAATATTTCTTGGAATGTAATAGTGATTTCAATTATAGTGCTTTTTGGCAATGAAGCAATAAGCCACAGGGCTCAGGGAAGAGTTCAGATAGCAAAATTGACAACTATCTTTATAAGCTAGCAGCATAGTACTTTTCAGAAGTGAAATTTCAAGTTCTGCAACAGAATTAAGTTAACAAAAATCCAAAGAACTAGTATCTTCAATTCAAATCAGATTTACAAGCTTCTTATTACCAAAAAGAAATTTAATGTCTTATTCTCCATTACATAAAGAATATGTTTGCAAGATCAATGTCATTTTGCTTCATGTGCCTACAACACACTAAATAGTGAAAGCTTTATTTAGGATCTCTTTTCTCTCCCACATACCTCATTCTATACCAGAATAATCAGCATGCTGGTTAAGATACATTAATTCTACCTGCAGTAAGTCACTTAGCTCTACTTTGTCTGAAGTAAAAATGGCCAGTATAAATACCTCTGTCAGAGAAGAAAAGCATACACATTATTGCAGCTCAAATCCTCACACAATTTACAAAGATCAAAGGAAATTTAGGTTTACATTAGCAAGAACTAAAGCCATAGAGAGTAAGTGGCATGTTCTGACATGGCACTATCTGATAAACATACGTAAAGACCATACCCATAAGCAAAAAGTGTAAAATTCCAGAACTTTAGCTGAAAGACTTCCTATCTGATGTGCTTACTGTTTCACCTAATGCTCATAAAAATCACAGATTTTAGGAACAGAAGAGAACATTGTCATCATACAGTTCATCTCCATTAAAACATAAGAGAAAACTTGGCATCTATTGCAACAAGAGCAGTATCATAATGGGATTACAACACTTTTACAATGGGATTACAACATTCTGTGTTTGCCTTGATTTATAATGTTCAAGCAGAGATTCATTTCATTACAGTCTTTCATCAGGTTGTTTCAAAGTCTGATGATAACTAGTAAGAATGTCAACTTTTATTCCAGGTTTTGTTGGTCAAGTTTCATTTCTGGCCAATAGGTTTTCTCATTCCTTCATATATACTAATCAAACAGCCACTTTAAAAATGTGTAAATGTAGGTTAAAACCAAGTTATCTCTTATTTTTTCCTAATACTGAACTCCCTTTACCTCTACCACTTAGATTTTCCGAAAATAACTTACTGCATGCAGAGCTCACAGTTATATTCAGATTCTGACACAGACAGAAGTCATTTCAGTTGCAAAAGAATGTTTTCCATCAAGTTACGTGAGCTGCCACGTTTCAGTCGTTCAAATATGAGTCCCTGTATTACAGCTAAGATTCTTTAAACACTTAATATCACAGCCAATCAAGTCAATAAAAGTCCTCTTGGGGACACCCATGAGGACTGTGCACAGCTGAAATTAATCTCCTACTTGGATTTTTCATAGATCAAAAGGCTACTCCTTCTGCCAAAAACTAAAGGCTTCCAACCTCGGACTGCTGGTTAATGGCACCAGAACAGCTCTTTCTGAAAAATACCGTTACAAGCAAAACAGTGAAAACTGCCAAGACCCTGCTAGTATCCAAGTAGAGGGGGAAAAGGGCTCCTCCTGTGTTCATTACTAGATGCCAGATACTTAATGACATAGCAAATCTGGGTGATTGCACTGATGGGTCACATATGCCTGGTTATTTAACAGATATAAATGGATCAGACAAAGAACAAGCAACTGAGATGCCCTATGAAGTAACAATCTACCCCTGAACTTGGTATTGTAAAGTAAATGCTTACCATAGACTGCGTAAAACTGAGGATTTCCTGAGTAGTATTATCAGAATTTACTCTGATCAGCCTTCCAAGTTTTGGGGAGGTTACAATCATAAAAGTTATGGTTCTGTTTCCTGCATTGGTCACATCACTGGTTACAGCTTTCAGATCATGTCGTGAAATAGGCTTCCTGGAACCTAAAAGATGTCAATTATAAGTAACACAGATTTGAAAGAGCAAAGGGCCCCAAAAGGCAAGTTTTGTATGCTTGTCTCACCCTCTCATCTAGCTATTCTACTCAGCATTTTAGTAATGTTTTATAAGATTAGCAGGTTTACCCTTTTTTTGGTTACCTTCTACTTACAACTCTTCTACAGCTTTTTCAATCAAAAAGTCCATCACTAGCATGTACCTTGGTTTTACAATAAATGAAGAAACTGCAGTTCTTTTCAGCGCATGTAATTGCTAAACACTAGCTTCTGCAAAAACAATCCAAAGTAAAGAATACAGCACGCATAAGAATCCCTGTTCCTAAATTACATGTCTAGAACTGAATTAAAACAGTCACCACTGTTTCTGGTAATCCCAGCTGTCCACAGAAGGCAGGGTGATTTGGCAGGGAAAAGCCTCAACAAGCAAGCTTTCTAGTGAACACACAAACCAAAATTGATTATTACAGGCAGCTTGAACCATGCTTTATCAATATGAAAGATTTTCATTAAATGAAATTAAAACATAAATACTGAATTAAACACATTAGGAAGAACATCACATCACAGAAATAATGACCTGAACTAAAATAATGTATTATTAAGATGGATGGAGACTGAGGGATAACAAAATCCTTTTAATACATAGCACCACACTAAACAGTACATTCTGGTTTAAATATTATAAAGATTATAAAGAGCTTTCTGGCATTAGTCAAACAAAATAAATGTTGATATAGCGACAAAACAAAAAAAAAGTATGTTTATTTGTCTTCTTTTTGATGCACTGTTTCATGGTACATGTTTAATGATACTTTTGGAGGAGCAATAGATTCCCATAATCCTATTCCCCCTGCTTCCACTTCTGCCTCCATTTTTACATTTTCTTTCTTTCTTGAGCTAGAAGCTTTTATAGGTACTAATACGTAATTTCAGATGCTAGTATTATATATCCTAGAAGTCTGAATTATCAATCCATCTTCAATGAAGCATAATGTTTATACATGAATAACACGAAATAACATTTTCCTGCTATAATAATCAGAAGAAAAAATATAGTAAGCAAACCGAAGAATGGTGATGCTCTGCAAGCCTTCAGTAACATCAGGATTCTGACTGTTTGCATGCACTTGTGCCCTGGTTCAAATCACATCTGATTTGAAATAGAGTTGTTATAATGAAATGAGATGTTTTGGCTCTGCCTGTTTTCCCCTTTTTACCTTCCTATGCCTCTCTTTGTCTATACTGCTTTGAAAAGTAAAGCAGTCACGCAGGTCTAGAAAAATTCTTCCACACTGTATCTAATTTCAAGGAGTCTCCCTCCTCTTCCTCTCTCTTCCCTTTTTTGCATGACAGGCTGAGAGTGAAGCATGACCTTGTGTTGTGTGTATAGCAGATGTGATCAGGAATGTACAACTGAGAGCAACAGTTAATCAGACCAGGTGCATCTGCAAACACAGTTATTTCTCAGTAATCTCCTACTTGCACAAATAAAGCCTCATGGCCTTAACAAAGTAAGAGAGAACAACTCTCAAACATGGTCACACTGCACTGATGGAAGTTACCACTCCAGTTTTTCATAACAGCAACAGATTACCATACCACCACCATCACAGTGCAGATGTCACTCGCTACACAAGATGAAATACAGTCTAGGGCCACAGACAATAAAGTCTCTCAAGCTTTTCTGCAAAAATGAGATCCTCTGCCAAACTTAACCTGCTCCTTCACCCACTTCTGTCCTGAGACTTAAGAACCTTTTCCAGCACCTGCAGTAGTTATGCTGTGGTCTGACACCTCAACAGAGAGAGTCAACAGACTGCGTGAAGGAAAGGGAAGTGAGAACACTGTCTCCTTGTTCCCAAACATGGAAGCACAGAGGTTGCAAAAGCAACCCAACACAAACACAGGGAAAATGAACAGAGATGGGAAGGAAGACACACAACAAGGATGGATGATGTACAGTAGGGCCAAACTAATCCAGACAAGTAAAAGATGACAGCATAAGGCTATCACTGGTACCTAACAATTTTGGTACCCATTTTCAATTGCCTACATTTAAGACTTGGAAAGTGCTTTGTAATGACCATTCTGCCTATTACTGCTAAACAGTTATGAATCATCTCATCTATGGACTGCTCAGACAGCTTTGCTTACAAATACCTACAAGTAAGGCTGCCTTTCTTTCTCAAAGAGCAACCCAGTTCATTCCTTCCTTGAGCAATTGCTTCCCTGAAGAAAGCAAACCCTCACATTTTAGATATCTAGCATACATGAGAAAAAAATAATCTATCAGTCAGTTTTCTGAGCACATCAAATAAAACAAGCTTCTGTTAAACAGAAAAAATATCCATGAATTATATGAACAAATCTGGTATATCCAACACAAAAGAAGACAGTACATGCTCTTATAAAATTGCAGAACAATATACTTGAGAGAACACCCAGTCATGAAGACACGGCAACTTCTTCATGGTATTTTCAATTTTTACTTCCCTAGAGACACAATTCTTCAAGTTGTCTCAAAATTAACTCTTCCTGCAGTGCTATAAAATATAACAGGACACTGGCTATTGTTTTTCTGTGTATTAATCATTTGGCAGTATCATTACTGCAATAGTTATTTCATGATCAGCATGTACAGCTGAAGCCCATACACTTCCAGAACGTCTTTAGAAAGTATCATAAAGCAAACACATGAAAAAGCTAATAATACTTTTTAACACCAAAAAGGAGTTTTGCTAACTCAAAGTAAGCAAGAATTCAGGAAAAACTGTGGGCTTAGATGAACATAGTTTGCAGTGCTGAAAGAAATACTGTACTTTGCAATCTGTACTGGAAAACAGATTGATAGCCTAGAGTCTTTGCTTTCTATGGCAGTATAAGGTATAATTTTCTTACAATTATTTTTAGCTTAAGACAGAATTTCCATAAATCCCTGTGCCTGAGGCAACCTTACACACCAAATCACAGATTAATAAGCTTTTTAAGTGGATTTATGTGAATCCCATTTATATTGACTGAATTAGAAGATCATGCTGCTACAATCTCATTTTTTGTTGCCTGTGTTTAAGTAGCTTTTGTTGCAAGCCTGTGTTTATGCAGCTTATACCCAGGAAGCTTAAGAAACTAAAATGTTCCTCTTCTGTATCAAATTAGCAACTCAAGATATAGTTTAATACCTATAAAGCTTTACCAATTCTCAGTCTCTCTCTGGCCGTACAGATGTTCAGAGCAAAAAAGAAAGTAGCACACATTAAAGTGTAATGCAAGACACTGCTGAGAGAAGACTAATCTTCATTTTAACTTTAGTCCTGCAATTAATGTTAGATTACTAACTCAATGAGGGATTACTCCTGCCAACGCAAAGTAGTAAATGGATCTGGTGAGACTCTCTTAACACATAACTCCTGCATGGTAGGATTTCACCAAAAAAATGCCCAGCTGTTGAACCAGCCAGTACAAATGCACAAATATGAATCAAAGTCTTCAGTCCTCCTGATTAATCAGTGACTCAATGCTGCTGTCCATAACTCAGCTCAAACAGTAAGAAAGCGAATTAGCAATCTGGCGAGTTATGTTTGCCATTCATAATCCGATGGACACAAGTTTCACTCTGCTTTTACCAGGCAAAATACAACCAGCTAAGACACCTCTAAATATATGAATAAAATACTGACCTTTTAAACAAATATGAAGGGGAAACGTTGAGAGCTTAGGAGGACAGTGTAGCTGTCACTCTGTGCTTATGTATTTCACTGCCAATTTCCATGACTCCAAGCACATTAAAGATCATAAAACAATAATATGTTGTTTGAGAAAATGTAAATGTTCTTTTAAAACTCAGACAGATAGATGTTCTGAGGTACAGTTTTCTATAGTTTACTCAGATAGCTATCTGAGAAATGTATACATATTTGTACATATGCAACTTCTTCAAGTGTATGAAATCACAATAATTTTTAAAAACAGACCTGGGAAGACTCCAAGTCCTTTGTTTACTTCAAGGGTAATGACTAGTGTCTGAGCTGCTATGCTAAAAATCTGGCGAGGTACAAAGTTCAAACCATCTGTCACCTGAAAGTTGAAGCCTCCAGACACTGCTCCTGTAGAAAACAAAAACGTAAATTTATTCTTATATTATTCTGTCATCCAAAACATGCAAACATACACGGGACCTCTTTTGCTCTTGGCTACAGTGAAATATATCCAAAGTAATATTGAACCAATTTTTTTACTAGTATCTTTATATTTTAATTAAAATAAATTTATAATGCAGAAAGAAGAACTTTCCAAGGAAGAACTACTGGCTATTTTTTTACACTAAAGGCCAGACATCCCTTAGACGTAAATCAGCAGAGTGCCCTTTTCTTTCTTTCTTCACTGACCACAGTGAAGCTGAAATCAAGTTAAACTTGGGGTGAGAGTGACTCCCAGATTGTCTACTCCTTTGCATCTTAGGAGGGACCAAACCACTTCATAAGTCACATTTTGGCAAAGAAGTAATCTGGGGACAAAAACAACTAGAAAGTTCTTTCATTTACATTTACATTTTAAGGACTGAATCCTGAAGGTTGTTTCCTTTGTCTCTTTACTCTGCTTCATCTTTGCTGAAGAGCCTGTGTTGTTACAGCTTAAACTATTTCAAAGGTTATGTGTACTCATAATAAGTGCACATCTTTTTTCTTTAATCTTAGGATCTGTATGCACTTTGGCACAAGCAATAGCAAAATACCTCTAGGAGTCTGAGTGGATTCCTGTAAAAATACACGTTTCAGAACTGACTTACTGCTTTAAGTAGAGGCTCCCCAGATTGTATAATTAGGTAGAAAGAGGGAATGAAAAAAAAAACATTAACTGCTGCAGTTATCACTGCTTATCTACTTGGTTTGCCGAACTTAGCCATGAGATACTGCTACATGAATATATTCCCTGAATGTGAGAGAGTGTCATGTATTTTCACATAAAGATCAGTACTGCCTGCTGAACTACAAATCAGCATACCAGAAGAATCAAATGTGGGTTTTGAGATTATAGTTAACAATTCCCCTAGGCAATGCTCTTATAACCAGCCAGGCACAAAAGCAGTTCTGCAAGATCAGATCATATTGTTTTTATTTTAAATGTTTTTATTCTCTGATGTTCTCTCCTCGTAAAAATGCACAAGTAGTTGCACATTTAAAAAAGGCATTGAGGAGTCTACTATTTGCATCAGGTTGCAGAAAAAAAAGCATACCTAGCCCCACTTGTATTTTTGGCTAATACAGCTCAACTGCCCAACTCACACACACATTTTGTCACTGGCAGTCAGGAAGAGGTGCTGCTTGGGTGGAGCATATATTACTTTATCACAATTGATTTTTAAAGGCATATCTGATCAGATGTGATAAAGAGGACATGAGAAAGAGGATTGTACTGCATTGAAAAGACACTGGGAATTCAGAACCATCAAGAGTTCAGTACTGCCCTAAGGGAAAAAAAACACAGACAGGATTTAACAGCAGACCCTATACTGTGAAAGCAGGATAAGAGCACCCTGGAGTAGAGCAAGGGTGGAAAAGGGAAGGAATTCTCATACTGAAAGAGAAATACAGGACCAGAAAGCTATGTTCTGGTTCTGCCTTTATGCTGGTGACAGGGGATTATAGAGGAAACACAAAATTTAAGGGGAAAACATGAGAACAAAGAGGGAGATCTGCAAGTCACAGCACAGAATAAAGAGCACAATGTAACTCGCAAGACTGAGCAAAGATGAAGGGAAAATTTTATGAGATCGAACATTAGAGGCACAAAAGCAAAGTTCAGTAGTACTTTTTCTAGTAGTACAAAAGACCCTGAGTCACTTCCATGTACAGATGTAAAAGACCCATGGTGTCATGAGGAGCAGCCAGGGGATGGAAAAGCTGCCTCAGCCAAGATGCTGCTCTTCCCCTTGGGAAGTGCTAGAGCGAGTAGGAAGAGTAGATACCAGGCTGTTGAGACCATGAAGTGGGGTTTCCTCCCAGGAGAACCCGAAGAATCTAGCACACACCAGAAGACTGAAGATGAAGGACAGAGCATTTGGAAAGGGGCAAGAGAAAAGGGGTAAAAAGCTGAATGACAGCAACCAGATAAGCAAACACCCTGGACAAGGCTGGGAGCAGTAACATTAGAGCACTAAGCACACTTCTACCAACAGTCCAACATGAAGAAGGTAAGAAAATCACAGACTGAGAAAGGAAAAGCAGCAAAATGTCCAAAGCACTTTCTGAAACACTGGAGGCCACGAGGCTAGGCAGACGGCAGCTCAGAGCAGCTGTAAAAGGTGACACATCACCTGAGCAATTTAACATTTCAAATTTACAATACAACCCACACTCCCACTCACTAGAAAATTTAAACTGCTATTCTTTTTGCTTTTATTAATCAAGGTTCACTTCTTAAAACTGCAGATGTGCATTTTCCCATTCTAGAACACAGAGTGGATTCATTTCCTCACACTGAGACTACCACCATCCTAACACCATAGGAGTTTTTACAAGTCAAAGTCTCTCTCAGAACAATTTAGACAGCTTGGATCACTTTTGCCATGCTCTTAACCTTTTATTTCCTGACCAAATTATTTGAGCAGTATATTTAGAGCTTGCCAGCTGCTGCTTGTAAAACAATTTCAGCAACACATATGCACTCTGCAAGACAGAGCATGGGATGTCAGAGAAGTTCAACCTGCAACCAAGCCTCATGAATACACAGCACAGACCTAGAGTGGCTGTTGCACCCAAGGGAGCACTGCAAACAATTCCAGCCTTTCTGAGGGCTAGGAAGAGAGTACCTCTTGTGTCTTCTTCCCCAAAACTGGCATTGCTTCATTAGCACCTCCCTTCTTCTTTCAGCTGAGGTAAAATGATAGTAGAGTTGGCGATAGCTACTTTTCTCCTCATCCTCTGGCTGTAACCCTGCTAGGATGTTCATTCCTGTGGCTTCCTAGCACTGCCACTTTATTTTTATTCCCCCGACATTCTTTCTGTAGCAGCAGCATGAACAACCTGACCTCTAGCTCTGGCCACTGGCAGAAAGGAGCCAATCCTTAAATTCTGAACTCCTTCACAGTCTGAAAGGGAGATTGACATCACCTAGATGAACCATAAATTCATTGCCCAGAGCTGTTCAGGAACACAGCTAGGCTGCGACAGGTATCTGAGACACTGTTGGTGCATGTGTACCTCTGCACTGTAGCAACCCACAAAAGTTCCAGGAGAGCCTCAATGACAAAGGTCAAAAAAATGAATTTCCAGTCTCTGAAAGCTGCATGACAATGGTCCTCTCTGCAAACCTGCATTCAGAAAGAAGGCTGCTACCAACAGAACCACTAATACACCAAGGTTTCTTGGTAAGCACACATTAAAGTAGACATCAGACCCCTCCCTGTTTAGTTGTGAGACTATGTGTTACATAACCGGTGCTTTGAGATTTTTGTGACATTACAAGGAGATCTTCAAAGGATTACAAATGTATGGAATAGGAGCAGTATTTTGGTAACAGAGGTGGTACTTTTGAAACCACATACCATTGTGCACAAATACTAGCTGCCCTTCAATTATATGAGCCTGGGTAAAACTAAGGATGCTCTTGTTTGGAGAAGACTTCAGAGCCAAGTGCCCATTGCTAGGTGGAGTAACGGAATATATGAGTTCTGATGGTGAGGAGTCCTTGTCTTCTGCACAGAGGTCATCAATAGTTATTTCTGTGACTGAACCCACCCAGACCTAGAAAAGCAAAAAAAAAAAATATTAATAGTAATAAACAAAATGCATACAAAATAAAATCAGAGGGGGAAGAAGTCCTCAAAGAAAACAATAAGTATTTCTGCTGTGCAACATTAGCAGCTATGACGTGTTTCTCCTGACTCTCTCCTCATAGATTGGAACAGTTGGCAAACAGTTTTCAAAATACAAGACCATGAAATAACACAAGCAAACACATCCCGTGCCAGTTTGAGTTTTACATAGCTTCAGTATGAGTGCTCTATTTGTCAGGCACTATCCAAACTCTTACAAACATAACAGAATTCTATTATGACAACTGAGTCAAAGGAGCAACTTTCCAACACATACACATGAATATTAGTGTTATGTACTTCACAGCAGGCAATGCATTCAATATGCTCTACTTTGACCAGCAGAAAAGAAAAAACAATCTAGGGACAGCACAATCTCTAATACAAATGAAACATCTTCCTCCTTCTAGCTGCCTTATTTCCTTCTAACAACACATGCTAAAGGCCCTTTCTCAGTGCACCAAACAACCTACAGAGGTGCTTAGTCCAGTGGGAGATGACAAAATCAACACCTCCAAAAGCTACTTAGCACTTTGCAAAGTCATGCTTTTTTATTTATTTTTTTTTTAGTCTAAGATATGCATGAACTGCAAAAACCCTTCTTTCAAGCAGGGTTTGCCGCCTAAGCTTCATCTCTGTCTTACTGGGTAATTTGTTGTTTGGAAACAATATGCAACAGCCCATTTTACTCTTCATCTTTGCTGTTTTTAGTTGGAATCACAGAGAAAAGTACTAACAACAATACATGTTTATCTCAACATGAAATGAAACCCCTAAACATTCATTCCATCAATGCCAATGCTTTCTATGCTGAGTTTATATCACAGTGTATAATCTCAAGAGCCTGAGCTTTTAAAAATCTCAGCTGGAGCTTCAAAACACATACTGCATCGTCTCTTCCTGTCTTCAAAGGGTCTCAGTACACTTGAAAAATATCTGGTATAACATCACACCAAATGGTTGAAGAGGAAGTGTGATCCTTGTAAAAGGGCATTTTACCTCTCCTAAACCAAAAATGAGCAATCACAGATTTTTCCTTAAGTATTAACTTTACTTTTTAATAAAAACCATGGACTAAAACCTTTCAAAGCCACTGAGATTTTTGCCACAACACTTCAATAGAGGAAAGATTTCAGACTACACAGTGTAACAAAATATGTGCCACGGAAAAAGAGTCATTAAAATGAAATGATACATGCTTTCTGGTTAGAAAAAAGGCTTAAAAAAGAATTTGCATTACAATTTATAATAGAAGTCTTGCAAACAGGAAATAGCTATTTCCTTCCTTTAATATGTATTTCTCTGTAATGTAATTACTACTAGTGAAGTTTCATAAAAGATGCTACCTATGAGCACAAAGGATGATAACTAATAAGAAAGGCTGACTTAATGAGTGGCACCAAATAAGCACATCAGTGTCACTGGTTGTGTGCTGAGACCCTTTAACTTGTCTCTATAGAACTTGATTTAGATTATTCTGAACAGAAAATAAAAAGGCCAGGTACAGGATATCCAAAAACCGTAAGAAAGGACTATGCAAACATGTTATTACAAGTGACTTACTGAGTTTTGAAATATTTTCTCATCCTAAAGGAAAAAAATAGCTTTTTTCTAGAAGGACAGTGTTTACTTCTATTGTTCCAGCATACTAACACACAATGCTTTTTAAAGCACTGTACATGCCTTGCAACATGATCCTTGAGGACTGAAAGGAGATCCAAGGGCTGAAAAGGGCTATAGGAAGTGGACACCCAGAATACTGCAATTGCTGTACAAGTGTCTTATTTTCCACATCTGGGATCAAGTCCTCCTTTAAAAGCACCATGAAAACTGCATTCAAACTTCCAGGACGTACCATTTCACTAATTCTGCATGTTCCACAGCATGGTAAAAAAAAAATTCACGACCCTGCCCAATGGAAAATAATTCATTCTGTTCTACTTACAGCATTCAGCTCAGCAGTATCTCCTTGCATGCTATGCATCCTACCAGACACTCTATATTCACAGCCATTTTATTATTCTGGTAAGTGAGTGATATTAAGAAAACAACAACAAAAAATCAGTGTTTCAATTTATTGGATTTTTTAAAATCTAATTCTAGGAAAATACAGCCCTCTTGTGGCAAAGGGAGGATATAGTAATTTCACAGCATCCCTACCCATATATTTAAACATATACATAAATGCAGCAAATAATGCCAGATAGCGATTTTCTTAAAAAGATCCTATCTCCCTTCCCCATTCCCACCCCAGAAAAAAAAAGAAATCGCCACAGAACCTGTGGAAATTTTAGGGAATTACACTTTAAATGCTCTATGGTTCTAAAGAAATATATCCCTCAGGCACTTACATTCTAATGGAAAGGCTAAAAACTTCACTTTCAGTTCTTAGAGAAAAATAAGAAAAATCTCTACAAAATGGTTCATTGTTTGTCCTCCTGCACCTCTTCCTATGGTGTTCATAACCTTCGGAACAACAGACAAGGTTGTTTGAATGGATGTTACAGATGCCTCATAAATGAGATTTCAACAGCAGATGCCATACACTAACCGTATTTCATACACAGCCATAGCTCTTTCTAACTCTTTATATTGGGACCTGCAAAATTTCTGAGGTGCTAAACTTCAGTCAATCCAAATGGTCCTACTGGACCTCACGTAAACCTTCGTACATTTTGTACAACCTGTCAAAAGATATAAAAGAGCTACTGCCTTTTTAAAAGTAACACGCCAGCATTTGCCACTAGCAATGTCCTGGAAGAGCACAGGCTGTTTGGGCGCCAGCTAGTACCACCCTGCTCAGGAATGCCTAGCTCATCTAAATATTTAGCAGGACCAAGAGAAATCCATTTTCTCCCATCTACTTGGGATGTGCAAGTTTGCTTTGAAGGATCATCTCAGTGTATTCCTCCCAGTATACAATTGCCAGCTTTGTTACAATCTGCACATGAATCCAACATTTATGCGCATATAAGTACCCACTCATGCAAAAACTAAAGGTTATTTCTCAGCAATAGCTTAATGCATGACAAGCAAAACCACAGGCACAAAGGCAGCATCCCAATTCTTGGTATGCAAACTGCCTCCCCAGCAGAGAGGGCCAACTTTGGCTAGGTTAAGCTCTGTTACCACTGTTCCTGGGATGACCAGACTTAGATATTTTTAGAAAAATCCATATGCTGCACTGCAGAGCACTGCAAGGCCTCAACTCTGTTAACAGACTGCAGTTCAATGCCAGCAATGCACCAGAAGGGAGACACAGAAAAATTTCTGACTGGACATACATTACTCTTGTCTGTGACTGGACAAACATTACTGCATGCTGTGCTGATGTCTGTAGAGTACTACTGTAAATACTTTATTTAAAGTTTTTACTCGGTACCACCCAAATGCTTGTCAAGTGAGTCTGCCCTTCTGCCAGCGCCCTCTGCTCAGGGCAGGGTATCTTGTGTCATAGAGACCTGCAGATCATCACAGATCATCTACGTTTGCTGCGAAGCTACACAATACTACCACTACTGCTCTTCAAATACTATGTCTTTCCTCACGTGAAAAGCCTAAATACACAACACAAGGTTATAATCACTTTTGCAGTAACCCATTCTCCCTTTGCCACACACAACTAACTATGTAAAATTAAGTGTATGTTTCAGGTATCACCACTGTGTAAACTGTATCATACAGCACTGTGGACAATACATGTGGATGGAGCCTCAGCATACCCTGCTTAGCTTCTTTTAAACTTATTTCTAAATATCTTTGTCTTGATGCCTCCCAGCTGGTTTACTGTGACCACAGGTTTATTATATATCCATTTAAACCTACTTTTCAATCATCTAATTTGCTCTTACTCATCAGATCTCAGATCGGCATCCTTTACACACAGGGGCTTTTTAGTTTACATGGGCAGTAATTCCATAATAGATTGGTTCTGGTTACTGAGTGCTATTTTAACACAAACAAGTAACAGTCCTATAAATAAATAAATAAATCCAGTAAAGCACAGGAAGTGAAGTGACAGAAATTACTTTTTTTTTGAAGACTGAATGATTACAAAGCCAGTTATGGTTATTAGGAGACAAAGGTAGCATCAGCCAACAATTTTAAAATTTTCTTCAGGAATTTGGGTGGAACAGAGTTAGAAACATTCCTTTTTTAGCTCACAGTATTACACAGTAACAGCTTCAGTGTCTGCACTAATATTTTGATGATATCTAACACCCCAGATTTTCACAGATTGAATGTATTATCCTTATCAGGATTTTTTAAAGAGGGAAACATTCCTGTTTTGTAACACAAATACTCCACATGTAGTCAATTCTCTAATGAAGCACCAGTGAGAATGCTGCTCTCATGTGTCATCCTGCCCCACTGGAGATCTGGAGAAGAGCAGGCAGCAGAATGCACTTCAACAGGTCTGACCCTTCGGTACAGTTAATGGCAAGAGGCAGTCTCAAGGCTCTGCAAGGACAACAGTGAGATGTTTGCACCCTCACCATCATTAATCTTGGCACTTTTCAAAGCTACACTGTTCACCAACAGCCCTCAAGATGCCCTAGCAAACAACGCCAAAACACAACAGTGATCCAGGTGCAAGACATCCTACTCCACAAGCGCTAACTCAGTCCAAAGAGACTTCATGTATCTTTTAGATAAAAGGAAAGCTCAGTCAGCCTCCTAGATAAACTTGACTTGTTCTTCATGATGACTAGAATCTCCATAAATACACACTACCCATGTACTGCCTTGCTTCACTGACAGTAATTTATTCAAATTCCGGAACCACCACTTATTATATTGACTATCCCACCATATACAAACCTAACACTGTGCTAATGAAGGTGCACTAAATGGTATCAGGTTCAATATAATTTTAATGTTTCAAAATTTTTACAAACATACCTGAAGAACTCTGTTAACTTTTATAACAGGAGCTTCATCATTTACTGCAGTAACTGTTATAAACACAGTTTTGGGCAAGCTTTGTTTCCATAATTCCGTGTTATTCACTATCACAGTAAAATTGTCCATTAGTTCTTCACTGTCATCATGAACATAGTAGATTAATTCTTGTTCCACCTGGAAAATATAACAACCTGAAAAATTAAAGATACTAAAACATCATCTGCCCACTCTTTTAGCCAGAATATCTTAACTTGAAAGTCTCGGCATTTCCCCTCCCTCCTCAAGGGAAAATGGAAAATCCAATCCCCCTATACTTACCACAATGTGTCCTGGAACCTGCAAACTGAACATATATTAAATGGTGACTTATGATAAGAAGTTTCACTTCTTAGAGCTAAAAGACTGAAATTTAGCTTATCATGCATATACTGGATCTCTGTGAGTGGAACCATGACCTGAGGGGTTTTTTATCCCCACTTTCCTCCTTGTTCAATCCACACACCATTTTCTCTTTTCGAAATGTACCCACAATCTGTCTTAGGTTTCCAGAGTATCAGCTCTTCCTGAGTATGAGTGGCCATGAGTATGCTGTGATTACAGCACACTAGTCTGTGTGACCAGTGGCAGCTTATCCCAGCAATGCACCCTCCCTCCCCACCCCAAATGACCAGCTAACAACTGCAGACAGATCTTTCGATACAAGGCCAGAATAAAGCTCAAACTCATGCATCTCACCACCTCTCACCAAATCATCCCACAGCTTTTAGCAATACAAAACTTCATCATGACTACAGCAGAGCAGATCTAAACACATTACCTGTTTTCTGGTAAATGTGGCTAACTTTACTCCGGGAACATGAGAGTTTTCGACATACCCATGTTTTGGCTGCTCAATTAAAACAAATTCACAGCTGAGTCCAACAAAGTGTCTACTAGAAATTTTGAGATAGTCTTCCACCAAAGCTTTAGAGCCCCCTTCAATCACAGTGAAGTTCTGTACTTCCAGTGGAATCGTTCTGGGGATGATGTCTACGGAGACCTCTATTCCACTCACTGTTCGGACACCGTTAGTCACATCCAGAGAAAAACGGTCAGCTAGTTGGTCAGGAACTGTCTGCACATACTGAACTTTGCCCTCATCAACATCTTGCTGTGTGAAGCTCAAAACTGGCCTTTGGTCAGCACCGAGATAACTTTCTTCGGAGGAAAACTTCCGAATGTAGCCACGCACTGGAAACTGTCTTACTGTGAACACAATCTCAGATGGAGAACTGTTTTCATGAACAACCTTAAATTTAAAAACACACCCCAAAATTACTTAAACAGAAACAGGAGAAATTCTATAATTCTCTTCTGATTTTTTTACTCTCAACCATGGCATTCTCCTTCTAATTAACTGGGATTCCTTATTCGGGTTACATGGTTCTTAATACAATACTTCAAGTAGACATGTGTTAAATAAAGATGGCATGGTAGTGTTTTGAAAAGGAACTGTTAACGAACAGCCTCAGAACCCCTGCATGAAAGAGGGATTTCAGTTACACAGTAATGTGGTGCCAGAGCCCCCTTGCGGTGGTTACTGAAAGGCTACACACAACGTGCAGGAACGTATCAACCAAAGGGAAAGCACCTCATCAGATTTGTGAATGGATGTTTTCAAAGATTTGGATGCAATCCTCAGAGAGTATTAATTGGGCTAGTTCCAAAAAGAATGAAACAAAACCCCAGAGGTTTATATTGGACATTAGGATTTTTTTTTTCACTGAGAGGGTGACCAGGAATTGGAACAGGCAGCCCAGAGAAGGGGTGGTGTCACTGTCCCTGAAACGTTCAAAAAACATGTACTTGAGACCTAGTGAAATGGTTTAGTGATGGACTTGGCAGTCCTGGGGTAACAGATGGAACTGATAGTCTTAAAGGTTTTTCCAATCTGGTTGATTCTATGATTCCCTGGAATTTCACACCAGCTCGAGTAAGAATGATACATGAAGTAACAGCAATTGTCACAACAAAAAACAAATATACAGGTGCAGTATCTTCAAATCTTAATCTTCTCGAGCACCAATATGTAATGGAATCAAAGACTATGGGCAGCCCTTTTCTTTAACATAACCAGTTTTCCATTCTAGAAACAGAAGATTGCTAGTGTCAGCCCCTTCCAGAATAAAGCGTCCAGAACGCAGTCATGTTAGTGCAAACTAAAAGCGCTGGAGACTGCAACAGCTGAGAAAGCAGTGAAGAAAACTTGCTACAAGACTGGAGAAATGAACAACACAGTTAACTTACTTGAAGCTTTCCTTTACTGATTTTAACTGGTTTTCCTTCTTCAACCAAGAGATTGTTTTTGTTCACAACTGTTGGTGGCCACTGCTGACTTTCCAAATATATGCGAACATGCACTCCAGCATCCAGATGGGCATCTCCAGCATGGACCGTAAAGTTAAATGTGTCAATAAAATTGCTGCTGTCATCATGCCTGTAGGTCACATACCCCTTTATCAGATCAAGTTGAGAAAAGGTATCCATCAACACATTATTTACATATATTCTTCCATATTTTGGGAAAGAGAATATCTCATATGTAAACTCATGATCGTTTCTTATATCTTGATTTGTAATAGCACTTAGGTTAGCTGTTGTAACAGTTTCCTCTTTCCCTTTCTGAACCAACAAGCCTGTATTATTTGCCAAAGTAACATAAGGATCAGCGGCACTAACTTCTAGAAGCAAAGAGGTGTAGTGTTTGCCATCTGTCACAAACAGCACAAAACGCCCAAAATCCGCACCACGGTGTATAAACAGGACTTGCTTTTGCTCCAGGTCCACTTGTCTGAATTGGTAGAGTCTATGTGAAGTATCATTTGTTAGCACCAACTCTCCATTGGAAATGCCACGTCTAGTATATAGCAACTGTCCATCATCAAAATCAGAATCAGGATCATGATAGCAAAGATCTGCCAAAGTCAATAATCGCTGCCCATCTCTCACTATGTTAAATATCTTATCAATTACACGTACTGGTTTCTCATCATTCTTCAGCTGGACAGAAATGTTGAATCTAATTTCTACTGACAAAGGTTCTGCTTCAGGATCCAGGTTTGTCCAGTTTCCTGACTCTTCACTGGAACTCAAAGCTCTGACAAGAAATTCATCAAACACTGTCTCTGAATCGTCATGCACATACATAAGATGCTTATTAGTTATATCTTTGTCAGTGAAAGTAGTGAGATTGTCATTGCTTTCAAATGAGCCTGAAAAATTAATGAGTTTTAATTTCCCATGTTTAGGAAACTGTACAACTTTATACTGGAAAGTTTTATTATCTGGTGTTTGCACAAACAGCTCTGTGTTTGTTATTAACTCTCCTTCACCTTCAGTAACTCTAAGGCCATTGTTAGTCAAAATGATGTTTCTGAGATATGATTTGATGTAGACTTCAAAGCTGTATACATTTGATTCCAGATACTTTGTAGAAATAAGGAACTGAAATGAATCAATGTTATCTTCATGATATCTGCAGTTTAATTCATATGCCACTTTTTGATCCATAATATCTTTCTGGCTAAAGACTGAACCTTTTTCCAAAGGCTGGTCATTAAGTAGTATCTGCCCATTCTTTGGTAGGGATAGCAATTTAAAATTAAGCTCATGATCTGGTATTTCTAGATCCACAATCACAGCAAAAAGATTATCTGAATTCAAGTACTTCTTTGATTTTTCAATTTCTAGAGGAGCATGTTTCGATAAACTGTATCTCAACCATTTCACTTTGATTGGAAACACATGCTCTTCACTCATTGTGTTTCCTATGCTAACTTTGAATTTAAATTGGTCAGTAACATTTCCCAGCTGTATTTCTTTAAAAGTGCTACAGTATCTCACACGGCTGCGCTCAAGAGAGCGCTGAGAAAAAGAGCTGACTCGCTTCCATTCCCCGCTTGAATGCTGCCTTTGGACTTCCCCAAACTGGGGTGGCTCTGTGATCTTGTAGCGGATCTCCAGCTCCTGGAGGTTGGCATTTGTTTCAACTGCCAGATGCCTAGGTGTGATCAGAGCTGTAACACCTTGGAGTAGTTTTATTCCCAAATTGTTAACAACTCTGTAATCCAATGGAACTGCCATGACGCGTAACACAACAGTGTTGCTCACCTTCTCACCATCACTTGCCCTCAGAACAATCCTTGAGTTCTTGATGCCTGTGTGGACAAAGAAAACAGTGCCTTCTCTTAAGTCCTCATTAGAAAAAGTAGTAATAGCTTTTCCAGGATGCTTTGAATCTTCTAAATACCCTACATCTGCATTCAGATTTCCAAGCACTGAAAGACTCAGACCAACAGGAGCTGTATCCTTATCTAGAACTTTTATCAGGTCACTAGTCAAACGTTTCTTTGAGTTCTCCAAGAGAAGAAGCAAGTTTCCCTTGGGAAGTATAATTTCAGGTGCATCATTTACTGGAGTGACAGTAATGCTAAACACATGCTGCTCACTTCCTTGCAAATATGGAGGCACAATCTTCTCCCTGCTGGTAGAAATGGAGAAATTAAAATAATCATAAGTGCCCTCAGAGCCATCATGGACATAAAGAATCTTTCCTTGCCGTATGTCCTGCAGAGTAAATGTATTTACCTCCTGCGCTGGCTCAAGATCTAGTTTCAAGTTTCCATAAGAGGGTGTTTTTTTAATTTCAAAAACAATTTGTGATAGATGAATACCTAATTTCTGAAAGTCTAAGTTGACTTCAATATGTTTAGATTCAAGTGAAGCTTGTCCACCCTCAAGCACAATCAAGTTACTAAGAACTAAAAGGTGGCTTTTGTCTTCCTTGCCCAGAAAGACAGAGCTTTCAGAGGAAATGGCAAATGTTGGGGCTGCTTTCACAGTAGGGCTGTTCCCAGCCATCTCTAAAGAAAGGTTTGTATTAAAAGCACTCTTTGTTTCACATCCAGCTGAAATGTCCTTTGTTACCAGAACATTCTTAAGCGATTTCTTTTCTGAATTGGTTTTCAGGTCTCGTATGCAACCTTTGAAGGATCCTCCTCTGGCGTACTTCCCAGACACCGAGACTAGCCCTAACTTAACCACTTCTGATCGTGTGCTGTCATCTACACCACCTACAAAGAGAGACCCCTCCAGAAGCGGCAGCTTAGTGTAGGGAGGCAATGATTTTTTCACAGTTTCTTCATCCAGTGTAAGCTGCAAATATTCTGCAGTAAATTTCAGTTTGATGTAGTGCCAGTGACTATCATTGACTGACTTATGAGAGGAAAGCTGGGTTCTACTTCTAAATTTTCCAACATGGGCTTTAATTAGTCCATTTTCCATTTCCATTGCAATGAAATCTCCCACTTGCCCAGCATGGTAAAGCAGCAAGCCACGTGTGGCTGAGGTTTGCAATGTACACTCCAAGATACCCTCATCATCAACATTCCACGATGGGAAAGAAACATAGGATCTGGAACTGAAGAAACTAATGGGTTCATCTTCGCCTGCAAAGAATTCATCACTGCATCCCACTGAAACTTCATGGACATTTTTAAAGCCAGGAGAAGGTCTCAGAGGCTTCAGAATGTCTAGCTGATTGAATGATACATCATCAATGCATCCTCGGAAACTAGGTAGTGCTTCAACAAGGTAGGGAACATCAAGTTTACTAGTACCACCTATGTAGAATCCATAATCAATACTTAATTCATAGAAAATTCCAGGCATTTTTGCACTACTTGTATCCTGCTTATCAATTACCAATGTGACATTGTCATGTTCATGATGTAGTTCAACCAGGTGCCAAGCTAAATCGTTCAGCTGAGATCTTTGCTGAGAATGCAGTACTCGTTCCCCCATGCCAAAGTTTATTCTCAACTGCAAGAGACAGAATTTTAACCATCAAAATCCAAAGTAGTATTTTTCGCAATCATATATCAGTATGTAGCTAATACATTAATTTTCGTATTAAGCACATTACTTAAAAATGTAATTGAAAAAAAAAAAATCCACTAAAATTTTCTGCAGGTTTACCTGCCATGACAAATATGGCTTGAACAATTGCAGAAGAGGGAACAGACTCCTCTGCAGTTCTGCTAGGACCAACAACTCCTGAGAACCCAAAGGACAATAACATTTCAAGGACTTACCCTGCATAAAAAACATTATTTGAATCATTTTCTATGATGCTAACATCATCAAATCTGAAATTTTTACTCTACTGACCTCATGCTTTGAACACAATGATCTTCATTTTAAGACCTACAGATCTCAAAAGGCATTTAGAGTCAAATTCTAATAACTATAAGAAATAAATACCATATTTTGAAATTATCAATTATATTTTGTGATCTTTCCATTTTTAAAAACATAACCTATTAGAATTGTTATAGGTACCACCTTAAAACACTAAACAATACGAGCCACACATGTCCTTTTAGCTACAGTTATAGACCATACCTCTAAGTATCCTGAATGTAGCTCCATTAAACAATAACCCTTCTTCCCAGCTGCAAGAAAAAGCAGTCCATTTGGCTTGCTTGTTCGAAACCGTAACTGTAAGGATATCTGAGAGGATACTTCTACCATGTTCAACTCCACAAAGCTATCACCATAAAATGATACTGAAAGAAAGGAAAACAAATGGAGGACTTAGTCACACACACACAAAAGCATTTTTCTTCTCTACAGCTAAACATATGTTTAAAACCTATATTAACCCTCTATATACTTAAATATGAATGAATGAAACTAGATCTCAGATTCCAAATTTACCAGTTCAATCTACTGGATAAGAGCCCAAAGGCCAAACCAGTATGGACAAAGAATGAATATGGCCCAGTATTCTACCTCCAGCAGTGATGACAGGGAAATCATAAGAACAGTGCAATCACATTTAATACTTTTCTTCAAATACTCTTCTCATTGTTTTTTTTGTTTGTTTGTTTTGGTGTTTTCCTGAGCTTGCCATAGTCGCTCTATTTCATAACTACCAAAGGATTTCTCTCTGAAGTACTCCTGCAGATTTTCTTGGAAACATTCATCTAGAACACACTCTTACATCTCCATCAGAGATATCTTCTGTCATCTCTGATGAATGACCCACAGGTCTCCAGATATCTGCATCATTCTTTCATGTTTCCTCACCCATCTCTTTTCCAGGCTGAAGTTTCCTCTTGCTTCCTGCATGCAGCCTCCAACAACCACCCCTGCTGCCCTGTTGGCCAGTCACGCAGTTCTGTGCAGACTTCCTTCACTCTCCTCCCCTCTTTTCTGCCTTGAAAAACAGTAACAGCAGCAAACTTCCTCATTTGACTACTCACTGCCTTTACCATCCTTGTTATTACTATACTGAAAAACACAAGACCAAAGATTCTAAGACCAAATCACTAGAAACTCTCTGGTAACTTTCCTCCTATATTCATCCCTTTCTCCCATCTTTTAAACCATTATTTAATATGCATAGCCCTGCATTTCCATCCAGTGGCTCCTCAAAAGCATTTGATGTCAAACTTCACCAAAAGCCCTTTGGGAATCTAAATCTTAGCTAGCTTTCCCATGCCCATTAAGAAATCTCCTAGACGTCTGTAATGCAGAATTTACACCACAAAATCACAGAATGGTTCGGGTTGGAAGACACCTTAAAGATCATCTAGTTCCAAACCCCTGCACAGACTGGGTTGCTCAAAGCCTCATCCAGCCCAGCTTTAAGAACAATCCTACTGCCTCTTCCCAAGTTGATAGTACTTACTCCGGCATCTTTTTCCCTTTGTTACAGTATCTACAAATATGAATGACATGGACGTCACGCTTACAATCCCATGGTCATTCTTGTTTTAAACACTGGCATAAAATTTGCCACCCTCCAGGCTTCAAGTACCCAGGTATTCTGAAGTACAAGATCAGTTGCTACCCCTAGCAAGTAAGCAATTTCATCCCTGAGGTCTTTTAAGTCAGTGCCTCTTGCTTCCCCCACAAAAAAAAGGGGGGAAATTCAGCTTGGGAAGCTTCCCAGTTAGCAGTAAACACCATTTCCTTTAGCTTCTCTGCAGTAGTCATGCCCTTTTTGAGTGCTTCTTTTATATTGATAACTCAATCAACTGGCTGCACAGACCCTCTGGAGAGGTTTTGTTCTTGATATATTTAAGAAGGATTTAGTAAAAGCTTCGATTCATTCAGCTAGCTGATCTTTGACCTTTTTTTTTTCCCAGGCCTGTCTATTTTCAGATTACATCTGTCAGGGTTTATGATGCTTTCAGCTGTGTCTGAACACAACTCTTTAAGGACACCACCAGTTAAATATTTATTTTGCAGCTTTTAGCTTCATTCTGAGTCAACTTTCTTATTTTAACACAGTTCTTTTTAAAAGTAACCATAACTCCAAATACGTTTTGAGGTTTAATTGTTCCTGTCCCTACATTAGCTGTCCCTTTGCTGAATATCACATGCTCTGGTGACACTTACAAAGTGCGGCTTTAACTCAGACCCTGACTGGATTTTGCACAGTACAAAGTACCAAATCAAAGCTCTCATTAAACAGCTGTTTCATGACACAATCATTAACAGTATCTAAAAATTCTCCGCAGCATACATTCGAGGTGGCTCTCTGAAGAATCAGATTTCAGCCAACCCCATGGCCAACAGCTATGTAACAGTGTGTTAAATACCCAGAGAAACACAGGAAACATTTTTAGATTACTGAAATACACTATTTCTTGCAAAGAAAGAGTCACCACTGTGCATGGAAAAATTGGCTCCAAGTTGAACAAAAAGTAATTCTTCCCCATCAGTTTACTTCTAGTAAAAGTTTTCATCAAATAGCCAGCTCTAATATAACTCACAGGCCTTCCATTAAATCTATACAGTAGGAGAACCAATGCTGTTTGTTGGTAATAAATGTTTATACTATGGGGTTATTAAAGACCTCCCTTTTAAAGTATGTATTCAGGTAACAGAACTAGAGAAAAACCACACACACACGCAAACGAGGACTAACTTTTACTAATAGGATAGGAAACAGGTTAAATGCTTGTAATTTTTATATTGTTGTAAATTCATACTACAGCAGTGACGAGGACTGCCACTATTCTACCTACGAAACAGATGACTATAGGTGATTGTCTCTATCCTATAAAGCTTTGCACCCAGTAATACAGGTAAGGGAAAGGAGTCCCCTGACCTCCAGAGATACCTTCTGAAGATCAAAGGAAGCATAACCTAGCTACCTGAAATAACATGTCTTAATCAAAAGATTACTCCATTTCCTTCAGCCAATATAGTAGCATCAATATAACGTTATGGGTACAAGAAGGTTTTACCTTGAGAAACCATTCTAACCCTACTGAAACTGAGAAGCAGTTACATTTGCTTTGCTACATTACATCCTAGCACCAATACAGAACCAGCAAGTAAGAGACTTCATTATAATTTTCTCAGTGAAGTTCCTCAGAAATTAACAAATGAAATCCAAAGCATTCACAGATGTTGATGTCCTTAAAGTTTCATTACAATCATTGTAACACAGCCCAGAATTTCTGAATTGAAACTAAAGGCTGCTTTAGTTTTAGAACAGTAACTTTTTAAAGACATCATAATCTCATTAGTATGTAGAGGAAAAAAAGGATTTTGAGGGAAGCAATTAAGCAGAAAGATAAACTTATTCATGGATTATTCAGTATAATTTAGAATAACTAGAAATGAAGTTACAGAGTCAGTATTTTGCAGTGTGCCACTGGGAAGCAGTTCAGTGTTTACACTATATATGAATTTCCTGGAAAAGAAAAATCAAACATAAGCTAAAGTTTCTGCCTTCCATAAAACACTTCAGAGTCAGAATCCACCACTGAATGCGAAGCAGGAAACTCAACATCAGCCTATGCACTGATCCAGTACCAAATGAGATCCTGGGCCAAGACCACCTACGGTGCCTTGGTGTGATTTCTGCTTCACTACCCACCAAACTAAGAAGCATGTTATTGTAGTATAGGAATCAAGTTTCTCTGGAGCAGAAACTTCTAGACTGATTTCTGGCTGAAACCATGTTATGAATTATCTCAAAATGAATGCGGTGCCACAGCTTACTAAAAGAGGGCATTTTATTGTCGACCATTACAGAAAGTAAGAGGAATTCAATCAACACCACCAGCCTTGCATCTCTCTTACTACTGGACAGGTGAATTCAGCAGATCATATAGGGAATGATTCCTCTGGAATGCCTGGGCAGACAATCTACTCTCTTAACAGCTTTATGCCCTAAAGAGGAAAGATGAGTGGAAGCAACTGAGTCAGATCTATGGCCACTTCATGGACATGGACACAGCCACATGAAGGCTTAAAAAAAACAAGGAATAATCACTTAGGATGTCAATTTAAGGATCTGTTCAACCTGAGTTAATGGCTAATATGGTTCCCATCCCTCTTCCTTCTCCCTTAGAGCCAGCCCTCAACTCTGACTACAAACATATTAGGGCTACAAATCCATCCTAATATTTCCATCATAACAGACAACATTTATATGGGAAGTGTGAATTTTGGTTCAAGTAATTTTACTAAAGACTTCTGACCAGCTCCGTCCACATCTTTCTTAGAATTAAGCGCAAGAAACCAGGTCAGGCACAGCAACAGCCTTCATAATCACAGACCAGAAAGTTCTTCATTCACTCAGCATCTAGTGATGGCATTGGACTGTCATTTTACCCTTTTGTTCAGCTCTCATTCTCTAGTGTTAAAAACTTCAACAAATTCAACAAACAGCTACACCTTGAATAATTTTCCTCTTGGCTTCTGTACTCAAAGTGCAAAGCAATAAAAGCTCTTTTCTCCATTGCCAAAACTAACAACCCCAGAAATGCAGCCACAAGAAGCCAAACCTGGACTCAAACAGCTATCACAAGCTATGGACATCCATCCAACAACAAAATCAAGACTAGAGAGCTAACTGAAAGAGCAAACTTTTTTTTTCCCCATTTTTTTTCTGTATTTCTCATTTCAGAGTAGATTACATATCTTCTCAACAATGCATAAGGATGAACAGTGATCTTAAAATCACAATTCCATATTCACATATTAATTGGAAATAATTTAATGCAGCTTCAAGTCTGCTCAGCATCTTTTCACCTTTACTATGGACAGGAAGCAGTAACCCAGAAAGACTTTTATATTCATAAAGCTTTTTATATTCATACCAGACGAAAAAGAGGGGCATTTTACCAGATCCCTTCCCTGCCCTTAATAGCCATCCTTTTATGAAAAAAATTAAATAATCTGATCTTCAAACAGAAAAATGACGTAGTTCCCATATAAGAGAATATTTGGACAAAGTTCTTGTCTTCAGAATGCTCAGGAGATAACAGTGCCAGGCCCCTTTAAAGCTAATGCTTTAGCCAGAAGCCTACAGAGTTAGGAAAAATAATGTAGGTAACAGTTTAAAGTATTTTCAGATATCCTAAATCCTTCTGATGTAGACAAAAACATTTGTTTACTTTTAATACCTAGCATATTGATCTTCTATTTTCAACTCTACAATAAATGCCGTAATTATACTACAGAACTACTGTGCTCATACAAACTGCTCCCGTGTAGCCTGCTAATCTGCTGTGAAAACAACTATGTATAACTCGATTTACGGGAAGGCGACATGTAGTCATGCAATCTATTACACCGCTCAGTCATTAAAGATAAAATTATAAAAGTAAAGGATTAAGTCTAACATAGCCCATGTATTTTCAGTAAGGATCCTCTCCAAATTCTGGAACTGCCGCATCAGCAGTTTTTGTTGCAGCAGACAGCAAAAAAGCCGAAGACAATCACCACTTCTGAGCCACAGTAACACCTCAGTAGAGAACACGGTTCAGACAGTGGCCTCACTAACAATCTGTATCAGTGTGCTCTACAGGCTCGCTGTGTAAGAAGGAATTAAAAAGAAGAAAGCAGGAGGGGGAAGGTCACTTTAGAAATTGCTGTCTTGCCATCTCTGTTAGCCTGTGGTGCCCTGGTATCTAGGAGCCCCAGTCAGAGGGTCCTTACCTGCTAGATCATAGAATCACAGAATGGTTTGTGTTGGAAGGGACTTGAAGATCATACAGTTCCAACCTCCCTGCCATGTGGGTTGCAACTAGACCAGCTGCTCCAAGCCCCGTCCAACCTGGCCTTGAACACTGCCAGGGATGGGGAAGCCACAGCTTCTCTGGGCAACCTGCTCCAGTGCCTTACCACCCTCACAGGAAATCATTTCTTCCTAATACCTAATCTCAATCTAACATCTTTCATCTTAAATCCACTACCATTTGTCTGTGCCTTCATGTCTTTGTAAAAAGTCCCTCTCCCAATTTCTTGTAGGCCCCTTTAGGTACTGGCAGCTGCTCGAAGGCCTCCCCTGAGCCTTCTCTTTTCTATGGTGAACAACCACTGCTCTCTCTGCCTGTCTCCATAGCAGAGGTACTACAGCCCTTTGAGCATTATCGTGGCCCTCCTCTGGACTCACTCCAAAAGGTCCACATCCCTCTTGTGCTGGGGACCCCAGAGCTGGACACAGCAGACTCCAGGTGCAATCTCCCTTGACCTGCTGGTCACAATTCTTTTGACGCAGCTCAGGACAAGGTTGGAATACTTGATACACATTTCTCCCAAGACACTCCAACTGTACAATGTACCTTTAAGAAAATAAAAGTACTTTATCTTTTTATGTGAAAAATATGAAGTCAAAATAAAGGTTAATGCATCCATCCTACCAGCACACTCATAAAGTGCAAGAAGCACATACAACATAAGCTGAAAGTGATGAGGTCCTGGCTTTATCACCTTTAGCATATCTAGAAGCAACACATGTTTTAGGCATTTGAATGAATAAGCCTCCCACTGTCCTGCTAAGATTTGCACCTTGAAGATTTGTACCCTGCAGCTCACTCATGAAGGTGTAACAGGAAACTGAGTGGCACAGGTAGCTCAAGTATTCATCTTCCAGACGACTGTGGGTTTCCCTGTGTTGACAAATTCAGGTATGTTTCTGACTCTATTTTGGATGTTCAAGTAGAACCTCTTGCTAAGAGTGAGACCTGGCTCTCCCTGTGGTTCGTAAAACAGGTGCAACCTTTTGAGAAGCAGACCTTTTCACACTAATATTAAACAACTAGGCACGTTCTGAAGGAGCTCAATTCACAGCTGTAGAGAAACCAAAGTGGTATAACTTGGTCCCCCTGCTCTGCCTTTGTCCCTCCATCTTCAAAACAGAGCAGCTGATTTTCTGTACTGGTACATTTATTTTGTTCCATGAAGTCTTTTACGGTGATCCAGTGAGAGTTGGAGGGGTTGTGCAACCTGGGGAAGAAATAAGGTTTCCACATAGTAAAAATACTTTCAAGCTATACAGAAGTACAGCTTGAAGACTCATTAAGGGTCCTTATGCACTAAATGCTAGGCAAAACAATGAGAGACACCTTGAGTTCCAAATAGCTTCTGCTGTAACCAAGAGGAAATATGCAGGTCTGAACTTTGCTGTCCTAAACCACAGGAAAAACAGCACACAACCTCCAAAATAAATATAACAGGAAGACTCTCCCTTGCGATAGGATTTGAGTGATGGAAATAAGTGTTCACAGCCTATAAATACCAAATATAAATAAGACGTTGTGATATTAATAACTTTTAAAGGCCTTGTTTACTGTCATTGCACAGGACAAGTGTAGACATGTTAAAAAGGGAGAGAACATTAGCGAAAGAGTACCAAATTCCACTTACCCAATGTAACAAGCTTTTAACAGCCTTTTGCTAGAAAAAAAAAGGCAGAATGAGAGATTAAAGAACTCGCAGTTATTGCACGGACACACATTCTGCAGTATAAACATGCCTAGAGGTGTCCTACAGAACCAAAACATTTCTCTGTCTCTTTCCAGCTAACAAAGCTTTGCACCCAGGTCCAGGACTTCTATCACTGCTTCACTAGAAGAGCTGTCAGTCCTCTCCAAAGCGAATTCCCTAGTGTACAAATACTGACTCTACTCCTACAAAAGTCTGCTACTTTAGAGTTTTAGTTTTGTACTGTGTAACTTAGCTGGAACCATTTATCAGCACAAATGAGCCAAAGTGGTTTTTTTACCATACTGTATCTGTTCTGAATTTTGTGATTTCTACATTTATTTCCCCATCTAGTTGTATTTCTTTCACCTTGAATATGCCAATTATATGTTTGAAACCATTATGACTATAGCAAATCCTAACTTCAGACTATATAAAAATATCTTGGAGGAACAGATATCGTGTTCTAGCATTCACGTACAACTACTTTAAAAGTGGTTAATACGAAAAAGATGCTGTGAAGATAGGATAAAAAGAATTCATTATATTAAACTGTCCTAACTGAAAAGTAATTCTTTCAGGCAAACTACCTTGTATGGCTAACATTTTGCTGGAACTTTGGAAAAGGTTTGCATGTACTTTACTACACATCAGTAATAAAAATCACTATTTTTTAAAAATGCACTGCAAATAGTGAAAGAAATTGCCATATGTTTCATGTGGTTGTCAGGAGCTGCATATTCTAGAAATAAAGATGACCAGTTCTGATGATTCAAAGCTCCAGGAAACTAGCAGTGAGAAAAACGGAATTTAACAGCAATTACTTTCTTTAAGTACTTTCACATCTGGCTTTTTGCTTCTGAACAGCAGTGAAGAATCAGACTGGTAGCTGATTTTTGGAAGTTTCTCATTGAAACCTGTCCTTATGTTAGAAAATCCTACAGTTTGTGTGACTGTCCATTAAAAGTAGACTGAATGGGCTTTAAAGTCCTGACTAGAACTTCATAAGCATGACTACCCTTACACAGTTGTAATCTGATGCTGATGACAGCCCTGTCTTTTACAATGAATCTCAATGACTCTCACTTTTGCAGGGGCAGAAAAATGCGAACCTCCTTTGCCTGATCCAGCAGCAATTACTAATAATCACCTGGTGAAAGACAACCAAACAAAAACAAACTTAAAAAAATACATCCTCAAATAAACTCATGGCTTCTTCCTTTTCTCTTACAGCTAGATGGAACTGTATTTTGAATGTTCCTTTCTTTAACTCAGTACTTGCTACATCACAGATATAACCCACTTTAACTGGTGAGATTGAAAAGCACTCCAGTACCACAGAATATCTTAGGTAATATGGTTTGCTTACAAATCTTACACTCTCTAAAACAGTTCTGCTGATACTCCCCAAAACAGGTGTTTGGTAATGAAGCTTTGCTGTGACGACAAAAGGCAGAAACAATGCAGCAGAATGAGAGAAAGAAATCAAAGAACCAAAATAGTACACTTCATCATGGAAAAATACTAATTCCATCTATGTCCTTTTATCTAAGCACAGAAGGGCCACAGGGAAAATGGAAATGGAAAAGGGAGCTGTCAGATTCACTAGGAATGCCCTTTAAGGCTGATATAACCATTATTCAAAAGTGGATTCTCAGGGCTGATTCACAGTTTCTCAGTGTATCATTACAGTGAGATTTAGTGGGTAAATCAAACACTGCAAGTCTGTAAGCTTCTTACACTCACTTAAAATGTACACAGTAAAGAACATTCTTGTGTTGCATCTACAAATGCTTTAAAAACCATCAAAAAAAAATGAGATGATGTGTAAAAGTGCCTTCTGACCCAAAACTTTCTATGATTCTGTTTTCCAGATAAAATATAGTCCTGCAGTTAAAGCACTGAACATCTAATGAAGAGCTAACATTATCTTCTGGTTCTCACAGAAACACACTGAAGAGTTGGGAAAAACACTAATGCCTCATTTCAGTTCACTGCCTATAAGAAGCTGTTGGTGCTTTTTTTCCTTCCAGCCTTCAACTGATTTTCCATTTCACTCTCAGACTTTAGGAGCCAGAACTTTTAATCTCTGGGTACTGCTACAGCTATAGCAGCCGCTGGAGTAAGAGAGGTGGAGCTTAAGCTGACCTGATAGCGATGCCAGTACACATGGGCTGGCACAGCTCATCTTGAAGACAGCTCAGCCGCAGCATCCTGCACTGCTGCACCTAGGTTAGCACAAGCATCAGCAGCCTGCATTGCTGAAGTCCCTACCTTGCAGTTTGGAAACATACCCCCTGTCTCTGGCTTTATCTTGCACTGCCTGTAACGCCAAGGAAGGAGACACTACTGCAACAATGAGGCATAAAGTGACAGCTTCATATTTTCAAAGCAGTACTGGTTGGCTGCATGTTACTGCCAGTAAAATTAGTGACAATGCCCTCTATAATACCACTTAAGACAACACTACTATTAATAGAGCAATTTCAGTGGCAATCAAATCTCCCTAACATAGAATCATAAAATCATAGAATAGCTAGGGTTGGAAAGGACCTTAAGATCATCTAGTTCCAAACCCCCTGCCATGGGCAGGGACACCTCACACTGAACCATGTCACCCAAGGCTCTGTCCAACCTGGCCTTGAACACCGCCAGGGACGGAGCATTCAAAACTTCCCTGGGTGACCCATTCCAGTGCCTCACCACCCTCACAGTAAAGAACTTCTTCCTTATATCCAATCTAAACTTCCCCTGTTTAAGTTTTAACCCCCCGTTACCCCTTGTCTTGTCACTACAGTCCCTAATGAACAGTCCCTCCCCAGCATCCCTGTAGGTCCCCTTCAGATACTGGAAGGCTGCTATGGGGTCTCCACACAGCCTTCTCTTCTCCAGGCTGAACAACCCCGACTTTCTCAGCCTGTCTTCATAAGGGAGGTGCTCCAGCCCCTGATCATCCTCGTGGCCCTCCTCTGAACTTGTTCCAACAGTTCCATGTCCTTTTTATGTTGAGGACACCAGAACTGCACACAATACTCCAAGTAAGGTCTCACAAGAGCAGAGCAGAGGGGCAGGATCACCTCCTTCGACTTGCTGGTCACGCTCCTTTTGATACAGCCCATAATACAGTTGGCTTTCTGGGCTGTGAGCACACACTGAAGCCGGCTCATGTTCATTTTCTCATCAACCAACACTCCCAAGTCCTTCTCCGCAGGGCTGCTCTGAATCTCTTCTCTGCCCAACCTGTAGCTGTGCCTGGCATTGCTCCGACCCAGGTGTAGGACCTTGCACTTGGCATGGTTAAACTTCATGAGGTTGGCATCAGCCCACCTCACAAGCGTGTCAAGGTCCCTCTGGATGGCATTCCTTCCCTCCAGGGTATCAACCGAACCACACAGCTTGGTGTCATCGGCAAACTTGCTGAGGGCGCACTCAATCCCACTGTCCATGTCAGCGACAAAGATGTTGAACAAGACCGGTCCCAACACTGATCCCTGAGGGACGCCACTCATTACCGGTCTCCAGCTGGACATTGAGCCATTGACCACAACTCTTTGTGTGCGGCCATCCAGCCAGTTCTTTACCCACCGAGTGGTCCATCCATCAAATTGATGTCTCTCCAATTTAGAGACAAGGATGTCGTGTGGGACAGTGTCGAATGCTTCACACAAGTCCAGGTAGATGACATCAACTGCTCTACCCCTGTCCATCAGTTCTGTAGCCCCATCACAGAAGGCCACCAAACTGGTCAGGCAGGATTTCCCCTTAGTGAAGACACGCTGGCTGTCACCAAGCACCTTGCTGTTTTTCAGCATGCCTTCCAGGAGAATCTGCTCCAAGATTTTGACAGGCACAGAGGTGAGATTGACTGGTTTGTAACATCCTTGACAGCTCTAAGACACCTCTACAAGTAATAAACCCACAACTACCACAACCTTACATGGAGGCTTTTTGTTCACAAAACTAGTGAGAACATCACTTGGAGCTCTGAACTTCTCTTGTGGAAAGACAAGAGAGGCATATTTCATTTTAGTATCTGAAATTACTCCTATAAGAAAAACTACCAATGCAGCCATCACTAACCTGTGAAAAACCAAAAACTGTCTTTTTAAGTTAGAATTAAGTACCGGAAGTTTCTTTCTAACTATTCTTCTCCAGTGAAAACAGCCACCATACAGTCACAGGAACTGGCAAGACATTTGACAGTTTCTAAGAAAGGGAGTTATGGCAACCGATTTGTGTCACATGGGAATGTAAAGAGTACGAAAAACCACCCTTCTGCGACTGTCTGAGGGTCCATTACTTTAAAAAGGTATTTAAATAAGAAATTTGATTACCAAACTTTGATGCTCTAATGTACTTGAAGATATACAAGAAGAAATCCAATGGTTTGTGTCACTGCCCAAGACCCGCGCCTCAACACTCACCACCACCAGCGGGAGCCTCAGGCCCAAGGCACGTCTGAAGTCACACCTAAGACAGCGGAATTTGGGTGCCAAAAACCAGCTCCCCGCAGTGGCTGTGCTGTCCAGCCTCCCGGGAAGCCGCTCCCTGCAGAGACAGCCGACAGCAGCAGGACACCGCCTCCCAACCACCCGAGGGACACCCAGCCCCGCGCACACTTCCAGCGGCTGTAGCTGGGCCTCTTCCGCGACCGGTGCCAGCGCGGACACTGGGCCCACGGCCGGCTGCGCCTGGCAGGCAGGGGCATCTTGCTGTCGGGCTGCTGCCTTTCGCGGGGCCATGGCGAAAAGTCCGCTTCAGCGGTCAGGCGACTTCCAGCGTGGTCCCTGCCCGGCCCGGCCGCCTGTCCCCACCGCACCAGGGGCTGCCGATCATTGGCGTGCGAGCCGCCCCTTTCCCCCGCCCGGCGCAGGTGCCTTCCGGCCGGCGGGGCCACTGGCCAGCGCTTACCCCGCCATGGCGGCGCCCCGCGGGCAGCCCTACCTGCGAGAGCCGTCCGGCTGCCGGCCATCAGCAGCGCCAGCAGCAGGGCGCCGGGCACGCTGGACCCCTGCCTGCCTGCCATCCCGCTGGCACGGCAAGGCCGGAGCCGCTGACCGACCGGGCACCTCCACGGCCGGCGGCGGGGCTGGGCCCGGCTCGGACCCTGGGGAGCGGCGAGAGGGTGTCACCACCCCAATCCCGCTGCCGGCTCCAGCGGGGCCCGCGGCCCGGCGCTCCCCGCCCGCTGCCCGGGACAGCCTCCTCTTTCCCTTCCTCCTTCCTTCCCTCTCTCCGCACGGCGCAGCTGTTATCGCGGCCCGCCCCCCGCTCCATAAACACCGGCCTGGGACTGGAGAGGGGGCCGTTCCATCGTGGGGGATCGGGGGGACTGCGGGGCGCCATGCCTCGCACGCGGCAATCATGGTGGCCTTGAGTTGTGCTATGGGGCCAAGTTAGGCCAGGCTGTTCAGGTTTTTGTTGCTCACGTCTTAGAATCCTCCGAGGACGGAGGCTCCGGAGCATGCCTGGGCCACCTGCCACGAGTGGCTTGACTCTCGTCACGGATGTAGTTTTGTCTTTGTGTGGGGTGGGAACTGACCAGGGGTCGTTTGCAGCCGTGTCAGTCCTTCAGCCATTGTACACCGCTCGGTGGCCTGTGACGGCTGGAGGCTGCCCTGGGGTGTTCCAAAGCCTTCCGTTCTGCTGCGTGGGGCAGCCTTGTCCCTCACAGTATTTGCATGCTGTGCATAAAGGGATGCATCATAGTTCTTTCTGGAGGAAACGTGTAACAGGTGGAAGAAGCATTAGGAACAGAAACTGAGATTATTATAACCAGTACAGGACCTAAAGTAGACAAAATTCTGCATTCCCCCATTTTGGATGGGGCTTTTGAGTAACCTGGTCTAGTGGAAGAGGTCCCTGGTGGCAGGGGCCTTGGAACTGGAGGAGCCTTTAAGGCCATAGACATTCTATAAGATGTGTTTTCACACCTCCTCCTTGTTGTCCTGTGCTTGAAAGCACAAAGTGTTGTTCAGAAACAGTTTCAAAGAGGACACTGGTGTGTAAGCCACTTACTGAACTAATCAAATATGCAGACATTCTTTCAGTTACATATCTCATCTGTGCCAGGAATGGCCTTGCAGGCATGAAATTTTCTCTGATGTTATCAGCTGGCAGGGTGCATTGCAATGTGTCTCAACAGGTCGGTTGTTTTTTTAACTTGTTGCTTGCTTACACATAGGACTGGAATTTGTGCCCTGAAATCTGACACTAAGCAAGCAGAGTAAGTAACCGAGATAATATTCCAAAACGACAGAAAGAAGAAAAAGTGGTGATGGCAAGAATTTCTTTTCTGGGTCAGCTGTCTGGTTCCTTCTCTTCCGTTGAGGTTTGCAGTCATCATTTAGTCTAGATTTCCCTTAGGAATTTTTGGCAGGCTGTACTATCTTTACGTTTTTAGAACAATATGCATGGCGGGAGGAGTGATCCATCCCCAGAGGGAAATCACAGGGAGTGGTCTTCATCTAGATAGCACTTAACAGCTTTGTTAAAGATCTCAAAGGCAAAGGCCTAATAAATTTCATGCTCTTCAAACTGGCACTGGAAGATTTGTGAAAACCTGGAGAAAGAATTGTAAAAAAGCATCAGTCTGAGATGTAAAGAGAAAGGCAAAAAAAAGGATTTAATGTGGAGTAAAATGGAATAACAAGGCTGAGGCTGTAAAAGCAGACCTCCAGATCTGCTGCAACAAAACTCTACTGCAGTGGGGAAGCCTGGGGGAAAAATGTGCCTTTGCAACATTCATGTGTTGCACAGGTCTGACTTAACAGTTTCACATCCCTAATCCTCTGCAGGGAAGTTTGCCATGACTGTTCTTGGATATACCTCAGAAGGGTCAGCATTGCTGGCACTGTAGGCTTTGGGAAGTAATATTCAAAACCACCTTAGGAAATAAATACTGTAACAACATGGTTAGATGAGAGGCCAGGGAAGGCAAATGGAAGTATCCTGTACATACTGTTTTGGGGCTACCTGCAGAGACAGTGGGGCAGGAGTGTAAGAGCCCTGGTATCACATGCAGGTGAAAACTCATGCAATATGCCATTCAAGCAGTGCATCTGTCTGTGCTGGACTAGGTCACCAGATAGAAGCCTGAGGTCAGAGAAGGGGAAACCATTTGTGTAATGTGGTTTGAGGTGTCACACTGGATACTGAGCTACCAAACTTGTGAAAAAGAATGAGACTTTTTTTTTTTTAAATACCTTGTGATTCATGATGCAGGGTGAAATTTGGGAATACGATGCTTTATTTTGGAGTACATGAAACTTAAAATCTATTCCACATAGCTACACCAATACCATCACAAAAATGTAATCAGTCAATTAATATGTTATTAATATGTAACTTTAGTAACTCAGCCATCATTGAACTAACATTGTCCTTAAAAAGTAATCCTTTTTTTTTTTTTGTATGCTCATTTCAGAGTTACCTCTCATCCAGCGAAAGGCAATCCACTGACACAGAAGGGGAACAGAGCTGAGATCTGGGATTCAGCTTGGAGAAGGGAAGGTTCAGAAGGTCTCGCAACTGTCTATGAACAGCTGGTGGCAGCATGTGAAGAAGAGGAAGCAGAACTCCTTTGATGTATCCAGTGAAATGACAAGAGCTAATTGGCACAAACTGAAATAAACAAAATTTCATTTAAACACAAAAGATCTTCCTCACATTGGGACTGATCAGGTACCCAAACAGGTTGCCCAGACAGGCTGTGGGGTTTCCATCCTTACTGATATTCAGAACTTGATAGGACACAGCCCTGAGTAAGCTTCTGTAGGTGACCCTACTTCCAGCAGAGGGGTTGGACTGGGTAATCTTCAGAAGTGCCTTCCCACCTCAACTGTTCTGTGATGCTGTGACTCCAACAGAAGTCCCCATGGTCACTTAAACTTTAAGAGACTTCTGAAAAGAGAAAGGCCCCATCTTGAGAAAGGCGTAAATGGCCTATGGCTTTAAACCGCATGTCCCTAAAGTCACTCAGGGGTTTCAAACCCTGTGTCCTACTTGCTTTCAGCAGGATTTAGCTTTCTTAAGAAATGTAAATCTAAATTTTCCTTTGTCTCTGGGGTTCTGGTGGGAGAAGGTTGTAGGGTTTTTATCATCTTTGGCTTTTATTACTCAAGGATTTTCTTTTTTTATGTTTTGAAAGCTAAACAGGACTTGCTTCCTAAACAAAAAACCCTGGTCATGCAGTCAGACAGGCAGAAATCCAGTATGTAGAATGTGCTGGTTTGCGTCCTTTCTTCCTCCTACATAGGGTGGTTCCTTACGCCAGCTGCATATCCACTAGTTGAGCTCAGTGCTGAGTACTTCAATGTGAATGTGAAAAATCATTCAACCACTTGCCAGATTTTTTCTATTAATGACGGAAATCTGCTTGTTTGCATCTGACAGCCTGTCAGTCTATTTGATAAAGCAGAACATGTGACATTACTGACCACTGTAATATACTACACATCAGTTTCTTTTTATTAGATTTGGTTGGAGAAGAACGGAGTTTTGTGTGGTACTAAAAGATGAGTTTCTATTCAATTTTCAACCAGCAGTGCCCACTGCAAATTGCTCTTGCAGCCAAGACTTCCTTAGGTTCCCATAGGCTTTCAAGCAATTTAAAACAAAACAGAAAAACCACACACACATGGGGGGGGGGGGGAACAAAAAAACCCTCTACATGTTTGGAAAAAAAAACCTATCAGGTTTGCATGTGTTTTTTTTTTATTTTGTTATGCTGAAATTACTGCTATGGATACGTAACAAGCACTCAGAAGACATGCCTAGGTAATTCTGATGGGAAAGATTGAGCACTGGCTGCAAGCAGTCAGGCAAGGTCCTATGTTAATAATGTAAAGATCTCCAACTAAATAGAAGAAATAGGTAGAAGAGTAGTAACCTAACATTTATTTCATTAAAATGTCTTTTTGACTTCTTAATTTTATTTAGCACTGTATTAGATGGCAAATACTCAATTTGGATTTCCTGAGTGGAAGAGCAGTGTAGTGGACCAGATCTTCTTAACATCTTGGATATCTTGGATATAAATAAGAAGTTGTGCTTTGTAGTCTTCGAAGAAAATACAAACCTGCAGTGGTCCATACAGTTCGCCGAAGGGCCTGGCTGTAATGACACTAGAGGGAGTCCTGATGCTGCAAGAAAATCTTTTTCCTGTAACAATTTCTTAAGTAAACAATGCCTTATAAATGAAAATGTTGTTGAAATAGAGCTTCTGGGGAAGATGAAGAAGCCATTACATTCAGATGGGATCAGACTGTATCCAAGTTCTAAATTCCAAGTTTTCCAGTGATTCATTAAGACAAATGGCTTTTAAAAAGGGCATTGTTAATAAGGACTTTTTTTTTCTCAGTAAAGAGAATATTTAAAGTCAGAATTCAAAATGGAGTAAAAGAATTTCTTACATTATTGTTCTTGTAATTTAAATTACAAGGGCCCTGCTCTGCAAAATCTTGCTCTTCTTGTTATCTCTTATTGAACACTTAAAAGGTGGACCATGTAGTCCTGAGTTTCCGAGTTAGACAACTGAATTTTTACTGAAGCCAATGGCTGCTGTCAGGACTCAGCGCTTTGAAGTTCAGGCTACACATCTGCAATAAAATTGGGTTTCCCAAAAGTGCGTAAGTGCATTCCACAAGTTACTGTGCGATGCTGGTCCATGCATGTTCCTAAACCACTTTAAAAATTTTGCAAACTGTAGGTATCTGAAAGAGAATTTTGCATGCACCCAGGATTGGCAGTCCTCAGTAGCTCAGAATGATAGTTTGGCCTGTGCCACTGGGATTGAGAATATGCATTGTGCTCTGGGAGATCATAATATGCAAGCCTAAAGCAAGGCAAGGCTTTGTGCTCTAAATGGAGAAGGATGGCACTGGCATTCACCAGGTCCCAGATACTTCCTTTCTTCCCCTTGGTGGCCCATGCCTCAAATCAAGACCTCTTGGCATGCTTCAGGTATTAACCATACAAACTGTGTCCCTTCCAAGATACTACAAAATGAGTGCTCCACTCCTGCTCCTCTCCTGATGTTGGGTGAGGAATACTGGAGAGCTCATCATTGCATTCAGGAACAGGTCATTCAGGAAACTGAAATCTTCCTGTTTTTGAGCCAGAGTGGCATAGCCTAAGAAGCTTGGCAGAGGAGGCTGCAGCTACAAGAAGGAAGAGGCTTAACTAACTGGTGGAGGGCCCAGAGCAGAAATTGTTGTAGTAATGTTACCAGAGCAAGAGGAAATCCACAGCCATATAGGCAAGCCAGATACTGCATTTTCTCTCTGGGGCTGTCTATGGGGTGAAAACTTAGGCATGCTGCTTCTTATGTTTTTTTAACCTGTGGGTGGTAAGGCCATTACATCACTTTGCAGCTGTGCACATCTGCAGGCTGTGCAGGACCTGCTGTCTTCATGTTCATGCCTGAATTGTTGTTACTGCTCAATTACACTAATAAAAGCTGCTCCTTCTGCTAAAACAATAGAGCTTTAAAAAAGACATGCCATGGAGAAGCATGAGTATGTATTATGATGCTTCCATGGTGTAGACCGCCTTGTTCCTTATAGGATACATGCTAGCAAACACAGGATGCGCTCCATGTGTTCTCTTCTAGTCACAAATCAGCCTTTCATCATTTCTTAGCAACACAATTCCCTGATTTACAGAGTATAATAGAGTATATTAACTTGCATGTTAAGTGTTATTGAAACCAAACTATGATTATTAAAACAAACGTGAAAAATTGACCTAACAGTGCATTAGCCTTAGCTTATATTATTTTGTCTTGTTTGTTCAGTTTCATTATGGGGAGATGTGTTTCTTTATCACAGGTATTTATTAATATACATATGTGCAAGAGTCTGAAATGTAACACCACCCTTAAAAGAAATATTCATTTGCCTCAAGTCCAGTGTTAAGGGTTGCAGTTCAGTGTTCTGTCTTCTGCAAATCCGTGTGCCAGTATCAGGTCATTTCTTTCAAGGAAAGCCATTTAAAACTTCTAACTCCAGAAGCTTCTTCAGAGGAAATCTGAGTGAACTGGGAGTCTTGAACCAGATCTTCACCCCTATCTGTCAAAGCAAAACAACTGTCAGTCAGCCAAAAAAGTCCAGCAAAGGAAAAACAGAAAACACAGCTACAGCAAAACTCTGCAAGTTATCTGAGCGCAGGGAGAAGTCTAGAAATGCAGCTTTTATACAGGTCAAAGAAGGCAGAGGAGCTCAAAGGGATGCTAAAGAAAATGCTTTCATGTCTGTGGCTTCAGCACACTGAAAGAGAAGAGCAGCTCCCCAGAGAGGGCTTCACTTCCAGGGCAGTGGCAGGTGGTCTGCCTCAAGATATTTGCAGCATTTAAGTTCTTATTTTTTAATGAAAATAGCCATCTTATTCCATGACATGGCTGATTTAGGGACTGTATAGGGATGAGACACTGCTGACGCACATTTACAAGCAATTTATGTCAGAATGCTGAATAAATGTAGTGAAATGGGGAAAAAAACCCCAAACTTTCATACAGTTTTGATCTCGGTTTTGGTTTTGTTTTTTTTTCCAATGTACTTTCCTTCACTGATTTATGCAGTTTTACTAAACCTTTTTGGCTTCAGCAGGTTTTTTATGCCACTCCTGCTGATCAGTAACTTCACAGTTGTTTGTAACTCAGTCCCCTTGGTTAGACCATTATTCTTCAGGAAAATAATTTATATCCATCCAAACTGATGTGATGTTCTCATTTACTTGTGCAAATGGTTCAGATTCTTCCAATAATGTTAATAGATCTTTCTTCCACCAAGTGAATCCTGTGTTAGTGAGAATGTCCTCAACATCATTGTTATTTGCTTGAGCATCTGGTGCTTTTTCATGAGCTGCCTTTAACATCACTAGAAATAACTGACATCTTTACAACTGTCCTGCTCTGATACTCACATGGCTCCCATGCCTGTTGCTTATATTAAAAGCATTTTTATTTGCAAAAGCATTTTGTAAGGCTTTGCCTTTGAGATACTTATAAAATTGCAGCTTTAGTAGATTTGAACCATTGCTTTGAACAAAGCTGCCACTTCCTATAAATCGGTACCCTCTGTTGATAGTTGCTTTTGCGTCAGGGTTGGATTCCTGTCCTGCATCAATCTTACACAGGTGCTGTTGTGCTTGCTCAATTGTCTCTTGCTCATGCTAGCTATTTTAACAGCCTTCACAATTTTGGCTTGTTTGCTCTTACTAAAGCACTTGCATTAGAAGTAATGGGAGCTTCTCTTTTTCCTGTTGGCCATGGGTACAGAATAATGTTGGCTAAGGATACATAATAATGTAGGATGGAAGGGACCACCTAAATCACTGAATTCCCCCTCATAGCTACTGCAGACATTACCTGGTATAATAAGTATTGTTTCCATTTACTAAACTATGTTAAAAACACTAGATGCCTTGGTCTCATCCTTGTCCTGTACCTGATTGCCCCTTTGCAAAATTGCCCCGGAATGGGGTCATTCTAATGATTTGTAGACTTCTGATTTTCAGCTGAAGTTCTTTATGGGCAGCTGATACCTTATTTGTGCCAACATTGCTTTTTAATCTAAACAATTACTAAACCCTTTGTGCTGAGTTTTTTCCTCAATGTGCTGTAAATGGCACTCCTTTTCCCTTCAGCCCTGAACAAGCCTAGCCCATCTGTATAGCCACCTCTCACAAATTTGGTTCTCAGTACCCTCACTGTTCTTTTCAGCCTTCTCTTCCTTCCTTTCTGGCTTGAAAACACCTTTCAGAAACATATGTGACCAAAGTAATATAGATCCATCCAGACATGGTCACAGGAAGGCCTTTTCTCATGCCTTTCCCTTTTTCCTTGAGAAAGTCTATCTCTGCCCTAGTCCATGGACAGGATTGTCAGATCCAGGGGATACCCATTTTACCTCAAACCTGGCAAAGAAGGGGACTGCAAGAGCTAGCACACAAGCTGGCTTCAGTTGTGCAGTCATGGGCTTCAGAGGCCCCAGCTTTCTCTCTTTGTGCTGTCTGGCAGCCTTCTCTCAACAATGGCTGAGACTGATAAGCACTGGACTAGCACCTATGCTTCCTCACACCAGATGTGTGAAGTACAGCTGGGACTGCTGTGGGCCTAGTGCAACAGCAGAATTTACCAGACGTCTCATGGCATCCTGGAGCCTGTGTAGTACACAGTATATTATGTTCACTGTTGCGGCTCTTTATTCCTTAGAATCTGAACATTATTGATTCCATGAACCTTTATGAAGTTGTGTTGGTTTGTTTCTCTCATATCTAAAGAAGTTGCCACATTGCAGCTTTTGCTTGAGGACTCATAGTTCTCTGTCACTTTATCATTATCATTCATTTGCCTGGGGTAACGGAAGTGCTGCATTTCTCACTGCATAGTTAGTTTACAGTCACAGCCCAATAGGGTAGGAAATGGGTCTGATGAATGATGAGTTGTCATGGTTTAAAGAGTGAAATGGTAGACTGAGATGATGCAGCCTCCAAAAGGGACTTTGTGTAGGACTGTCTCTGTGTTTTGATTACTTTGCTGATATGTTTCTGTAATGGTTAATAGGATTGTTATTTTATATATTGTGTAGGTTTTACCACAGAGTTTGGAAGAACAGAATTTGAAGGCTGGACTTGGCACTCTTGTTTGGGAGCACTGCCCTGGGCCGGAGGAAGTACAGGAGGGATTTTGAGAGAAGGGACAAAAGAACATCAAAAAGATCATCAAACCAGTGCCCTTGATGAAGCAGATGCCGCAAATTCAGTCATGTATGGCCTTGAATGTAACAGCCAATAATAGTACTTACCTAAAAGCCTACTAACACCAGCAAAAGCATTTTCATTGAGCTTGACAAGGCTGAGAGTTAATCAAAAAAGTTTAATGCACGTAAAGGCATGGAGACATGGCAGGTCTCAGGGTATCTTGGTCACTGGTAAAAGCTTATTCCTAATGGCTACACTTTTTAAAGGCTGGGGGGACACGACTCTACTTGGGTTCAGGTTTTGTCTTTTTGTGATTTACTTGTCATCCAGCCAGGATTCCCAGTGTTTCCCAGCCAGGACAGTTCGTTATACAAAGAAGAACAAGATTTATTTAATTTTTATTAACTTTCTTAAGAAGGAGGGTGTTGGTCTGAAAAGCTACCTCTTAACACTTCAGGCATGTTTGGCTCATCTGGCCAGTCCCTCAGTCTGGCCAGTCCCTCAGTGCCCTGATAAATCCGGTGTGAACACTTTGTTCTGGTGTGTGATATTTCAACGCTGAGATTACATTTTGGAAGCAGCCTGGTTATTGTATCCCACTCCACTGTCCAGACCAACTGAACTGGAGCCAGTTCACTCTGCACTGTTACCACAGAGGAATGTTTCAGTGGTTTGGGTGGCCTGTGGGAGCTAGGAGAGGGAAAGACATACCCTGAAACCAACATGAGGTACAGACTTCACCATCTGTAAATGGTGATGATACCTACTCTGTTTTGTGGAGTGTCTACACTACTCCAGGCAGTATGCCTGTAGACTGCTATATGGGAGGTACTAGACTCTTACCTTCTTCACTACATTGTGTGTAAGCAGCCCATAAATCTAACCATTGTCCAGTCACTGGCAGTGTGCACAGTGCCACATTCAGATAGGGGCTCCAATATCAGTAATGCTGTTGCTCCATTTACTTTCTTTTTTCCCAGCTGTCTGATCACATGCTATTCCTGTGTATCTGTTTTAGACTGATCACTGATGAAAGCTTGTTTCCTTGCTGTTATTTACGTAGAAGGATTCAGTGCAAAAGCCATAGGCGACAAGAAGATCATCTGAGAGACATCAGGGTTCTCCCTTGACAGCTCATATTCATGAGGACTGCTTGTAAGATAAGAAATACATGTTCAAGCCCTGACCAATCACAGGTGATGGTAAGGCTCATCTGCATTGTCTTTCAGTGCAAAATCTCTACCAAGTGCCGAGGGCTAGTTTCTCCTAGCTTTTACCAGTTGTCTCAGATTTACATAGTGCTGTTTTTTCCAGGTGATGCTTCAGGGTCCTGCTTGGATGGGAATTGCTGTTCTCTTCAGCAGTTTAAGAATGCAGATTTCATCTTTGCAGGACTTTCCTGTTGTCCCCTATGTGGCAGTAACACTATCAGCACTAATTAATCTTGGGCCCTTATTTGAGACCAGGTCTCTAAACTTGCAGTGACAGTCTAAGCGCTAGGTATGGTCCTCCCAGTCAGGGCCATCTAGTGATACAGTGGTTGAAAATAGCATCTGTGCCTGAAAACCCACCTTCACTGAACCATAGCAGCATACAAGGGGACTTGAGTTAGTTAGCACTGAGAGCAGAAATAGGGCCAGGGGTGTGGTGTGTCAGTATTACTTCCCAAACTATGTCTAGGCTCTCCCAGGCTGCTTTAAAGATATGTAGGCTCCCTGGGGCAATTCCAAAGTAGAAAATCTTCACAGCCGCATCACTAGAGTGAAAAGCAAGCAGAGATGAGTTGCTTCAAAACAGAGGGAGCCTGGATGTTGATGGTCAGTCCAACTTCTATCAGGAATCAGGAAGGCCTTTCTAGGATTGTGGAGGATGAATAAAGAAAAGAGAGAAGGAAATGTTGACAAGCAAGGAAAATTAATAAAATAAATGTGTAAAGGAAAAAGACAGAAGGGAAAGTTTCTTTCTTGCTTGTACCCGCCTTGCTGTCTGCCTTGCAGGCACTGCGTAGCTATCTATACATGTGTGGCTGGGATATAGCTACCAGAAAGAAAAGTAAGTATTCTAATGAATTAGGGAAGAGGTTTCACCCGTCATTTATTTTTACAGTCTGTCACTATTTTTCCTAAAGCCAGACTAATACAGAGAGCTTATAATTATTTCATAGGCAGACCCCCAAGCTTCCAGTCACAAGCCTGTTCCCTTTCAAAAGAGGGGAGCTTCTCTTCCCTCTTTTTTTCTCTTCCCCTCTTTTTCATGTTCACAGTGAAGTGTGATTTTCCAAAGCTCTAGATATGTATTCTTTGCACAGAACAGTACTCTTTATTGTTGCATACTCTGACCATGCTTCTCCTGCAAACACTTCAGCTTTTAAGCACAGCATGTCTAGTTTATTTTGGCTTCCTCACTCTTTTTACCCAGCATATGAGGAAAATAGACATGCATCTCCATTGCATTGTGCTTAGCTCTGTATTCACAGGACACTGATCTGTACCATCTTCTGAAGACACTCTTGCATCTCCTGGCAGGGTTGATCTTGTGCTGCCAGTGAGGACCCTTTGAGGTTGCCATTGACCAAAACACCCTAAAGGCAGAAGAAGCTTTGCTTCCCCAGTATTGTCCCAGTTTTCTCATTAACAGTGGCAGAGGTCAGCCAAATCCAATACAATTCTTGTGATGAGATCTCAAGCCTAACTACTTGTGTGGGTGTTTCCTGAGGAGCAGCCTGCCCGCAGAGAGCCCAGACTCCCTCTTCACGCCTACTGATGTGGCACCACCGAATCCACTGGAGCTCCAGGGCCTAAAAAACTGCTGCCAATGAGAGCAGCATCGGGCCCGCCCATGGTGTGCGTTTTACAGGCTCTGTAATTTTTTCCAACCCACTCCTGACTCCGCTTCAGGGCTGTAAAATTGATGCTCATAAAATATGATGCTTGATAGATCGAGGGAGGGTTTTTGTAGTTCTTAAATAGTGTGGAGTTTTGAAAGAAAGCTATTGGTTGCCTTAATTTGTGAGAATGCGGGTTTTAATATGGAAAAAGCACAACTAGTTATTTGATAGCTGGCATTTGAACAGTGTTATGTTGCAAATAGTAATTTTTCCTTTAAATATGGTGTGGAGGCTTTTTTTTAGTAAGTAAGCCACAGCTTTCAGCTGTGTGATCCAATGAAAATAATTAGAGGTAGGAAAGGGACTCCCTGTGGATCTTAGTAATCCAAGTCTTTTTTGATTACACAAGTACCTGCTGCTTTGACCTTCAGAATCCATCTATCGTAAAAATATCCTTAACATTTGGGTTTGCTTATAGAGCTAGTTTTATTCCTCCACCTGACAGTCAAGAGGTATGGGCAGCCTCAGAGCTGTATTTTGCAACTGCTCAGAATTCTCTGAATGCAGTATGACCTGGAAATAGACCCATTGAGAGCATTACTTTCCCTGACATATTCTTTATAGGATATTGCCCCATCTGTGTACCAGTCCTCAAGAGGGAAGTAATAATAGAGGGAGAAATTTATTTTTTCTGTTCTCCTCCTTTGGCACTCTTGCCATACACGGTATGCATGCCTGAGCTCTCCATTCTCCAGCAGAAAGAAGGATTTCCTTTGTGCTTCCAGACCTTTTCCCCAAGCATTGATCATCCAGCATCTCCTTCCAGTTCCAAGACAAACTGCTTTTTTGGCCAGTTGTTTTCAAAACACTTAATAATCCCCAGTTGCTGCTGTTTTGGATGGTCAGACTAAGCAATTATGCTGTGTTGACTGCTTAACACTTCCCTCATTATGTTAATTTTCAGTGGAAAGACTTGCAGTAAAAAGTCAGTATTTGCCAAAGAAACCACAAAGTCATCAGTTATTTCTGTTTGTGAAATCAGAGAGTAACTGTGGAATCTCACATACACTGCCTAGTGAGGATAGGCATATGCCAGCACCAATGTGACAGACACCAGAGCAGTATCAGGCAAAGAAGCTTTTGAAGTGTGAAAAGAGATGCTTTGGAGACCAGTGAGACTTATGAATAAATGTCCATTAATTAGTCACTGGAATATGAGCGAAACAGTTTGCTTTGCCATGGAGAAAAAAAAGAGAGCTCCTCACTTTGTCTCATTAATGTTACAAGCAATAGTAATATGAGAAAGATACAGAAATAGGGGTATAATTTTTATGAGTAGCTGTTAAAAACTTGTGCTTGTTAAGATAAGGACACAACAAGTTGGTATGTTTATTTGTCTGCAAATATTTCAGTTAATTCCAGGGAGTATTACCTACTGTTCTTGTCAAAAGATCAAAATTTTAGAGTACCATTACCAGTCATTTTCCAGCGTGAATGTGATTAATTCCTGATTTTTCTGATGATTCATTCCCTCTTCTCATCTTGGCTTCTCCAGATTTAAATTGCAAAATACATGCAGTCCTTGTCTAATTCTCGTGGCTGTTTTGGTGAAGTTCACTAGGTGTGAAGCATGCAAGACAGTCACATTACTCTTGCAATAAGGGAGAATAATGCTTAGATTAAAATTATCTGTCGTCTTTGTTAACAATTTTCTGAAAACGCTGAGAACAGTCAAAGAAGCAGTTAACTCTAAAGTATTAGTTTCTTAGTCATATGCTTGTGAATGATCTGACTTTTCAATTAGGGGGCTAAACTGAAAGAAATCAGGAAGAAATATTTTAGGTCTACCTTGGAAAAAAAAACCTGAGGTAATATATGTGGTGAAAGGAAATATTTTATTTGATCCATAAACCAAACATTTATTTCATTTTCAGCAGTGCTGGGAACCAAGCAAAGTGAAAGAGAGTTTGCCTGCTTGTAGACATGTGGCTGTTGAAGTATTTCTCTCTCAAACAAGCAGATGAGTTTGCCCGCTTCATCACAACAGCACTGATTTCTTATTTGTCAGGGGCAGAAGGGAGAAGAGGAGTATTTAAAACTTCTCTAATTTAATTTAGCTGAGCTTAATTTTAAGCATCTTTTGGCTTTGGTTTTTAATCATAACAAATAGTCAATTGAAAGAATACTTTCAAGAACTTGTAAGCCAAAAATAACAACCCTATTGCTGACACCACCTCTACTTCCATCCAGCTCTGGCAAGTATTCTCTTCCTCTCTTTCTCCTCTTATCCAGCCATGTCCTCCTACAGGACCAGAGGTTGAGATATTAAAGCATACAGGAAAGCAGCTGGGGAGAGAGGAGATAAAATCATTTTAGGTGTGGAGAGGACAGAGAGGTTTTCTCTTGTTCCTTATAAACTTTCTAAGCATCCTGCCTGCCTTAGAGGGAAAGTACATCTTATCTGCCAACCAGCTTTCATGTCACTTAAACTGATATCCTTTTCCTAATCCAGTATTTGGAAAACTGGATTGCCAATTGGCAGTCCTAAAATGTCATTTCAAAAGAACATTTGAAATGGCTTATTTGGAAACTTTAAAATTACACATCTTGAATTTTTTAGAAAATAAATTCATTTATTTTCACTTTATTTTTCATTTTATTTTCAAGTTGATTCACAGAATCAATCTGAACTGTGTGGATAGCTCCATCAAGCTCTAGCAGTGCTGTTTTTTAACAAACTGAATGCCTGCTCTAGCACTTTGTTAGACCCTGGATGTCATCTTCAACCTGCCAGCCCCTGACTTACATCTTAAGAAACAGTGTTTTTCATTCCATGTGAACTGGGTTTTGTTCTTGTTTATATGTAGTGGTATAGAACAGCTTCTATTGTCCATTGTTCCTTTATGTACTTTCAGAGAACTTGTTTGTTTCTGGCAGCCTTCTTTTCGAGGAATGTGATGCAGAGCACAGATAAAAGCGCAAGCATCTGTTAAGATGATTGGCATTATCCTGACAACAGTGTAGAAATTGTCTGCTTGGGATGGCAGGCAGAGCCAAACAAAGTTAACAGTAGCTTTAATTTGCAGTGGGTATGATAAAGCATATGCTTTAATTCAAGGAGCCTGTGCAAAGCTTGCTGCTTATTTCCTATGCTTCCTATGCATGGTAGTTGTGTACACACTGATTAATCAGCAGGAGCTGACACTTACATAGGTGCTAATCTGCAAAATACTTTTGAGGATAATAGTATCGCTAAAGGTAAAAAATAGAGTTCTTCAGCATTAGGGAATGTTTGCAGTCCTAAAAGCTGGTACTTGACATCTTTCAAGTGTCAATGCTTTATTTCAGTCCTGAATGATGGAGGAAAGCATCCCCAGTCATCAGTGCTATTTCAGGCGTCACCAAGAAAATTCTTGATGTTTTCTCATTCAAGCTTTGACCTGGCCTGACCCTGCTTAACTTTAAAATCAGACGATCATGGTCTGGAAATATTTTTGAGTAGCTAAGTGTTGAACCCATATTTAAATGCTTTAGGCCTTCTGCTACCAATGTTAGTCCTCTGTTTCAAGATACATTCTTCTGTTAGGCTTTTACATAGCTGATTTTGCCTTGCCATCCAAAACAAATATTTATGTTGGGAAAAATTGCTGAAAACTGACATCCTATGTTTTTTTTATATTTCTCACTGAAATGTATTTTAAAGAAGGAACTGAAAAGCTTCACTGGTGTCTGTTGATACCACTGTTCCTGCAATGATATTTTTTTTACATTATTCCTGATTTTCTGGCTAGATTCAACCATATAACCTTCCTGAAAGAGACCAGCTGTTACTATTCCTTCCATTCTCTCCTCCCCAAGTGTTTTATCTTCAGTTTTGTAATACAAAATGCAAGAAATCTTTTAGATGCTTTCAGTGAATACAAGTGTCAAATTCCCAAAACATCAGCAAGCAAATATAGCTGTGGGGAGTTTTCGGCAGTCCCCAACACCTTCATAAAATGATCAAAGTGAGATGATGGCATGCAAACCAGGGGAAGACTCTCTCCCATCACTGATATTTCCCTGTGGGCTGCACAGAGATATCAGGTTGATACTTTGATAGATTGCAATCTGTTTTCAGCAACTGACCCAGACATAACATCATCATTTCCTGATTATATTGATATGTGTTTCTATTATTTGCTTATTTTGCGCCTTGAGAAACAATTCCTTTTTGTTGTTAAACTGTAAACAGCATTGCAAGGCCTCATATTAAATCATAATTATTTACCGTGCTGTTCACGCACCTTTGTCCCCAGGGAATGTGGTGACGTGAATTTACAGGAAGATCAGGGTATTTCTCACCAACAGTTTCCTGTTATTGATATGCTTTTGTTTAGTTGTGATCTTTTTTTTACCCTTTCAGGTTCTCAGGGGAAAAATAAACAAGCACATGACATTAATCACAGTCCTCGGGTATCATATTGGAAGCCTCACAAATACTTTCAATGTGGAATTGGGAACAAGGTTTGGATCTTTCAAAAACACCAATGACAAGTTGTTGTTTATTAGTACTTATACTCCTATTCTGATAAATGATTCCAATAGTTCTTAAGAATTCCTTTATGATTGTGTTCCTTTTTAGAAGCCAGAAGGGTTCAAAAGTTTATGAAGACAACCTTGAACAATTTGTGTCTCTGTGTGTAGATTTGCATAAGTGGGATAAGTATGTTTGAGAGGAAACATGGATCACACGGAGATACAGAGATTCAAAAATTCTGAGTCCCTTCAGCAAATACTAGCAAACATGGACAGAAATGGTTTCTTCAAGATGGCTTGCCAACTTCTTTTCTTTATAAATAAATGAAGCCCATATTCTTTTTGCAAAAAGGTAGTACATAAATTGTATTCACGAATGCATCAAGAGCCACCAGCATATCTCCAAGGGTGGTTATCCAACACATGTAACACATATATCTCAAATCTTTGTCAGTGGTTTTGGCTATCCTACTTTTATTTTTGTCTCTGTGGACATGTGGTACGCTCCTAGCCAGTGACCTTTGCATAAGATCTTGATTTTGCAATAATGAGCTGCAGCAGAACAACCAAGAAATTTAATGTCAAACCAGATTTTAGGAGGGTTACATCTTTATTTTTTTTCTTCCAAGACATTTTATAAATATTGTTTTAAAAGGCAAAATGACAGTGTGTCCCAGAGAACCCACACCAGGAAGACCCTGAGGGATAGATCTGTTGGCTAAAATAAACCATTAAATTAAGGTCACAAGTAATGTAATAGCTATTCAGATTCATTACCAAATTCTCAGGGTTTAATGGTTTTGTTTCATGTATTGTTGAGTAGGACCTTTCTTAGAAACTGTATTGTAAGTTTTCGAGAAAAATCTCAGAGTCAAACCTACATATCCACATCCTAGTAGTGGCTGTAGATTTACTGTGTTTGGTACTTAGTGTTCTTCTTTGTGTGACACTTTTGTCTTCCTTCATTACTACTGCTAGCATTAAGGACTACTAAGAAAAGACCAACAGAAGTTGTGTGTCATATAATACCAATAAGAATCTGTTACATAACTTCACACAGAGGTTTTTAACTACCTTCTCTATTCCTTTTGGAGCATTTAACTTCTGGATAACATGTAGATTTTATTTGACTTCTTGAAACACTTCATTGTTCTTTTTCTAACAGGCTCCGTAATCCAAAAGACTAGTTTTCTCTATGGCCACTCACAGTCCTGCTCCCACTGGATTTCTGTAAATTTGCCATCATCTGTAAGCTCAGCCAAGTGAGATCTGGCTTCTTTTCAGATGAAGAAATTCTAAGAAATGTCAGGTTATTAGGTTCTAGTTGTGGCATGTCATCCTCGTGACTTCCAGGCCTTGAAAGCAATTTGATCCATTACTGGATCAGATGTATTTCCTCCCAGCAGCATCAGTTTAAGATTTCACAACCTAAACAAAATAGTTTTTCTTAATGGAAATTTCACTAGAAAAAAAACTGGAAGTGGGAAAAGCCACAGGTATGTATTAAGCAGACCATAACAAGGCATCCATTCTGATTTTGTTCTCTAAGCACATTTATCCCTCCAATTATAAGTCCGTTCATTCCCCACAGTCAAGTTCTTTCAATTTCAAGTGAAGTTCAAGATGAAGTCACAGCACACCAGCAAGCTCAGCTCCCGCTCTCTGATATCACCCTCAAAGACCTTGGGTGCTGAGTTCTCTCCCAGCACATAGGTGTTTCTAGATTAGGGTTCCCTTTTACTCTTTTTCCAGCACAATGCCTTTTTAGCAGCACCTGTGGGGATGTCAGCTTCTAGCTGTGTACCTGTGAGATATGCTCTGGCTATGCTTGAGCAATTGTGTGGTTTGAACAAAACTGTGGCTTAGCATCATGTTCATATTAACTGATGTATCCTTCCACCTGCTGCCAGAGCTGATTGATGTGGTGAAGATGAACTTGGTTAAAGTGCTTTAGAAATGAATGAAATGCCTTATTCCCTTGTCATATCCGCAGTTACTCACCCTCTGAACACACAGAGCTTTAACACACTTCTTCCTTCCTTGGTAAGGGTTTTAGATAGGGATCTGGATCTTCTATTTAAGTTCCAGACAGGACGGAAGGAAGTCAGAATTACATGTCATCCAAGACATTCCAGGCTCTTCATTCCTCCTGGTTTGGTGTTTGGAATCAGTCCTTAGTAGAGAGGAAGAGAAAGAGTCCATCATTTCTCTGAGAACTTAAGCATTTTGTTGCTATCATTCCTCTATAGTACTTGCTCTCTGCTAGCCCCCTCAGAAGCCATTTCCACTAAGATAGTGAGACCATCTTGTAGTTTGTTATATACACCTGAAACCTCAGTGATTTTGATACTTCTAGTATCTCTCTGGATAATTTTTAGTAGTATTCTTTCATGCCACAGTAGAAAGTCATTTCTATTGTTGCTGAGTGCCTTTGGAAAGCAGAGATGTCAGTCATAATCATTACAGAATCATGGCACCAAATCAGGATGCCTTTCCTTCTTCATGTATGCTTGTGGCAACTTTGGTTGGTTTTATATATGACTAACTGATTACTTTCCTGTTTGTCACACTTAGGAGGACAAATGTTCAAGATAACAGATGAAGGCTAAGTTTTTGAAGGTCAGTGTCAGATAAAAGTGCTTATTCACAAACTCTGTCCTGTTTTCAGAAATACCCAACTTCTGGAAAACTAAACTTTTTTGAAAGCTCACAAGTCTCTTCTGTTTCTGTGGTTCAGGATCTTGCTGAAAAATACTAATTTCACTCAGGATGTGCCCTTACCTATTAAATCAGCAGATATTTTACGTAAAATAGAATCATAGCATCAACTAGATTGGAAAAGACTTTTAAGATCATCAACTCCAAACATTACCCCAAGAATTAGTCCACCTTGTCTACATATTTTTTGAACACTTCCAGGGATGGTGATTCCACCACTTCCCTGGGAAGCCTGTTCCAATGTGTGATCACCCTTTCGGTGAAGAAGTTTTTCCTGATACCTGTATTTCTCTTCTTCCCTAATGACAGATTTATGATGTTCTCATTAGTTCCTACAGGTCAAATAACACTAAAAAGGCCTTGATTTTCTTGCCACTGCATCTTAGTTTCAATGATATATAATTGGTCAGGCTGTTGGACTAGATTACTGTTGTAAGTCCTTTCCAACTGAAATATTCTAGTCTAGTCTGGTCTAGCCTAGTCTGGTCTGGTCTGGTGTGTTCCATTCCGTTCTGGTGTAGTCTGGTCTAGTCTAGTCTAGTCTAGTCTCTACTCTTCTCTACTATGCTAGTCTATATTATATGATACAATACCATGCTATACTCCACTACATGACATTATATGATAATTTATCAGCTTCAGGGTAATGTACTTCTTTAATGAGTTTGGGCACTGTCTTCATGATACTGGTTTACTATTTCCAATCTCTACATAGCTGCAAGTGTTATTTTAACAGAGGGGCCAGAAGAATACAGCTGTATTTAGCTGAAAGCATGGGGTAGTATTCACCTGACCTAACTCTAGCAGCTGCAGCGCAGACACCTGCGGCCTACTGCTGATCTGTTCTCCCTAGTTGCACAATATAATCTACAGAGAAAGGTTCTTTGAGTGATTTCCTTTCACCTTGTAAAGAACGCCAAGTGTAGCTCAGATGAGAATGTACAGTTGTGGCTGACCTGGGTTTAGGATCATAGAGGTTTAGCAGTGTATCTCCGTTTAGTGTGGTAAACCCCCCCTCAGAACCCTAGCACTGCATGTGCATCCCCTTCTCACCTTGATGGTTTTTCATCACTGATGGGGTTTTAGCATTTTTCATTGCTGAAGTGTGATTTAGCAGTGAACTCAAGCACAGAGAGGTACCCAGCACGTGGTAACCAGGCAGTGCAAATGGAATGCTCTCTCTGCAAATTGTCATGGATTGTGAAATGGATGCTGTGAAGGCTCAGTCACAGTTACAGGGAACAGCAGATATAGTCTATCTTTGAGATGCAGGGTGCAAAAAGCAGGTCAGCTTTAGGTGGGTCTATGCAATTGTCTTGGATTCCTAAAAGAGATCTCAGTTTTGCAATTAAAAAGTGTATTGTCTACCTGAGAGGTCAGTTACATGGCTAGGTTTTTATCTATGGGCAAATGCCCATGGATGAAATGTGCCACCCTCTTACTGCTATTTTGTTTGCAGACAGAGAGCAGTGTCCCTTAGTATGTAAATCTGACTGATTTGAAGGTAAATGTAGGTTGAAGCTGGACCTCAAAGCCAAGTATAAATCCCATTTATGTACTTGCCGGGCAAGGCTCTCAAAGCTATCAGCAAACATTGCCCTAGAGTCAGCATGGTCTCATTGAGACACTGCTCAAACCCAACACAGAAAGAGGGACAGTGATTATAAAATCATTCCATTCTGTTTAAGAATTCCAGTGGGAGGATCACTGGTCCTAGAAAAAGCCTCCGTGAAAACCTAGCCAGTTTGATGTTTGAATACAGCATTTCCAAACAGCTTTAGTTTTAGCTGAGGAAGGGTAACACAGGTTATTTGAGTCCTGGAGACATTTCAGCTGCGGTGTTCTCTTCTGACTTATTTAGCTTATGAGAGCTGAGTTACAATAGCCAGGAGACTGACACAGAAATGGGAATGTTTGAGTGCAGGCACCTTCTTCTTTTATTCCAGAGGCACTTACAGTGTCCCACACCAGTGAGATGCAGAGCACTCTTATCTCATGCAGGGAAATTTCCAAGCACTTTTAAAGTTGCACAGTGAAGCAGAGCTTACAATATTACTTATATGCTTAAATCTAAACACACCACTCAGATCCCACTGGAGAGCTGAGCTCCCAGCCACTGAGGTCTACCACAGAGAGTACATTTATAAAACATAAAAACCCACTATCTTTTCTGCTGCAAAATATTTATTCTTGCTTTTCCTAAGCTGTGTTTTTCCCCGACATTTTTCAGATATTGGTGCCAATGTCATTTTACAGTTATTTGGCCCAGAGTACAATATATTAAACTCTTCCTTTCCACACAAAGCAAACAATTGAAAGAGAAACAGAAAATACTTTATCTGTTGTCTTTATTTTTTTTTTTCCCTTGTAAGTAAATAGTTACCCATTGTCGTGATAACCACAAATCACTCATGAATGTTACCAGCAACATTCTGGGGAAAATTAAGAACAATATAGACACTAAATAGTCTTAGTCCAAACACCTTAATATGTTATCATAGCAATGGGCACTGATTTTATTTATAGGACTACATTTTAAAGGACAAAATGCCTGTTTGCACTTACAGTGAATTACGACGTGGTACTAAGTTATATGCTTTTCATTATTTTTTCTCTGGATTTCACATAAAATTCTGCAAGCCATGACTGACGAAAATGTTCATCAGGATCCAAACCTGCAATTTGGCCAGAGCACTTTGCTGCTGCGCTTAAAAAAATAAAATACACTAATCCGTCTAAATGTCCAGGTTGCATAGCCTGTTGATTCTTTATTTGATCCCTCCCGCTTTCTTCCATTGCACTTTCAACTCCACAGGTTCCATCCAGTAAAGACTCATTTTAAAAAGAGATTTAAATCAACATGAGCTAAGCAATATATTTTCAGTCAAGACTGTGGAATACAAGTACAGTCCCAGGGAAGTTTACACAGATAGAGAAATTATTTCATTCTTAATGACAAGAACGGAGAAAAGCGCTTTGCTTTTTCCCTTGGAAACGAGGTTCTTCAACATTATGATTTGAATAAATTGCTGCCCCACAGTGGTGTAGCACATCACACTGACATTGGCTGTAAGCTTGAAGGAAATTGGCGACAAAAGCCTTAGTGGGTACACAGTAATTCTGGAAGAAGACTCCTATCAGCAGATCTTATTCTACTCTAAACTGGTTTGAGCAACATCTACATAAGGGCTCCCTTGCTTACTTGATGGTGGGTGGGCCCTGGGGGTGCACATGGCCCAGGTCGTCCCCAGTGCCTGTTTTATGTAAAGACAGTGAGAGAGGAAGGCTTCAGAAGGACCCACTCATCAGCTTGCTATCAAGCTGCTTTCATGGGTCCTCGATTGCTTAACCCACACACACCAGTATTACTGGTTGTGTTGCCACAGAGGTGGCATCTCCACACAAGGTAGGGCCATGATTGCAGGTTCATCTTGCCAGGTCTGGAGGATAACCCCCACACAGCCCACATGGCTCTATGTGGATGAGATGCAAGGGGGGAACCTGGACAAGGTTTGGGAAACATGTAGTCCTCAGCAAGCACCCTGCCTGGGAGCAGGGAGGCACAGCTGGGGAGAGCACCAAAGCACTAGCAAAGAAGGCACAACCTGGGGAATGAAAAACAGGAAAATGGGGTGGAGGGAAGTAATATGACAGCTAAGGCAGGACCTGGTAGGCAAAGATGAGCCCCTTCTCCCCAGTAAGCGTTGCTATGTGTAGCTCTATGGTCTTCTTTTTGATTTATGTGTTTGCTAGGTTTTATTTCTCCCCTGAAGTTCAAGTGTGTGTGTGAATTCAAAGTCAATGCCTTTTGTCCCAAACTCAGAAAAACTCTATGGGATTTGGGATTTATAACTCCAACTTGCAAGACACAAAGAGAGTTCTTTTCCCAAAATGATGCCTCATTTTAACAAACCAAGTAGTAAATAGAAATCTCAAGCCAAGGAGACTCGTTCAGTTGGTAATGACCAGGTTTAAATGAGGTTTCTGGCTTTTTTTCCAAATGTATTTTATTAGTAATAGACTATTTCTCAAATATAACATTTGACTGAATGATTTATTTCAAACAAGAGGTCAGCATCCTGTGGCTGATGAAAACATTTCATCAGTGTGTACAGATCACATTTCATCATTAAGTGTACAGATCAGAGAGAAAAATATTTACCTTTCATGAAGGCATGATGGCAAGGAAGAGATCCTGGAGACATTTCCAGCTGCTGCTTGGAAGCTTGGCAATGTGGCCAAGGGACTTGTTCTTGCAGTCTTTTACACCCCTCGTACAAAACCCCAGTGGCCCTCCTGTAAGCCCTTACTGGGGAATCACTGCAAAAACAGACCCATTTGTCCTCAAGGAGAAAAATCCTAAGGCATAGGCTTAGGTTTTAAAAAGTGAATAATGAATTTCAGCATCTCAAGGATTCGAAGGAGACCTGAGTCTGCTTCCAGCTGCCCCCCATCTTGTAAGTAAACCTGGTTGTGTTACATCAGTACTTTGGGTCTCACTTTCTTCCTCTTTAAACAGGAAAGGAAAGTGTGCTTTAGAGATAAGGATGCAATCATTATACGAGAGGCAAATTTGGCTATTATTTTTTATTACAAGTGTAAGACATAGTCATTGCACTAGCGTTAAGAGCTTCAGAGCTTCAAACACTGATTCAATGTTTCTTCTGTTTTCTTCTGTTTTCTTCATTGCATGTTCCAGATCATGGAAATAAATTTTCCCTTACCGGGAAGAACTGGACAGAAATAGTATAAAGAAGTAAACACTTTAAATTTAATTAAAGAAAATAATTTCAACCTGTGGTGTGGGAGAGGGAATACATAATCAGTTTTAGAATGAGATCTCATTCTGTGTTACAGAATTGGAGGAGAATGAGCTATGGTTTGTCTGCTGAAATAACTTTTGCTGCACCCTGGAAAAACATCTGTGGTGATAAAAATATATAAAAGAACTTTTTATAATAAGAATTAGAAAAAACACAGGAAGAAACAAATTAACATAGTAGAGAGACTAAATTTACTTTAGCCCAGCAAGAGGCAAGATGAAGGACACTAAATAGCAGCTCAATGAGCTGCTCCAATACAGACAGCATATTGCTCTTATATGAGGACATACTGCTACTCTGATGCTCCTTGTTTGTAACTCGTGCTTTAGAGTCATAGAGGGAATGTCAGAGCTATTGAACCACGATTGTGAGCTACAAGTGCGATACTTCACTATGCATGTTAATTATAACCAACATTTCAAGTATATGTGTTTGCATAGGTGCATGCTTAGATGATGGGGTTTATATGCATGTATTTTTCTCAGAGCACCATGGGTTTGTACAGCCCTGGACAGGACTGGGACTTCTTTGTACTTCACTCTGTGTAAGTTCACAGGAAGACATGGTCTTTGTCCCAAAGCATTTTAATGTCTACCTAGAAACAATGGTATGAAACAAAAGGAGGGAAGCAGAGAGGGAAGGGGACAATGAGGTCTCACAGTTACGTGAGTCAACTCCATGTACAATAGAATTGACCTGAATCATCTGAAAGGCTCCTAGGGTAAATAGCTTTGCTGTCCTGGTACGTGTCCGGGCAGCTGGTGCTTTTACATGGCTTTGATGGTGTGTCTATTCAGTTTTTGTTCTGATGTGGAGGATGTTGTTTGCATTGTAGGAGAAGCAGGCCTGGTTTTGAGGAGGGAAGCAGGACTTCCAGGTTTCCATGCCATTGCAATGAGTTTGCAAAATAAAGTAAAACCTAGGACATGCAATGTTTTTACAGCATGTCTGAGGAATACAACAGGAACTGATACTGATTTTATTATCTGTCCTTCTGGGCTTTTCTGCTTCTATGGCCCCAGCAAGGGCAGAGATTGTGGAGAGGATGCTCCTATGATTTAGCTTATGTTCCCTGAGAAAATCAATAAAATCTAATTGCAGGTGACAGTCAGTCAGCATAACTTTCACATGAGTCTTACAGGAGAAAGAGTTGTGAAGATGCACAAGCATGCTGGAAGAAAACATCTGCTCAGAGATGAAGGAAACATTCATAACTGTTGTGAAAACTTGCTGAGCTGTGATAAATCAAACTGCAGCAGTAGCCATCTCTTGCTCAGAGATTCTTCATTAAAATGATAAGGCTCTAGGAAGCAGAGAAGGTGCACACTCTGCACCAAAATTAAGTTCTCCACCACACATAGCTGTACAAATTATAGCTACCAGAAGTCAAACTACAGACATTCTTCTTCCTATTAAGCCACTGATTACCTGGAGGTTTACCTTGGAAACATTTTGAAAGAACTTCACTAAATCAGGACACGTCTTCAAAAATCAGAGACTTCATTTTGAAAGCATTGCAGAAAGCCAACCGTGTCCTGGCCTGCATCAAAAGGAGCGTGACCAGCAGGTCAAAGGAGGTGATCCTGCCCCTCTACTCTGCTCTCGTGAGACCTCACTTGGAGTATTGTGTGCAGTTCTGGTGTCCTCAACATAAAAAGGACATGGAACTGTTGGAACAAGTCCAGAGGAGGGCCACGAGGATGATCAGGGGACTGGAGCACCTCCTGTATGAAGATAGGCTGAGAAAGTTGGGGCTGTTCAGCCTAAATAAAAGAAGTTGCATGGAGACCTCATAGCAGCCTTCCAGTATCTGAAGGGGGCCTATAAGGATGCTGGGGAGGGACTCTTCATTAGCAACTGTAGCGATAGGACAAGGGGTAACGGGCTAAAGCTTAAACAGGAGAAGTTCAGGTTAGATACAAGGAAGAAGTTCTTTACTGTGAGGGTGGTGAGGCACTGGAATGGGTTGCCCAGGGAGGTTGTGAATGCTCCATCCCTGGCAGTGTTCAAGGCCAGGTTGGACAGAGCCTTGGGTGGCATGGTTTAGTGTGAGGTGTCCCTGCCCATGGCACTGGGGTTGTACCTAGATGATCTTAAGGTTCTTTCCAACCCAAACCATTCTATGATTCTATGATTAAATGATCCATTATGAAGGCCATTAGTCTGATACCTGCAACAGCTGGCTGGAGCCCTTGCTTTGGCATGTGTACAGGTGGGGTCCTGAGTGGGATGCTTGGCCTCCTCTTTCTTCAGCTTGGCATCTGTAAGCTGTAGCTCCTTTCTGCCTATGAGTGCACTGATGGGGAGCACACTAATGACTGCGAGGCGCTCATGAAATGATGGAGGAAGCACCACACCACAAGGTGGTGAAAATGTTTTGTAATACACAGGGATCCCCACTGTTGTTTTCAAAAGAAAAATATTCTTACCTGCTCAGCACAGATTCAACTGAGTTGCTGTGAAAATTGCATGTGAGTTTTCTAGAGCACGAGAGCTACAGGTTGCTTATTTTCCATTTCTCCATATGTGAGCACTGCCAGCTGAACTGCAAATGCTTCTGTCTCCTTTCTTATTAAGGGTGCTATTTATAGCCTCTCTGGCTGCATTCCACCTGAAGGTCAGATTGTTTACATGAAATGAGGATATATTGTGTTTTTCTAAATAGAGATCACATTTTTTGATTTATAAAAAAGCCTCTTTTCCCTGCATAACATAATGGACAGACCTTACTTCTCACCATGCAACAGAGACCTGTCTACAAATATAGGGAGTTCCAGAGAGCAGAGAAGGCTGAAACATCAGGAGAATAGAGTAAGGGTATACATGCAGAAAGTAAAGAATATCCATGTAATGAACACAAATAAATATAGATTAGTGCAAGGGTGTTTATCTCCACTGAATGTTTAACCCAGGTTTATATTTGTATTTCTTGCAGCAACTCCCTCTCTGATAATAAACATTATAAGACGATTTCATACTCCTCAGACAGTGCTACTGTTCCCATTATTTATTTTCCAGTCACATAAATTTTTCTCTTTCCTTTATTGGAAGCAGGATTTAGTCAGAAGTTTTGGGGATCTACAAATCCGAACTGAAAACAAAAATGGCAGATGCTGTGAAAAGTAAAATTTCAGTTTATGTGGATATAGGATATATTATATTTATTTTTTCCACCAAATTCCCCATGTAATGCAGAAGTACTTTATGTCCTGGTGGAACAAAACTGTGCCTGAGTACAACATGATGTGATTCTCCTTTTGTTCTTATTTGTAGTTCTTCAACATCTCACCTTGATGTCCCATGGGGGATAAAAAAATATCACAAAGATAACAACTGTTTTCTCCATTCCAACATTTAAAGGCATAAATAAAGAAAATGAGACATTTTATGACTTTGATGATACAGTAGTTTGTAGGACAGAAGCACGTGGATCAGGGAGAAACTCTTACATATGGAACCAGGCAGTTCACATTGATCGGCCACGATAGCTATTTTTGGCATTTTATTTTGATTCTAGGAGTGTAAGAGTCCTCAGAAAGAATTCTTACTCAGTGTGCAGTAAGAGAGGCTGGTGCATGGACAGTGAGCTGATTATAGGCTCAGACTTAATTGGAGAATTAAGGTTGCTGGGCTTTCCTCCCCGTTAATTCCAGCCACTGCCAGGTCAGTTGCAGCTGTACATTCTGCCCGAAATGCAGCCTGTCAACAGCCTTTAAGCCTGGTCTTTTCATTACTGAGGTGACTGCAAAGGTAAGTGCTGGTAAAAGAAAAATAAAACAAAAATAAAATGTTTAAAATGAAGAGATTGGAAAGGGCTCTTGAGTCCCCACCACCCTGCAAAGGCACCCAAGGAGCCTTATCTGCCCAGCTGAGCTCTGCCCAGGCATACAGCAAAGGGGAACTGTACAATTTGCTAATGTGCTGTGGGCAGCTAAGAGGCTTGCATGGCTCACATTGGAGAATGAGCACTGTGAGGCCAAGGGTTAGGGCTGGATGGTGTTTCTTCAAGAAGTACTTGAGGTAATAGAAAACAAGGGTTTTGAAGGAGTTAACCCTGTTTTCAACCAAAAGACATGAGAAGCTGCAGGTGGACCACCACTTCATGAAGTGACTAGACTATAGTCTGCCCAACAGCTCCATTCACAGCTGAGTCTTTCAGGGGTATTCTGCAACAGAGCACAAGTATGTGCCACCTGCACTTCCCAGAACAATCCCCTGCCTTGTTGTTATGACAGATCTGGTCATTGGGAAGAGCTGCCAGATCTCAAGGAGGTCTTGAAAAAAGACTGGCAGATTGGATGGCTGTTAGGGAGCTAAGGGTCATTATGAAGAGCATATTGGTCTGGAAGTGTAGTCTGACCTGGTATGGCTGTTCTTACTCCCTCCTTATGTTATACCCTTCACTGAGGTGAGCAGCAGCACTGCTCTACTTTACAAAGTGTTGAGATCAGGGTTACCAAGGGTTGAGATCAGCTACCATGTGCTTCCTGTGTGTTCCTGGTGTCACAGTGTTTGATCCTATTGAGTCAGTTGAGACTGATCCCACCTTATAATTCTTGTGTGTCCACCCTGGGGATCAGGAGAAAACAGACCCCAAACTAGATCATCTGCTTACTTAAGACAGAAACAAGATTGACCGCCATGAGGACATGGGAAAAAGGTAATTCTGCACCCAGGTATAGCCTGTCCTGCCTTGGTAACCATTTAATTCTGTGCCCAGGGCATTTGTGCATAGTTTCCATCAGCCATCATTTTATCGCTGTTAAGCCAGGTGTGCTGGTGGAAAGGTGCTGTGACTGGTAGTGCTGGGTTGCCTGCATACACGCTGGCCAGAGGGAGCCAGGCGCTGTAACTTGCTATGGTAGCACCTAAATTTCTGTAGCTTGAGGAGGCTTTTCAAAGTAGGGAGGTGAGAGAATTAGGGGAGGGAAGCAGATGCTTTCGCTGTTCACTGTCCTTTGTTGTGTGCTCTGTACTTACTGTTGGTATCAATACTGCTAGCCCCAAGCTTTCAGTTTCAGTTGGGAGCCAAGTCCCAAGAAATGATGACGTCAGTTTCAAAATCTCACAGGGTTTGATCTGGTGGACTTTTAACACCTTTTTGACTGTGCGTGTGGCTGCTGTGTCTCTGGGTGCACACCTGCAGTGAAGTGCATTCCCTGCACTGAGGTTGTGTCAGAAATAAAATTCTGTTGTGTCAGAAATAAAATTTTCCCCAGAAAAACTTTCTATGCTTTTAAACATCATCTGGGGCTCCTGGCTACTGCTGTGCAGACAGGTCCTAGGCCACCAGCAAAGCGATTGGTAATGTAAGGTTTGTGGTATGGCTTTAAGAGGTGATAACATTTCCTGTTCTGCAGATCAGCCTGTATGGCTGTACAGTATTACAAATACATCAATGTGAAAGCAAGGTGGGGGTGAGGGAGTGCAAAGGGTGATTTCTCCATAACGCACTGTTTCACAAGAGCCCATTTTGTTCCTTTTATTTATTAAATGCCATCCTGGAACTTTCATGTGGGACTGGATACTGGTGGTTTCACATGTGCAAAGACCAGCATATACTGAAGGGCAGACTCGGGCTCTCCTTGTGTGATGCTCTTTTCTTATGCTTACAAAGCCTGAGCATGTTCAAAGCTGAAAACTAGCAATGTAAATTTCCTAAATGCCTTTAGAAAACCAAGAACTCAACCACTGCCAAGAGAAACACGAGTTCCTGAAACTGGACAGTGCGGCTTGGGTTTCCTTTGAAGCAAAAAAAAAAAAAAAAAAAGGAGAAGAAAAAAGAAAAGCCAAATGCCTGAAATATGTAAGATGGAGCTATACAGGAGTTAAAGGGAAGCTGCATAGGAAGCAAAGCAAAGCCCAGAATAAAGAGCAGGAATGGAAAACTAAAAATAACAAACAGGAAAGTGTGACACAGCTGCAAGGGCTCTGGTGCATTCTCCCCCAGCATTGTACCTTTTTTTTTTTTCAGGAACATACTAATATTGTGTTTGGATTTCAATGGCATTCCAATCCATTATTTGTTCTTCAAAAATAGATGTTTCTCTTGCGAGGAAGAAAGACATTTTCAAGCACTGTTGGTATGATTTCACTTGTCTCAGTTTATCAAATAACAATTTTTTAGGCTCAGCATTTGCAGAGCAGAAAGATTGCATCAGTTATGTCATTTCAAGAAGTTAATCTGTGTCTCATTAGAATGGTGAACATCAGTTCATGCATTATCAACTGTTGACCTTAATTCCAGTTGAATATTTACTTGACAGCTTCCAAAAGTAGGAAGTGGTAGCACGTGAATCTGAGTTGCAGCTCCTTTGGTAGCACCATGGATGGGAGGGGATCAGGGAGGATCAGGAGCATCATGTACTAACAAGGTTAAGGAAATCTCTGTCTTTTTCTTCATCCAAACACAGGTTTGTTTATTTACACAAAGCATCTGCCTGCCCTGAGAATCCTGCAGGAAGCAGCATATGGGATATGAGGCTGCTGGGGCCAGATTCCAGCCAGCGCCTGCAGGAGAGCTGGGCTCTCCAGGCATGGGTGCAGCAGGCACCCCAGCAGTAGCCGAGGAACCCAGCACAGGCACAGGGATCAGTGGCAGCTGCTGCGCCAGGAGATGAGTTAGGGTCTCGCTGTATTAACACCTATTTACATGCTATACTCACCCATTCTGCAAACATGAGCCATGCAGCTGCATTGTACATGGCCTGTATCCACCCAGAAGACAGATGGACAATTGACTACACTTGAATAGCGCTGGTGCCTATTTCAGGAGGGCAAGAAAGCCGGAGCACTTCAGTTTGTCATCTCAAGTTTCCTTGGACTGTCACAAGCCTCAGTGGAAACCACACTAAGACATGCCAAACTGGACATTGTGGTGCCTGTCAAGTTATCAGTCCTACTTGTAAAACTCCTATTTTCAGCAGACACAACAAAACCAGGAAATATTTACCAACTTCGCAGGTGTCAGGAAATACTTTCAAAGCACTGCTATGACCTGACAGTCCATTTAAACAGATAGCAAGCATGTACAGAGGTGATAATAAATATATTTTAATTTAAAATACATACCGTGGTGGTTTTGGTCTAATACATGTATCCTGGCAGATCAGAGTGGCAAATTTATATTGTTAATCACAGACTGGTGATTAGGCCACGATACATCTCACAATACTTGTTTGAATGCATTTATGTAATGAAATTGTACGTTAAAGTATGTTAAACATGTTTTGTGGTTGAAGCTGATAAAGCTTTTTTTCATTAAAAGTTGGTCTACGCTAGAAATATATTTATTACATATTGTTATTTTAATAATGGAATACATGTGTTTCAGACTTTTCTGTGTATTTCAGACGTCACTCTGAAATATATGATGGTATATTGTCTGAAATGTAATGGGGACTGCAACATCCTATAATACAGGCTATAATAGAAGCTATAATATTGCATTACCACATATCTGTTATTATTGTCACTTCATATTAAATATAAAATAAGAGGCAGTTCGTGTATTACTAGTTTACTGTTTAGTAGTTGAGAAAAGTCTACCTACTAGAAAAAAGGCCTGTTTGCCAAACACATTTGTACTGGAAATAATATATAACCTCCCCAAAACAAATCTAGAAACTAGATGATAGCAGCACTTTGCATGATGGACCATCTTAAAGGTCTTTTCCAACCTATTCTATGATTCCATGATCATTTGCATTATTTCTTCTACCAGTGTAGTCCCATTGCCACTAGCAGCAACAGGTGGACATTTCAAAGGATAAAATTTGATTATGAGTTCATCCTGGAACCTCCATCCAAAACAATTTTACAGGTTTCCCTCTCCTCCTTCTCCTTTCTCCTGTCTTGCCAGGTGTGGATCCACAGGTTATATGATAAATCAAGCAGTGCCAAGGAGCACCAGTCACTGCCCCAGGGCTAAATGGTCCTTGGCATGGTGGTGGCTGGCCCAGCAAGACTCCCAAACTCTTCCTGTATTTGGGTTGACCAGGAAGGGGTTTGTCCCCGGTAGGCAGCCTGGATCCAGCCACCTTGTTTTGGAGGTCATGTTTGGTATGAACACAAACTATTCTTAACATGGGCCACTACTCAGCTTCAGCAATGGAGAACGGTGCCCAGCAAATTCCCTGAAACGGATGCAGCCATTGAGAAAAGGTTTCTGTGGAAGTGTGCCTACTCTGCATGCACCATGGCTGTGCCATCACCAGCAGGCTTACTCTGTCATTAATGGATAGGAAAAATAGACAGCAATGCTTTCAGGGTTTGTTTTTTTTTTATTGAACAATGATAATCATACAATTTTTTTTAATCAACCAGCTTATTACATATACATTCAAGAACTTGTAATGTCATTTATGACACTGTTGCAAAATAATAATAATGTATGCAAATATTTACTACATTCTTTAAATAATTCTCTTCAGTCTGCTGAAGGACCATGGGTTTGATCCTGCTCTCACTGAAACCAAGAAAAATTGCTTTTGATAACAGTAGGTCAGAATCAATATGCTTGCTTGTAAATAGCCCAAGATAATATTGCTCCCTCTCAGACCTAACCATTCAGTCCACATTTAAATCTGGTATATGCTAGTTTAACGTTTTTGTTTATGTGTGTCCAATTATCACCGTAAGAGAGCCTTCACTGATATGCTGACATTTGGGTGTCTACTACTGTCACCATTCTCTTGTTCTAGAGCACTTTTCAGCACTTCTTTCCCATGCGAGAGAAGGCTGCACCCGCTAATGCTGGCTTTGAATCAGGATTTGGACTCTCTAAAGGCATTGGAGTTTCTGTTGTTCATAGATTTAAAAGCATGTTTTCAGATCCTGCACCAAACTTTGACTGAGGTACTGCATACTCCTTCTTTCACTGAATTCACTGTCAAAGCTCACATTGATTTCAAAGGAATACTCAATTCAAAACACATTTCCAATGAGTGCTCTGCATTCCTGAACGCAGGCAATCCAGCTCCACTCTAACACAGCTACGTCAATTTCCATTATCTGTTGTTCCCAGACACACTAGCAAACCCATCTCAGTGTGGATTATTTTGTGGAACAAATATATTGCCCAGTCTGGACTGAATGAGGGACTGTCAGTTCCTGCAACACTCTTAATAGATATGAATTACTCTCCTGGCTGAAATGGGACTGCTTGCTCATGCAAGTAGGAAACTAAGTACTATAGGCAGTGGTGTCACTACTACCACTTTGTGAAGGTCCAAGCCTTCCCTGCACTGAACCAGATGAACTCCCTGTGAGTGGCAGATGGGCTGCAGCCAGCAATGAAGATGGAAATTACAAAGGTTCATTTGCTGGGCTCTGGCATTGGACCTATTGTTCCCCATGAAATGCAGACATCACCTTAACACACCATAGTAGCTACTTTACAGAAACATACATATTTAAATAATGCTAAACAGCTTGTTTCTTTTCAGATCCCCATCTACAAATTGTAGAATTTACCAAGCTGCTGCTTCTCTGTACAGAATTTAACTTTAGAAATCCACCTAAATACAATATATGGCTGCAGTGTCTTGGTTAAATTATTCACAATGTACAAACTTAAATGCTGGCTGTTTTCTTACTGAAGAAAGATGTATTTATCTCTGAGGAATTGTCACCAAACTTCCAAAAACCAGAAAACGACTAATGACTAACACTGGTTTATTTAATTCACACTGTTGTGCTCTTATGCTATTATTATTATTGTGATTCAGGGGCGTTGTTTGCTATCCTGGGATTTGTTTATGTGAGTTGCTTTCACACTGGCTCCACACCAGTAGTTTCACTCACTCAAACTGTCCACTGAATTCAATGAGAGCTCTCCCTGCCTCAGGCTGCAAAAGTTAGCCTCTGGCATTATTTAGATGAGGAGGGTTGAATTGTGTTGTTTTTTTTAAATATTACTGTACATTCAGGAATCCACAATACATTTCTGTTCAAATACTTATCGAAACAGATATTAAAAATCATATACACTGTACAGTCTATTTTTAAGTAAACATTTTTCTCATGGAAACAGAATAACAATTTGCCTTCAGAGGTTACATTTTCATATGCTATACATCTACTTTGTTCTTAAAGTGTGTTGTTGCATATTCAATAATCTGTGAGAAATGCATTCACTTGAAAGTCTTATGAGTGTGAGTAAATATCAGCGAGGATTTAGCCATTTCATTACCGGAGAGCGAATAGTTTTCTCCTTAGCGAATTCCTCTTTTACAGAATTGCCATCCCCTGATGCCATGTCATTGTCTGAAAACATACAAACATAAAGGTGGATTTCATGAAAATGAGAGAATGAAAGTATTGTCCTAGAGCAATATCCCTGCTTTTTGGGAACATTTCAGAAAAAAAATAGTTGACAAATCTTGCAGGAATCTCCAAGAATGCCCTCCAATAATCCAGCTGCAAAATTTCTGGCAAATTATGGCATAAGACAGATGTGCTTTCCTGTAGTTTAAGCATAAGGTGGGTGACTTGAGTTCTGTTTCCAGTCTCACTACAACACTCCAGTATGACAAGGGACCAAGCGTTGCATCCTCAATAGCTACAGTAGTAAATTGAACATGCCTGGAGCTATTCCCTGACTGAGGCCAGCTGGCATGGAATAGCCTAGTGCATGACACTAAACTCTCTCACTCTCCCAAAAAGGGTAAAAGATATCCAGTTTGCCCACTGGAAATGATCCCTGGCTGACACTGATTCCTGAGCTGTGGCTGAGGTTGTTTTGCAGAGCTGAATAGACTGGGACAAAGCATGCCAGCCACTGCCCTACTGTTCAACCATGAATGTGGTCAAATTGCAACATACAGGAACATGCTCTGGCAATGTTAAATTTAGTAGGGTATATGTAGTTATAATGTCTTTATAAAACATAGAGGCCAGAAACTTGTATGTTTAAAATTCAGAGGTATTCACAGCTGGTTTAATTCACTGAGGATCTGTCCTAAGTGCTGTAGCTACCTCTAACCACTATTAAATGAAACTGTGTGTGACCATCCCATGCAGTACTACGCACAGGTCCCTGGTCTACCTCCAGTGATGGACCTCTGGGGACAGAAATCAGTGTGAAACCTTTACACTGGTAAAAAAATGGGGTCAGTATCTCACTCTGGCTGGGAGCAGACAAGCTGCTAAACATTGAGGCAGCAGAAGGTTTGTGACCAAAGGCAAGAGGAGGACAGGGAAAGAGGAACTGATGAAAACAAGCTACTTAGGAAGATTTGGAATATAGGCTGGATACAGGAAATAAAAAGCAAGACAGAAGTATTTTTTTCTTGTGATTTCATTACCCTTGGTAACAAAAGCTGGAAAAGGCAAAAGAGCACAATCATACAGAAAATACAAAAAGTTCATAACTGATGCATCTCATGAAGTTGAAATCAAGATCATTTTAAACATGGCATGGTCATAAGCTGTAGAAATTTGATTCTGTCCAACTAAATGGAGAGCAGGGGGAAAGATAAACCCTGTATTAAGGCAGCAAACTCTAGATAGCTTACTCTAACAGGAGAAAATTAAAATAAGGCATACAAACTGCAGTTGAAGAAGAAATAATATTTGAATACTTTGGGGTGAAATCCTAGTAAAGCTCCCAGTAGGTCTATGATTAAATCTTTGATATTTAGTTAACATATTCATATTTACATTGATTGATAGTTTAAATTTAGAGTGAGCATTGTTCAGTTAAATATACCTCTGTAGAACCATGTGGAGAATAAAACGGGAAGAAATTTTAATCCCAGCTTTAAAGAAGTCTTTTCTGCTTCAAAAACTCTGCAGTTTTAATTCTGGAAAGTTCTGGTTTTAGGCTTCAGACATAATCTTACAGGTAAGAATTTATTCTAGAAATAATGTGATAAATTACTACAATAAAACATTTCATGAAACAGCCTACTGACATCTGGAAATGTATAAAGCTCTGGGATGTTATTTTTACCATATATTAGCTAACAGTAATAAAACTTACTGAAATCCTATTCTACACATAGCAGGTACATGCGCCACATCTCAAGTGACTAATGCAAACCCTGGCATAGCCTCCCATTGCACACAAGATGCCGTGCTCCTAGCGCATGCAACAGCTGTGAAGTATTTCACTCCTGTTGGGATTTCAGAATGTTTTTACCATGTGTCACAGCTTACCTAACTCTTGCCTTATGTTAGGGGAGCTGCCAATAAGAAACATAAATGTACCTTGTGCTGTTAAGCTGTTTGCACAGCTCCAGCAAAGTGCACGACTCACACGCAGCGTACACAGCATGGCAGTAAATCACGTACAAGGTGATTTCTGCTAAAACTAACTGCCCAACAAAGTCCTACCTGTGTGTGAAACGATTTTTCGTCGATTTGGAGGCTTGGAAGCAGACAGTTGAAAAAACGGAAACTTCAGACACTTCCCAGTTACTCTGTCACAGATGCCAGAGGGACAGTTGCAGGTTTTCCTGCATTCCATGCCATAGGTACCGTAGGGACACTCTGGAAAAAAAGTAATATAGCAAAGCAGTCCTCAGTGATCCAAGTTAGCTGCTGTCTTAGTAGCTTGTCCGCTTATATCCTTAAAAGTGGAAAACCTTTGAGTGGAGATCAGCTAAACATTAATTGCAGGATTTCAGCAAGCCATCTGCTTATTACAAGTATTTGCAAGTTTTAACAAACCTTGACACACATTATATACGCAATTTCTCTTCCTATAACTTACTTACAATGTGTTATTAGTAATCCTTCTGTGAAACACTTGTAATATTGAAATGTAAATTAAAGGCAATATGAGTATGTAAGTACATAGTCATAAAGGATTTGATTAAAGGATTAACATTGGATTTAGAAAAGAAAACTTCAGAAAGTTCCTGAATTCACTGTTTGGGAATGATACTGTGTGACTCATATGACTGTCATGATTTAGAGCAGCAATTTATTGCTGGCATGGGCAGCTTGTGGCTGGGGCCACTGCTTATCTGCTCAGGGGATACTGCTGCCCAACCCTGAGGAGCTATCCAGCAAATGCACCTTCCTCCTGGAGACGCTCCTGGGGAAGAACCTTCCTCTATCCGATGTCTTCTCATACAGCAAAAGTCTGACTTCCCACGGCAGACAGCAAAGAGCTCACCTACATCTCCAGCTTGAAAAGTGAGTATACAGTAAAGGGATCACAGGCACTACGGCAGCTGCTGGTTATACCTGCATCTGGTCACCTGGTCATCTGCCCCAATTCAGATCTCCTGTCCCTGAGCAAGCTCACAGAGGAGCACCAAAGGGCAGCTGTCAGGATGGGCCAAAATGTTTTTTGAAAAATTAAGTCAGGTGCAGAGGATTTGCCCTATCCTATAGCTGACACATATTCTGCTGGACCACATAACTTCCCGGAGGGTTTAAAACTGGGGTCACAGCCCTTGACTTCCTCTACCTTGCTGTTGAACAGGGTATCTTCCCAGGACCATAGCTGAAGAGATGGAGACAAGGAAAATCCAGCTCCAATGAACTCTTTCCAAACCACCACACAAGAGATCATCACAAGAGAATTTTGAGATGTCCCAGGAGAAAGGTCCTTATGCCCAGGCTGTTCTTGCCAACCTGGGTACATGGTCACCTTAAATGGCAAGTCCTGGAGGGTTTCAAATTCAACTCCTAAGGGCAGGACTAGGTTCCCACAAAACACTTGAGAGAAGATGACCGTGATAAGCAGAAATTATACCTCCTTTATCATATTCTTCCCCATCTTCAGCTCTGGGACCTCCTCAGCCAGACATGGTTTCTGAGCATATAACCCCACAACAGGGTTATCCTTCTGAGCTTGCCCAGTCTCCTTTTGAATCAGCGCAAATATTTAGTTTTGCCATGCAGCTATCTGAAAATCAGGCTAATGCCCAAAAATGAAATCAGTATTTTAGAATTCTCTGCATGTCCAGAGGTTATGCTTTTATAAATGAAAACTCTGGGAAATTGACTAATTCCCTTGTAGCAACTGCACGGTGAATTCCTCCAGCCTGGATCACTTCAATGAGCTTCCCCAGACTCCCCTTTCTGAGCAAGGACACTCTTTGATCTGCTGTTTGTCCACATAAAAAAAAAAAAACCAAAGCCTTGCCGAAGTGAAACAGGTTGTGTGTGCACAATTCTCCCCGAGGGACAAACTGAGAGCACACACCACATGGAACATCAATCTGCCTGCTGCAGGTGCTCAGCTGCTCAGCTCAGAGTGGTGGGATGCAATGCTGTGCACAGCAACATGGAAACAAGTCTGAGACAAAGCAGTTGGCTCCATGTGGAATAATCTGTCATTGATGCTGCTCTTCAGATTTGATAAAACCGAGATCTGAGTCAATTTTGTTGTTAGAAGGTTTTGTTCAGCAGAAGCAGCTCTTAGTGATCTAAGGGGGTGCAAGAGCAGGGTCTTTACTGTGACAGTTATGCTGCAGGTTTAGAGGGTATTTAGTAATAAAAGTGCAGACCACCAGTATTTCTTAGTCTGGTTTGGCCAGTTATGGCATTGCTATTGATAATAATATGATTATTATATTATCAGTCTTGTAACACTAAAAGTGCTCAAGAAATTGCTCTGAAACTTATTCTGTCCATGCCTTACACATTTTAAAAATAAGAAACTGAAGAACAGAGAGTTCAGATCATTTTTTCACAACTTCAAAGTAAATGAGTCGCAGGAAACTGGAGACAGTAGAGCCATCCTGACCCTGTGAATTAGTACAAACATGGAAGTTATCAAAATGAGTGAGTGATATGGTATCATAGTGGATATAAAAAAATAATACTTGGCCTCATAATTTGCCTGATAAAATTCACATTCATACAGGAAGACATTGTACTATCTCAGACCTGACATGAAAAAATGAAAAAGAATTGGAAATTACATCAATAATAGTTAGTGCAAATAAATGTATGGGGAATATAAGCCTCAGATACAAATTTACAACTCTAAGTCAAGATACGGCTTTTTCACTGACTTGCTAGGAATAAGAAAGAAAATATTTTCCACAGAGCTTCCAAGATTCAGCTGCAGGGATTCAGATCTCATGTCTCTCAGTGTTTTTTTTTTTTTCCATTTGAAGTGGGCTATTGGAAAGAAATTCCTATGAGGACATTGAAAACTCTATAATCATCCAAAAGAAATGTTAGAAGAATTATAGGCATACCTTTCACTGCAGTAACTTTCAATAAACTGAAGATCAGACAACTATCTCAGTCAAACACTTTTCTGGTGTGTGTACCAAAGATATGACATTTATATGCATAGATTTTGAGTCCTTAGAAATAAAAGTAGTATTTTGGGTCTCACTCTCAAACATGCACATAAATTTGTTTTTAAATACCAATGTAAATAAGTGTGTGCTATATGTGAGTCAGCCTAAATGACTTTTGCAGCATCTGGTCCTAAGTCATTACTTTAACTGAGGCTATTAATACTCCTGATATTTAACTGCCAAGACATCTTCACTTTTTAGGAAGTTATTCAAAGGCATATCTGTATCTACTTACTGAAGTGGTACATGAACACAGGAAAACTCGCTGCATTTACATTTTGCAAAACCTTTTTCTAAAATGATTTATTTTAAAAAACTTTCATCCTATTTCTCTCGTTTTTGCATGGAGCGTGGATAACTCTTAAATGAAAAATGCTATTCTAGTCTACGACTAAAGAAATCAGCATGCAGCATACCTGGAATAAGCTGAGAGCAGTGGCTGGCTGCTCATCTCTCAGTCAGCTCCTGTTCTGTTATTCCCATCTTTCAGGCAGGAAGGTCTCTGCCTCCCCTGACAGCATCCCTAGGGTAGCTGAGCACCACAAAGGCAGGACTGAATTAAACAAAACAATGTCCCCAGGCGCTCGGGGGTGCTGTTATCTCCATCTCTCAGACCCCAGAGAGAGTACCTGGTCCCTGCGCAGGCAGCCGGCAGGCAGTGCCCGGGGGAACCTCACCCCAAGGAGAGTGCAGCAGGAGCAGAGACCTCGTGACAAGGTTGGACTTGCAGGATTAAAGTCTTTGCAATTTATAGAAACCACCCACCAAATCAGTGGAAGGATCAGGACTAGTGCCTGCATCTCCCAAGTCCCAGTCAAAAATCTCATTTCCAAGCACACCCCATCCATATTTCCTCACACATGTCCCCAAATCTAAACAATATTCTCAACATTAATAACCCTGTCCTCCTACATGTTAACACCTGTATTTTACACATTCTTCTTGGATAAGGGCTGAGCTGGAAAAATCTCATTTTAGACCTTTCAAGCAGGAGGCAAGCTCTACATGTAGGTTGCTGTCAAATTGCTAAGGTGGGTGCATGCAAAGTGAATATCGTTACCTTTGCAGATACCAAATTCATCACCAAAGTCATCCTCCTCAGTGTAAAACTGGCACTTCAGCCCAGGACCACACTTGACACCATCCATACCCGAGACCGTACGATAGCAAGTCTCCCCCAGAGCAGCTGCACACACTCTGCAACAGCCACAGTCATCCAGCACCGTTCTCTTACAGCGCAAGGTACTTTTGCATGCGTTACTGTCACAGGGTTCAGGACAATCTACTGCATATTTCGCACTCCAAGCAGTTCCAGCGTGCACGGGCATCAGGAGGAGTGTGAGAAACAGGAAGCCCTTCATGTCTTGCAGGAGTAAATTCTCAGTTCCGAAGAGCAGGCTTTAATGCTAAGCCTGCTGGTGCCTTGTGCCGAGGGAAGCAGCAGTACAGAATCCAAGGTGGTAGCTGCACACATCAGCCTACAAGTTTATGAGCTTTATACAGTGTGTTGCCCACATGCTGCACCGTCGTCAGCTTCCTCAATCCGGCAGCGCTGCTCCTGCCAGCCTCCCTTGTTTCAGTTTATGAAATCCAGGATGACGGTTGGATTAGCACTCTGCTGCCATCCAGGAATTGAAAAGCCTGAGCTGATGTAATCTGTTATGTTTAGTTGGTTGTTTTGCATGAGGACTAAAAACTCTCTCACATCCGTCTCAAATGCTCAAGGACGTCTGCCAAAAGAAAAGAAAAAAAAAAAACCACAACACACAACTGAAGAAAAAAGAAACCGAGTAGGGTGCATTACCTTCCTGCAGGACAGGGATCTCTCTGACACGGGGCACACTGCTGACAGGACAGCTCTGCCTCACTAGCACAGCTCACTTGGCCAGAAGAAAATCACACTGAATCATCTCCCTGCTGGAAGAATAATCTTTAAAAGAATAAATCTTTGCTATCCCCTCTGAGAGGATGTGGACAGTTACATTAAGGAACAAAGTGAGATTATGTAATTTAACAACTAAGCTCAGATGCTTCAGTAGTGTTTTTCCTGCCTGCATCGAAATGGTACTTTTTAATCAGTATTTAGGAGGAGATGAATTAAACATTTCACTCAAGAGTTACTGCTAGAACTTAAAACAGGTCAGACAGAAACCAGCATTTTGTGGGGTCTTCTGCAGGAAGTTCAGGAGAATGATCAATGAGCTGCCCCAGCCTCACAACCAAAGGGGGAAATCCACATCCATCACCAGTACAGTCTGCACAGCCTCAACATAGATCCGGCGGAGCTCATTCTCCTCCTCTTCTATCTGATCAAACTCTATGGGATGCCCTGATGTTGCTCTTCAATGACATTAGTGTAAATAAACAGAAAATAAGTCTCAATTTCCTCCATCCTCCTTTTAGATTTATTCATGCTGCTAGAGCCTTGACAAGAAACAGCAAACAACCAAAGAGTTCAATGTAACAGACGAACCACCAGAGAGATGGAAATTTCTGCTCTAAAGAAAGATCTACAGGAAAGGGAAAAAGAACTAAAGCTAGCCATAAATAAATCTCTGCATGCCAAAAGTTGCTACCACTGAAGTTGGTGGGAATCAGATCAATCTAAACTTGTATGCTGTGACCAGCTTGTTATTTAGGAACCCTGTGTGTCGAGTGGGCTGAGTACATTGCCCACTCGGGCAATGTACGTACCTCAGCCACCGAGTAGGCTGCCAAATAAAATGAAGGGCTATGCTGGAAATAGAGGAGAGCAGGAAAGCCTTTTATTCATGAATGCAAATGTGAATTGATGGATCCAAAACAAAAAGCTGAACTCCTTTCTTGCGAAGATGAGAAAACCAACATACAGTATATTGCATTTGGGTAGGTTGTCCATATAATTCTGGTATACATGGGTAGAAGAACCTAGAGAGGAGGGGAGGGGAGGGGAAACCTAATATGTTTAGCATATGTCAAAGGTAGACTATACTTGGGCAAACATTTGCAGGCATCCATCTTATACAGTATATAATTACTTAAAATACAGTTCTTCTAATCACAGTTGCCAGCTGGCAAATGTTTACATGCACTAGTTCATGCCTGTGTTCACATGTAATCTTGGACTAATCAGTGAATTTAAAGTGTAAAAATTAAAGCATTACGTTGAAGTCTTACGTAAACCAGCAAAGTACTATTGGTAGCTATGAGATTACAGCAATTAGTAGTAGTAAATAATTTTATCTTCAAAATCCAATGCAACTGTCCTCTGGGATGGGAAAACTTCAAACATGGAAGTGAAGATGGCGCGTAAAAAACAAGGAGGAACAAAAGTGCAAGGTTACAAAGAGCAGATAAATTAGAAATGGATGTGCTTACCTATGACCCCATCACAACTACAACATGGCAAAAGCCTGTTCAAAAACAAAGTGCAACCCAACATCACCCCATAGTTCACAGCTCAGCAAAGCAATGTAAACCACTGCCCATTTCTGCTAGCATCAACTAAAACTGACATTGCTTTATACTAATAGGACACGCTGTCAGCCTGAGAAGCCCACATAATCCCACTGTACAGCCCCTCAGTGGGAAAGACTAAATTCAGTCAGAGGGCAAGGGAGCACAGCTAAGGGCAGGAACAATTTCAGTTCCCTGCCCAAATCTGCTCACAAGTGTGGAATAGCCCAAAGAAGCAGGTTGCATGCTTAGTGCAGGAGACCTCACAGGGCAGCAGTAACAAGCAGGAAGGCTCTCCCTTAAGTCCCTCCCTTAAATCTTCCCTAAATTAGTTCACACCTGCCTTTAAACTCATACCTGCTTGCTCCCTCAGAGAAGATAACAGGGGAGTGTGCAGACCCACCCATACATGCACTTAGTGTTTATGCCTGGTAGTAACCACCAGCTGGTAAAATCATGTTCAGTAAATATATTTAGGAAATGCTCTTTATATAAAACAGCAAAAGATCTGAAACAGCTGCATTTCATGTTTGGGTTTCTAGCAGGAAAAATGTCCTAGGGAGATGATAAATAAAAAAATTACAGACAGATGTGGTGAGGAAAAGAAATCGTAAAAGAAATCAGCACACTCCCCTAGCAACTCTCCAATATTATTTGGACTAAGATGGAAACTGTATTCTGTGCTTGGAGCTAGAAGCCAAAGTAAATTATTATGATGGATTAAAAAAATACATATAATGGAAGAAAACAATATGAAGAAATAGAGGTCTGTCTTATACATGAGTGGCATGGAGAAAATGGTATTGCAGATCTTTCACACTGTCTAACGATTAGGTTGTGAAATAAATCCAATGTCACTCCCTCTAATTTTAATGTTTCTTTGCTGGTTTACCTGTTGAATCCATTAAGCTTTTCTTTGCAATGAACAGCATGATAATGTAAGGCCCTGAACCAAGTTCTCTCTTGAAATTGGTGCAATGGGAATTAATAAAACTTCCCCAGCTATCAACAGCAGAAAAGTTGGCACCATTATTTAACCTGTGGTATAAATACACTTTAAATGTGGAAGATTTTCTGAATCATATCAGAGCTAATTTTTCTTTCCCAAATTTACAGTATAAATTGTCTTGGTGCCAGTTTACATCATAATTACTTCACCATATATAATGTTTGGCATTTCTTATGGAAGCAGAAAAGGTTTCAGCCCTTAGGTTCAATGCTACAGGGAACTGAGCAGTCACTGTTTTAGCATCACTGAGCTGTGAAGTGTGTTTTCAGCTGAATACTTCAGAGCACATTTTTTCTAGTTCTTTGGCAAATAACCAATTTCTCAATCAAAAGCAGCTTGGAAGGGAGGGAGTCTTGAGGTTGTATTTATGCCCTCTGAGAAGCTTGACCCTACTTGTTTGAGCCCACAAGGTCCCCATGAAGTGACATACCTCATGGTACATGATTAAACTGTGCTGGTAAACAAGTCTATTTATTAGGCCAATACTGTAAGGCTTTGTTTGTTTTACTCTCAAAAACAGAGTAATTCACCTCAGTTCTTCTGAACTTAAGCATTCTGACCACTGTTTTTATCCAGTCTTTTGAACACATAAAGACAGTTAAGCAGGAAGCATTAATATCTCTTTAAACATAGGAAGAGGATTAATATATGACCCTTGTTGCTTATTTCCAAAAGGCAGTCCCTAAACTAAAAATATGTTGCCGTACATTCCTGAACGATCCAACCTTTTCCCAGGCTTCCTTTACAAAAAGCCATAAGCACAATGCTACACGAGAAGCAAAGATTCAAAGGGAAACACCGAAAGGAAGCTGAGCTGCAAAGTCCAAAATGAAAAGCCAGAAATAGGAAGTAAAAGATAAGGATCAGGAAAGTGAGATAGCAGCAAGGACTCCCCTTTGTGTGATTTCTTTTCTTGTATCTTTTCAATGAATTGCTAATTACTCTTTGTTTCGACTGTAACATGGCAGCTCACCCTCACTCTGGTAAAAATAGATGCTCTGGGACATTTCCTACTTGCTGAAGGCAAAGAGGTGTTTATGTGCTTTCTTCAGGCAGGCCAGGTGCTATGCAGAAAACTCAGTAAACTGGCTACCTATGCAGACTGCATGAGCTACTACAGAAATTACTGGATATGGTGGAGGTATGTGCAGAGAGCCTCAGGAGCTACAACCGCAGCTTATTTGGAGCATATTAAAAATATATTTGCCCATAACTCCACATACAAATATGTGGCATGTCCAGCCTGGGAGCTGGAAGCCAGACTTGCTACTCATGACTTCCAGTCTGTTTCCTTCCTTAGACCTGTGGCCATACAAACAGAGCTGGGCACCTTTCAGGTCTATGCTATTGAGTCCATGTGGGACAGTCCAGTTCCTTGTCAGGTTATGGTCAAGGCATGGCTCTGACTGAAAGATGCCTACACAGTGTGGCTATTCCCAGTGACTTTACAACCGCTGCGATGATCTTTGTGGCAGAAATCACTGGCTTTCCCTCAATGAATTAATGAATTGAGTCAAATATTTCTGCTGTGCTCAGAGAACATGTTAAAGAGACAAAAAAACATCACAGGAGTGGTGGAAAAGCTCTACTACATGGCAATAGGGTTCAATTTTCTCCAAGGCACACAAGTTTGGGTTTGTTAGACACAAAAAATAGGTGGTTGATATACATGGGGAAAAATGAAAAAAAAAAAAAATTGATTGTGATTCTGTCTTTTACTACTACTTTCAAATCACCAGCTTTTCCAAAGGAAGAAAGGAGTTTCAGTGTCCAAGACCTCTAGTACCTATATTAGGGAATTTGATAAATGTACAAGAAAACTACTTGTTTTCTACTTCAAAAAATTTACTTCTCTAAATACAATGCTAAACTTGATTGATCACTCACAGCCCAAAACAAAGCTCTGCCTCCACAAAACCCCACCTTAGCCATAGTTTTGTCAGTAGCTGTTCCTTTGCTGAGATGTCATGGTCCTAGGAATCTAAATCACCCTGACTAAACTGTATATCCACCTAGGAAAATAGGAAAATAAAGCCTTTCCACATAGAAAAGCATCTTCACTGTTTTTCACAGTTACTGATTTTCAACAACTTGCGGAAAAAAAAAAAAACTTTTTCAGGAATGATCTTCAAAAATTCAGGGGTTTTATCCATAAAAATAGATGTGAACAATGGTTATTTGCATGTTCTACTTTGGTCCCCAGGTGCATATATCATGCCCATACGCTACGCATTTTTAATGCTGAGATAATGTCAAAGATATTTTTTTCCCCCATTATTTGACATAATAAACTGGTGTAGTAATACACACTCATTTTTCTATTGCCATGCAATCTATGATATTGGTAATTCTCTGCAGAACTAGAATGACATATATTACACTGTAACAGGCATTTTATTGTTTTTGGGGGACATAGCAACACATCAGTTAATAAAATTACAAATATTGTGAATTTTATCCTTTCCCTGCCCAATGTGAATGGTAATTGTACTCTATCAGTCTCTGCTAATTAAGCAACATTCCCATTTGAGAAAATTATTTTGTTCCTTCCTGTGCAGCATTTCATAGTGCACTGTTTGGTTTTCAAATCCTACATATACATTCTAGAATCAAGTATTTAAGGACTGTTTGGGACTATCCTCTTACTTGCAACTCAAGCTGATTTTGATCTTTGTTCTTTAAGAAAAAAGGTGACTTTTCTATAGACACTCTATACTGAAACCTGGTTTTGAAAACCCTGGTGTAATTAATCAGTGCTATTGTCTTACAACTCTTCTGCAAAAGTTTTAGCTATGCCTTATATATAGTTTAGACTTGACTAAGTAGCTATTTCCTGTAATGAATGACAAAGCTATTCAAAGCTCAGCTTTTGTACTCCATGGGTTGCTAATGAGAAAATCTGTGAAATGTTGAGGTTTTTGAGTTAGGGCTAGGTACCCTCATAAGCTAATATTTCCATGTACTCTTTGTGATATTGCCAGGATAATAACCTTTCTATGAACTAATTCATTTAGATAAGCAAAATTATCAGATCTAAGTCAATCATCATTTTTCTTTAACAAGAAATGTCTCTCCCATATCTCTGTGTTCCAAATGGTCTTATTTTACCCATCTTTGAAGCATAAACACTTTCCAGAATAACTAGATGATCCAGAAAGGCCGTAAGAGGACTTCAGCATCTCCTAGGTAATAAAACTTCAGGGAAGAGCCAGCCAAAGGCTGTAAGGACACCAATGGGACTATTAAAGAATTTTCCGCAGTGTTACACACTTTCCTTAGGATGAGTGGCTGTTTTATCCTGGCTTCTCTCTGCACACAATCTCTCCAGCTCACCCTTAGCCCTCATTATACTATTTTATTCCATTGCTGACATTTTAATTTCTTTATTTAAAAGTCCTTTTTCTTTGATTTATATGCAGCTTTACATGCAGACTCTTCACAAGTCTATGCTATACACAAAACACACACTAAAAATCAGAGTGCATTCCTTCAGCCCACCTTCATTGCTTTCTCGTGTTCACAATCCCTACGTTCTGTCCATCCTGTCTACCCAGACTGATGTCTATTTGAGACCTTGGGCTAACTGGTGCAGAGTCTTCATACAACCATGGAATCACAGAACAGTTTGGGTTGGAAAGGACCTTAAAACTCATCCAGTTTCAACCCCCTGCCATGGGCAGGGACACCTTCCTCTAGACCAGGTTGCTCCAAGCCCCATCCAACCTGGCCTTGAACACTGCCAGGGATGGGGCAGCCACAGCTTCCCTGAGCAAGAAGTTCCAGTGCCTCACCACCCTCACAGGAAAGAATTTCTTCCTAACATCTAATCTAAATCTCACCCTTTTCAGCTTAAAGCCATTCCCCCTTGTCTGGTCACTACAGGCCCTTGTAAAAAGTCCCTCTCCAAATTTCCTGTTGGCCCCTTTTAGGTGCTGGAAGCCTCTCTAAGGTCTCCCCAGAGCCTTCTCCTCTCCAGGCTGAACAAGTCCAACACTCTCGGGCTTCCCTCAGAAGGGAGGTGCTCCAGCCCTCTGATGCTCAGAGGGCTCTTCTGAACTGTGGCCTCCTCTGGAATTGCTCAAAAATATCCACATCCCTTTTGTGTTGGGGGCCCCAGAGTTGGAAGCAGGACTGCAGGTAGGGTATCAAAAGCAGGGTAGAGGGGCAGGATCACCTCTTTCGACCTGCTGGTCACACTTCCTTTGATGAAGCCCAGGATACATTTGGCTTTCTGGGATTTAAGTGCACACTGCCAGGTCCTGTTGAGCTTCTTGATCAGCACCCTCAAGTCCTTCTCCTCAGGGTTGATATCAATCCATTCTTTGTCTAACCTGTATTTGGGCTTGGGGTTCCCCCAACCCAGGTGCAGGACCTTGCCCTTGGCCTTGTTAAACTTCATGAGGTTTGCACTGAACCTGTTGCGGTCCCTCTGGATAACATCTCTTCCCTTCAGCATGTTGACAACAGCACACAGCTTTGTTTTGTCAGCAGTATGGATAATGTTTCCCCTTTTCCCATCTCTTCTTCAAGAAGTCTTTTGACATTTTGTCTTCAAGCATTTTCATGCTATATGCCATCAGTAGCTACTTCAGTGGACAGGTTTGGACAAGATTTAAATCAATATCTTAGCTTCCATGAAGAAAAGATAGCAGTCAAGGTGTCCCAGAACAATGCACTTGGAAATGACACAAATGGCACAGGTCCATTTGTGTCACCAGAGTGTCAATAGGATTTTCATGCACGCACATGCTTCCTACATCTTTGTCCTTTGCCCAGCAGTCATTTGGCTGTATTTTCAAATATTTGAATACTTTTTTTTATTTTCCTAGAGTGAATATATTGTGGGTGAACACTGACCCTAACAACATAAATGTTTTGCCGCTCATTTCAGTGAGCCAGGATTTCACATAGTACTTTCAATGTGTTATGATCTTTTTTTGGTTTCTTGTAAAGAAACCGAAACCAGTTCAAAGATTTTTGTGTGTGTTTTTCACTCAAAGAAAAGGAATGTTTGCAAACTAGTTCCAATTAGAAAGCAACGAAAGGTAAGAGCTGCATATTGCCTGTGATAAGTTTGTTTTTCATTAAGTGGCAAAACTGTCCAAAAGCTTAGAATTGTAAGTCTAAACCAGACAAATTATAAGCCTAAAACCAGTCACTTTCAAATCTATTTTAGCTTGTATTTCATTATTTTTAACTTTCTTAATATATTACTAGAAGAGGTCTTATAAATAAGAGATGTTATCGCAGAACACAACCTTTTGTTTTGACTCAGAAATTTGATCATTTATATGCATTTATATTAGGCATATTTGAGAGAATTAAATAAAATATGTTGAGTTGCATTGCTTTGTTATTTTATCCATAGATAAATCTTAATTATTTAATAAAAAAATTTGATGTTAATTTTCAGTCATTTAATTAAATGACCAGAAGCTTTATCCTTTAGGACAAATGCCAGAAAAAAACTTGAATAAAACATCCAAAGTTGCAGAATTTTCCCAAATTATGAATCTGACAGACTGAATATGTGATTTCTCCATCCTGGCATAGTCTTCTTCTCTTTTGCTTAATCTTCTGAATTGTCATAGACTGACCATGGGTTATTTTATGTTTCTTGTCCTGATAGAATAAACTTTTTAAGGAAGCAGAAATTTTGAAATACTTCACAATGAGATATACTGTCTTAGGTGATTTAACTAAAATCAGATAGCTACCATTCAGCCCCCAACCCTGTGTTCTAATTGCCCCCCATGCTGTATAATGTGCCGTCTTCACTGTGACAGGAGTTGGCCTATGATGTTATAGACTGTGAATGTTGGCCAGGTGCTAGGTATATCTTATCCTGCCTGTCAAGAAGCTGCAAGGGTGACCAAGAGGAAGATCTGCTACAGATGGCTATTGACAGTAAGAATCATTCCCCAAAATACCTCATGTGTTACATGACATATTCCCTCGTGTGGATCCTGTGAGGCCAGTTGGGCCATAATTTTGCAATATTATCTTCAGTTCTAGCTTTAGTAGCTTTTTCTGTTTAATAAAATGAAAAATGCTTTTCATTTTATAAAACATTGGTAGTAAACAAATAAGCCTATTTTCTAGAACCAGCTTGGAAGGAAAGCATTTATTTTGTTTGTCTATTACCTAAGATAAGTGCCTGAAACAGGACTCATGACCCACTGGCTGGGCCTATTGAAACCCACCAGAGCCACCAGCAGTGACTGGCTAGGCAGATGAATACAGCCCAGGATGGCCAAGCTGGAACCAAGCATCATGAGAAGGCAAAAACTCAACCCAGCTGGCAGAATAACAAACCTTTCTGAAAACCACTCTCCCAAATATATCAAAAATCATGACACAAGTTTTGATACCAAAATGTGACCCTGACTTAGGTAACTGGGTGCAGAACAAACAAGGGGACAGAAAGAGGCCTGAAAGAGAAATACTTTAAATATCCCATTAGAAATCAGTCTGTGTTTTGTGTTATCACCACCTGTGCTGTTATCTTAGAATCATAGAATTATAGAATCATAGTATGGTTTGGGTTGGAAAGGACCTTAAGATCATCTAGTTCCAACCCCCCTGCCATGAGCAGGGACACCTTACCATGCCACCCAAGGTTCTGCCCAGCCTGGCCTTGAACACCACCAGGGATGAAGCATTCACAACTTCTTTGGGCAACCAATTCCATTGCCTCACCACCCTTACAGTAAAGAACTTCTTCCTTATATCCAATCTAAACTTCCCCTGTTTAAGTTTTAACCCGTTACCCCTTGTCCTATCACTACAGTCTCTAATGAAGAGTCCCTCCCCAACATCCCTATAGGCCCCCTTCAGATACTGGAAGGCTGCTATGAGGTCACCACGCAGCCTTCTCTTCTCCAGGCTGAACGGCCCCAACTTCCTCAGCCTATCTTCATACGGGACGTGCTTCAGGCCCTGATCACCCTCGTGGCCTCTTCTGAACTTGCTTCAACAGCTCTAAGTCCTTATGTTGAGGACACCACAACTGTACACAGTACTCCAAGTGAGGTCTCACGAGAGCAGAGTAGAGGGGCAGGATCACCTCCATCACTCCTTTTGATGCAGCCCAGGATATAGCTGGTTTCTGCGCTGCGAGTGCACGCTGAAGCCGGTTCATGTTAAGTTTTTCATTGAGCAACACCCCCAAGTCCTCTGCAGGGCTGCTCTGGATCCCCTCCCCATTCAACCTGTAGCTTTGGCTGGGATTGCCCCAAGACAGGTGTAGGGCCTTGTATTTGGCTTGGTTAAACTTCATAAGTTTGGTATCAATTCCTGGGGTGAGTAGCTTGAGAGAGGACGCCTTCAACACCGGAGCGGGCGGAGATCAGCGTCCAGGAGCCTCAGCTCAGAGCGCCAAGAGCCATCGAGGGAGCCTCAAGTCCTCGACGGGACCTGCCCAGGAGCCGGCAGCTCAGCTGACGAGAGCGAGCAGGGACTCACAGCGGGCGGAGGCAGGAGCAGCGGCACCAGCCCTGAGTGGGTAAAAACCTGCCCCAGGGAGCGCGGCGAACAGAGCGGGTCGGGGCAGTTTGCGCGGGCAGGAGATGGGGTGACCGCCTGATCAAGAGGACTCGCCTGGAGCGCAGGAGGAGGAAGGACTGCTTGCTTGTGCGGAGAGATGTAGACGGACCAATTGACCAGAGGGATCATGGTCACAACACGATCAAAAGCTGTACTGAGGAATAATGTGGGTACCCAGACTGAGCCTCCCTGCGGCCGTGCAGGTCTCTGGCTGCAGTAAATGCCTGAGCCCAGCACTTGTACTGGAGAGAGCCAGTGACACGGCTTGTGTGCGGTGTGAGTGAATAAATGATCTGCTCAGGCAGGTGGCTGAACTGAGGGAGGAGGTAGAAAGGTTGAGAGCCATTAGAGAATGTGAAAGTGAAATAGATTGCTGGAGCCATACCCTAAGGCAAGGGCAGAGGGAAGTGATTGAACAAGTGATAGATCCCCTCCCCTCCTACCGTCAGATAGAAGGAGTGAACTTAAGGGACAAGGAGGTATGGAGGGAGGTTCCTCCTCGGAGAGGTAAGCGAAAACCCTCGCAATCCCTTCCTCCCTCCCCGTTGCCCTTGAATAACAAGTATGAGGTCTTGGAACTACAGGGCCAGGTAAATGGAGATGGAGGGGTAGATCCATCTAGTGAGTCACCTAGGGCTTGTCACTCACCCCCATGCCTGAGAACTTCATCAACCAAGAAGAAAAGAGTAATTGTGGTGGGTGACTCCCTTCTGAGGGGAGCAGAAGGGCCCATTTGTCAACCAGATCCATCCCACAGGAAAGTCTGCTGCCTACCTGGGGCTCAGATTAGAGACGTTAAAAGGAAACTCTCTGATCTGGTGCAGCCCTCTGACTACTATCCACTGCTGGTTTTTCAGGTTGGCAGTGATGAAATTATTACAAGGAGGGCAAGAGCAATGAAGAGAGACTTCAGCGCCGTGGGACGGCTGGTTAGAGGGTCTGGAGCACAAGTGGTGCTTGCCTCCATACCTGTTACAAGCAAGGGTGAAGAGATAAATAGGAAGAGTCTGCAGATTAATGTATGGCTACGTAACTGGTGCCAAAGGCAGGGGTTTGCGTTTTTCAACCGTGGGCTGCTATATGAGCACCTGGTTTGCTGGTGGCAGGTGGGATACACCAGTCCCAGAGGGGGAAAAGGTTTTTGGGGCAGGAGTTAGCAGGGCTCATTGACAGGGCTTTAAACTAGATATGAAGGGGGAAGGGGAGATAAGTGGGCCTGTCAGGGACAAGCCCAAGAGAAACATGCTAGGGCTTGAAAGATGGCGGACTAGGGAGGACTCTCAACCTATTGTTTCATTTGAGGGAAAGGATAGTTGTTTAGACCCTGTCCCGCAGGGGAAAAAGGGTACCAGGGCAAGAGTTAGCAGAGCTCACTCACAGAGCTTTAGGTTAGATTCAAAGTGCGAGGGGGTTGTAGCTGGGTTTGAACTAGTGGGGCATTGTTCTAGTATGAATGAAGACCAGAAGGCCTCCCGCCTCCCAAGGGTGCCACTAGCGTGCTCTGCTTGCTCCCTGAAATGCCTGTACACCAATGCACGCAGCATGGGGAATAAACAGGAGGAGTTAGAAGTCTGTGTGCGGTCTAAAGGCTATGATCTGGTGGCAATTACAGAGACATGGTGGGACAGCTCACATGACTGGAATGTGGTTATGGATGGCTATGTCCTTTTTAGGAAAGATAGGTTGGCAAAGGGAGGTGATGGAGTTGCTTTTTATGTGAGAGAGAGATTAGAATGTATTGAGTTCTGTCCAGGGACAGATGAGGACCAAGTGGAAAGTCTGTGGGTACGAATTAAGGGACAGGCTGGTACGGATGATACAATTGTGGGGGTCTATTATAGACCTCCTGATCAGGACGAAGGAGTTGATGAGGCTTTCTACAGGCAACTGAAAGCAACCTCACGACTACATGCCTTGGTCCTCATGGGGGATTTTAACTACCCCGATGTTTGCTGGAAGACTTACACAGCCAGTCATTCACAGTCTAGGAGGTTCCTCCAGTGCATTGGTGATAACTTCCTAATACAAATGGTGGACAAACCAACTAGGAGAGGAGTGCTGCTGGATCTAGTACTCACGAACAAGGGGGGTCTGGTTGAAATGGTGATGGTCAATGGCAGCCTTGGCTGCAGTGACCATGAGATGGTGGAGTTTAGGATCCTGTGTGGGAGGAATAGAACACCTAGCAAGGCCACATTTCTGGATTTCCAAAGGGCCAACTTTGGCCTCTTCAATCAATTGCTAAGGGAAGTCTCATGGCAAAGGGTACTAGGTGGTAAAGGGGCTCAAGATAGTTGGTCAGCATTCAAGGACCACTTCTTACAAGCTCAGGATCAGAGTATCCCAATGGGCAGGAAGTCAAGTAGGGGAGCCAGGAGACCAGCATGGTTAAACAAGGAACTGCTGGGCAAACTCATGCAGAAAAAGAGAATCTATGGATTATGGAAGGAGGGGCTGACCACTTGGGACAGTTAGAGGATGTAGGGAGGCAATTAGGACAGCTAAGGCCTCCTTGGAACTTAATCTTGCAAGTCGGGTTAAGGACAATAGAAAGGGCTTCTTCAAATACATAGCGGATAAAACTAACACAAGAGGCAATATAGGCCCACTGCTGAATGAGGTGGGTGCCTGGAGACAGAGGATATAAAGAAGGCAGAGGTGCTGAATTCCTTCTTTGCCTCTGTCTTTACTCCTTCAGACTCTCCCTGGAGGACCCAGATTCCTATAGCCCCAGAAGGAGTCAGGATAAAGGAGGAGTTTGCTTTGGTGGATGAGGATTGGGTTAAGGATCAGTTAAGCAATCTGGATATCTATAAATCAATGGGTCCGGATGGAATACACCCGCGGGTGCTGAGGGAGCTGGCGGCGGTCATTGCTGGGCCACTCTCCATCATCTTTGGTAGGTTGTGGGAAACAGGAGAGGTGCCTGAGGATTGGAGGATGGCAAATGTCACGCCAGTCTATTAGAAGGGCAAGAAGGAGGACCCGGGTAATTATAGACCGGTCAGCCTTACCTCCATCCCTGGAAAGGTGATGGAACAACTTATTCTTGACACCATCTCTAGACATATCAAGGATGAGGGGGTCATTAAGAGCAGCCAACATGGTTTTACCAAGGGGAAGTCATGTTTGACCAACCTTATAGCCTTCTATGAGGAAGCAACTAGGTGGCTGGATGATGGTAGAGCGGTAGATGGGTTTTTTCTTGATTTCAGTAAGGCATTTGATACTGTCTCCCACAGCATCCTCATAGATAAGCTAAGGAAGTGTGGGCTTGATGATCAGGTAGTGAGGTGGATCAAGAACTGGTTGAAAGGAAGAAGGCAGAGAGTTGTGGTTAAGGGGCAGAATCCAGCTGGAGGTCTGTGACTAGTGGAGTCCCTCAGGGGTCGGTGCTGGGACCAGTGCTGTTTAATATTTTCATCAACGACCTGGATGAGGGAACTGAATGTACCCTCAGCAAGTTTGCTGATGATACTAAACTGGGAGGAGTGGCTGACACACCAGAGGGCTGTGTTGCCATTCAGCGAGACCTGGACAGGCTGGAGAGTTTGGCGGTGAGAAGCTTGATGAAATTCAACAAGGGCAAGTGTAGAGTCTTGCATCTGGGGAAGAACAACCCCATGTACCAGTACAGGTTGGGGGCTGACCTGCTGGACAGTAGTGAAGGGGAAAGGGACCTGGGGGTCCTGGTGGATAGGAGGATGACCATGAGCCAGCAATGTGCCCTTGTGGCCAAGAAGGCCAATGGCATCCTAGGGTGCATTAGAAAGGGTGTGGTTAGTAGGTCAAGAGAGGTTCTCCTCTCCCTCTACTCTGCCTTGATGAGGCCGCATCTGGATTATTGTGTCCAGTTCTGGGCCCCTCAGTTCAAGAAGGACAGGGAATTGCTTGAAAGAGTCCAGCGCAGAGCTACAAAGATGATTAAGGGAGTGGAACATCTCCCTTATGAGGAGAGGCTGAGGGAGCTGGGTCTCCTTAGCCTGGAGGAGACTGAGGGGTGACCTCATCAATGCTTACAAATATGTAAAGGGTGAGTGTTAGGATGATGGAGCTGGGTTTTTTTCAGTGATGGCCAGTGATAGGACAAGGGGCAATGGGTGTAAACTGGAGCATAGGAGGTTCCATGTGAACATCAGGAAAAATTTCTTTACTGTGAGAGTGACAGAGCACAGTAATGGGTTGCCCGGGGGGTTGTGGAGTCTCCTACATTGGAGATATTCAAGGCCCGCCTGGACAAGTTCCTGCGTGATGTACCCTAGGTTACCCTGCTCTTGCAGGGGGGTTGGGCTAGATGATCTTTTGAGGTCCCTTCCAACCCTTGGGATTCTGTGATCAGCCCACCTCACAAGCATGTCAAGGTCCCTCTGAATGGCATTCCTTCCCTCTAGCGTATCAACTGAACCACACAGCTTGGTGTCATTGGCAAACTTGCTGAGGGCACACTCAATCCCACTGTCCATGTCAGTGACAAAGATGTTAAACAAGACTGGTCCCAGCACTGATCCCTGAGGGACACCACTCGTTACTGGTCTCCAGCTGGACATTGAGCCGTTGACCGCAACTCTTTGTGTGCGGCCATCCAGCCAGTTCTTTATCCACAGGGTGGTCCATCCATCAAATTGATGTCTCTCCAGTCTAGAGACAAGGATGCCATGCAGCACAGTGTTGAACGTTTTGCACAAGTCCAGGCAGATGACATCAGCTGCTCTACCCTGGTCCATCAGTTCTGTAGCCCCATCACAGAAGGCCACCAAATTGGTCAGGCAAGATTTCCCCTTAGTGAAGCCATGCTGGCTGTCACCAAGCACCTTGCTGTTTTTCATGTGCCTTAGCATGTCTTCCAGGAGAATCTGCTTCAAGATTTTGACAGGCACAGAGGTGAGACTCACTGGTCTATAATTCCCTGGGTCATCCATTTTCCCCTTCTTGAAAATGGGGGTTATATTTCCCTATTTCCAGTCATCAGGAACTTTACCTTTTTCAAATATGATGGACAGTGGCTTAGCAACTTCATCTAACAGTTCCCTCAGGACCCACAGTTGGATTTCATCAGTTACCATGGACTTGTGCACGTTCAGGTTCTTAAGATGATCTCGAAGCAGATCCTCTCTGACAGTGGTCCCAAGGTCTTCATTCTCACAGTCCCCTCGTCTGCCTTCCAAGACTTGGGTGGTGTGGTCGAAGCATTTCTGATCACTGAAGACTGAAGCAAAGAAGTCATTAAGAACCTCAGCCTTCTCCAAATCCAGGGTAGCCAGTTCTCCTGATAGTTTCTGGAGAGGGTCCATGTTGTCCCTAGTCTGTCTTTTGTTTGCTGCATAACTATAGAAGCCCTTCCTGTTATCCCTGAGATCCTGGCCAGACTCAATTCTAACTGGGCCTTAGCTTTCCTAACCTGATCCCTAGCTTCCTGGACAATGTCCCTGTATTCTTCCCAAGCCACCTGTCCTCATTTCTACCCTCTATAAGTTTCTTTTTTCCCTCTGAGTTTTCTCAGCAGCTCCTTGTCCATCCATGAAGGCCTCCTGGCCTTCCTGTCCCATTTCCTTCTTCTCAGGATACAACACACCAGAGCTTGCAGCAGGTGATCCTTGAATACCAACCAACATTCCTGCGTGTCCCCCCCCACCCCCCACCCCCCACCCTCTAGGGCTATATCCCATGGAACCTTACTGATGAGGTTCCTGAAGAGGCCACAGTCTGCTCTCTTGAAGTCCAGGGCAGTGAGCTTGCTGCATGCCCTTCTCTCTGCCTTGAGGATCTCAAACTTGACCATCTCATGATCGCTGTGGCTAAGGCTGCCCTGGAGCATCACATTCTCCACCAGCCCCTCGTTGGTGAGCACGAGGTCAAGCATGGCACCTCTCCTTGTCAGCTCCTCTAGTACTTGCAGGAGGAAGTTGCCTTCCACACAATTGAGGAACCTCCTGGATTGCTTGTGCCAGGCTGTACCGTCCCTTGTGCAGATACTGTCAATATTTCTGCGTAATGAGGCCAAGACCACTTGATAAGATCAACACCACTGTCCATAAGACAGAATACACAAATCTATTTTGTTTAATAATTGAGGGGTCTGATGTGCAATCCCTGTCAAATCTCACTGTGGCACTGTCTGGCTGATTGCTGCTGCAGCAGAGTATTGCTTCACAGCTCCACAAACTAATTCACAGGCCAGTAAGTTAACCCAAACCACCCATTTCCTCTCCTGGAGGAGCACTAACGCCAATCCGCTCCAGCTAGAGAGGTGATAACTTCTGAAGTTGGTGCACCTTGAGTCATGAGCACCATAGACCCCCGTATTGCACTTTTCAGCACACTCTCATATACTCATGATTTAGTGTAGAGGCATCCCCAAGAAAACTTGCAGTTAGAATCCATCCCTCTGAAATATTGCAGGAAGAAACTGAACTGTGCAGCAGCAGTAGCAAGCTTATTTTCTATCTCTGTGTGTGCAAGGTCTTTGATGCTGCAAGTAGAATTGCTGCCTCCACATCACTCTTTCTGCTGTGATGTGGATTGTACATAGTAGGAATTTGTTGAGGTGATCTAGCTGGACCACCATGAAAGATGGGGCCTCTCATGATCCCCAGTGAAAGGAAGCAGTGCAAGTTTCTCCACAGTGCTCTGCCAGCATGCCCAAAGCCTGTTCAGAGAGTATTGTGTGCTCAGTGTGACCATTTGTTACTTGAACTCTGCTAAGACCAGTGCTAGGACAGGACTGTGGCTTCTGGCACGAGACTTGCATGCCCCAGGTTCTAATCAGTGAAAACCACATCACTGTCAGTGTGGTCCATTGCCATTTGAAAATGTCAGGGGTTTTGCAAACACAGTAGTCCAGAGCTCCCCCTTCTTTTCATGCATCTGTTTTTATCTGGGACCAGGGGTGCTGAAATGATGTGGGATACAGCTTTGGCTGTAACACCTTGAAACATGGATGTTCCAAGAAATCTGGACACTACATCCTGATAGATAACATCCTCTTTGTGGTTTCAAGATAACCTAACCCAAAAGCCATGTGCCATTTATTCATTTAAATGGATTAGGTTAATTGAATACTCATTACTAGGGGGTTTTATGACAGCAGTGATTAAGAGTGATTAAAGATGGCTTTTTTTATTTACTGATGTCACAGTTTTAATTATTTAAATGTCACAGTTTTAATTATTTAAATTATTTAATAATTTTCTATGTGGCTGCAGAGAGGTTTGATATTTTATTGAAATAAAGGTTTTGTGACAGTGTTTCAATGGGGCAAAGCTTCTTGCTCTTTACAAACAAATGAACACTAACTGAACCTTGTGAAACTCCATTGCTTATACATCAAATCTATTCTGCGTCATTGAAAGTAGATAAGATCTGCAAGTTCCTGTTCTATTTTTCATTAAAATAAGGACTTTTTTGCTCATCTTTCTGTGTTTTCCTCTTTGTCATGACAAGGATGTGGGTCTTCATACAGCGTTTAGACTCAACGACTTTTTGTGAAATTAGTGGCTGACTTTCAGTGCATATTTCACAGCTGATTTCAATGGCTTAGAAGCAGCCTGTTTCACCTTAAATGAAACTACAACTAAATTTAACCTAATTGCAATCTGTCAGATCTTGATTATTAAATATAATCTTTTTACACTAAATGCAGAAAGAGCTTCATCAGATAATTGCAGGGTTGTAAACATGGTGGGTTGGAAGGGTCTGAACCATCTGCTAGACCATTGATGAGATGAGAAGAAATTTTGGAAACTAGTAAATCATAACTAAAAGGTGTAATAGACATATTTAAATGACTTGCTGTAATTTGATTGACTATGGAGAACTGACCTAGTCAGACTTCGAAAGAGCCTTTGAGTTTCTTTTTATTTCTCTTTGGCAAGTATCCAAGAAAATTATCTTGAAAATCTGATGGCATGCTTTGTTTTAATTCTGTTTTCTAAATGTTTCTTCCTGATGCCAGATTGAGTTGCCTAAAAGGAAGGTTACTTTTACGGCCTCTTAGATTGCAGTCAGTTCTGTAGTCAGAAGATAAAACAAAGACTTTGACTAGGAGCAGTGCAGGCAGTCCATGCTTCAAACATATCACTGCACTTTCAGGAAACAACAGTTGTTGACAATAGATAATGCCACCCTCCATACTGAGAACTGGAAGTTTGTTTAAAAATAAAAAAGATTCCCAAATTGAACATACAGTGCATTAGATGTACAGCCAAAACAAGTACAAAACATCAGCCACTACTGCCCATACAAAGGCAGAACAAACACAAGGACTAAAGCCCACTGCATCTGCATCCCTGAGTGATGTGTGAATACGAGTTGTCAGCCCCCCTCTACTGGACAGAGTCGTCAGCCAGCTGTATGCTCTACATCAGGGCTGTATGTCATGTCTTTGCTTGGTTGGTTAACCATAGGGGCTGCTCTCTATGCCCAAATACAACTACGTGACAGACAGTGAGCAAGTCAGACTCCTCAGGGAATAATCGTTCAGCAATATCACTTACCTGGAAGACCTCAGGAAAAAACAGAGATAGATGCAATCGTCTGGCAGAGATGTCATCTCAAGCTGCAAGTGCAAGCATGGATAGGAGCCCACCCTGGCCAAGGCCAGAAGGATTCCTAAGGCAGGACTCATTTAATCCACTCAGAAATTTCAGTAAAGAAAGATGAAAACAGACATTATGACCAGAGAGCTGGTCTGGTACAAGAAGCCAGTATTTGGAAAATAGGAGGGAATGTGGAAGGGGACACCTCACACAGAGCTGGAGGTTAGTGGGGTGACAGGTTAAGAGAGACAAGACTAGATTTCTCTTACTGAAGGAAAATGGAATTGCAAATGCTGTGCTGGAAACAACTGGAATCTATAGTAAACTCCGCTACAAGCTGTTGCACATGCTCGCCTCTCAGTCTAGTAAGAATGGGTTTCTAGCTTTAGTTTGTGAGACTTTGTGGGTGTCTGTTATTGTAAAACCTGTAACATAACTGGAGATACTGTCCGTGCCTTTCCTGTTTTCAGCTCAGTTGTGAGAAACAGCCCAGCTCTGCAAACCAGCCCCCCTGCAAAACTCCTGCCCAGACTGCCCCTCACCTGAGCGTACACTCATCTCTGGGTGCACAGAGTCAAAGATTACTGCTCAGCTCCCTGCTCCTGCACCTCCCTGGGGCACGCCAAGGCTAGGCTGGGACATGGGCTCAGCAGGGCCCATGGCAGGGCAGAGACTGGCTGAGGGGAGATGAAGTCTGGCCATGCTGCAGCACTGCTGGGAAAGCGGCTGGTGGCCCTGGAGCTGACATGGGCCCTGGTCCATGGGCTAGTGGGTAGCGGAGCCCCAGGGCTGGGCAGGGACAGCCACGCCTGATGGTGCCCTTGGGGATCCAGCAGAAATGACCTTCCACCCACTGCATCACTGTGAAAGAAAGAAAAAGGTGCTGATGAAGTCATTACAGAAAATCGCACACACAAAGCCCAACATCTCGACTGGAATTGACCTGCTGGATTATGGTTTCCAGACTCTGTCACTCATTATTTTCCATCAGTGACTTAAATACAGCCATTATTACATGAACCAGGCGGGCAAAACCTTTGTCTTTGAGAGGCTAAACAAATAATTCTTACCGGGCTGCAAGGTGCAAAAAGTCTCCTGTGAGATGGGAAGGATAGCTAGCCTTGCTGCTATTTACCTTACAATGGTAAAAGGGAGTAACTTGTGTTTGCAACATCCTCTGAAACCCCAGCTGAAAAAGACAACAGGAGTATATAGTCTTTCCACTTCTGTATCACTTCCCTTTTTTCCCCCAGCTTTTCTTAGTTTCTGGGAAACCACACACTCCTTCAGAAACACAGCAGGTCCTTCTGTTTGTAGACATCTGTTGAAATCCACAGCAAAATTCCTGTTTTTTTGAAAGATTTTAGATTGGAACTGTGTTGCAGAAGTTGTATAATTACTCCCATTACAATCAGGATTCATCCTTCTTTCAACAGATGATTTACTGAAAGGATGAGATCATTAACCAAGCTGCGAAAAGAAATGATTCTGTTATTTGATCTCAAAAAAAAAAAAGAAAAAAAAAAAGGAAAATAATCTAGGGGGGAAAAAGGAGATAAATTATTTTTCTCCCTCTCATAATGGAAAATTAATAGAAAATGTTTAACTGTTCAATATTTCAGCTCTTTGAAAATTAAATTTAGTGATGGATAATTGACGTATAACATTATGAATAACATCCCAGTGAAATGTTTGAACATCTAAAGCTTTTGTTCTGTTCTTTGCTCAGCAGACATCTCATTCACTATCAGTCTGAAACTGAATTTTCTGCAAGTACACATTCAGAAATACTGCCTCGTCCCAGGCATAACAAACAAAGTGAGCAGTACTTTCCCATCACACTAAGAAGTAGGGTGAAGTCCAATAAAGACTGTGTTACCTAAGGGCCAGTTTCCTACTAAAGATGAGTAAACACGTTACCTGTACAAAGGGGAGTATTTTGAACTGTTCTCAAAGCTGAGATGGTATTTGTAAAGCTATAAAGCTGGGAGGTCCTTTTTAATGGTGGCACACTAAAGCAGCAGCATCTAGATCTAATGCACAGCAGAGTATTTATTAAAACTGTCTTGCCTGTCTCATGGATCTCTGTAAAGGGGAATAATTTTTTTCAGGCAGTCAATATATTTTTTAGTCATTCACATATAAACTCCAGGAATGTCTCTTCTTCCATACCAGAAGAAATAATCCCACTATATCAACCAGATCCCACTATATCAACCAGCACAGATTAAAAACCCAACTGAATCTCTCTGGAACACACAGTAGAAGTTACTACCCATGTGTGTTCCTTTGCTCTCCAGAGGAGCATGCAGTGCCACCTGCAGTGCATAAGCAAGTTTGGAAATGTTGCTTCTGATCTGTTCCAACCTATGAAATGGATCAGTTGACTTACATCATTTCATGGGAGTTGTGTGAGGTATAAGGAGAGGCTGATTTTCAACCCTTATGGAGCATTCAGTATGAATGCTGTAGACCAACACATGCTATCATAAATCTATTTCAAAAGGGGGTTTTTATAGTTGGTATAAACTGATTCTCACTTCTTTAGCAATTGTCACAGTATCACAGTATCACAGTATGCTAGAGATTGGAAGGGACCTCGAAAGATCATCTAGTCCAATCCCCCTGCCAGAGCAGGAACACCTAGATAATGTTACACAGGAATGTGTCCAGGCGGGTTTTGAATGTCTCCAGGGAAGGAGACTCCACAACCTCCCTGGGCAGCCTGTTCCAGTGCTCTGTCACCCTCACTGAGAAGAAGTTTCTTCTCAAGTTCAAGTGGAACCTCTTGTGTTCCAGTTTGTACCCATTACCCCTTGTCCTATCATTGTTTGCCACTGAGTAGAGCCTGGCTCCATCCTCGTGACACTCCCCCTTTATATATTTATATACACTAATAAGGTCACCCCTCAGTCTCCTCTTCTCCAAACTATAGAGACCCAGCTCCCTCAGTCTTTCCTCATAAGGGAGACGCTCCACTCCCTTAATCATCTTAGTTGCCCTGCGCTGGACTCTCTCCAGCAGCTCCCTGTCCTTCTTGAACTGAGGGGCCCAGAACTGGACACAATATTCCAGATGCGGTCTCACCAGGGCAGAGTAGAGGGGAAGGAGGACCTCTCTCGACCTACTAACCACCCCCCTTCTAATACACCCCAGGATGCCATTGGTCTTCTTGGCCACAAGGGCACAGTGTTGGCTCATGGTCATCCTGTCATCCACTAGGACCCCCAGGTCCCTCTCCCCTACACTGCTCTCTAACAGGTCGTTTCCCAACCTATACTGGAACCTGGGGTTGTTCCAGCCCAGATCCAGGACTCTACACTTTCCCTTGTTATATTTCATCCAGTTATTCTCTGCCCAACTCTCCAGCCTGTCCAGGTCTCGCTGGATGGCAGCACAGCCTTCTGGTGTGTCAGCCACTCCTCCCAGCTTAGTGTCATCAGCAAACTTGCTGATAGTACACTCAATTCCCTCATCTAAATCGTTGATGAATGTATTAAATAATACCGGTCCCAGTACTGACCCTTGAGGCACTCCACTAGTTACAGGCCTCCAACTAGACTCAGCCCCATAGACTACAACTCTCTGGCTTCTCTCCTTCAGCCAGTTCACAGTCCACCTCACTACCTGATCATCCAGTCCACCCTTCCTCAATTTAGCTGTGAGGGTGCTGTGGGAGACTGTGTCAAATGCTTTGCTGAAGTCAAGGTAGACCACATCCACCGCTCTGCCATCATCCATCCACCGTGTTATTTCCTCATAAAAGGCTAAGAGATTGGTCAAGCACGATTTCCCCTTGGTGAAGCCATGTTGACTGCTCCTCATAACCCTCTTATCCTTGATATGCCTTAAGATGGCACCAAGGATAAGGTGTTCCATCACTTTCCCAGGGATGGAGGTGAGGCTGACCGGTCTATAGTTACCCGGGTCCTCCTTGCCCTTTTTGAAGACTGGAGTGACATTTGCTTTCCTCCAGTCCTCAGGCACCTCTCCCGTTTCCCAAGACTTGGTAAAGATGATGGAGAGCGGTCTAGCAATGACTTCTGCCAGTTCCCTCAGCACCCACGGGTGCATCCCATCTGGACCCATGGATTTATGGATGTCCAGATTGCTCAACTGGTCTCTAACCCATTCCTCATCGACTAAGGCAAACCGCTCCGTCAACCTGACTTCATCTAAGGTCTCAGGGGTACAGGGCTCTTCAGGACTGCCTGCAGCAGAGTAGACAGAGACAAAGAAGGCATTCAGTAACTCTGCCATCTCTGTATCTTCTGTCACCAGGGCACCCATCCCGTTCATCAGTGGGCCTACATTGCCTCTGGTGTTAGTTTTATCTGCCATGTATTTGAAAAAGCTCTTTTTGCTGTCCTTGACCCTTCTTGCCAGGTTTAATTCTAAGGAGGCCTTAGTCCTCCTAGCTGCCTTCCTACATCCTCTAGCAGCAGCCTTATATTCCTCCCAAGTGGCCAGCCCCTCCTTCCATGACCTGTAAACTCTCCTCTTCCACTTGAGCATACCCAGCAATTCCCTATTTAGCCACGCAGGTCTCTTGGCCCTCTTCCTTGACTTCCTACGTGTCGGGATGTTCCGATCTTGAGCACTGTTAAAGCAGTCCTTGAATGTCAACCAACTATCTTGGGCCCCTTTACCTTCAAGCAGCCTTGCCCATGGGATTTCCCCTAGCAATTGCTTGAAAAGGCCAAAGTTTGCCCTTCTAAAGTCCAGGGTTGCAATTCTACTTGCTATTCTACTAGTCCTACCACACAAGATCCTGAACTCCACCATCTCGTGGTCGCTGCAACCAAGGCAGCCCTCAACCCTTACTGCTTCAACCAGATCCTCCTTGTTAGTGAGGATGAGATCCAGGAGCGCTCCTCTCCTGGTCGGCTCATCCACCATTTGCATGAGGAAGTGATCATCATCCATACACTGGAGGAACCTCCTGGACTGCGGCTGGGTTGCCGAGTGGTCCTTCCAGCAAACATCAGGAAGTTAAAATCCCCCACGACGACCACGGCCTGTGACTGTGAGGCCGCTCTCAGCTGCCTGTAGAAGGCCTCGTCAACTTCCTCACCCTGATCTGCTGGCCTGTAACAGACACCCACAACAGTATCGCCCCTGCCAGCCTGCCCCTTAATTCTCACCCACAGACTCTCAACTCGCTCGTCATCTGTCCCTGGACAGAACTCGGTGCATTGTGGTTCCTCCCACACATAAAGAGCAACCCCACCACCCTTCCTGGCTGGCCTGTCTTTCCTGAAAAGGACATAGCCCTCCATGACTATATTCCAGTCATGTGAGCTGTCCCACCACGTCTCTGTAATTGCCACCAGATCACAGTCTCCTGACTTAACACAGGATTCCAACTCCTCCTGCTTATTTCCCATGCTGCGCACATTGGTGTACAGACATTTCAGGGAGCGAGCTGAGCACACCGATTTCACCCTAGGATTATAGGAGGCCTCCCAGTCTTCATTAATTCTGGAGCGCTGCCCCACTGGGGCAAGCCCAGCTACAACCCCATCCCCGTTTGAATCTAGTTTAAAGCTCTCCAAATGAGCCCCGCTAATTCCTGCCCCAGCATCCTTTTGCCTCTGTGAGACAAACCTTTCTCACTTGTCATTGTCCAGACTGGTGCCCTATAAAACCAGCCGTTATCAAAGAATCCAAAGCCCTGCCTGTAGCACCAGTCTCGTAGCCAATCGTTTATGAACTGAATCTTCCCATTCCTTCCCACATCATCAGTGGAAGATGGAAGGAGTGAGGAGAAGATCACTTGAGCCCCAGACTCTTTCACCATCCGCCCCAAGGCTCTGTAGTCTTTCTTCATCCCCCTCAGACTGCGGGAAGCAGCTTCCTCCCCACCTGTCTGGAAGATCAGCAGCGGGTAGTAGTCTGTTGGGTGCACCAGGTTTGGGAGCGCCCTGGTGATATCCCTGATCCGGGCTCCAGGCAGACTACACACTTCCCTATGATGAGGGTCAACTCTGCATATCGGGCCCTCTGTTCCTCTCAGAAGGGAATCCCCTACTACAATGACCCTTCTTTCTTTCTTAACAGAGGCAGTCTTGAGGTGCAAAGTCGACCCCCTTTTCCTATGTGGCCTTGTAGGCTGGCCTTGCCCCACATTCTCACCTACCTCTCCTTCAAGATCCAGGGCCTCGAACCTATTACGGAGGGACACCTGGGGAAGCAGGGCAGGAAGGGGGGAGGGTTTCCCACAACGCCGAACTGGAACTCGCTTCCAACCCTCATCGTCTTTTTGGTCCCCTACCTCTGCGCAACAGCTACAGGGCAGGGGCTGTCTCGGGCCATCCCCCTCTGTGTGAGAGGGCAGGGGGTCCTTCCCCTTTTGGGGGTATCTCCCTGGAACCGTTCCGACTGGCACGCCAGGGAGTTACTCCACCAGTCGATCTCCCTTTCACACTCCCCGATGGTCCTCAGCTTCTCAACCTCCTCCTTAAGTCTTGCCACCAGGTTAAGCAGATCTTCTACCTGCTCACACCTCACGCAGGTGGAATGCTGTCCTCCCTCCCCCGGCAGCAGCAGGCTCTGGCACTCCCTTCATCCAGAGACCTGAACAGCCACGGTTTGGGACGGGGTCTCTGTCTGAGTTGCTGTAGTCACCTTACTGCAAGCTCTCCTTCTGGAGGCAACCATATTGGTCCTCCTGGACTTGGCACAAAGACATCAAAAACAGCACTTTTGAGTGTATAGTTAATTCTGTACTATTCAGATGTTGATATCTGGAAAGGATCTGATGACTCAGAACCGGAAAGTTCTTTTTCTCCAGTAACTACAGGTGGTGCCTAAGGAGAGCACATTAGCTAAGAAATGCATCTGAAGTTAACTTAGATAATCCCAGACTCAAATTCCTGTACTCTTGATCTAGCTGAGTACATTGACCCAAACTACTCAATGTTTTAACACTTCTTTTTCACAGCAACAATTTTAATAGTTGTTTTCTGAAGATGTTTTGATGGCATTCCTTAAGATGTGATTCCCAGCCTGGAATACACATTGTGCCACGTTTGGCATCTTCACCAGTGTCAGGCAAAGGCAAAAGTTGTTTGCATTCACTCAGCTTTGCAATACCATTAAGCTGGAAAAAAAGAAGGGAAAAAAATGTTTTCTCATGAAGAAATGGAGGAAAGTATAATCTAATTTCAACTGGTATTTAGTCTAATTTTACCAATACTTTCCCTGTAAATCACTTTTCAATATTTAGGAACTGATCCTAAGCTTAACTGCCCTTTCGCAAATCCAAAATAATTTCCCTGGTGTCTGTATAGAACTTTTTTCCCTGTGGCAGCAGTTCAAGTCCATCTTCCCATTGATTAAGTAGGAAATAAAAAACCTGCATAGGAGTTAGGCTGTTGTGTCAATGTCCTCTTCAAGAATGGAACTTGTCACTGAACTGCTGTGTTGAAATCATTCTGGTGCTTGACTGGCACACAGAAAAGTCTCAAAGCATGGTGCAATGTACCCAATAACAAAGATGAAAACAAAAGCCATAACCAATTAGACGTGACAGCAGCAACATAACTGGGGAAAATGAGAACTCTTCAGACTGGTAACTTTTTCTCTGGGAGATTCAAAAGGGCTTAAATGATCCAAACTGTGTGTTTTGCAGGCCTTTATCTGACAGATTCACCCTGAGCATAGCCTGGATGAAGATCCATCCAAGATTTCTTAGGCATTGTATGAAAGTCATATTTTTAAAGGTAAAGGCAAGATGATGTGTAAGTCTTATCTTTCTCAGGGAGTCTGGATCAGCACTGAAACTGTTATTTCTTCTGCAGGAAGGCAGACCTCCAGACCCATTTGACTACCTGTAGGTTTCCCACACAGAGGCTGCCCTCTCTCTGTTCAAAACACCCATGGGTGTCTCCATGTCAGTCTCAGTGCTGGATTAACGGAATTCTGAGTACAAGAACATGTGAGGCATAAACCAGGTTGAACAGGACTGGTATGCAGGAAATTCTTACAGCCATACCCCACTTTGGCATCCAGGATGATGATGTTGATGAAGACATCTTTCCGTGCTTCATTCTGCAGTGTCCTAAGCTTTCTTCACTATGTAATCACTCTGTGCTCCTAAAGGTGAATTTAGTTTTGTCCAGTATTATCCATACTTTCACTTTATGTGGTTGCCCCAAATAACAAACAGTAAGATTCATCCCCATTTTCTCTTAGTCCAGCACAAGATATCCCTTTGGGATACAAGTGGGACTCAGACTCCATTGCATCACTTCAGCGCTGCCTTTGAAAAATTACTGAAAAATGTGTTTTGCGGTTTTGGAGGGGTGAGTTAAAGAGTTTGCATGAGTGGGTTAAGGAGAGTTTTAGAGCACAGAATGGGCTTGAAATATCATCCCTGCTCACAGTGCCTGTGATACTCTAATCTTATCTAGATTAGTACAACCAAAAGCAGGGTGTTCTGTGATACTGTTAAGATATCTAAACAATCTACTCTTTGATATCAAAGGATAGCCAAAAATTATCATCAGCAAAATTCCTTTTACAATAATACAACAGTAATTAGCACAATACCTTGAGGAGCATTGTACCATTTTCCTTGGAAGAGCTGCCAAACTGAGAATTAGGAAAGCACTCATAACCTTAAATACCTACTGTTCTTTTTCAGCCATGGATGCTTGATGGGCTCCAAGAACAACTCTAACTTCTGATATGTTTAATCTGTAATTTAAAGAAAGTACAGGGAGAGAAGGTCAGTACTGGAACTGAACAACATCTCTCAAGGTAATCAAAAGACCTGTAACATAATACTCAATTTTGTTTTACAACAACATGATAAAACACAGGGAAGAATACTGTTCATTCCAATGTTTTGACATGAGCTTGTATTTTCCTGTACAAAGTAACATTTCTTTACCGTTAATCTAGTTTGGTGAAATAATGGTTTGACAGCTTCAGGCACTTCCAAAGTTTGGAATTAATTGTGTGAAAAATGGCTTTTTAAGGAGAGTCCCTAGCAAAAGGACTGCTGATGCCTTTCATTAATGTTTTAACTGTCTACTTTGAATTACAGCCTAATTCTGCAAAGGACTAATATGTGCCTGACCTATAGCATATATGTTGTTTTGCTGACATCAGTGGGATGTCAGAACCCACACCGATACTCAATACTCATTCTAAATATTATGCATACAGATAAGAGGTCTGCGAAAGTGGACATCTTCAATATTAGTAAGGGTTTTGTCCTTCATTAAATACAGGATTCAGCCTATTAAGGAAGAAGAATGGCTGTTGCCCAACTCAAGACATCCCTATAGCGAATATTAAAATGGGAGACTGCCAAAACCCAAAGAGAGTTATATGTCCAATTCCTGCTAATAAATAGTATGAGTGAGGCAAGTAATAAATTTCCCTCTCCCCCAAGCTCTCTCAGTATCATCAGAAATGTATTTATTAGTTTGTCTTTCTTCATTTTACCCTGCTAAACTTAACACAGCCCACTAAGATTACACTGCCAGAAGACATACAGCTAGTTTCCTGTGCTTCATCTTTAGGACACAATGTTTCTACACACAGGACAACTTAGTCAAGCCAGAACAAAGACCTTATCAATAAGAAAAAAAAAAAACAAAAAATCATGTTCCTTATTCCAGCTGCATGTCTCACTGAAAGATATAAATAATTTATTTGTATTTTAATGTTCCTTGTGAAAACAGCTGCAAAGGCAGTGCTGGATCTTAAAAACATATCTTTTTATCTGCTAAGCATGCTTACACAGTGAGAACGATGTAAGACTCACAAAACTCCATCCCTGGGACTCTTCCAGTTATCATCCCCAGATGCAGATGCAACTGCTAGACTTGCAGAAAGTCCAGGCAATCAGCCACTGTGCACACAGAAAAGCTCGGGGGAGGAGGGGAGGAACCAAAAAATACCCACTGTCACCTCATCCAGGTCTCTGGCAGGCTGTTTGAAGGCCACACAGAAATTCATGTTGCTGGATTCCTGCAATTTTCCCTAAAACAAAAACTATTCCAGAAGTGATTATCACATAATATTCATTAGCACTTGCTAAAAACAGTCTACACACAGCATAGGAGTGGGTAGGTTTTGCATGGGCATCATCATACAGCTCAGGAGAAGGAGACAAGACAAGATGTTGCTCCAGCCTATCCCAGTGATGAAGACTTAAAGTCAGCCAAAGAGGATGTGCTAATTAGAAAAAGAAACCAGTGAGCAGAGCACACTCTTCCCAGGACCAAAGACAACGTTTCCACTGAATAGCTCTCAAATCTGATTTTTTATAACCATAACTGACTGCAGATCTCTGACCCACTAACTGAAGAGAGACCCCAGCTCCCAGAAAAAGAAAAATCTCATAATTCCAAAGAGGAAGGTTTGGCTTTTGTTTTGTAAATGTCCAAAACAAGCACATGCTAGGTGCAAATGTTTCTACCCTTTCAAAAAATACAACCAAATCCGATTTAGCTGGAGAAGAGTGAAAGTCAAATTCACTTAGAAAGATGATGCTGTGTCCTCTGTTTCAGACTAACTGATGGAAGAAGGCTGGGTCAGCTGCCTACACAGTGTGAGGTCAGGTTTGCATGGATTTATTCTAATTGGTTTGCCTTTAGTTACCCAAAACACAGGGGGTTAAAAAAAATATGGAAAACTAAAATACAATTTAGAGAACATTTTTGCAAACACATGACATTTTAATTTCTAACATGAACAGCAGATGTCTTTCTTACCCTGAGCCAGCTGTTCAACAGCTGTGCCAGCCTTGGGGTATTCCACCTGGGGAAGGGTAGCTTGTGCTCACATTTGACTTGTCAGGCTTGTCATAGTCATGACTGACATTCAGGTTTTGTAAGCCCAGGTCACTAAAATGGGAGGTATAGTATGGGAGGAATAATGTTTGCATCTAATTCAACTTCATCTCTCAGAGTGTTTTGAAGCTTAGTCCGAGGAACACAGGTAACATTTGTTTTAAGCACTTAAGAATGTTCTGCTCTAAGACACTGCTGTTTCAGATGCATAAATAATGATTGGGTCATCAATAATGCAGTCTGTAGCATTGGCAGGATCTGACTAATGAAGGCAACTGTATGCAATGCAGCAGGATCAGTAGTTTACAAATCAACTTAAAACAGAATGACAAGTACTTAGATCACTTGCAGGCTGCACAGTGTGTCTCAAGTCTTCAAGAAACCTTTGGGGCTGTGCGGTAGTGACACTTCACTGAATGTAACCAGTTAGGTTATAGAATATTTGATATTCCAAATTACTTAATATCAATGGAAGTTATTTCTATTGTTTGGGTATATATTTGGAAGTGAGAAACTGTGCCTTTACAAGGCTCTAATAAGATTTATTCAGTTTTCATTCAAACAGAGGACTGGCCAGTCTAAACAGCTGCTCAGAAAAGAGAAATAAATTCTTGTCATTTTATTCTGTAAAAGATATGCAGCCCACCACAGAAAGAGTCAGCATGCAGTTACACAGGAGCAAAAATCCTCCAGACAGATGACGAGAGATCTCTGCTCTACTGGATATGTTGGCTTGTCAGCCAATCTTTCTTCCTGTCTGACTCAAAATGCAGACAGCTATTTGGCCTCACAGAGTGCCTCAACAAGGCAAGACATGAGGTTTACGTGACATGTCCCAACCCTTGCCATTGTGAGGAGGACCAGAGCTGCTACTGAGCCAGACCTCACACAGGAATTGTCAACAGCCTTCCCGGGACCAGTGAATCACTGGACTCTGCATACATCACAGAAATTTATCCATCTTTCCCATCCCCATCCAATAAGGAGATATATGGGACCCACTACAAAGGCAGCATTTTGCCCAAAAGCTGTTATATTAACATAACATAAAGAGTGTTTCTAAATGATATCACATTGAAGAGGAAATACAATAAATAATTAACCTCGCGATGCTCATGCAACAGTCAGACAGCTCTTAATAGTTGAAGGAAGGGAAGGAACCTCTTCCTCAGGGTTGTGTTTGCCACAGTAAGATGCAATTGAGAGCCAATGACACATCTGGTGAATGAATATTCTCCTATTCAGCTGTAACATACATTGTTCTTCCACGGACAGGTGTACCCATTGTCCACAAAGTACTGCTTGACCAAGGAGTGCTAGATTCCAGTTTTCTAAACCAGGGAGTCCCAGCAGGCACAGCTCTGTTCACCACTTCAGTATTTAGTAATTATATGAAGCTGCAGAACAAATTAGAGAAAGGGAATGAGCTATGTGGACTCAGAAAATAGTGCTGAAATGATGTTAGGACAAAGCAACGGTACAATCCAGTCCAGTCATGATGATCTCTGAATTCACAGTGCTGTGAACTGTTCTCCTAAATTTTCAGCATTTTGCAGAAGGCACAGCTGGTGAGGCCACTACCAACAGCAAAACTCATGCATCTACTCCTCATTAAGCTCCCGAAGGGAAACAATAGGGGTACCTTCAGAGCTAAGTAGCTGAACCCTGTCTATGCTCTTGGGAAGCTGAAAATAAGATAGCAAGAATTTTGATTCACCAAGTCAATTTTTTACTTGTAGAATCTTTATATTTTTCTAATTGCTGTTGCTTTTCAGGCATAAGAAAAGAGATTCTGTAGTGGCTGGACATTGTAGCACCAACTTTAACAACAAGGAATTATGGAGTTACAGCAGCAAGTTCCACTATGTTGTCACTCTTCGAAGGGAAGGAGGAAAAGTTATTCTTGGACCTCATTCACAGACAGCAAGAAGAAGACAGGTTTTTCAGATTCAAAACCACATTCACTACCCATGCTACCTTTCTAATTTTACGGAAAATGATGTTATGCTGCTGAAGGTATAGACTTATACGTCATTTATGGAATACATACCTCCTATGATGTATCGTTTTCTTCCTTCTTATGATGGAAATGAGCCACAGGAGTTTCTGGTGACTTTTTTTGGGGGGTGATATAGTCCGGTCTGCTAAATCAGCAAACTGGTGAATTGGAGATGCACTGGGAACTAAGGCAATCAACAAGTTCTGTACTGCATGCCAATGCTAGAAGTAGAAAAATTCTGGAGCTTACCAAGATAGTTCGGTCTCTGGATTTTCAATGAAAGAATAAAGACTATCCACAGAAAGAAGTGTATTTCATATATAGAAATAATTTGGTTAAAACCCCTAGTGTTTTGTCTGGAAAACAGTTCTAACTAAAAATGTCCTACTTCTCTGATTTTTAATTTTGCTGGTGTCAGTGAATTTGTGATTTTGTCTTCCCAATGATCTGAGAGCCAGTGAAGTAAAACAGGGTACTTTTCAGAGCTCGTATTTCAGCTAAATGGGTTTTCATGAGAGAAAGAATACTCATTTTCCTCATTCTTACATTGATTACATAAATCCTGTCACAAAGAACTGGGGAATCTCAAAAAGGGGTTGCAGTAAGCCCCTATTACCATAATAAAAATGATCCAATTGTTAACATGCTGGGGCCTCTATTAAACTCTGCCCCACACTAGCTATTTTCTGTAACATCTACAGCTCCACAAAAGAGCAAAACTTGATAAAGCTGTGCAACTCATTCCATTGCCTACCTCAGATGACCCCCAAACCAAGAATAACTTGCACAGTAGCAGGATGGGGAAAACACAATTGTTTGAGAAAGGCTTTCTGATACCCTGAAGGAATTCAATATCACTGTCATCAGCAGGCAAATCTGCAACAAAAATCATTATAAAAACAACCCTATTATAATAGATAATATGATTTGCACAGGAGCTAATGAAAATCTTAACTTCAAAGGAGGAAAAAAGAAGAAATCCACAATACATTTTATTTCTACATGAAACTGGTGCAAATTTTATTTAAAAGAAGCATTTTTCTGCCCTTGTAAATTTGAACAATGTATTTTTTCTCTTTTCCACAGGGATTCTCGAGGACCCTTAAGATGCAATAATGTGATGACCGGCATCACTTCTTTCAGGGAGGCAAACAAGTGTGGTAGTGTTGATGACCCTGGTGCCTGTATTTGACTTACACAGTAAGACTTTCAGTGAATAAAGCAAACCATAGGGGGAGCATAATAGATGAAGTTTTGACCAAGTTTGTACTTGTGTAACAGTATCTAGTTTTGAAATAGGCTTTCAAAAATCACTCTATTATACTAGTAAAAGAGGTATTCCCATGGTGAATTTTAGCAACTTTACGTCCTTACAGATGAAAATATGTATGGCTGTTTTCAGGACAGGTGAGATCTTAGCAGGGCCAGAACACAGCGCCTGCTACAACAGGACTTGAGCTCATACTGTCAACCATGGAATCATTTAACCAATATTTGTGACTCAAGTTTCCAACATTTTTGTGTTGCATATTCAGACTGGGGTCTACATGGATGAGTATTTCCAACCAAGAACCTAATCCAGCTGCCTGTGCCCTCACTGCATGCTGAGTATATACAGCACTCTTCTGTACCTGGACTGCTGCAAATACACTGCATGGCTTTAATACTGATTAGCTCCTTCCCTGCCAGAGTCACCCAGCCTGTGTTACACACCTTTTCCTAGATTTGACAAACCACACCATTAATGTACTGTTAAATGAAAAAAAGAATTTCTGGGGAAATTAGAAAAAAAAAAAAGAGTAAAGAGACTAATTTCAGTCCTTTATTCTCATTTAAGAGAGAAAAGAATGTTTTTAACATTTTTAAAATACCAATTTGAATATTTAAATCATATTCTAAAAATTTAATAAAATTTACTGCAACAAACACACTCATATTAGAAGACAGGCACAGTGAAAGTTATTTCCCATTCTTAGACATCAGCTTCTTGGTAGTCATTTCTCAAATGATATTCAACGTTCCCATTTTCTAACCTGTTTTGAAGACCACACAGATGACCACAGAAAACAGCTGGTTAGTAGCAGACTTAATTACTAGGTAAAAAATGGTCTCAGACTTCCAGACGTGAAGTTAGCAGCCATGTGATTTCCGAACGGCAGAAGATGAGGTTTTAAAAATTATGAGACTAAAGTCATGATAGTTTCACATTCATTTCCAGAGATACTTGCATCCCTGCTAACATATCCTATCTCTCTTTATGCATTTGATTACAGTGTAATTTTCCATGGGCTGACACTGCTTTACTCCCCTAATCTCCCATTCTTCCCACCTACAGGAAACAGTCTAAATACATTTCCAGAGGAAAAAAAAAATCAAAACAATAAGAGTTTCTGAGCTCACAGGGCTTCTAATATAGAGGTGCAAGAGTGAATCCTTACCACTTGCCTCTCATCACTCCTAATAATAAAAGCAAAGCTCCAAAGATATTTGTGGATAGAACATGTCTTGAATAACACTACTAAGTTGCATTTGAATAGCATCTGAAGACCAATCCTGACATCCTTACTTAGCTGTTGACAGTGTAGAAGTCTTACACAGGCAAATGTCTGCTAAAGTCCAAGATGCTTGGCTCTTGTGAGCACTAAATACAACTCGTAAGAAGGCAACAGCTACCAGGTTTCCTGTCATACAAAATTAAACTGGTACCCTTGAGGAATGAATGAAATAACTGTTGTGTTTGATCAAAACAGTGTGCTGATTCACTACATACACCCGGCTTATTAACTAGTTGATCACATAATTATGCATAATAATAGAATTATGAAGCAATTATTTATATTCTCATTGTCAAACATAGTAGGTGGATTTAAGGAAACAAATCAAAATCCAATAGAGACATTTTGCTAATTAAGCTACTTACTATTACCACTGTGAAAACAATAAAGAATTCCCAAGAAACCATTTATATCTATTTACAGTTACATATTTAACCCAGATCTCTACAAATATCTAAACAGATTCTGTACCATGACCTATGTGATATATAGAACAATACAGACCCCTGAAGTGGTCTCTGCTGATCCTCGCCTTTGAATGATTCAAGGCAATTTATACACATTTGCATGTGATTTCCAATGGAGATGCTAAGATGATACAAAATTACTTACAAGCATCATAGCTAAAAGCAGGACCTATGACTTTATGCTGAAACTTGACACAGGGTGGATTTCATTAAACTTGCAATTTTAATGAAAATAAGTAAGACAAGCTACTAATATTTCACATTATGGACTGATGAGGAAAATTGCTTTCTCTTGAAAAAAATTGTACTATCTTTTGCTGTGTTTCCATTGGAAGGAACACACATATTTTGAATTACTGAATGGGCTAAATACATTTAAATCATTTGCTTTCAAGGAAAAGAAATCACAAAAATGAGCTCAAATAACCCTCAGAAAAAGCCTCGCTGCTGTGCTTGCTCTCCCCAGGCTCATGGCATTTCCACAGACAAGACGTCCCATCAGCCGCAACAGAAAAAAGCCTGCTCTGATCTGGGCTCAGAGCTGTGTGGAGGACTCTTCCTTTGTGAACTGTAAAATAAAATATATACAAAAAACAAAAGAAACATCACAATTCTGCATTGATTATGCCAGTCATTTTCACCATCCACAACCACAAGATGGCTTGTTCCACTTTTACTGCAGCAGCAAAACACACTGCATAGGAAGTGGGAAGCTCTATTATCTAATAATATCTAATATTATCTATAGAATATATTCACATTAAGAATGAGCTGAAGGCAATAAGTAAACTGAATAGGAAAACAGAAATCAATCCTATAAAAAGGTTACTGTCTTTCCATTGTTATTCTGCTCTGCTCAATAATAGGCAACCTCAATTACTAAAGTACCCAACAGTTGCTGATAGTTCGTCATTGTTAGCTGAAATCTTCAACATTTTACAGGAAGATTTAACAATGGCATTTAGTTACAATTTATCTATTCATTTCTTTGGGTGTAAAACTCATGTGGTTAAGGGTGTTTGAGGCTGATTTAGAACCACTTCACAATCATCCATCACAGTATTTTTTCTGAATGTCTTTTGATACATTCACAATTTCTTCCAACACTCAATTGCTTACAGAAAGGTATTAAGAGCTTTCATAAGCAGGAACATCTGTGTAACAATTATCTGGACTTTTGTTCATGAAAATTAGTTTCTTTTGCAGATGAGTAAACTGAATAGGAAACAGGATGATGTGTAGCACTCCAACTTCATTAAATTACTTTTATTTGACTTATATGGTAAAGGTTTTACTCCATACACTATTCTCAAAGGTAAGATTAAATCTAATTTTCATTTCTTGTAATATAATGAAGACTTACAAAGATTTGTGAAACCTCAAGCTTCCAGATAATTTCTCATAGCAACACATGCCTTAAAAGATGTACATAAATGAGGAGGGATAAGGAAGGAAAAGCAACACAGACAAGCAGCATTACACAAGGATAATGTGTAACCAGATCCACGTTTGCCTCTGCTGCCCTCTCTCTTCCATCCGTCTTTGCTTTGACCCTCCTGTGCCTTCCTCTTACAGGCTACTACTAAAGACAAGTCCCTGGTTCCACCCAAGTCCCTGGTTGAAATTCCAAGGCTTCTTTTACTGCATTTTGTCAGTGAGTATGAAAAACCATACATAAGAAAATGCAGCCAGTGCAAAAGAGATTTGTTTTTTTTCTTTAACTTCAGACACTTCTATTGGATCACTTCAGTTAACACTGAAACAAGTAAAACTTAATGGATAGGAGTGACAGCAAGCACCAGAAACAAGAAGGTCTAATAGCAAGGAACAACTTTTATGTGTAATATATCCCTACACAATGATGCAAGGAAACTCCACCTTCCTCTGGCTGTCAACATGGAACAAGGGAAACATGCTGCACCCCATTGTTTCACAGTCACTCATTCATTAAAACCCAGACAGCAATAAATAACACATGGTGATTTATTTTAAATGTCATTTGGAAGCTGGTTCAGTATCCTTGCATGATAAGCTGCAAATTCAAAGAGCCAAATCTAGTTCATATTACCTAGAAGGCCATCAGCCTAGAATACATTGGAAGCAACCTGACATTGCCACACTCAGTCCAGGCCTAGTAAGCCTTAGGGAGAAGTGGAAATTCACATCTTTCACTTGGGATAGCCTTAGAAATAACAGGAGATAATACCATTACTGAAACAAAAAAGTTTTACAGAAGCAGCTTACACTACTACTCTAATAAGTCAACCTTTACAAACCCATGAATCAGGATTGTGCAGATGAATGCATTGTGTAGGCAGAGGAAGGATGTGCAGGTGACTGCTCTTTTAACTCTTTTTTCACATAAATGCATGAGGTTTCCAGTTGCAAAAACACACTGGTTAGACAGACAGTTAACTGAAGTAATTAAAACTACTAACTGAAATACTTGCCATAGAGTTCTGATGAATTGATAAGTATGGGATACTTCCATATTTTCATCTGATGTCCAGGAAGGCCATGTCCAGTCATCAGTTCGCTGGTTTTGGGTAACCAGAGCAAGGAACAAATCTATTGCAATTTAAAATTCTGCTTTAGTTTTCAGAAGGCATCAGCATACACTATTCAGTGGATCTGAAATGTTATCTAGAATGTTTAAACAAGCTACTGTGAAATAGTCACAGCAAAATATTTACTTATTTAGAAGGATCATTTAATTCCTTACAACACTTGGAAGTAAAGTTGCCTTATTGTCCTCTCTAAATGTGACAATTGTCTATCAGCATAATATGAAAGCACTTCCAACACATCCTCAGCTAAGCTGTAATAGCTCCAGGAAAATCAAGTTGTGCTCCTTTACGCCAGATGAAAATTTGTTCCTCTATCTCCTAATATTCAAACTCCAGAGACAGATGTTTGCCCTCTGACTCTTACACCTCTTCTCACCCCAGAACTCTGGGAACTTTCCCTCTTCCTTAACATTCTCTCCACATCAAGAATTTTGGCCAAAACTATTACTTCCAATGAGGAAAAGATTATGGGAAGTGTCTGGCTGCAAGACCACCTCCTCTTCAGTCACTTCTATGTGGAGACAGAAGTGGTGAATAAGAAACAACAAACTGCTTCTGAGTTTAATCACACGCTGCTGTGTCGAACATAGCACAGTTGCACATCCAGAGAAAATTCTGCTGTTCCTCTGACCACAGAACCACCCTCAAAGGCACTGGGAGTTTGCCAGAAGAGCACAGCTATACAAGAAGAGCATAGCCTAACTATGCAGACATTCCATCATTTCACCTGAGAATCTGTAGCTGCACTTTTGATTATTTTTTCACAATTAATGTCCCAGACACGCAAAATCCCATCTTTCATTCCACCTCCTGTAGCAAGGACTTTAGACTGCCAAGGACACCAGTTCATAGCCTAAAAAAAAAAAAAAAAAAAAAAAAAAAGAGACAAGGGAAGATACCAGAACAGACTAGACTAGGAGGTTAGCTGGAAAAACAGCAGTTTTTGCTTAAAAGCCTATTTGGAAAAATTAACTGCAACAAGCACCCAGAATGTACACACACAGCAATGTAGAATCCCAAAACTCAAAACACTGCTTCCCTTGCCATTGTTTTCACAGTAGTCTACACTGTCCTGCACATGCTCATAAAACTCCATCTTCTCTGCTTAAGTTCACAGGCCACAGACTCACACCTCAAAATTGGAAGAACCCAGCAGGATAGTCTTACTGCCTAAGCCATTGTAGAAGCCTAAGCACCACAATTTACAGGGCTTAAAAGAGACCTGGTTTCTTCTGAGATATTTTCAGGATATGCCTTACGGTTCGGACTCAGCCAAAGAAAACTAAGAACTCAATTCCACCTGTTTCAATAAACTCGTCTGACTCTTTAACCCCAGCACTTCAGGCCAGCATCAAACTCTTTCAGGAGGGTAAACAGCTTATAAATGCTGTACTCCTCTGCTTCTTTTTGCTAATACCTGTCTTCTCTCCCACACAGACTGGGACTTCATAAAGATGATGAATCTTTAATTGTCTCATATCCAGTTTACTACTTGAGATTGTTTCCTAGCAACAGTGACATGAAAATATGGGCAGGACACAAAACAAACTTCATATTTAAATTAATTGCAGCAGAGAGAATTTCCAAAAAATAAAAAAATTAGAAGATCTTGTTTATTAACTTTTAAGTATTGTGTCTCAAAACTTCTTTGTGCAAGGCAGAGAGATAGAGAATGATGTAAACTTTACTTCTGTTTGGCATTATATTTACAAAGGCCTAGTAATCCAGTAACATTTCCTAATCAAAGCCTAGCAAACTTATTTGTTACTTGGAATGAGGAGAACTGGTCTTAAAATTAACTGCATCACAGACAGAGAGAAGAAACTAACAAATATCAGTGAAATAATTTGAAAAATTACCTAACCATCCACATCAACAATGTGATTTCACAAGAGCAAATACAGAAAAACAGACACTCCTTCTCCATATACCTTAACTGCTGAGGAATGTGGTATGGTTTTCAGTGGCTGTGACTGCAATTTTACACCAGGGTCACTAGGCCAGATATTCAATATACCATCAATAGACCCACTTGCCAGCAACTGGTTGGTTAGTGACCATTTCAAGCTGCAAATGCTTTGTTTATTTTGGCAAAGAGTCCCAACATGGTGCTGAGCAACCCGAACATCATGGTGATGAATAGATCCTAGTCGTGAACCACTGTAGATGAGAAAAGACAGCATGGGTTTAATGTTAAAGAAGACAAGGTACATCATCACACTGATGTTTCTTCAACGGTTTCAGAAGCATATTGCATCAGAATGAAATGTGTCTGCAGAACAACAGTAATTTGGTAAAAGGAAACACAAACCAACTATCAAAAGCACACCCTGACTGAAGGGGTGACTGACAACAGAAAAGAGCCAAAGAACTGCTCAGTTCAAGCCAGGCAGAATACTTGTTGTCTCTTGTGGTTTTCATTTTCCTGAAGATACATTGCATTGTATGCCACTAATCTGCACCCTGTTCAGCTGTCAAGACATTTAATGTAAACTTTCCTATTCTTCATGAAAAATCATTTCACAAGAGGATTTTTGCCAAGGCTGGATATGCCTCCACACCCAATAGAGGCAGCGTAAAACTGCACTGCCCTAGAAAAGGGCTTACTAGCAACTAACTGTGTGTTCTTTGGTTCTGTCCCTTCCCTTCACTCCTTCCTCCCACTTCAAGGCTTAAAGAAAATCTGACACCGTTGCACTAATTACCTGTTAGGAAGTGAATGCATGGTTCTATAGCGAGCACCATCAGTTTACCAAACAAAGGAGGAAATACCCTGACCGGAAGCACAGCTACTACTACAGCTTAGCTCCCAGATACGGCATTACATCAACAGCAGATTTGAACTGAAAATACTGAAAATTTGCAGTGTTGCAAAATTGCAGTGCATTTTCTTTTCCTACTTTTTTTAAGGATATTACCTACATTAAACATGACAAAATAGAAGAGATTCCTGCTGGAAATTCATATTTCCAACTGTCATGACAACACTGAAAACATCAGCAAGTTCAATACCATCTTTCTGGGTATCTAAGAAACAGGTACCTGGCTATTACAGTAAACTAATTTAAGGCAATAATGACTGATGACTATTCTGTACTGGGTCTTAAAATTTTTTCAGATGCAGTTGAGTGATTTGGAAGCTCTAAAAATGCACACACAAAACTGACTGACTGCAAAAAATACCACTCTGTTGTGCTTGTGTTATGGACTTTCCAACTCTCTTGAAGCTGAAAAACCCATGAAAGATTGCAACCAAGCAGTGCTCAAGTGAGTATTAGGCACATCTTCACAGAAAATACCTATGAAAATACATGTGAATACATGCATTATATGCAAAGGCATCACCATTTGCCTCCCAAAGAGTTATATAGATTTTTTCTACTAAATAATGAGAAAACGTAACCCAGTGCCTTGTGCCTGGCTGAGATGAAGCTAGCTTTGCCATAGCAGCCCTCAATAATGCTGTACTGGTAGCTAGAAAGTTGTTGGTAATGCACAGTGAGCAGTGCACTACTGAGCAGTGCTCACTCAGCATCAAGGCTGTCTCTCCAACATTCCCCCTCTCACCAAGACCAGGGCTGGACAAGACCTTGGTTGGAGACACAGCCAGAACAGCTGACCCAAACTGACCAAAGGGATATTCAAACCATATGAAATCTGCTCAGCAATAAAGGTAAGAGTAAGGAGGAGGATTTGGATTATGATATTTATCTTCTGGAACATTCTTTATGGTACTGAAGCCCTACTTCCCAAGAAGTGGTTGGACATTGCCTGCTGATAGGAAGTAGAGAATAAATCTTATATTATCCTTTGTTTCTAAGCACAGCCTTTGCTATTTATTAAACTGCCTTTATCTTGACCCACAAGTTTATTTTCTACCCTCCCCCATCCAGCTGAGGAGGGGATTGATAGAGCATCTTGGTGGGTATTTGGTACACAGCCGAGCTCAACCCACAACACCAAAAGAAAGAAAACTGAATTGCCTGTGTTGGCCATGTGAAGGTTTTCAGTAATTCTAGTAGTGTTAAGTGGAAAGAAACAGGGCTCCTGAGAATCCTGGCTGAAAGGACATTTTTCCACTCAGCATAAAAAGAAATTGGAATTACTTGCTTTTAACACAGAAGATGGCATCTGCTTTGCTAAAGGCAAAGAGAAGAACCAAATAGTGTGGTGAGTTCATTTATGGTACTGAAATTTATTTACAGGTCATGATGATGCATTGTTGGACTATTTTAACCACAGGAATTAGTAGGTAATCCCAAATTATCAATTGTCCACAGTGACAATTTACTGTAACAATGCTGCTCTTATTTTATTAGCAATGAATATTAGCCATACATCTTTTTTTCTACTTACACAGATATTTTAACTCTGTTCTAATGTTAGAATGAACTGGTTAGCTTCAAACCTAGCAAAACAAATAAACATTATCTCAACCTAATTTGTCAAGTTCACAGGTTCATGCTGAATTTTATTACTAGTTCCTACTCAGAGGGATCTGTAATTTAAGTTTGTATTGTTTTCACTTCTTTGGCCAGGGTGAAATGCAAACTGAAACTAATGCTTTCTATAACAAGGTTACATCAGATGACACTGTCAGGATACTACGGCTGCATCCTTGTAACTTAACCCACCCAGCATACCTCTTCCAGCAACAGCATTTTATTAACTGGCGTTCAGCTGGTAACCTTGTACCTCATTCCACCTACCAGACCTAACACAATTAAAACCAGAGCATACTGTAAAACCAAACCAAAACTACCACTAGTGTTCCTACCCAGAGATACTAGTTTCACTCTAACAAAGTCAGTCCACCCTTGATATTATTTCTTCATCTAAGTAAAACAGAAGACTATTCTATGATTTTAAAATTGTAGAGGCATCCAACATAGACAAGTCTCGCCTCAGCCCCTTCAAATCAAAGATCTGAAAGTGGAAGCAAAAAAACACAAAAGAGCACACTTGATCTTTCTCATCAGAGTCCCCTTATTGAAATGATCCCTAAATATATACCAGCTAGTATAAAATTCACCCTTGGCAAAGCAAAAGTCAAGCACTTCAAACCTCCTGGGTAGCAGTGAGATGGCTTTCTCTTGTAGATACACATCTAAAGAGGTGTGCAACTGTTAGCAGCTGTGTTTCAGTGGGCATCTCAAAAGACAGATGCAGTCTTGGTATCAGTGGCAGGGCAGTCTAAACTACATGCCCCCTGCCCAGCACTGGGCAGGCTATAATTTTGGGAGTCCAGACCAAATGGAGACACCATCTCAATCTGAGGCTTTGCACAAACGCAAAGCCTAGCAATATTCTGCAAGTGGTGACATTTTTCTGGAAGGAAAGCAAGAAACAGAGACTAAAGAGGCAGGCTAAATCCCCTTTGGCTGCTTTCCTACATACAATAAATCTACATATGATTTCTGAGATGGCTGATAAGTAGAGAGACAGAATAAAACACTTTTGAGCAAAGCCAAGGAAAACAGCCAAAATGAATAGGAGATTTGTGTAAGTAAAAGCAGCAGTGCTGTTTCTGTGAATATACTATACCACTCACCTGCTCAGAATATAATGATTCCAGCTCAGAGCTCCAACCACCGACAGGTGACCAAACATATTTCTCAACCTCTTTTTGGTTTCAATGTCCCACAGCTGCCAATCCAAAACAAGAAATTCAAATTTAACAACAAAAAGAAAAAAATTTTTGTTCTGTTAATTTTTTTGCAAGTAAGCTACTGACCAGTTCTGATTCAGAATATGGACAATCTCAAGCTCATTTATTTCACAAGTAAGGAGTACTTCCAAATTTTGGCACCTATATCAGTGATGCTGAAGTCAGACAGGATTGAAAGGAATGCATGTCTCTGAGTTCAAAGCTGTTTCTTAACATATCAGTATTTGGAAGTCCATACTTGAAAGCACCAGTCTTCAGTTCTTTCAGATTGCTGACTCAGGACTGCAGCAGGTAGGTCCTCATATCATCTAGCATCTCAGCCAAAGTGCCCCAAAAATCTTTTAACAATAGGACTGCCCTATAACAGCAGGCTCAGACATATGTGTATAATCAGATTAAAGGCAAATTCTCATACATGAATCTGTAAGGAAAAGTTTGGATTGAGATCTCAAGGCATCGATCACTACAGTGAATTTAGCAAGAGAGACCCAAGAAAAAATAGGCTGTGCTGAGTAAAATAATTTAATAGAGTTCCTCTTACTAGTGGCAAGAAAAAAAAAAAAAAAATCTGATTGTCTTTGGGCAACTGAATCATTAATTTGGTCATCAGCAATTTAGTGGCTTCAGAAGCTCCCCTACGTACAGATAACGCTGGATAACTCAGTCCTTCAGTAAAGTACTATATATTGCACAGGGAGTGCTATATATTGTCTCAGGCAGAGTTCTTCTATAGTTTAGCCCATCTTTTTTATTTTTTCCACTTAAAAAAAAAATAACAAAACACCACAGTATCAAACTGTCTTGTGACCACTTTGGCTAAAAATGGAGAAAGACTAAAAAAGGAAATTATTTAGTACTTGCACTTCTCCATCACTGGTGCCAATTGCAAGGCAAGTTCCCTCTGTTATCCAAGCTAGAGAGGAAATGTATTTGGAACTGGAATTCAAATCAATGCTTCCAATGGCTTGAAGAGTTCCTCCATTCCAGATGTGTGCAGCAGGTCCTACAGCAATAGCAATGAGATTTTCAAGGCTCCAGTCCAGTATGTTTAGATCTAGAAGAAAGCTACAAAGAATTACTGCCAAAAGTTGTAGGTAATAGGATGGAGACAGAGGAAGTATGGTTTGGGGAAGAGAAGCCTATTTTTTCTTTTTAATTAGCTATGGAAAAATAGCAAGAGAATGTTTCTATGAAAACACTACTTACAAGTATTCCTCCTACATGAAGGAAAGTCTCTCTAACAAGCCAAGGTCTTCGTAAGTCTAACCTCAACAAATCATATGTTTGTATAGCAGGATCTGACTTACAGCTTTCCCAATATAGTTTTTTAACCTCTCATCCTGGTATTTTGGATCACCACATCATTCACTCAAATTTCTGCTACCAGAAATGTGGGTCCTCCACCAACAGCTACAGTTCCCAAAACACCCTCCCTCCGAAGTAATTCTTGTTATTGAGGAAGACACAGGATAAAGTCTATATGCTACAGTCTGTCCTATATCCTGAGGTTAATAACATTTACCCTGCACACAACAGGGAAGAAAAAATGCAGAAAGGAATTAGACAAATTCTGCTCCTCACCTTCAGAGCTTACTCAGCAAGTGTATAATAGAAATACTGTTTCAGCTGCCCCTGATGCTAGGTACACTGCACTTGCAGATCCTGGCAAAGCAAGTCATTAGTCATTGGTGATTAGCCTTACAACATCCTGCTATGGCACGTATGACAGAAGTTGGTATAAAACACTTAATATTAATCCAGTACATTTGTATATGTCAAGGGAAATCCTCATCTGTGCACTCAGGACAGCTGAAAATATATCCTGCATGACACCTGAAGCACAGAAGACTTTTACCACAGGCCAAGATATGACATCATATATTGGAAACTAAAATCACTTTGAAGAAACAGTTGAATATACCAGTCAGCTGTTTGTTGCAGTCCTGGTTGTTGCAGCCAAAAATCACTTCCAAGATTTCTGTTACTGCAGTTAGCCTTGGAGCATTCTTTGTGCACAACCAGTGTAAATCATACAAACAAACCTTTGTCCTGTCCATAGACACACATGAGCATTTGCAAAGATATGTTGAAAAAAATCTCCAAAGGGACAATTAGAATACTTTCACAGAGTTGCTCATTAGATGTTATTAGATATTAAAACATGTATTTGCTGCTGTAGACTGGAGCTCCATTTGTGTTCAAGTGTAACTTGAGTATGTTTAATGTTTTGCTTGTGCACCACCAAAGACATAAGAGAAAATTTAGTTCAGAAGGTATCTATCATCCAAACTACAATGGCACTGATACCTCCCAGATCAAGAGATGTTGAAGTCTGGTCAATAAAGCTGTTGTTGCGTTGACAGGCTGCTAGACATCCAAAGCTGATAGCTGAAATGTTTAACTTAATTAAGCAGAAGTAAGTATACTGGGTTGACCTGAAAGTTGTATTGAGATCAACAACCAAAAGAAACTGCATGAGAGGCAATACTCATTCTAGGGTTTGATCAGTAAGTCTACATCCTGGGACAAGCAGTTTTCAAAGATGCATCCTTGTAAGATAAATGACACCATGCGCATGTCCCGCAGCTTCCATTTTATGTGAAGCAGACACACCCTCGCCATCCTTCTTGAAACACACATAAGAATTCCCAATCTCTGCAAAAAACACCACAAAGAAGAAATTAACTTACAGTAATCATTGCGCAAGCCAGTAATATGAAGCCTCACTTCTAGCTCCATTGGTACAGAAAGCTTCATCTTGGTAACAGCTCTAAACTCATTTTGGTTCCCCTCTCGGCACCCTGTATTTCATCACACACAGATCAGTAATGCAAAACACCACCAGTTTTTCTCAGGCCTAAGCCTTTCATTGTAGTTTTACATCCTCTTTCAATCCTTCATGGATTTTGTCAGCTAGAACAGAACATAGGGTCCATTATATTTTGCTTAAATTCTACCACAGCTCAATACAGAATGTGAGGGGTTTTGTCTTTTTTGCCTTAGTTTTCTGTCAAAGTTGTTAGCAGCAGAATCTTTTATATGTGCTCTCCCACTTCAAAACGCCCTCATTACAGCAATTAGCTTTTTTGCTTTCTGATGTTAATTTCTCACCAAAAGGTCTCCCTCATCAACACATAACCAAAGGAAAAGGTTGTTAAAGCACATGACGTTGATCACAGCACACAAAGCTTGTGACAACACATATGCGAGAAACAAGAGCAAATACAAGTATAAGCAAGCGGAAGAGTCACCCTCTGTAGTCTTGATGCAGGGACTCCTAAACATCACACTAAAAAAAGACAGATCATTAGTACTATGAATCATCTAATGTCAGATTTTTATGTGTAAGAAATTACCTTGCAGTAACGTGCAGAGCAGAAAGCTGGAGATTCACATTTCTGTTCTTTTCTCTGCACTTTGATTTCCTTTTTGAATTATTCTCCAGAAAGGAATATTTAGTATCAAAAGTTCCACAGTCAGAGGACATTATTTATCTTTACAAGTAACTTCTGTTCAAAAAAATTCCTCACTGTAAACGTAACTTAAACACATACATAAACATCCTATATGGAAATCCAGTGACAAATTGTGGAGAGCTTATTTCACACAGCTCTTCCCTACTCTGTCACGAGTCTTCCCCCCAATCCAAAATTCATTTCTGCCAGACAACAAATGTTTCCCTTCTCAGCTGTGGTACCCCCTCTCTCTCCAAATAACAAATAAAGACTGAAAATAAGCAAGAAGCAGGCCACACTGATTTTCTTCTGTATCTAAAATTTTGTGCAGTGAAACAATCAAGCAGACTTGCAGGAACAACATGCCCAGTGGGACATGTAACACTGCATTCTAACTGTAAAAAGGTCCAGAATTCTCTGTACAAAAAAATCTGTATTTCTAATACCTAGATTTTTGGTTATTTTTTGAAAACTGTACCAAAACTTTCTGAACCCAGCCACGTAAGATAATTCAGGAAAATTAAAGCACTTAATTGTAACAGCTTCAATAGCAGCACTTCTGAAACACTCTGAAAACCTGTTTCTTCTTTAACACTGGTAGTTGTTATTGAGAATTGAGATATAAAGGATGAAATCACCCCTGTTACTCATTTCAAGTCACTCTTCTCTCATGAGTAATTCATCTACCCAAATTCATACTGATTACTCTTTCAGCTCATTCACTACTTCAGACACACGAATGTGCATAACAGGCTTTTTAATTAGTGCAAATTGAGTTTCATTACACCATTTTGTGTTACTTTGCCTGGGCACAGATATCACTGACTTTTAATAGGATTTTGGCTTTCACATGCCTCTCTCACTTCTGAAAATGAGACCTGGGAAATGGTAAGTAGTCAGTACTGCCACACCAGACCACCTGATCAACAAGTAGGCTGGTGGGATAAAGCCCAGTATTCCTGATACCTGTATACATTTGCCATAAAAGAAAACAAAACAAAAACCACTGTGACTAATCCCTATACTGTTGCTATTGACTGCTCTGAAATTATTTGCATGAAGAACAGAATATATAAATCTATCATGTAGCCCCCAACTTCTTCTACAAGAGCTGAACTACAGATTAATAAAGAAGCTGGTTATACCGTTTTCATCTAAGCATGAATCAGGCCCTGACTGCTAAGAACCCATCATACACAGAAATAGCCAGATTACCAAATCAAATCTTATGTCCAAGACAGAGCACAACAAAATATTGGTTTGATATTTAATGAACTGCCTCACATTCAAATAACTCTGGAAATATCCATATTATTTCACAGGTTAGCTCCTCACACCCCACCTTATTTTCCATCACCTGATCATTCACACTCTCTTGCACTCATTCATTCCTGATAAACCTTTTGGACCAAATTAATCACTCCCCAACACATTAAACCACAGGCAGTGCAGTTTACTCTACCTATCTTTCCTTACAGGTAGGAGAAACAAGACCCCACCATCTCTGCATGTCTTGCACTTTCATGTACTCAACAGTCCATGAAATACATACCCTGTACTCATACTGCAGCACAACCCTACATTATCTGTAGGGTTCTGAAACTGAAAAGCTAGAAGAAAATTAATGTTTTAAGCAAGCAATGCTTAAATTAGATGGAGCCCAAAGGAGAACCAGGTAAAATACTAGCAGTTAACCATGCTGTAAGAAGTTCCCACAGGCAGGGCAACTCTAGAAATAGCCCTGAGCAGCCCAGCACAGATTTCAGCCACTTTGTATTATCCTGTAACATTTGTTGGAACAGCATGAACTTGCTTTTCCTGTGTAGACACAGCCTGCTGTTATCTTACTGTTCAGTATGCACTAACGCATTTGCTATAATGGAACATACCTTTCCAGGTGCAATTGGTCTTTTCACAGACCTTCATGTCACCTCTTTCTGAAATGCTATATCCAACATCTTGGACCACTGGAAGATGGGAAGGACGTTTCTGTCAATGCAATGAAAAGAAAACATGATCAAATTCAGAAATCTGTTAAAAACGTATTTTAGCATAATGGACAACATAAATCTCCTCAAAGAGTTCAACACTTCTTACAAAAAGCTTTGAAATGCTTGTCTTTTGGATGGACAATCAGTAACAAATACAGAATACCACTGTCCAAATCATGTGCTCTAACTTGAACCACCATCTTTCCTCCCATAAAACACCAATTCACTGCTAATGATCACACAAACTTTAACAAACCTGTCTGAACAAGGCCATCTGAACAGTGGAAGAGTCTCAGGCCTGTACGCCTGTAGGTACTACCACAGGTCACCTGCCAAACCTTAGTGTCCTCTTGTCCTCTTCTGAGTTAGCATTTGAGCTAATTTTACCAGCAAACAATACCATGTTTTCTGCATGCAGTCAGTATGCGGAAGACGACTCAGGCTGGCTCTATGAGGGAAGACTGGGTTTGTGGTGTACACACTGCAGGGCCATTAATTCTAGTATGAGACCTACTGGATGTCAGAGTCATTTCTCAAATCAGGGTCCCTGAGCATGGACTCTATGATCCCATTACTTAAATCAGTATTCCAATATGAAAATGAACATATCTACAAGATGTCTCATCATTTCCTGGGGTGTCAAAAGAAACAGATGACGCAGCAGAGATGAGAAAAGATAGATCTGAACTGTTACTGGAACTATTTTTTTTTTTAATTAGGTTAGGCCTTTAGGCAAGATTCAGGCAAAGGCTCAGATCAGCTAGCACAAGATACGAATCTCTTCACCAATCCCTAACAGTATGCATTTCTTCACAATGTGCACCAAGTTGAATGCTTTGATGGCAGTTGTCTGTTTGGTGTGTAATTCTTTATTACAGTCAGATGGAAATGCAGCTGATGCTTTCACCGACCACTTAAGATTAGTATGGTCTTCCTCCAATGCCTGTGAAATCTATGCTTCCAAGCATATTCAGCATTACTCTTCTTCAAAACCCTGTTGCAATCATGATAAGAAATGTCTTAGAAAAACACAGCCAGAAAAAAAGTGTTCCCCCCTTTATATATCCCACTTGTTATACAGCAGGCCTTCAGCTTTGAGAGGCACTTTCTGTATAATTTATATAGACAACTTGAATTGCTGAGGTGAGTAGCTCGAGAGAAGACGCCTTCAACACCGGAGCGGGCGGAGATCAGCGTCCAGGAGCCTCAACTCAGAGCGCCAAGGGCCATCGAGGGAGCCTCAAGTCCTCGACGGGACCTGCCCAGGAGCCGGCAGCTCAGCTGACGAGAGCCAGCAGGGACTCACAGCGGGCGGAGCCTGGAGCAGCAGCACCAGCCCTGAGTGGGTAAAAACCTGCCCCAGGGAGAGCGGCGAACAGAGCGGGTCGGGGCAGTTTGCGCGGGCAGGCGGGCGGGACGGTGAGCGCTCGGCGTATGAGCAGGGCCCGGTCCGGGAGCTCTGCTCTGGCTGCCCCGGCGGTGGCAGCGTAGGCACCCAGACAGAGCCGATGGGAGGGGAGGCTGCAGTGCAGAGCTCGGGGTGTAGAGGGTGCCTGCACTGGTCTGGTGAGGGGAGGGTGCACAATGGGCAGGGCTGCACTCGGTGCTCCCTGGTGGAGGTCCTCCTGCAGCAGGGGCTGAGCTGCGGGACGCTGTCAGTAGGCTGCGAGATGTCAGGGAAGCTGAGAGGAAGCAGGAATGCTTGCTCCTGGCCCAAACTGGGCAGGGGCCTCAAGCTTCACCTCTACCTCATGAAGGAAAGAAGGAGGCCTTTAACTTGGGAAGCTGGGAATTAGTGACAAAAAAAAAAAAAAACAAGAAAAAAAAAGAAGGAAAAGGACAACCAAAAGCAAGGGGCTTCCCCCTAAACCCCCTGTCCCCACGCAGAACTGCTTTGCTGTTCTGCAGGGGGCTAATGAGGAAGCGCACGCGAGCCAGAAACAGCCAGGCTGATGCACTGCTAAAGAAGATCTCTGCTGGTGCTGCTAGGAAAAAGCAGCGGGTCGTAGTAGTAGGGGACTCTACACTGAAAGGGACAAGCACTTGTCTGCCGGCCAGACCCCATCTCAAGGGAGGTGTGTTGCCTACCAGGGGCATGGATCAGGGATGTGGCATGGAGGCTGCCTGCTCTAGGAAGTCCCACGGACTATTACCCACTCCTGGTGATACATGTAGGTGCTAGGGATATAGATAGTAGTAGCCTGGGGAACATAAAGAAGGACTACAGAGCCCTGGGGGAGGTGGTTAGGGGCTCTGGAGCTCAGGTGGTCTTTTCATCAATTCTCCAGGGTACAGGGGAGGACCTAAAAAAACCTAGGAGGATTGGCCAGGTTAATAACTGGTTAAAAGGGTGGTGTCATAGTCAGGGGTTTGGGTGTCTTGAACACGGGACCCAAGTTTGTAGGCCAGGTCTAGTGGGGGCTGGTGGAGCTGGTCTGATAAAGAAGGGAAAGAGCGGTTTTGGTAGGAGGCTTGCCAGACTGGTCAAGGAGGCTTTAAACTAGATGTGTTGGGGGAGGGGGGCATCATTCCATCCCAACACACCCAGTCAGTTGCCAGAACCTATAATAAATGCTTGGAGCAATGTAGAGATAACTTGGCAGAAAGCTAGTCAGATAGTTTGGATCTGTGTCCCTCTGAAATAAGTGAAGACATTTCTGTGGAAAACCGATTGTGTATACATGGAAGTAATCTTTTGTCCCACAGGGAGACCACACACATTCACTGGAATGTGGGAAGACTTCATTTTCAATGCATCCCATCCTTTAATGCTTCAAGGCAGAACAAATTAAATAGTCACCAATTACTGTGTCTAAGTAGATTAATAGATTTGGACTGACTTCCAAGTGGTGTTAGGAAGAACTTGAGATTTGGTCATCCCACAATGTTACCCCAAAGACCCCCAAATCACACTTTTAAGGAAATGGTTGCGGACCTTCATGCAGAAGTTGAATATCTTAGGTCTAACTCAACTCCTGCTTGTAAATCACAGGTAAGTGACTAGGTAAGTAACTTCATTGTAGAGGTGAAACAATGACTTGTGGAAGACTGACATACAATACTTACTGGGATCAGTATAGTTTAGTATCTTCATCAATGACATAGACAGTGAGATCAAGTGCACCATCTGCAAGTTTGCAGACAACACCAAGCTGAGTGGTGACGTTGACACGCCTGAGGGATGACATGCCATTCCAAGGGAGCTGAACAAGCTTGAGAAGTGAATCTCATGATGTTCAACAACGCCAAAGTGCAAGGTCCTGCAGCTGGGTCAGGGCAACCCCTAGTATCAATACCAGCTGGGGGATGAAGAGATTAAGAGCAGCCCTGTGAAGAAGGACTTGGAGGTACTGGTGGATGGAAAAACTGGACTAGAGAAAAGAAGGCTCTGGGGAGATTTTATTGTGGCCTTTCCATACTTGAAGGGGGCTTGTAAGAAAGATGAGGGCAGATTTTTAGTAGGGCCTGAGCAAACAGGACAAGGAAAGAGGGTAGATTCAATACAGATTCAATTCAATATAAGGAAGACATTTTTGGGGATAAAAAAATTGTGGTGAAACAATGGAATAAGTTTCCCAGAGAGGCTGTAAATGCCCCATCCTGGGAAAGAAGGGACTCTGAGCAATCTAGTTGGAGAGGTCCCTTCTCATTGTAGGGGGGGGGTGGTTTACAGAACTTTTTAAGGTCCCTTCCAACCTAAAACATTTTATGACTAAGAGCGAGGACAATGACATGTACTCGTCTTTCAGAAGACACTACATTTTAAGGCAGAATGGTTTACATACATTATAGTAAGTTCTTATCTCACAAAAAAAAAAAAAATTACTAAATTTCTCTGTCGGATAGATTCAACTAAGATTATTAAACCATTGAGTTGTTTAATAAAACAATTCTGAAATTCATAGACCATGAAGGGGGACAGGAAAGAAGAAAGCATTGTTGTTGGAAGGATTTGAAAACAGCTATCAGCATCCTCAGTAGTGACCACGTAACCGGTACAGTCAAGGAAAGGAGAGCACAAGAAGAAGCGTGGTCACTGACTAAAAGTTTGCAACAATTAGCACTAAAAGAAAGAAGTGGTTTAGAGTGTAATGTTATGGTAGCAACTTTTACTAATACAGGCAAGCATCACCATGCTACACATGAACAGAAAATTTTCAGTAAGTGAACAGAAAGAGGTGAGTGGCTGGAGAGTAGTTTATTTAAGATGACCAAAAAGCAACAGATTTTATCTAAAGAAAAAAAAATGCTATGCGAGTGTCTACTAGGAAAACTGAAGGGATAAAGTCTACAGCCACAGAAAATAACACCTACATGAGAAATTATCTGAAGCTTGTTTCACATGTTAGGCAAATTCCACGTGTTCTTTTATCCTTGGCCACGATGCTGACCTTCTATTGTAATGACAAAAAATTTCTTTTGAAAAATAAAATCAAAAATTACTTTTTTGCAAATTTTTCATAGCACTTCATTCTGTCTTCATGACAAAACGAACAGCTACATACTGCAAAATTGAAGAAATTATCTTCTTCGCACAGAATGGTTATTAAGGCAAGTGGAAAACTGAGTCATTCATGCGTGTTTTTTACAATACACTTTTTCCCCCAGAGGTAACAAATGAATCTTGAGGGGTTCATTAGCTTAGTTCTGATTTTAATTTACAGGACAATAACCTGGAGGAAGGGAAGAGAAGCTGAATCAAATAAATAATGAAAGAATTGCTCCTGACATTCATCTAGGAGACATTTCCTAAATGGACCTCCTAATGTTACTGTTCTCCATGTCAGTAAGATAGTACCCACATAACAGATTCCAGGCCCACAATAAGATTGAAAAAAAATAAGGAAAGCAAATACCCTACTTGTGCATTTCAGTGTTGCACTACTCACCTGCTTCTTTTCCATTCCAGCTCTCCTGATATTCCTCCCTTCCAAGCCTGCTGCAGCATGTTGGCTAGCTAGAGTCACAACAGTTTTTATGCTGGAGAGTTCCTTAGGCAGCTGAGATGTCACTGGAAAAAAACAATTTTAATAGTAACAATTCCTTTTAAAGCCATATACAGGGATATTTGTCAAGTACTTTTCAGAATAACACTGATTTTGTAGTACAAGTACTCTAAATGCAGATCTGATACACTAAGTCAGAAAATGCAAATACTGACAACTGAACCAGTTAGCCTGCTTTCTTTTTGTCAGTGAAGTTAAAGAGACATTTCTACAGCACTATTAATTTTATCCTAAAAGAGTTGTCTAAAGAAGGTCAGATTGATCATTCCCTTCATAAAAAGGGTCTGTTTACTACTGCAGCTCACATCCAGTATTAGATTTATTGACTTGTTACACAGGATCCTACCCCATAGGAAATCAATATCCAATTTCCCATAGCCATATAGGCTTTTACCATTGCTTGTACAGACAGCATGCAGGACTTTCAGTTCTAGAAACTGAAGCAGGGAAGACTTCACCTTATTTTAGAACCTGAGTTTCATATAGTTAGGCATGTATTATTAAACAGCTCTAGTATTCTGCTTAGCAGAAGACAGAATTGCACTTTCTGCCCAACACCCATGGCATTGTAGGTATACATTCTGAACACTAAACAGCATCTTTTATTTGCTGCCTACAGATTTTAATTATTAATCAAGAAATAAACCATCTTTAGTTCCTCAGACCTTTCTGGAAGCTCTTCTCATACATGCAGCATTTAAACCTTTCCCCACTTTTCCTAAGCACTGCTTGAAAGTAGGAGTCAGTGAGTTCAAAGGCTCATTCAACTTTTCATCAGCTCCCTCTGTTAACAGAAACAGCCTCCCCTTCAGTCACTTTTTCTCCAGACCAAGTGAGAGTACTGAAAGTTTGACCTGTGCTCTGAACAGCCCTCAGATTAAGTCTCTCCATGAGGGGAGCTGAGTGTGGGCATCACTTGGTTACTGTCCCTTCAGTAGCTGAAGCTTTACACTTTGAAGGAGAGACAATAACAAGAGCAAACTTCTCCGTAAGAAAGTGTACACTACACACACCAGGCATGGACATTGATCCCAGTCCTGCAGTTTTGGCCGAGTCTGTGGTAGCTGTGTATAAGGCAAAGGAGAAGCGGAAGGAAGGGAAGGACAAAGGCCAGTATGAATTCTGCTGCTCTCCTGTCACTTACTGTTAACTATTGCAGATATGAAGGTGCAACAACAAGCCCTGTGCAGTTACAGCCCAGTGCAACTTAAACCAAGTCTAATACAGCCCCATCCCAGAGGAACAAAAGTCTGGTCTGGAACAGGCATTGCTTGGCTAGGGATAAGACTTCCTTTTCTTTCATTGCTTTCACCCCCCCTTGATACCAGCTGCCCATAGGACCCACTGTCCCATGCTGGCTGTGCACTGGTCACAGAAACATTGGGCCCAGCTTTCCTGTCACAACAGCAGTGCACTCGTCTCCCTAATGCTAATGCAAGCTCTGCCTGTGAAGGCCAGCACAGGCTGCTGCCCAGCACATGCAAGCTGCCATAGCCAGAGCCCGACAGTGGGACACGGGGAACACCGCACGCCTCACACCAATGCCCCACACCGAGTTATCTCCGAAGTCCCTGCGTGAGGCCATCCCCTACGGGAAGGCTCCGTCGCGGCCGGTCTGACCTGCCGTGGTCCCCGGGGCGCTGGTGAGCCGGTTCGCGCGGCGGGAGCCGGCAGCGCCTCCAGCGTGCCGCTGCTGCCATCTTGTGACAAGGGGGCTGCTGGCAGCGGAAGCCCGGGCCGCCAGCTTTCTCCTCATGGCGTTCTTAAACCCGGAGTACGTGGTCCCTTTGGCCACTGGGTCCTGCACAAGCGGAAGGAGACGAAACACAGAAATTTGTCATGACTTAATATCATTCCGTCCCTTCACGCTGTGTCAGGTTTTCCTTTACCGCGGCAGGTGGGCTCTGGTCACCACAGAGCACAAGCCATAGAAATGGATGCTGGCACTCCATCACCTAGATGGAGAAAACCAGAAAGAAATACATGTTTCTGGATTAATAAGTACCCTGAATCAACTCGAACACAGAAAACCTGTGGCAGAGAAAAAAAAAAAAATCAATGACTGAATTTGTGTTACTTACACAGCAGGCTACAGCACTGGCCTGTGAAAGACCCAAGGCCTCTTCAGACATTTAGCATAGGCTCATAGACCTGGTCTTTGCTGAGAAACGGGCAATTGGGCAAACCCACATGTTGGCTGTCTGGAACCAGACTGGTTTTCTGATCCTCACCCAAAGGAGGACTTCAGTCTCTCCTGATTTCTGAATCTTACCTCCACTGTGACTTGATCATGTTACTGTTTTTAATGTTATCTGATAGGTTTTAATACATTAAGGCATACTAAATAAATATTAAATGACAGATTTAAATACCATAAACTCACAGAAAGGTTAGGGTTGGAAAGGACCTTAAAATCATCTGGTTCCAGCCCCCTGCTGGGGAGGCAGGGACATCACACACTAGAGCAGGTTGCTCAAAGCCTTGAACACTGCCAGGGATGGGGCAGCCACAGCTTCTCTCGGCAACCTGTGCCAGTGCTTCAGCACCCTCACAGGGAAGAACTTCTTCCTTATACTTAACCTGAACTTCCCTGTTTAAGTTTTAACCAGTTACCCCTTGTCCTATCACTACAGTCCCTAATGAAGAGTCCCTCCCCCGCATCCCTATAGGCGCCCTTCAGATACTGGAAGGCTGCTATGAGGTCTCCACGCAGCCTTCTCTTCTCCAGGCTGAACAGCCCCAACTTTCTCAGCCTGTCTTCATACGGGAGGTGCTTCAGGCCCTGATCATCCTCGTGGCCCTCCTCTGGACTTGTTCCAACAGTTCCATGTCCTTTGTTGAGGACACCAGAACTGCACACAATACTCCAGGTGAGGTCTCACAAGAGCAGAGTAAAGGGGCAGGATCACCTCCTTTGACCTGCTGGTCACACTCCTTTTGATGCAGCCCAGGATACAGTTGGCTTTCTGGGCTGCGAGCGCACGCTGAAGCTGGCTCATGTTCAGTTTCTCATTGACCAACACCCTCAAGTCCTTCTCCACAGGGCTGCTCTGAATCTCTTCTCCACCCAGCCTGTAGTTGTGGATTGTCCCGATTTGTGTGTAGTACCTTGCACTTGGCTTGGTTGAACTACATGAGGTTTGCATGGGCCCACTTTTCAAGCATGTCCAGGTCCCTCTGGAGACCATGGTCCCTCTGGAATCCCTCCCTTCTTACTTTCAAATTTATTCATAGAGCAATTTGTGTCAGAGAAATATAAAACATAATAAACATATAAAACATAAGAATATATAAAAATTTGAAATTTAAGAAGCTAGGTAATATTGAACACAATATTTTGGTTTTTTTAGACAGTTCTAAAGCAATGTTTTAGGTGAAAATAACTACAGTAAGGAAGCATGGTAAGTATAATAGGCTTCATTATTAGGTAGTATTAGGATCATTGTTAGGTACTCCAATAAGTATTTATAATAGATAAAGTCCTTTTTAACCACTGAAATAATATTAGATGGCAATTACAAGCTGTTGAGACAGACACCAGAATCTTGCATGGGTTTTCTGAAATTAAACACATTCAAACTTGCTTTTCAAGTCAGCATGCAAGGAAGACAAAACAAAATCTTGAAAGCTGAGAGGAAGAAAGGAAATAGCAAATGAACAGAAAGAAAACGGGAAGAACTGAGTAAGGGAAGACATGAAGACAGAATATTTTTTTTCCCATAACTTGTTTGTTGTAACCACTACATGTTGATCTACCATCAGAAACTAAGGTCAACAGGCAAACATCTTTAACATGTACAATAAATGAAGACAGACAGAACACCAGACTTGGCTCTGAAGTTCAGAGTGTCTTTCACAATTGCATCAGCAGAACACCACTGGAGCTGTCTAGCTTATCATTGAAATTCTCAGCTAACTTATGCTTCTCTCGTGCAGACCTTCAGTCTTTTCATCTCAGCACAGCTAGTTGCCACTTATCCAGAACCAATAAGAAAAGCAACCTGTGTTCCATCATCACTCACACACACACCCTCCATTCAAAACCAAACAAACAGAAAACATCTTACTATCTTCTTATGCCAGCACATCAGCAAGGAGGTTTTCTTTGCTTGATGTACTGTAGAAAAGCTTTACAGGTGGTCCCCAAGCTCCTTGTCCAGGTCTCTCTGATAGCTGCTGAACCGCTCTGCCAGGGACACCCAAGGGGCCCAGGGGTTGCACTGGAGCTGAACTACAAACCAAGAGGTACCAGCAACTCTCAAGACAGCGTGTGGCAGACCAACATCAGTTTCCCACACAGATCAGTTAAACAGAGCACTCAGCATCCTTAGGTGATAGGAATACACTTATCTTTCATTTTGGCTTTGGATTTTATTTTTCTGCCCAGAGAGATTTCTGTTCTTTCCCCAGGAGCTCTGAAGCCCAGCAGAGGCACTGTGATACGAACCAGCTGCTGCTGCAACACAAGCAGCTTGCTCTTCCCAATCCAAACTGCGAGTTTCATATTTCAGCTCCTCCTTCGCATTCCAGGCCTGCCCAGGCTCCTCTCCAAAGATTCTGAAAATGGAGCCTCTCGCAACTACTTATCCTCTGAAATACTCAGTGCCCAAAGCCAGAGTCTTTGTTGTCTTTCTGTCAATGGTTTTGTGTACCGCCATTCTCTGCCTGCTGCAATTCAGATTTTTTAAAGCTAAAACCAAAGATTTTTATTCTTTCGAAGTCAAGGATTCACGAGGAAGGATCATTTCCTTGGAGAAGTACAGAGGGAAAGTAAGTTACGACTTTATTACATCTTCTTCTTGAATCTTTACTGAAAACGGGTATCCATTTGTAGGTAAACAAAAGTTTGGTCATGGGAAGTTTCAGCAAAGATTTGTGCTAAATTCCTGTTCTTCAAACAGTTACCTGGTAAGAATTTTTTTTGTTTTTTGTTTAGGACTGCTCCAGGAATTAAGCATTAGATGTAATAAGTCAAGAAAAATGGGGGAGTGGAGTGGTGTATTCTTTATTACAACTCAGTATAGCCTAACAATACAATTTGTGCGTTTTAACCTTGGTTAAGAATAGTAGCATGTTGTATCGAATTCTGAAAATTTATCTAGTAAATATGATTCTAGTGCCTGCCTTAAATATCTGCTTTTTTACATGCTTATATTAAAACAAAGCTGTAGGTTGAAGTTTTTATTGAATTTTTTAAAAAAAATCTATCATCCTTACCAGTTTACTGAAATTACGATCAGACATACTGATACAGCTTTCTGGCAGGAACGATTATGTTAGTGGGAGATGCCATTTTAAAACTTAATTGTATCTCTACACAATCTCTAGGATTTTTTCTTACTCTTGTAACTTTATTTCTCTAAAGGCAACTTTGGTTGTAAACGTGGCCAGTTACTGCCAGCACACAGACAAAAATTACATCGCACTGCAAGAACTACACAGAGAGTTTGGCCCCTCCCACTTCACGGTGCTGGCTTTTCCCTGCAACCAGTTCGGAGAATCAGAGCCTAGTTCAAGCCAGGAAATAGAGTCTTTTGCCAAAGGAAACTACGGAGTAACTTTCCCTGTTTTCCACAAAATCAAGATCCTAGGATCAGAAGCAGAGCCCGCGTTTAAATTTCTAATAGGTAACTGTTTTCTTTTATATATCAAGCATCCTGTAACCATGGTGTTCTCAAAAAAATTGTAGTCTGAGTTTGTTTGTTGGGAAACATCGTAGTCCACATAGTCAATGGAGAGAAACAGGCACTCACCATACAGTTCATCTATTTTCAATGTGGGTATCAAAAATACTGTCAGATGACTTGCACCCTGAAAGCATCCATTTCTCCTCACTGGTTATAAAAACAAGTTACTGTGTCCAACCCAGCTAGAAACATACATTTTGTGGATGTATAAACTTGAGAGCAAAGAGTCCCATCTACAAAATCCCATTTCAAATTGTATAACTTTTGTTATAAAACAACTTTTTTATGGAGAAAAATCTAATTATGTAGGTCATAAAATTACAGAAAGATTTTTCATAAGCACATCCACATTAAAAAAACTCCTTTTCTAGCAGAGTAATATGTCTACCTTTATGTAAACTGTATTGTAAAGCATATATACATTAGTTATATATAATCACTGATTTGCGAATTTCAGGACCCAAAAAACTCACTTGCACAAGTAATCCTGTTAACAGTAAATTCAGTCACTCAGAGCCACATATTCTCACAAGCAAAATGAAACTCTCTTTAGTTGACCAAAGAGCTCATAGTCTCAAAGTCAACTTGAAAATCCTCTCTGAATTCTCCTAAGCTTTGGCCAGGTCTTTGAACCATACTAAATACTGACATACGAAATAAAGGATAATGAGAACATAATCCTTCTCTATCACGTCATTTTAAAGAGAAAATAAGGTAGAAGGCTCAAGTCCATATTCCATCTCCCTGCCCCAAGACAGGATCACAGTTACTCAAATTAGTACTACAGCTGCTTTTCCAGACTATTACAGTAGTCAGATGAGAGATGCTAAAACCTCCCAGTCTATTACAGGTGTTCACAGCTCCTCTTCTCAGAAAGTCATTCCACCATCTAAATGAAATCTTTCTTACACTGCTTAAGTCTATTGCTTCTTGCCATATCCTCTGTGATACCTGGCATGTACGTGAAAAATAGTATCATTCAGGAGTCATTTAAGCAGTCACCGTTGTCACTGTAACTGTTTCTTCCTGCCTCCCCTTAGGCATGTCACCAAAGACCTCAGGTAAGGTGTCGTTGCTCTTGAATAGCCTGATGTCCAGTGGAATTATTGAATGCATGTTGGAGGTGCCTTTCTGTTCATTATAGAGGAGACTAAAGCACATAGGTACCAGCTGTGTGGGATGCATCTGGATTCTAACTACCAATCAGTATCAGACATTAACACTTAAGAAACAGAACAGCCATATGCACTCGGTTCTTGCTTGACATGCTGTTCACCCACAAGGAGGAGGAAGATCCTCTGGTACTTAAATATTTTGTAAAAAAGGCCTATCTTTTTCTGCATTTCTCTGCTTCACATGAAATTATTGTTCATCTTCAGTTAAAGAACCACCTGTTTTCTTCATGTAGCCATCTTGACAGTCAGAAGAGAGTCTCTGTGGTGCAACTGGTCAGCGCATTCGGCTGTTAACCGAAAGGCTGGTGGTTCAAGCCCACCCAGGGGTGGGTTCTGCTTTCCCTGCCCATGGCAGCGGGGTGGAACTAGGTGACTTTTAGTGTCCTTTCCAACCCAAACCATTCTATGAGCCTAAGATTGAGCATTTTCATGCTACACCCCCTTGTGACAGTGACTGCTAGCTGCTATTTGTTCACCACTGTCAGATAGTCCAGTGCAAAAAGAATCCCCTGGCAGCATAAATCCCAGGGCTTTTACACAACTGCTTCTTGTTTCTGTCATAGCAGTAAGTCATTTTGTTGGGTAAAGTTTGTGGCCTCACCTTTCCTCAAATAATGTCCAGCTTCCTACATGTCTGTACTTTGTATATTCATATGAGTTGATGAACAATGAAGACTATACAGAGACTGGGTTGCTTCAAACTGATACAACAACTCAGTAAAGATATAATTACTAGCTGGGCCAAAGCCTCCAAGACATGAGCTTTACTATACCCATTTGCTTGCCATGATGTTCCCTTACAGTCATAACTACATTACAAATGTAGTACAATGGGAAAATTCAACCCATTGATTCCAAGAATCAGTGTAGGATTCAGTATTGTTACCCACTGGACACATTTCCCCATCAAAATCTCCTGGAGTTTTCTCCTAGTTTTTCTCTCAGAGAGATTTCCCTCCAAACCTGTAAGACCCTCCAAAGACAAAGCCTCTTCTAGGAGCCACGCAGTTTATGGATAGCCCCTTGATCTCAGAAATTATCTTTCTTGGTATTCATCCTAGCAAAGATACTGGTAAAGTTTTGCCTAATGGGATTTAAGGAGTCAAGCCATCACCAGAGTGACTTCCTGCTCCCATTTAATTTCCCCTAAACCAGCATAAAACTGGGGATTCCCAAAATGAGCATTCAGACCTCTTACTATCCTCCCTAGGAAACAGAGCATAGTAGAAGTAGGAGCTCTTTATCAATTTCACAATGAGGGGAGAGCATAATTTGCTTCCCACTTTTCAGATCGTTAACACCAACCACTAAACCCATGCCCAGACTACTATCAGAGAACAAGGTGGGATTACTTCAACATAGCTTTAGAATCACTGAGAGCAATGAAACAATTACAAGTGTAAGTCACTAAAATGATCTGATGCCATTCTTACAGATTCTTCAAAGAAAGAGCCTCGATGGAATTTCTGGAAATACCTTGTCAGCCCTGAAGGTAAAGTTGTGAAATTCTGGAGACCTGAAGAGCCTATAGAAAATATCAAGCCAGAAGTAGCATCATTAGTTAGACAGATTATCGTGAAAAAAAGAGAAGACCTATGAAAAAGCCATTTATGCGGTAAATCCATTCAACAACAGGGGTACACAGCCTTACTACATTCCTGGAAAACGCTGCTAGAAGCTAAAGCATCAGGTGATTTTACTTCGCTTTGATGATAGTATTTTCAGCTATACTATGTCTATTAATGTTGGACTGGTTCATGTAATGGCCTTGAGAACCATGGGAGTCTACCGAGAATAGCAAGACACTCAGTACCTTGCAGGGATGGACCTTGAAATTGCATAAAGTTTTGAATGTTTCTTTACATTACTGACAGTAGCTAATTAAAGTCACCAAGAGCAGGGAGATAGCTAAAAAGAAGAGGAATTGTTGATGAATTACTCAGTATTTGCACAGAAGAGTTTTGTTTCTCATCTAGCAGGAACAAATAGATTTTGATATTCCATTAACACATAAATGCCCTGACTGAAACACATGGGGCCAGATCCATCACATCAGGGTTTTTAGAAACAAATGCAACTGAAGATACTAGCTTTGCAGTATCTTCTCAGGAAAGATGAGTGAATTGTAAAGCTGTCAACTTAGTTGTAAAAAGGTGTACATAGAAAATAAAATTATGAAAAGAAAAAGGAAAAATTGCAAAAATATTTCCTTGCCTGCTTTGTATTTTGATTAATTTTACATTTCACCTTTACAGCAGCACCTTTAACCTCTTTAGGCTTCTGCATTCATTTGCACTGCAGTAGAGCAGCTTGGCTATGAGCTGGATCCCCAGCCTCCTGACCTGGATGAAAGCAGGGCCTGTGTGAATACATACAAATGGGTGCTCACAGGAAGATTCAACGGGTAACAATCATCAACAGTCAGACATCCTTCTATCTTGCATCTCTGGAATGAACCAGTCCTTCAGTAAAGGTAGAAGAAGGGGCTGAAAGTTCATGCCTTAAGCCCCACTCTTCTCAACTTGTAGTCTCCCCAGTCCTGCATGTAACCGCAAACCCATTTCCAGCTCTGTTCCACTGTTCTATTTCAAACTGCCAAGTGCTTTGATTTATCTTTTGATGAATACAGACAGAAAATTGAAATAAGGAACTTCATTCCAGCTGTCCAGGTCTTAAAGGAAGCCTGAGAGAAAATAAATGAGAGAAACAGCATCTCAAAGGGGTTTTTCTATATGAAAAAGGACTGGAAACATTAACACTGTTCTCTTGAAAATCTAAGTGACTGAAAATACCCAAAGTGCTTCAAAACATTTTCCAATAAAGATAGCCACATAACTGAATTTAAAAGGTGAGAAATTCAGAAGCAATTTTAAAAAGGGGATTTTCTCATTCATCTGTGAAATTCATGGAGAATTTCACAGGAAGCCTCTGAAGGATAAGGACATAAACAGTTTAAAAAGAATGAGTAATGATACTGATGTGGAGGATTAAACAGTCACCCTCCGTAAGATAAGCATCATTTTGGAAGGAAGGTCAAACCTTATGCATGACAATTTTATCCACTCTAACTTTCAGAGATCAGCGGAGGCCTACATAAGGGTCTAGTTAGTCCAACTGTGCCTATTGCTGGTGGTTTAGACCAACCTCTGAACTGTTTGCTCACAGGTTTCTACACCCAATCGGTCAAAACAGCTCCTGCTTTTACACTGAGGTTCTGTGTTTCACTCCTGTTTTCTTGTGCATGTATAGTTCCAGCCTTGGGAACATGAAGTGGAAGGTGTCAGGTGATTTTTGTCACATGTCCCTGCTGCTTTGATGGAGTAGGAAGGAAACAGAGATGTGGATTCTCTCCCCTCACTGGCAGCAGTCTGTATCCCATAGAACTAAGTGGCAGGACACCATGTTGTTCCCGTAAGTGGTGGATGATATCTTTACTTGAAAAAATGTATGTGACTAAAACATGCACATCCATTCATGTGCACTACTATATCTCCCTGTTTTTTGTATCACTGAGTAAAAAAGGGTAGTTATAAAGAAATGTTGGGTGCTGTTAGTGGAACACCTGAAAAATAATATATTTTAGTCCTGTTATTGCCTGAGCGTATTACTCAACATACAGGAAATTTCACCCAAGTTCTTGAAATACCCTATTGAGAGATAAACTGTGCAGTATCATTTTCTCATTTGGAAGGGATCAGGAAGGAAGGGAGTGTGCACACCTTGCTTGCAATTCACTCACTGAGGCTCACATCCTATTTTTCACAGGGCATGCTGTAATGTCAAATAACTCAGTGCCAGCATTGAGATCAAATATCTTTCCTGATATTCAGAAATAGCATGGGATATTAGCAAAAGAGCGGACATGATTATTTAACTCCCTGCTTCCTGAACTACTTTTACTTTAGATTTCTAGAAAAGGAAGGTTTTGCCTGAGGAAACAGTCACTAAATGTCTTATTTTACTGTTTGATCAAAATCCACTACAACCATCTTCTGTAGAAATTTGAATATAGGTACCATTCAGTCTTGAATCTACACAGAGTTTAAGTTTTTCAGTTTTTCAAACTGTAAGCTCAGTACGTTTGTATTACTTATTCTTCATGAGACGTACCAGCTTTTCCAATGTAATATTTAGGGCAGATCACTGATAAACTTGTCACTTCTTCCTTAAAATGAAGTTAACAGTTAAAAAAGGGTAAAAATAAAACAGGCATCTTTGCCAGCCAAATCTACACAGACTTGGAAAGGGGAATAAATAAAATGAAAGAACACCGTTATACAAGCACACATTTATCTATAGTTGAAAGTCAACAAAGTAATACGAATACATGTTTTTATAATGTCCATTTACAATTTATGTAGGGTGTATCTTATAAAAAATACTAAACTACAAACACTATAAACAAATTAAAACCTGTTTATTAGATTCTTAAATAATCTCACCAATTTAAGATTAAACTGCCCAAACCTGAAACTCTTACTTAATACTTACATAATTTATTAACTTCTTCAGAAGCCAGTCGGATTAGGTGTACAGGTACATCAAATACAGTTACAGTTACTTTTTTACCCTTGTTCACTCAGTTTGTATAACCTAGAAGAGCTCCTTTCAGTCAGGGGAATTAGGCAGGCACTGGGCCCAATACTACCTTTAAGGATCAGATGATATATTTCTCAAACCAGTGTATTTATTGTAACAGTATTTATGATAACATTCTTGTCTCAACAGTGATGTGGTAATGTGGCAGTGTAATCAGTTGCTGGTGTATGTAGAACAGCTACTAAGTACACTGCCTAACCACCACGCACAGCAGCAGGATCACCCCAGTTCTTTGGACCATCACAAACAGTGATGCTATTTCTCTTCCTATGACACCTGCACTTTGGAAGGCACATATGGCAGCACCCAGATACAGCAAGTAATAACAAGTTTCTTTTTAATTTTTCAAACTGCCTGAAGTGCTGGGATGAGGATAGAAGTAACACTCAGTTACCTGTGGCAGCATGACAGAAGCTTGCAGTGTAACATCAGTCAAAGGATCAGTGTATTTATATCCCTTATCCTTCCAAGGTATAATATTATGTCCTATTCAGATTGTGTCTCCTGGTTGGTGAGACTATGTGCATGTCTGTTTACAAATGTATTGCTGTTCACAAATTAAGTTATTCTGAGAAGCAAGAGGAGAAGAAAAACTCTAAAAGGTGACTTGTATTTTTTTCTTTAATATAGAATGGAAAGGTAATTATTTTTCAGATATAGCATTCAGGAAGTTATTTTAAGCCTTTCCAGCATCTATTTACTCAGTAAACCAAACTTTAAAACTCTTGTGACTTTTTAACTGTTCTTCTTTTGCTTCAAGAAAATTTCTATAGCTTAAAATTGTTTCAAATGTTTGAATTATTTATCTGTTTCAGGGACTTACAAACTTCCGTTACCTTGGTAGCTAAAAGCAGATGAAAATCAGAAACTAAATCAACTAGAAATTCTCACAATTCTTTGGATGATAGTGGATAACAGAAACACAAGATACCACTATAATACCAAAAATAAGTCTGACAGTCAAAAAATCAGGTGGACCCAAAAGATTCCTAATGCAGAAGTAGTAGCTCTCCATTGCAATGATCAAGGTATGTGGAAAAGGATAGCAACTGCATGTTAGCTGATGTCAGAATTTTAACCAGCTAACATACACTGCCATCCCATCACACACAAACACACCACCTGCATTCCCAGAAATTAGACCCCTACCACATTCCAAAGTGATTGGCTGTTCCTTTAAACAGTGATGAGCTGGCTCTGCAGCTGGTGACAGTGCAGCAGTGACTGCTCCATTCAGATACAGCAGCCAGCTAGCAACACATTGCCTACCAGACACAGAATCCCTGCAGAGCAAGATGTGTCATGAAGTAACATGCCTGGAAACATCTCTTATTTTCTACCTAAATTCAGCATTGCTCACTGTTTTGAAGCTGACGTTTCACATATATGCACAAGTTCAAGCAGTAAATATTGTCATGAAATATATTGCACAGATAAGTTTCTGATTCAAAAAACAGAAGTAATACTTAAAACCTATGTGCAGTATGACTAGAATCAGATCCCAGACTATCCAAAAAGAACTGAATAGCATTGCAAAGAGTTTCCTGCCTCGGTTTTACGAGCACCAATATAGCATGTTATCTCCACAAGTTAATTAGTATCACATATACTTAACTTCCGTCCTTTCTCTCTTGGGCATCCATAGAATCATAGAATAATTAGGGTTGGAAAGGACCTTAAGATCAACTAGTTCCAACCCCCCTGCCATGGACAGGGACACCTTATGCTAAATCGTATCACCCAAGGCCTCGTCCAACCTGGTCTTGAACACTGCCAGGGATGGAGCATTCACAACCTCCCTGGGCAACCCATTCCAGTGCCTCACCACCCTCACAGGAAAGAATTTCCTTCTTATATCCAATCTAAACTTCCCTGTTTAAGTTTTAACCCATTATCACTTGTCCTTGTCACTACAGTCCCTAATGAAGAGTCCCTCCCCAGCATCCTTATAGGCCCCCTTCAGATACAGAAAGGCTGCTATGAGGTCTCCACGCAGCCTTCTCTTCTCCAGGCTGAACAGCCCCAACTTCCTCAGCCTGTCTTCATACAGGAGGTGCTCCAGTCCCCTGATCATCCTTGTGGCCCTTCTCTGGACTTGTTCCAACAGTTCCATGTCCTTTTTACATTGAGGACATCAGAACTGCACACAATACTCCAGGTGAGGTCTCATGAGAGCAGAGTAGAGGGGCAGGATCACCTCCTTCGACCTGCTGGTCACGCTCCTTTTGATGCAGCCCAGGATATGGTTGGCTTTCTGGGCTGCGAGCGCACACTGCCGGCTCATGTTCATTTTCTCATCAACCAACACCCCCAAGTCCTTCTCCGCAAGGCTGCTCTGAATCTCTTCTCTGCCCAACCTGTAGCTGTGCCTGGGATTGCTTCCCAGGTCCAGGTGTAGGACCTTGCACTTGGCATGGTTAAACTTCATGAGGTTGGCATCAGCCCACCTCACAAGCGTGTCAAGGTCCCTCTGGATGGCATTCCTTCCCTCCAGCCTGTCAACCGAACCACACAGCTTGGTGTCATCAGCAAACTTGCTGAGGGCGCACTCAATCCCACTGTCCATGTCAGCGACAAAGATGTTAAACAAGACCGGTCCCAACACCGATCCCTGAGGGACGCCACTCATTACTGGTCTCCAGCCGGACATTGAGCCATTGGACCACAACTGTTTGTGTGCGGCCATCTAACCAGTTCTTTATCCACAAGGTGGTCCATCCATCAAATTGATGTCTCTCCAATTTAGAGACAAAATTTATGGTCACTGTTGAAATTTTAGTCTAGATGAGCCCAAAGTATAGTCACCTTTAGGCTAGTTTGAAATTAGAATTATCATTGGTTACTCTGTAGAGCAACTTAACATCAGGTGATCAGCCACACTACCTCCATTTACAGCCACATAACGGAAAGTGCATAAAGATCCCAAGATTCAAGCTTACAGATTTAGGATGAATAGAGGCAAAATTTTACCTACAACATCCATTTTGATGGAAAGCCCTTTGAAGTCATGCTGGAAAGCAGCCACCGAGTTATACACTCTATATGAAAATGAATACCAAATTCAAAGCTTTCCCTTGCTTCTTCAAAGCTGGACTTAAATCACTCAACATAAATCTCAACTCAATATGAAACAGAACACTGGAAAATTTACTTGCCTGAATGCTGTTGTTAGCAGCCACATAAAAGCACTGGCTAATTGAGTTCTGCTTGTTCCATAGCAAGAGGAGGCCACCTCTGAGTTTTCCACGATGCTTTTGTATGAAACAATATGGAGCGCAGCTAGCAGCTGTTGACACTTCAGACACAACAGCCAGCTAGCGCACTGCCAGACTGTTACATCCTCTTGAGTTTTGGTCATTAGTCCTCCCTTACCATCCCCCTCCAAATTTTCTTCTCCTAGGACCCAGGCATTGCTCAGTTTAACAACACAGCTTTTCCCACGGGGTCACTTACATGAAATATTTATGTAGAAGTGACACTCGCAGAATGCTGGTGGCTACATTTCTATACGCTGGTCACATCTGAGAGCATACTACTCATTGCCTGCTACAGTATTTTCAGCATGGTCAATCCCTTCTATGCCTTCACCTGGCATTCCACCAGCTTGTGTACTGCTGTCTCACCAGGTTTTGTGATCTCTGTCAACTCCGTAAGGCACAAGCTGCCTATATTTTGCCTCTTTTTACTGTCAAGCATGTTGTTGGTGATTTATAGGCTTTCCACCTATGTTCCTACTGGTTATGCAAGAATGTTTTCTGTACCTTTTGTATTTACCACCCTCTAAATGTGGACGAATCAGCGTGCACTGCCAATAAAAAGACAGGTATGTAAATCCATACAACCCCTTCAATCATTTCGGTTTGAACAGCAAGCAGTCCCTCTAGTGTCAAAGGAGAGAAGCCCACACAGGTGTTTTGAATTTCTCCTCTCAACAGATGACACTTTACCATAACTTGTGTTTTCCTGACATTTCAGGTGGTACATTTAAGGAAGTGTGAGAATGATTAATAGAAAAGGAAAAAAATACTATAATCTTGGTGGTTTGGTTTTTAAGATCACTTGTTTTCAACAGTTTCCACCTCTCCCTCCCCCAGAAATGTAAAGAGAGGAGCTCTTCAGCGCAGCGCATACAAACTGTGAATGCTTGTGCTTGCCCTTACCTTAGCTGCTTTCTGCAGGCGTTGCTCTCGGCTCCGCTTCAGGTCTTTTCCAAATGTTCTCATCCCTTTCCCCTTGAAAGAAACACAGAGGCGCACCACTTCACAAACGCATGCCTCGCAGCTTCTCCTCCCTTACATCACTCTCCACCCCGCCTAGCTCCTTGCAAGGCTTCGCTGGGAGCCCCATGACAAGCTCCCCGGCCGCCCCCACTCCCCGCACAGGGCACCATTACCAGCAGCGAATCCTCATCCCTCCCGCCTGTCCTCCGGTCCGGTTTCTCCAGCTTCCACTCTACCTCCACCGGGGCCGCCAGAGGCAACCGCCGCTGCCGCCTCAGACGTGATGACCTGACCTCCAAGTGGCTCCCTGCGGACGGAGGGGGGCCCGCCGGGATGTGATCGGGTGGCCAGAGCAGGTGTACGGAAGGCAACCTGTGGGAAAGTCCGCTCGCAGCGCCGCCAGCCCGTGCTGCCAGTGCGGCGGTGCCAGCCCCTCCACCACACACCCCGCACCTCTCCTCTCCGGCCGCCGGTGCTCTTTAAGCAACCTGAGGCGCGCCCGGCGAGGCGGGAACTCGCGGTCAGCGGCGCGACTCGGCCCGGCCCGGCCCGGCCCGGCCCGCCGGCGGGACGGAGCGCGCCCGGGCTGCGCGGCGGCGCCAAGGAGCGGCGGCGGGCGGCGGCAAAGGAGCCCGTCGCGGCGGGTCCCTCAGCCCCTGCGCGGGGGGAGCGGGGCAGTGGCCGGTGCCAAACGGTCCTAGCTCCTCCCGGGCACGGACAGGCCCCTGGACCGGCACCCCAGCGGCTGCTGCCCGCCGCGCCGGGGCGGTGGGTCACCTCCACAGGGCTGCCTCGGCCCCAGCCCGGGGAGCGGAGCGGGGCAGCTTCGGCGCACTCCACGGGCAAAACCCCTCACGTCGGTTGTGTTCTTACGGAGGGTTTTGCGGACGGTGAGGAGCCGGACAAGGGCACCCAGCAGCGGACTCGCAGGGAGGCCTGGGAATCATTGTCTAGCTGCGCTGACTGGGTCCGGCTGTCTGAAAACGGGGCTAGGCAGAGACCTAAAGCAGTGCACCGCATCTCTGCACTCTGTGGTGACGGCCAAAAGGCTTCCAGAAACAAAACCGGGCAGAACCTAACCACCGCCATAAGCAATCACTCAACCTGCGATCGCTTGCTTCAATGTGATGGGCAAAGGCACAAGTCGTAGGGGGAAATGTGGACAATTAATTTGTCCCAGCAGATTAAGTTGCTTACGTGTGGTTTATGGAGTGCAGGTAACAGGGGTATTGCGCACACCTTAGGCACTCGTGTCACCCGAGAAAACTGGAGTTGGCAGGAAATAAGTTGAACGTGGGTTTTGTGTTTTTGTCACAAGATAAGGTTTTGTTAAATCCAAAGAGCTAGGAAGTGAAAAGATGAGTTACCACAACATACACATCCTTTTTTTTTCTTTCCTTTTTTTTTCCAAAAAATAAGTTCAGAACCATTCTTTTTTCAGCCCTTGTTACAGTTTCAAAATTTTGAGTGATGGTTTTCAAGTGACAGAAGCTGAGGGACAAGCAGCTTGTAAAAAAGAAAAAGCTTTTCGTCTTTCTAGCTTTTGGATCTGAGAATCAACATTAAAAGTGTTATCTTTTTACAGTAAGGATCAGACTGACACTTTTAAAAATGTGCTCAAAGTTATTTTCACTTAAGGTTTCAGGAATATAAGAGATTTTTCTGACTTTTAGTTGGAAATGTATCATTTGAACAACAACAACAAAAAATCTTCTGCAAAAATCCAATAGAATCATGGAATAGTTAGGGTTGGAAAGGACCTTAAGATCTTCTCATGAAAAGTCCCATTTCTGACTCATTGCTATTTCTATAGCTGCTGCCTACATCACATCTGAAAAAGGGCATCATGTAAGCAAGACGGAGGAGATTATTGATGCTTGAGTTACAGGCAATACTTAAATATCAGATGATAGACCTGTTTTGGCACATCAAAATTAGACTATTTCAAAAGTGCCATTTTATTATCTCATTTCATACTGGTAAGGACGCAGCTAAGCAAAATCAGGACGCGAAGTGTCTGAGTCACTCAACTCCACCTTAAAGCTTTCCGTAAAGCAAACAACACGTAAGGCATTCATTGCTAGAGTACTGCCACAAAGGATTGTTTGCAATGCTTCAGTTGTTCGTTTAACTGAATACGAGCTCTTCCTACAAGACTATCGTTCACAGCCAACCAGCAGTTACCCTCCCTAACAGCAGATGCTGGCATGCATGGCAAAGCCAGCTGACTTTAATACTCAATGAATTAACAACGCTCAGGCAAAGTATATTGAACCATTACGTATCAGACCAGTGTCTGGGCCTCTTAACGAAGCTTTTGATGGCACTGAAAACTTAATTTCAGATGAGCAAACCTGTAATCACACAGTTTGGTCGACAGTGGTCAAACAGTGGTTTGAAAGAGGTCACAGTCTGAGAGCTATATGGTTGTAAACTGGAATACAAGTCAAAAGTTGTTCAGTCAACAAGGTTTTATTTGAGTGAATTTGAATTAGGATTAATTAATGCCGAGCAAGCCATTAAAGAGTAAATAACATGATGCACTGCAATTGGTGTTACAATCAGGGATTCCTGTCTGTGAACCTTATGCATGCATACATCAGGAACACATTACAAGAAAAGATTTGGAGGCTTTTCTGTAAAATGTCTGAATACTGATTAGCAAGTAAAAAACATGCCAAGGCATTATGTTTGTTAGTAGCTTTAAAGTAAGTAGATCCCTAAATGAAGTCATTGGTAAATAAAATCCAGAAATAAGCAGAAGTGGGAAAATCTGAGTTGCTTTATGTTTGCTAAGGAGGATGACTTGGATTTTGAGGCAGGTATTACACAACACACCAAGGATATCCTTAAAGCTCTTGTCTTCACTTGAAGCACCTCGTACTCTGGAAATGATGTGGTAGATAAAACCTCTGACATTTAAAAATTGAAACTGAAATTTAGACAATGGACTTTTGTTTTAGAAAAGCTTTCCACAAATAAGCATATCTCTTCTGAAATGCTTCCAGCATCTCACTAACATGTGTCTCTTCACAGTGAAATGAAAAGTTCATCTCGATCAAGTGTCTTCATTTCTTTCTCACTTCATTTCTTTCTTATTTTAGGCTCCTCATTATAGAACCGATGCAGGCAATTGCTCAGTTATTTCCCTTACACACTAGAAATGGGAGTGAATTTTTGTAGCTCACTGTAAAAATACTCCCAAACACTATGTAGGAACCATGTAGTTTGTCCTTGCTGGCAGCAGATGGTGCTAATACGTTGTTGCTTGGTACATTCTTGAAAGCTGGCATGCAGGTTCTCAATCCCATAGTAACTTTTTGGGTTTTTCTCCTTTGTTATCCCCAAAGTCTTTTGATACCGATTTTTCAGAAGAAGCAGCCTTCAGAATTTTTCAAGCTGAAATACCAGTTTATAGTTTGAAGGTGGGATCTGGACATCAGTTACAAGCCTCCCAAATGTTATCAGGTTATTAAGCACTAACTGAAATAACACATTTCAGAAAAAGCTGGATTCATCACATCCAGACTGCTAACCAAGGACCGCTAAAAGTTGTAAGCCCCAGGTGTTCAGAACACAATAATGAGGGTGCTCCTTGCCAGATAATTGCTGACAAGAGGTGATGCTAGTTTTCACCAAATTCTGGCAAGTAGAGGATCACAAGAGCTGGTCATAGAAAATTGTCTTAAAATTAGTAGATGACAGCTTGTCTCCATGTCAGAGAAAGAGGTAAACAAAACTGCTCTTTAGATTCTGTTGCACCTCCATACCATAATTTCCCACGGAAATAAGTCTCTGGTTTCACTTAAAAAAACTGCTATTTAGGGAACGTCAGACAATATTTTCAACTATACTATATAATGGTTGGCCTCTCTAAACAACTGACAATAGTAGTAGATTTATAAAAGGGAGCTTTGCCTCTCAAGTGTTTCTAAGTGCAACAGAAAGCAGAGAAAGGAAGGGGAAGGAAAGAATCAGGAAAGGGAAGGTACTCAGTTCATATGGCTGTTTTCATCACATCGTTTCACACTGCAACTAGCAACCATTGTTTAGACTCCAGTATGAAATATTATTGCCCAGACAACTGGAATATTCTGGCAGTGAAACACAGCTTCATTTTAGCTGTAAAAACACATTATTAAGATGTCTTTCAGAGGACGATGAGAGAAAGAAGTTCCTGATTCTTCTCTGGGGATTACCTTAAGCCATGCACTTAACATCTCAGTCTGCTAGTTTGCTCATCAGGCATCTCCCATTTCATATACCTTTGCCAGCACAGGAAAGGGGTTGTGAGTGTGTGGGAAGTGAGCTGTGGAAATGACTGTCCACTATTTATCCTCAGATGAACACTTCAGACATTAAGAAAAGTTGCATCTACACAAACAAGTGAGAAAATAAATTAAAAACCCTGTAACTGTCCCTTATGTGCTACATTCTGTCACTGCAAGTATGCTGCACTATGCGGATAGACTGACACTTAAGAGGTGAAGACTGTCTGTATATTTTTCTGACTTTTACCATTTATCCACACCTTCCCCTCCACCTAAACTTTTTTATATTTCCAATGTTAAATTCAGCACTAATAACAAGCCTTGTTGTCAGGCATGTGTAAGTAGATGAAGGATCAGTTTATCTCAGGAAAGAATTTGGGTCAGCCATCAGTTTCTGGCTTGTAATAGGTTTTTATTGGTTTAAAAACAGGGTGGGGGAAAGGGAGGAGAAAAAAATAAAACAAGTGTACCAAGGGATAAGTGCATTTGAATATATTATATGACTTTTCATGTAACATACTGTTTAACATGACCTTCAGCTTTCATAAAACAGTAGTGCACTCTAGTAATTGCCTGGTTTTGCTGCTCAGTGGGCAGACCAAGACCTATGCTGCTTGTCCCAGGCCTTTCTGCTACGTTTCTGTCTTCGGTGTTCACCTCCTTTATCTGTGCACATTAAGAATCCATTTCAGCACACCACTGCTGCAAAGAATGTCTCATTTAAGGCTTCAAACACCTTGGAATCCCATGGTGGCTTTGGGGTCTGCAGAACATAGAGCTACAATTTGTTTACCCTGGTTAAACTCCAACCCAACAACAGAACCTCTGCGTTCCTTGCCAGCTGCCAACTGTGTGCTTAAATAATATTTCTTCTTGGAATCCTGAGAGTCTGGATTGACAAACTATCAAAATGCCACTCAGATGTGGTGCTTTCCAAAGCTTCTCTAGCAGCTTCCACTGTTACCACATTACTTATACTACTATACCAAACTGCTGTTATTGTAAAATTATCAAAAAGTAATTATGGCATTGAATAATTATGAACTGTAACTGTATCCAAAGCTTCAGACACCTGTTGTAGACAATTCTTGGAGGTGGTCTTGGAGACAGGTCAAGGCTTCTAACATTCTTTCCTGGGTATACAGGGTATAAACCTTAAAAAGCACCTGTCACCTCTTTTTGCAAATATGTTTCAATCTAGTAATTGCTGACAGGTCCAGCTCCATCAGCTGAGAAGTTCTGTTGCACCTCCACACCATTATTTCCCATGGAAACAGTTCTCTGGTTTCACTTCAAAAAACTAACATTCAGGGAATGTCAGACAATATTTTCAATCTAGTTGAAAATTTTCAATATAGTTGAAACCCATAAGCTAAGTTTTTGATTAAATTGTATTTTGGTAGGTTGTTTGGTTTGTTTGGTTTTGTTGTTTTGTTTTGTTTTGTTTCTCTGTTGGGTACTACACTCTTCAAAAACAGGTCTGTAGTTACACCCAGATAATATCCCTCACTATTGAGATAGTAACTTCAGCAAACCAGTGTTTTACGCAGTTGCTAGATGACATAGGTTAATTCATCATTCATATCCTAAGAGTGTGTTCATTCAGTTAAGCACTTTAAAAGCTTCATGAATCAAAGATAGGCAGTTTGTGCCTAACTTCATGGTAGATATTCATCTATTTCAACTCTTCCATCTTCTTAAGCTTTTAAAACCCTTTCTTCATATTCAGGTTACAGATACGGGTGAAATCATCTTTGTCCACCCACAATCTGTGAAATTCTCTTCTTTCACAGCAGATACAAGTCCATTCCAGCTTTTCTTCTCAGAGGCAGTGTGCCTCTCCAGTCCTGCAAGGGCCTTAGATTTCTGAGCCCACCCAAAGACCTACTGAGACAAAGGGGACTCTGAATTTTGCTAGAAGATATAAATTTGGCAACAAAAGAAAAGAGAAGAACACAACACAAACATACATACAAATGGAACTATGCTGAGGACTATCAGATCTAGCCTCAGGATGGCTACTTCAAACAGCAGTGAAGTACTGAAATGCAAAACAGTAGAATCATGATCTCTAGAAATGTCACTGTAGAAAACCTCCCTTCTCTTAAAGCTTCCTACTTAAATCTTCAAGAAACTAATATATCCTCAAATCCTGTGGGATCCACACCTTACCACACAAACCATACAAGCAGAACCATCACATCTATTATATGACTAGGCCTAAGTAAGGCAGTCCTGCAAAAGTCACTATGTCAATTTGCATATTTAAGGTTAAGTGGAGGTACTAGTGTTTACAGACCTCAGGCCACAGAGTCCTCTCATGTGCCCCAGCACCACCTCAACCATTGCCCATGAAAGCTGGGACAGCTTTCAGTAAAAGGTATACACAACTAAAAATCAGGGGGAAATGCAAACAGACACATTGGTCCTGAATGCCAGATACATGCTTATGACAAAAAAAAAACATTCATAGAGACAACTGTATGAGTCAAATGCAGTGTTTTGGTAATGCCCTTCAACTCCAAGGAAGGAATCAAAGATCAGGAGAGAAGAGGTGGCTCCATACACTGGCAGCCACATGTGGTTTTACACACACCTGCAGAAGCACCTCTTTCATCACCTAACCCAGGACACTGTTAGGAGGACCTGCCAGTACTGAATGGCAGTACACCAGTACATCTGACCAACTACAGAGCACTCCTGGCAGCTCAGAGCACAGGTGGAGCCAGTGCTTAACTTTCTGCCCTTTGATGAGTACACACACCATTGCATGTTCAGGTTGCCTACACAGAGCCAGAGCAGGGAAAAAGAAATGTATCTTGGAGCAGATACAACACCAAGAAAACGTCCACCGCAAAGTGATGAGTCCAGGAGTTCTGCATCCCAAACTGAGGCATTGCAGTGCCTCAACCTTCACTGGGTTGTTACCTCCACACATAACACTGACACTTGGACACTGGTTGTCAGGTGTGTGGTTGTGTTTTGAAGCATGGATTGCTATGATCAGGTCTTTTCCCAGTGGATTTGTAAAAGCACTTGTGAGCTGTTACTGCCTCTATTTATTATATTGAAATACAACCTTGTGGCTAGTGATTTTCTTCTCATTTGCCTCTAACTTCTGCCTTCACCTTTTTTACCTTGACTGTAAGTACTACTGTTAATATTTCTTGCTTGTGTGTCATCTCCCATTGTACTTGGTTTTTGTTCCTCAGTTTTAGTATTTTCTTTTTGAAAAATCTTGAATATGAGCATTGAAAGCCAGTGCAAATCCCTCAGTACTTTTCTCCACATCCTAGTTTGTTTCACTCTTGGTTGTCATTGAAGAACTTCTTCATGTCAGAATCACTTCTAAATCTAGCCCTTATATATTTGCTGAAGTGTAAACATAATTGGCAAGCATTCATTATCTTGAAATTACGACTTACTTGCTAATTTGCACTGTAGTGAATGCTAGTAAAATGCCCCTTGGTTACACAGGCATATTTGCTTTGTGATAAAGCATACCTGGAAGTGTTTTGTTTAAACAAAGTCATTTGATTAGATTATGGGGCAGTTTTCAAAAGCATCTGACACCCCTAATGTTCATTCAGCCCAATAACTCTTTCCATACATGGCTTAAAGCTTGGGAGAAGGTGAATCATATGAAACAGAAAACCTTACTTTTTATCTAGGAGAACATAGGCTATTCCACAGGTGCTGCTGGAGTTGCACATTGTTTTCAACCAAGGCTCCTTCTGTAATAGCAGATGGGTGAAGGCTTTGGCAAACAAGCAGACAAAATTCAGGACTAAAACTTCTAGTTCCTCTGTAGATGGATCTCCTAGTTAGCGGCAAGCATTCAAGTCTGATATCTGTTTGCTGGCCTTTGTTTATTTTATTGAAGCAAGTCAGACCAATGTGCTTGCTTACTTGTTGAGCTTGAGAAGTTCATGCCTTCCCATCCTCTCTAGCGGGATTCAAAGCCTACAGAAGAGAGCAACAGCTCCTTTTGTTGTTTTGAAGGGGGTGTGACAAATATGAACAACCCAGAAAAAATACTAGAGAACTTCCAAAGAGATTCAATTGGAACATGGGGATTTCCAAGATAATATCTTAGTAACTAATGATGAAGTAATTTTTTCATTATCTTCAGGCTTAACCTCAGATGCTGAATGTGTGCTAACGTGTATTAAAGAATGTGTTGGAGGTCAGAACTTGCTCTTTTGCACAATAATTTGGAAAGCCTTTCCAAAGGTCCACATCTCTATTTCTTCTACCCTAGCTGTTTTTTAAACTCTCCTGTGAGAGGTTGGTCAGGATCAATGTTCCTTGCACTGACATCCTGGCCATGTAAGACATTCTAAACATGTCCAGAAGGGTTCACCAAATGCTAGAAAAACCTTTGAAAAAAAAAAAGCTTAAAAACTGCTGCAAAGGGAAAGAACGCATTCAGAAGAAATACCATATTTAATGCATTAGCTAAGTATCTTGTTTTCCTCCCGTAAATATTTGACCAGGAAATTCTGTGAGTTTTCTGCCACCAAGAAAGTCACACAACATAAGCCAAAAGGACATCCTTCCAAAAAAGACACTTCCAAAAGACTGAGTTTATAGAGCATGCAGCACAACAGGACTCTGCTTTCATGTCTCTGGGTACTTTTGAACTACCAACATAGTTGTCGTGGTTTAAACCCAGTCAGGTAATTTGTTCACTCACTTCCCCCACCCTTTCTTGCCTTCCCCCTGCTCTCGGAGGGACGGAGAGGAGAATTGAAAAGAATGCAACTCCCACGGGTTGAGATAAGAACAGTTTAGTAACTAAGGTATAACACAAATCACTACTGCTACCACCAATGATAATAATGATAAAGGAAATAACAAGGGAAGAGAATACGACACCTCAGCACCAGCCGACCGATCACTCGCCCCCCAAGCCCGACCAAGCTCCGACCGATACCTCCTCCAACCCCGCAGTCTCCCAGCCCTTCCGGCTAACTCCCAGTTACATCCTGGGCATGACGTGCTGTGGTATGGAATACCTCTTTGGTCAGTTTGGGTCAGGTGTCCTGTCTCTGCTTCCTCCTGGCTTCCCCTCCTCCCTGGCAGAGCATGAGGCTCACAAAGTCCTTGGTCAAACCTCAACATCACTATCAGCTCTGTTCCCAAGCTGAAAGTCAAAACACTGCACTGCACCAGCTACCAAGAAGGGGAAAAATGACTGCTACTGCTGAACCCAGGACATTATCCACCCCTTATTCCATACCATTCACGTCATGCTCAGATCCCACATTTTCAATATACCATCACTCTTATCTTAGTGCATAGACCAGTCCCTATAAAGCTGCTGAGTCCACCTGGTCCATGATGTCAGGCTCCATCTCTTGTAACAGTCAGAGCAGGAGAGACTGTGTGCAGTGTTCACACTCGTGAATAACCTGGGCAATAGTGTCCATTGCTAAGTCCACCCCTTGATCATGAGTCCATCTCTATGTTGCATCTCTGCTCTGATGGCCTGAAGTGCCATGGGCCCACCAGGCTTAAAATAATTCACTGTCCCCTTCAGCAGTTTCTGCAGCTTGTTGCTGGGGACTCCATACAGCTGCCTTCCATCTCCGACGCTTCCAAAGCACTGGAGGGGCCCAGTGGACTAGATACTTGCCCATACTGTCCCACACACCCTGCCACTCATCACTATCCAGCCTTGGAGAAAACCTTTTGGTCCCCCTATATCCTCGTCTAACCCCAGACAAGACCGAAACCTGACTCTGTTTAACTTTTGAGATCAGACAAAATGGTTGTGGGTAGAACACAGTCTGTGTGTGTGCCAACATGCTGATCCCCATCACAATCAGCAGGCAGGTCCCAAGGACACCCAAAGGCCATTCAAAACCTTCAGAACTCTCAAACGATGCTGCTGTGCTTGTCACTGGGGCTGGTGTAGCCGCTGTGCTTGCCGGCTCTCCCACCGCCAGCTTCCCTTTTCCTGAGTCCAGCTCTTCCTCCTCTGCCTTGCTGGGAAATGCTGCGTGGTCTCCTGCATCCTCCTGGGGCTCGGCGGGCGGCTGCCGGGAAATGCTCTCGGCCGTCGCGGGGCTGGGCTCGGCCGCGGGGCTCGGCTCCTCCGCGGGGCTCGGCTCCTCCGCGGGGCTCGGCTCTTCCGCGGGGCTCGGCTCCTCCGCCGCCTTCTCCCGCTGCTCGGCAGCCGCTTCCTTCCTCTCCTCGACCGCCCCGACCTCCTCCACCGGCAGCCGTCCCCTCGCGGCCTCCGGCCCCGCTCCCGCCGCCGCTTGGTCCCCGGGGCCGCTCTCCTGGGCCGGTTCGGCTGCCGCCGGCTCCCGGGGCCGCTCCCCCTCGGCTTCCCGGGCCGCTCCCCCTCGGCTCCCCGCAGCCTCACGAAGATGGAGAGTAGGGTGAGGGCCAGGACGGTGAAGAGCAGCCGGACGGCCAGGTACAAGTCCACGGCCACGTCCGTCCCGCCCTGCTGCTGGAGCCCGCCCGTATTACAAGCCATTGCCATGAAGCACAGTGAGACAAGAACCTTAGCCCAAGCCCCACACTTGATAAACACTATCACAGCAAATACCGGCTCTACGTAAGTTACAACATTCTGAAGCTGTGAGATCAAGAGAAACAACTCTGAGAGCCAATAAATCGTCATTGTGATGAGTGACTATTAATCCAGTCAAATCTGTCGTTATTTCAACCCTTCGGGCCCCACGTTGGGCGCCAAAAAGAACTGTCGTGGTTTAAACCCAGTCAGGTAATTCGTTCACTCACTTCCCCCCCTTTCTTGCCCTCCCCCTGCTCTCGGAGGGACGGAGAGGAGAATCGAAAAGAATGCAACTCCCACGGGTTGAGATAAGAACAGTTTAGTAACTAAGGTATAACACAGATCACTACTGCTACCACCAATGATAATAATGATAAAGGAAATAACAAGGGAAGAGAATACAACACCTCAGCACCAGCTGACCGATAACTCCCCCCCCAAGCCCGATCAAGCTCCGACCGATACCTCCTCCAACCCCGCAGTCTCCCAGTCCTTCCGGCTAACTCCCAGTTACACCCTGGGCATGACGTGCTGTGGTATGGAATACCTCTTTGGTCAGTTTGGGTCAGGTGTCCTGTCTCTGCTTCCTCCTGGCTCCCCCTCCTCCCTGGCAGAGCATGAGGCTCACAAAGTCCTTGGCCAAACCAAAACATTCTTGTTATCAGCTCTGTTCCCGAGCTGAAAGTCAAAACACTGCACTACACCAGCTACCAAGAAGGGGAAAAATGACTGCTACTGCTGAACCCAGGACAATAGTACAAGGCAATTAAGCAAGCAGACTTTAAGAAGGGAGGAAGAAGGGGAAGGATAAAATACCAAGGGTTTTTTTTGTGTGTGTAGAATTTGAACTTAATGTATGCATTGACCAGCAGTAGCACTGTTTAGTGTATTTTGCAACTAGGGACTTAATAAACCAAATTAAAGCTTAGCTTGTAGAACTGTGTTCATCTCTAATTCAGTGTGAGTACATAAAGCTGTATCTCTCTGTCTCAACTGCTGTGTAGGTACCCATTGACATCATAATATAGGAGCTCTCTTTCCTTGTTGAAAAGAGGCAAATTTAAGGCTATTACCCTTGCCAGTGCGCACTTGGGAGCAAGTCTGAATGAAGAAATAGGTTCCATGCTTAGTTCTGAAAGTCACACCAGCAATACTTGTGCTTCTTTTACCACCTAAATCTGTGACCCAGTTTGCATTCATTAATTGTTTTATCATCCTGGATATTCTATCAGTGAGTTGATAATTTCCTTCTTCCTCTGAAAAGCTGCTTTCATAGGAAACTAGTTGCAGACTGAGAAACAGTATCTTGAGTGATGAAGATTATTTCTAATCAGGCTTTCTAAATCAGGAAAAAGCAAGTGAGGTGCATGTTCAACAGAATCCTATGCTGGGAGATTTGTTGGGTATTTTCTGGTCAAGCTGAAAAAAATCTCAAAATTGTGGTAAATGAGACTAAAATTACAAATACGGGCCCAGATGTTCATTGAGGAGCAGTTGTTTTGGGGTGTTGCCAACATTCCCATGTACCTCCAAAGTCAGTTTGTAGTCTGGCTGATCCCAGGGCTGCAGCCCAGTCTAAGGAACAGAAGGGAGCACCTGTACATGGATAAGGTTGTGATTCACACATTGTTGCAACATTTTTGTCCCCTTTGAAAGTCCATGATTTTGAAGTTTTCATGGTTTGAATTTTGAAAAACTACGTGAGGGGGATGGAACTAGATGATCTTTAAGGTGCATCCCAACCCAAACCTTTCTAAGACGCTATGAAAACAGAAGAGAGAAACTCCACATTTGAGTCTAGCATTGTTTTGTATTTTTGAAGAGCTTGTATTTCATCCAGGAAGAAAACCATATACAGGTGAGATTAACTTCACCTGTTTGATGGCTCCACACATGCCAGAAGCTGCAATTTAAACTTCATAACTTTGAATGTCTGTCCTTTGTTAGGCACTTGTTCAAATGCATTCATAAGGTCTCAGGGTCTGTGTTGCAACTGTTGACTGAAAGAGGGTAACAATATACCGAGGTGTGTCTTTGGTACAATAAACAGATTAATCTGGCTAAATGGAGAGAGTTTAGGTCTGTAACATAATTTTTTATCACTTTATTTAAACAGCTGTATACTGTTCAGTAAATTGTAAGGAATGCTTTTGCACTGTAGTTTTGACATATTAAATATATTTTCTTACAGTAAAAAATCACCTTATATAATATTAATGACTATTAATACACATCAATAGAACTTTGATTATATGAAGTTACGTCTCAGTTGTCTCCTGCAACCACTCAATTGCGACGGTAGTGGAAATGGACTTCAGTTTCCCATCTCTCCATTGAGCTAAAAGAAGGTAAACCACAGGTAGTAAATTTGCTAATTCATGTTGCTTTTGTTGCCAGAATAGACAGCTGCACAGCTGCAAAAGAAACAGAAAAGAAATCCCAAAGGAGCGATGATTCAAAGTAAAATTGTTTGGATGACACACAGTGGAAAGTAATCAGAGATCCAGAGGCTGCAATGTCTGAGCACCTGCTAAACAAATAAAAATAATCCTTCTAGTTCTGGGCATTTAGAAAAATAACCAAATGTTTTCAGTCAGCTTCTTTTCTGGCAACTTATTCCTGTGCTTGACCTTTTTCTTCCTAAATCAAGGTTGTGTAAGAGTTCATACAAAAGTAACAGCATAGTATTTATGAATACTTTCTGCAGGTTCACAGTTCTTGTAGGTGTTGATTTTGGCCTTAACTCAAAACCCCAAAATGAGAAGTAAAAAGATATAATATTGAGGATGTTGAATCCATTGCTTACAGGGAATTCTACTCATGGCAATCATTTCATGTAAAACAAAATGATCTTAGCTAGAGATCTTGATTCCACCTGCTCTGAGTTTCATTCAAATTTAAAAGGGATTTTTCTGTGTTATGTAAAGAATTGTACATATCATTCTATTTAACTATTTCAAAAGGCAGTGCTGAAATTCAAGGGCTAAAACTAAGGTGACAGTTGTACACTACTTCAGTTTTAACACCATATAATTCATACTGAAAACACTAGTAAGCTTCACAGTTGGCAGATATTTCACCTTTTTTTTTTTTTCTTACCACAACATTTAACTCTACCACCATGCTGGGGTTGTAAGGCTTGGAAGGAAGAGCCATGAGTTGATTATGGGTTTATAGTGTCCACACCACCAGTTCTGCGTCTGTTCTGCTCCATGGTGTGAGAACACAACATGGTGAGATGACCGAAAAGCAGGCAGAGTAGGCTGCCTGAGACTAACCACAAGCACAAAGGGACTGAAAGCCCAGAAAAAAAGGGAAAACCTTTCCTACAAGGTATCTGTCATTCTGATTCAATTAAATACATAGTGATTTCTTTTTTTAAAATTATTATTATAGTATTAAGTCACCTCTCTGGCATCTTTCATTCAGAAAATTATTCCTTTAAAAACTTTATATTTATTGTTTTATTATACACAGTAGTATGAACCCAGAGGTCACTGCTAACCAATCTGGAATATAGCACAACAGAAATTTAAAAAGCAAAAAACTGCAAAGGATTCATTATAAATAACTTTATTTTTCAATAGAGATCTGAACATAATCATGGACATAAATGCCTTTATTCTGAAAGAGTTCAGTGGCTTGAATTAACACATTTAATGTGCAGCTCCTGACCAATTCCTAAACCCTTTTCAACAAAAGAAACTTGCTTCCAAACCTACAGTTTGGCTTGCAACATTCTTCCTTCCACACATCCCTTTCCTTACCCATAGCTCCAATATCAGCTAGTTATAGTCCTCCAAGAGGCAGGATGAGTTTGGGGCAGAGAGAAGAGACAATACACAATTATGAACAACCTGAGCTGGTCACAGGTTGTCACGCTCCTGTCTCTTTTTCTGTCACAGGCATGTGCAGTGGCCTATGCCAAAATATGCTACACCTCTGTGCTTCAGCTTCCCAACTGCAACCAGGGTATAGGATGCTTCCTTTTGTATCATGCCTATCCTTTTGGAATCAAGGAGTCTACGGACTATCTTTTACTATATGCACATGCAGGGTACTCTGTCCTCTGTGTGCTATTGCAGCACAGCTTAGAAAAATGTCAATCCCATTAGTCTAGAGGAGAAAAGTGTCTCCAGCAGGTCTCTGGCTGCACTCCCTCAGCGCTACCATAAATGGGAGCTCACCTGATGTCTGGGACAATTCAGCTGTTGCCACAAATCCCCAAGCAGAAACTATTAATTGTTCACATCACAGTGCTAAAAAAAAGGGGCTGCTTTTTAAGGTACTGAATAAGCTGTACACATCACTACAGAAAGGCTTAAAAGAGAGGACATTTCTATAGTTCAAGGACATAGAAGAGATATTAGAATTGTTAGTATTTATTTGCATTAAGTGCCTGCAAAAGTCATCAATCAGAGTTGAGATTTCCCAGCAATTTTGGGAAATCCTGCTAAGTCAATATGCTATTGGTGCCCCTCTGAAAGCCAGAGCAGCCCACCCAAAGGGACTCAGGATGATCCCTGGTACATGTGCTAAAGCTATTTGAAACTGTAAAGCATCAGCTGAGGTGAGCTTTGCACAGATAGAAATGTGAGATTCAAGCGTCACTGCCTGAAATCCTGAGACATGTACCGTAGAACAGAGCAGAGCACAAAACGTAACCATCTTCTGTGGATGTCTGAATCACAGCCTCAGGCCATTGCAACAACACTTTTCTGGGTGAGAAGGAGAATAATCCTTAAAATTTCCAGCTACCCTGTTTTAACAAGTGGCTTCTAATTGTAACCGTATTACCCACACAAGAAATCCAAAGACTTTACCAAAAGTGATCACAACACGAACACACAGTGTTTGCTCTTAATGACACATTGAACAACCTTGGAAACTCAGGAAAACGGCCACGCTGACACTCAGACTTGGGTATTGCCTTTAGACCAGGAAACTGGCAACATCGATAAGAAAGGCTTTCACATGTTATTGTTATACTTAAGCCCTGTGCTATTTCTAAATACTTCTATGCAGGTCCCTTTTGACCTTCCCATCCTGAAGAGACCTAAAATTACTGACTTAATATGCAACTATTTACTAAAAGGTAGTTCCTCATTCTATTATTTCTTTTAATCAAACTGCACCTTGAGGTCTGGTGTCATTTTTTAATTAACACCTAAAGATTTTATCCAATGAAAAATCAACATGCCCCGAACAAGGCTTATGTAAAATCAAGGTGCTAATGTTCCAAACATGAACACTAAGCCCTTTGCCTGCTCCCCTCTGCACCCCACCCCAAATTAAAAGGTATTTTCCTGTTTCAACTGCAAGCATCCCGCATGTCCACAGTCCCACACCACCACACATCCACAGCCACCTATCCAATGCCCAGCAGCAGCAGGACACGGAAAGGCAGAGGAAGGTTACTTATGAGAAGGAACAAGGCTCAGGAAATGTCATTGCATCTGCTTTGTCTTACTTCTATTAGGAGCTTGACCAGCTCCCTTTACCCATCGCAGGGACAACATACCACCAGGGAGAGAAAAACACAGTGAATGTCAATCACAGACCAGCATGCTCTTCATTCCATCACACCTGCACATCCAGGGGCTCCTGCCTGGTGGCACAGATCCTGACCGAGACACTAGCATAAAGCCAAATCAGTTTGGACATGAGATTTCCTAGAGGTGGACTTCTTCAGAGATCACTTTCTGAGGGAACAACCGTGAAGCATGAGCATGCACGAAGGGGCCAAGCTTTGTTCCCTGTGATCCCACCAACTCCTCTGACAGAAGGACAAAGCACTGGGAGTCTTTTAAGTTACTGTTGGTGAAAGCAGCTGCTAGGCTGCTTTAATCTGTGTAAGAGATTTGTCCACTTTTCATTAAGGTCCTGTATGGAGGTGGATAGGTAAATGTGAATTAAAAATAAAATACACCTTTAGACCTTAAAGGAGATGTTTGTGATGATGATGATGGCTTGACTTCGTGAACGAAGATTTGGGAAGGGCTTTACCCACACTTACTTCAAATGCACTGATGACTAAAAAGGCCAATGTGGGATTGGCAAATCCGGTTGCAAAAAGCAGAGGCAGCGCTGATGGAAGCATTCAAGGAGTCACAGGTGATGGCAGTAGATAACCCATGATTCAGACCCATAAAGAAGAGTAGACATGCAGGGTTGGGTCTGCGACTTCCAGTGCACCTTACCACCTGCCGTTTTGTCCCTCGCCTGTCGCTACAGGGCTTTGCAAGTGTGGGTAAACCCTTCGGGCCTGTGCAGTGGATTTTTTAGGTGAGGCACAGCGTGCGCAGAACTGGTCCCACCCTTTACACCTGAGGTTTATCTGCCAGGGCCTAGCGAGCTATGTAACTATGTTTATAGAATAATACTATGAATATACTATGTTACAGATAAAACACTTCTACGTGTTACATGTCTGTGTGTCTGGTGATGCTCTTGTGAGTTTCAGTGAGAAGCGTGTCAGTCTGATTAGCCAATTCTCAGCCTTTCCAATTAGTGGGGATTAAAATAAAAGAAGTTTTAAGAAGGCATCTACTTTCATTTTCTGTTACTGTTAGATCACAACCCAAAATTAATCAAGGATACTTTTAACACAGAAACGCTGTGAGTAAAAGTAATCACTGGCAAGCCTATAGCAGGTTAACTGCAAAGGTAAGTGGATAAACATGTTTGTAATTCTGAAAAGGCAAGAACAATACTAGTGACAATCCATGAGGATAGTTATTTTTTTGTTGCATCCTGTAAAAATCTCCAGTTTTAACGTATCACTTTGTTTCTGGGGAAATTTATACACTTATGAGTATTACAAAGCTAGACACACTGCACGTGTTGTGTTTAGCTTCATAAAACACATGGAGGAGAACTGTAGATATCTATACAAGGTGCTTTATGTTCTCTGTTTCTTTCCTGCTGAATTCATTGCCGCTGGGCAGATTTTGTCTCCCATCTCTGCTGCTGAACCAGAGCTTTCATAAAGCATTTTGGCCAAGGTGACAATGGTTTTCTTCTGAAATACACACATCTCCAGAGTCACCCCAGGGCTGAGCCCCTGACATCCCAGACAAGGCTTCAGCAAGAAGCCCCTGCTAGAAAATGACAGTGCTGCAGACACAAAGGACCACAGGTAAGAAGGATCACAAATCCTGCGAGGAGCAGGGAGTCGGATTCCAAGATCCTCATGGGTCCCTTGCAAGTTGAGATACTCTGTGATTCTGTGAAGGAGCACCTCTGCAGTCTCTAGGAGCCACATAACTATACACCATGCTGGCAACAAGGACTGTTTTCTTTTCTAATACAGCCTCTGCCTGCCAAAAGCACAACTCTACATGCAAGGCTGCAGCTACCCTAAGAACCCTACCAAGATGATGGCATAGTGCTGTCACCTGAACCATCACACAAGCCTGTTACAGTTGGATTCCCAATAACATGCATGGAGCTGTTCAGGAATATTGGAAAATCTGGGCATTGGAAAACAGAAAAACTGATCACAGAGAGAAAACCTCTGTCATGGGTGGAGCACAGTGCCCTCACTCACTTATGTGCCAGAGAAAAATAAACTTCAGGTACCATTTCGCGTGTGCTGCCCGTGGTTCAGCTCCCAGACCAGTAGGTGCCAAGTGAAGTGTATCAGTCTTTACTTGAGACAGTATCACTGAATGTTAACAGCACCATGTTTTATTCTATCATTTTCTACTTGAGCGCATCAAGAAAACTTGCTGAGCTCTTTTTTCTCTAATGAAAGCAAATACGCATGCCTGGTGCAAAACACCGTGTTTACATTAAATCAATACAAAGAAATGTCAGTTCTAAGCAGTGTTTAATTATCATACTGAGTGCAAGTATGCACCTATGGCTGCACACATGAACGACACAAGTGCAAGCTGTAAACATTGTGGATGTGAAATTCCATGAGAAAGATCTAAACTTCTCTGTTTTCACACCCGCCAGCTGCAGTCATTGTCCTCTGAGTTACATTTTCCTGCTCAACTGAGTGAAATCTCTGGGTAACACCATGCAGAGTTTCATTTAATCTCTACATTCATTAAATTCATTAGTAAAAAGAGAAGCTGTGGCTGCCCCACCCCTGGCAGTGTTCAAGGCCAGGTTGGAAGGGGCTTTGAGCAACTTGGTCTAGTGGAAGGTGTTCCTGCCCATGGCAGGGGGTTGAAACTGGATGGGCTTTAAGGTCCCTTCCAGCCAAAACTGTTCTATGCTTGTATGAAACTACTGAGGGCAAGCTGTCAACTCTATAACCACAAGAGCTCTGTGTGAAGCCTGGCGACCACTGCAGTGCCCCCAGCTCGCTGCGTTGCCTCCGCCGCGCTTCTCCCTTATCTCCAGCCTCCAGCGACGGGGGAAATCCGAAATACAGAAATACCCGTTTTCAAGGACAAAAAGAGGAGCCGGGGGATGGAGGAGGATCCCCGCCAGCCTGACGCTGCTTCAAGTCCCGCTCCTCCTCTCCCGGACACGCGTGTGCGTAGTGGCGGGGCTCGGGTGCGTCTCAGCGAGGCACCCAGCGGAAGCGGTACCCGCCGGCGGCCGTGCGGAAGGTGAAGGCGCTGCCCTGCGGGAAGGCCAGGGTGCGGATGCCGCCCGCCTCGCCCAGCGCCGTCCGCAGGCTGCCACCGCCCTGCAGCTCCCCGCCGCCCTCCAGCTCCCCGCAGTCCGGACGCGGTGCGGCGTGGGAGGTGCGCAGCCCGCGGAAGGAGCCGTGCAGGCGGGGAGCCGGCCGCGGGCGCTTGGCCTCGGGGCTGCCCCCGGGGCTGCTCCCCGGGCTGCCCCCGAGGGTCCGCAGAGCGGCGCGGCACTTCTCCGACACGGCCCGCAGCATGGCGTCCACCGCCGCAGCCTCCTCCCGCGGCCCCGCCCGTCCGGCACCCACACGGGACGCGGCGACGGGAGGAGGCGGAGGGTGAAGAGGCGGAGGTGGAAGAAGGGCCGCCCCGTCGGTGCACTGTGGAAGCATCAGCGTCTGCCGGGGGAGAGAGCGCGACTTCCGCGGGCTGCACCTCACCGCAGCCCTGCACCGGCCCGCACTGCCCTGTCCCGAGCCGCACTACGCTGTCCACCACTGCTCCTTCCCACGTCTCACTGCCCCGCCCCACACAGCCCCATCCCGCACCGCCCCATCCTGCACCACCCCGCTCCGAGCTGTACCACACTGTCCTTCACTGCCCTGCTCCATCCTGCGCCTCACCCTCACCACGCAGGTCCACATTGCCCTGCTTCACACCATCCCAACCCACCACACAGACCCCCACTGCAACACCCCATCCCACAATCCCGCCACCGTGGCCCTGTCCCACCCTTTGCCACTCAGCCTCAACCTGAACCCTGTCCCCACCGCAGCGTCCCCAGGGTCCAGCTGTGGGCTGGGCAGCTAGGTCAGATGTTGTGCAGGCAGCACTTACATCGAGGACGGCAGCCAGCTGCCTGGCCTGGCTTGCCAACTCCTTCAGCTGCACGTTGCTCTCCTGCAGCGTCACCAGCTCTTCCTGCCTCTGCGTGAGGGTCTCCTGCAGCTGCGAAGGGCAGGTGAAGACAGGGTGGTTGGGACAGCCGCACCACCCAGAGGCCAGGGCTCTGCTGCACCTCAGTAGGATGAGAGAAGCAGCCCAGCGCAGGACCGTGAGGGTCCCTACCTGGCTGTTAGCCTCAAGGGCATCTCCCAGTGCTTTCTGGTTCTGGTCTGCCAGGTCCCTCCAGCATGGCTCCGGGGAAGGTGGATGTTGCAGGGGCATCTGTGCCGGCGGCATCTGTGCCAGCATGCTGCTCTCCAGCTGCGGGGTGCAGCAGTCAAAGGCCACCTCCTCGCCAAGTGAGAAATCAAAGTCGGTGCAGTCCAGCGATGGTGGCACTAAGGTGGATGCGTCTGAAGGCAACAGCCACAGGTGTTAAGACAGGTATTCACATCTTCTTCCCCTTGACCGCAGTACACACATTCTGGTATGTCCCAACAAGATTTTTCTCCGCTGTGGCAGCTGTGCACCTAAATTCAATCTCTTAATTTGGCTTTAAATTCTTTCCCCCATGTGGGAAAGCTCAGTGCCAGCCCAGGTTCCCTTAACGGGGTGTACTGAGGCATGCTGCCTTAGAGTGCCACGGGGTGGGAATCCTGAGTGAGTGAGAACCCAAAACCCAAAATCAAAGCAAACAAAAGAGACAGAACACAGTGTGGCTGTTGATGTGCACATGCAGGTGCGTTTGGCTCAGCTAAGGAAAAATATCTACTTGCCAGATATAAAATCATCCATAGCATCTCTGAACTCCTGGAAATCAAACTCTGGTCCATCCTGGAAGTAGGGACCCTGCAAGGGGTGAAGTTAACATGCCAGTGAGCAGGTCCCAGGGCTCATACCTTCCTGTGCTGCCCACTGCTGCCCGTAGCACTCAGACACAGGCTGGTGCCTGTGCTCAGCACCTTCCCACAGCCCCAGTACCCCTGGGTGTTTGTCTCCTGCCCTTCCACATCTAATGAGCGGGGCAAGACGCTGTCCTCCACTGTGCCCATCTCACAGTGGGGAAGCCTGAGGCTGGGTGGGTTGCCAGCACCCATCACCTTGAAAGGACCACTCCGTGGGTGCCTGTGATGGGGGCTGCCAAGCCTGCCCCAGCTGGGGGTTACCTGCTGCAGGATCACGGGGCCGGCCGGGGTGGTGGGAAGAATGGGGTCACAGGCTGCCAAATCCTGCCAGTCGATGGTGGTGAGCGCTGGGGGCAGTGAGAGACAGCGGTGAAGGGCCCGCGCATGGATGGACACAGCCAGGGCGGCGCGGCTAAGTGGGAATAGCGGCCAGGGGGCACCTCGACGGGCCCGGCCGGAGGATGCAGGGGTGGGGAGCACGGTGGGGGCCGGCGAACACTGGCGGGGGGTCGGGGCTGCCATGGCGGACAGACTCACCGAGGGCGGGTGCGGCGGAGGCCGGCGGGGCGCCGCTGCGGCCAGGGAGGGACGGGGGCGCTCGGTGGCTCGGGGCGGCCCTCACCGCACCCCCGACAGGCCGGGCCGACTTCTTGGCGGGGCGGGCGGGCGGGCCCGTGACTCTGTTGGGGCAGATGCTGCCGAACGCCCGGCGGCGGCCGCCCTGCTCCATCCTGCCGCCGCGACACCGGCACCGGCTCCAGCCCCGGCACCGGCATCGGCGGACGCCGTCCTGCCCGCGCCCCGCTCGGCGCCGCCCCACGTGCAGGGGCGCGGGGGGCCGGGTCCCTGCTGGAGGCTGCCCGCGCCCGGCTGCCCTCCGCCTGGGCGCGGAAACCTCCCGCCCCCTCCCCGGACCGCGCCGGCGGCTCCCGCGCCCGCGGAGCCCGCGCCCGCGCCCGCGGAGCCGGGGCGGGCGGAGGGGGCTGTCCCGGAGATGATGCCTGCGCCGCTGCCGAGGACACTCCGCCCCGGTCCCGGTGTCATCAGTTCCCTCCCGCCCCGGTTTCTGCCTGGGGCTGGGCGGGTGTTCGTAAGGGCATTTGTGAAGCGGCAGGGCCAGGGGCCATCAGCGGCGGAAGAGTAGAGGGAGGACAGGAAAACCCCAAACCGTCCTGCGGCATCAGGACTTTACTGAGCCCCGCACCGGGGATTGTCCCCACCTGGGGGGTCCCGCACCGCTGTTACGCCGAGCCCGGCTGAAATTACGGACGGGGCTGGAGGAGGCTAAACCCGAGGCTCCCGCGCTGGGCGCTCAGGTGTTTCCCCCCCCCGCAGCAGCTCAGGCGGTGCTGCTCCTGCTGCCCGCGGCTCTGGCGACAGCCGCGGGTGTGTCTGTGCGGCTCCAGCGCCACAGCAATGCAACGGAGAAAGTGCAGCTCTATGATTCTAATGTTCCCCGTGCTATAATGCCAGCGTGTTTGGAGCATGCACGTGGACTACAGACTTGCTGCAAAAACAGTCACCAGTTCCTTTGTTATTTGGCGTTTTGGTTTCTTAGACCCCTGCATCTATTTTATCTTTATTTATTTTCTTTCCCCGAGCCATGACACAACCAGCGAGAATCAGTTTGAAATGGTGAATGACACCACCGGTTACCACTGTTTTCTGGAGCTGGAGCTAACTGCTGGGCAAAGTCGTTCCGCGCCAGTGTGTGTGCTCTCCCAGCAAATAAACGAGAATGGGTCACGAGTAGAAAATAGTTTATTCAGCGTTTATTCGGTCCTTCCGCAGTTATCCTTATGGACCATCCTCCAAATAGACAACACAATGTTATCCATGTTACTTACACACTGGGGTTTAAGAAACAGCAAAGGGAAAGTGCAACTGACGGATAGTAACATCATGTGCAAAACGTGATCCGACTCTCAAACGCTAACGATCAGTTTATCAGACTATACCACCTCTACAAAGCACTGACGGCGAGGCAGCACGGAGCCCGCTCAGCCAAAACCGAGGCGGGCAGTGCAGGGGCCGGAGGTGCCAGTGACAGGCGGTGCGGAGAGTCAGCGGCCGCCCCGCAGCCAGGGGCACTTCTGGACCACCTCCGGGGGCAGGAGGAGCGGCAGGGACTGCCCGTTCAGCGACACCAGGAGCTGAAGCTGCCCCATGCAGTCCCGCAGCAGCTCCTCCGAGTAGCCGCTGACCCGCAGGTCCAGGGGCCGGCGGTGGCCCAGCAGCCGGTCCGCCAGCCCCAGGCTGCCGGCGGCCAGCAGCGATGGGGCGTACCCGATGAAGGCGTAGTCCGCCAGGCTGAGCTCAGAGATGCCGCCCGCCAGGATCCGGGCGTCCGCTGCCTCCACCGCGTCGGCGCCCTGCGCCTGCAGCCGCACCTGGCTGAAGTGCTCCAGGAAGAAGCTAATGGTCGGCGCCGACAGGTCGAAGCCCAGGCGGAGCAGGACGATGCACTCCAGGTTGCGGAGCTGCTGGACGGTGAAGGCGCCGCAGCACAGGGCGAGAAGCTCCTTTAAGCTTGGGGGGTGCACCTCCACCTGCAAAGGGGAGACAGGAGGAAGGAGCGGGGGAAAAGGATATTGAGTCAGGCCCAGGGCTGGCACCGGAGCCGCTTTGGGTGGCTGAGGAGTGTCGCAGAGACTCCGGCGGCGGGGCAGCCCCACCTACCTGCTTGGAGGCGATGAGCAGTGCCGTCACCCCCAGGAGCTGGAAGCAGTCTGCTGCCACGGGAGTGGTGGCGAGGAAGCGGTCGAGGGTGTTGACGGTTAGGCAGAGCGCCTCGAAGGAGAGCCCGAAGTGCCTGTGCACAGGGATGAGCCAGCTCACCAGCTTGCAGCGCGCCTCCGCCGTCACCTGCGGCATCGGGAGCGGGTCAGGCGGGGCCAGTATCGCGCTACGCCCGCCCGCCTCCTCTCATCGTCCCCGCTGCCCCCCACCTGCGGCTGCCGGGCAAGCGGCTCCCGCGGCTGGAAGCGGCTCTCCAGCCCCTTGCGGGAGCGGTACCAGCTCTCCCCGTAGTCGCGGAAAGCCTGCAGCTCCTGCGGGCTCTCCGCCACCGCCGCCGCCGCCGTCCCCGTCCCCAGACGCCGCCGCCGTGCCGGGAGCCGCGGGCAGCGGCAGGGGGAGCCGCGGGGTTCCCGCCGTTGCGGGGTGCAGCCGCGCCGCCCGCTCGCCGCCGTCACCATGGCGGGGCGGCCCGTGCCGGCTGGGCTGCGGGGAGCGCCGGCGGCCGCGGCTATTTGAGCGGAGGGGCCGGGACCGCCCGCCCCCGGGCAGCCCCCCTCCCGCCTGCAGCGGGGCGGCCGCTTGGCACCGCCGGGAGCGACGTCTCCAAAACAGAAGAGGACCGAGTTACCAACCTCGGGCTCTTCAACGCTTCCCGCCCTGCGGGACGGCTGAGGAGGAGCCGCCGCGGGGCTGCGACCTGCGGGGAACGGCTCCGAGCACGGTGGCTCACTGGAAGGGCATGTAGGGCACTGGGCAAAAGTGCCGCAATACCCGCCTCTGGCGAAGCCTAAACCGAACCCGCTGGAGCTGCTGCATCTTCTCTTTTCATAGAATAGCTTGTGTTGGAAGGAACCATAAAAGCTCGTTTCATTCAAACTCCTCTGCCACGAGCACCTTCCACTAGAACAGGTTGCTCGAAGGCCCACCCAATCTGGTCTTGAACAGTTCCAGTCTGACCTCAACGCTGCAGAGTTCAAATGAGATGAGCTTTATGGTTCCTTTTGACACAAACCGGTCTATGGTTTGGTTATATGAGCCACGGATCAAGTCCACTATAGATGAGGAAAGACTTACAGAAGGAAACAGAAAATCCCTCCCAGGTAGTGACAAGGAAGATGTTAGTGGGAAAAGGAGAGGTTCAAGCAGTCTATTCAACGGTAAGAGAGGAGGGGATGGAAATTCTGCCGAGGACAGCAGGAGCAGTGAATCATCTGCAAGGAGAGGGGGCAGAGAGCAGTAGGACATGCTGTCTTTAAAAAGCATACAACCTGCAGACCGCTGTTGCGACTGCGGTAAGAAAGATCAACTGATACTGGTCTTGTGTCTGACAAATGCCTTGAGAAAAATAACAGAGGTGTTAAGAGATTTATTAAATAAAAAAGGTAATCTACCCAACAGAGCACAGGCACAGGAGTTGTTCACACACTGCAGAAGCAGAGACACTGTAGTCTTTTTCATTTGTGTTTAAGATAACCACACTGCACACCAGCATGACCCATTTCACCTGGTTTGCAGAAAACTTGATCACTCAGGAGCGTGCACTTTCCTAGTTATTATATATATCCCCTTAACAGTAACAGAAAGAAGCAATTTCTTTAAAAATTACAAAGCAGGGCATGCCAGAGGAAGACATAGAACGTGTCTGAATTGAAACCTTACCATACATAAATAGAATGTAACCTTTCTATGCATCACAGTTAAACAAGGGAAAACTCATGGAAAATTAACACTTTCACTATGGTTTAGCCATTTAAAACCAACTTAAACGCAGAAGTCAAATCCAGAAGAAACAGCTGCTTGTCAGTTGGTGAATTACTCAAATGTATTTCTAATTCATGTTTCCAAAGGACACAAATAAAAGACCTCAACTAGAACAAAATCCAGAAAATTGTGCAGGGTCTCCAAGGAATGTAGTTTGCAGGTTTTAATTCCTATGCCTCTGACACGAAAGAAGGATGTGTCTGGGCATACAGATTGCAAAACTGAGGGCTTAACTTCAGTAATAAACTGTTTCACTGCTTCCTTGCATACACGTTGTATACTTTGGAATTAGAAAACAGCACTTCCTAGCTCTTCTAGGAAACTAGGAGAGCCACTAATTTATCACAATTAATAAAAAGATAACATAATCAATTTTTCAGAGTTCATAGGAAAATACGGTTAGGAGAACTTGCCTCTTCCAGAATTGAATGCAGGGTACTATGCCCAAACTGGTTTACTTTCAGCTTATGTTTCTCTCTCAGCCCAGCAGTACCAGTTCTGCTGTCTTACTTCAACTGGATAGCTCATATATTTTGCATTTTCATGTATTTTCTTCAGTGCCCTTTTCTCACATAATTAACATCCACTTTACAAAATCTTTATTTGTCAGATTACAAAAAACTATCTTCCACACTCTTCCTCTGCCTGTACACACAGAGTTCCTACATGATTGCAGTTGTTTAATAGCCACTGCCCTTCTCCCCACCTCCTATCCCCAGTATTCCTCATTTTTGAAACCTGAGATGGTTATCTAAAATTTCAGTTCATATGTGTAAATGGTGTGGACAGGTGTAATATAAGCACATCTGGTTCATTAAGTTATCTGGTTAAAAAACATTGAGTATGAAAGAAATAACAAACACACAAACATTGTGAGCAAGTGGTTAAGAGAGAATGAGAACCAGAATGCTTCAGTCACAGATTGATGATGTGAGAAGAGGCAGAAGATGGGGAGGAGCTGCTGGCAGTACCCCTGTCTAGCTGAGCATTTATTCACAGCAGTCCACATTATCTCCTTAGAGCATCTTCATGTAAACCATACAGAAAAATGTGTAAGATGTATTGCTTTAATGCTGTCAGTTCATCGATCAAAAAAAAAAAATACCACTTAGGAAACCCACATAAGAAAGGTTTGTCTCCCATTTGAACACATCTAACAGAATTCTACTCACTGAGATTCAGGACCCAATCTTTAATCATTACTACAGTCTGCACCACCAGTGATGTTATGATTAGTACATCAAACAAAAAGAATAATTTACCACAGCCATTTTTATATTGGAAAGAAGCTGCTTCCATCATTTGTACTCAGACAAATGGCACCAAATGTATTGAAAAGGCTAAACATATTAACATTTCATTTTTGAAAGTGACATACAGAAAGGTAAGGTCTATGCAAAATCATGCAGTCTTTTCTCATTATGGCTGGTATAAACCACACTAAGCATTTAAATACTTTCAGCTAATGTTGGAGTCCACATTTTCTCCTGCCATTACTGAAGCTCCATTTTGCTATTGATTTCTGTGTTTCAGTTACCACTCTCCATTTTTATCAGTTCTTTGATGATGTGTAAGACCTTGTCATCTAGGAAGAAAACAAAACAAACTGAATAGGAAAAAACAAGCTTAAAAATTGATTCCTAAAACCCAAGAATATCATAAGACAAGTATAGTTCTCAGCAACTTAAAATTACTTTTTTAGGTTACGCAAAACTCTAAAGCAAGACAAGTGCTTCCCCTTTATGAAGCAAGAGGGCAAACAAGTACATCCATAGTACATGATTAGAAAGTTTCCAGAATTATTCAATGACCTAGTCATGGCCATTTCGGTATTTCACAAGAGACTGAGAAAGTTACAGGTTAACTACAGATACATTAGCGTACAGGCGCTTCCTTTCTTCCTCCTACCTACAATATTCTTCTGAACACCTGGTGTTCAGAGTTCAAATTGTGCCTCTCTATTGCTTGCTTCGGGGCCAATATGCAGTTCCCTATCATTAACCTAAATTGTGAGACAACTTGCATAATGCTTAAAATTCATCAATGCCTGAGGTTCACCACTATCTTATTTCTATTTTGAGATGCATACCTCAACTATTACTACATTACTACTTTAAATGATGTTATCAGGGATATCTTTAAAAAAAACCACCAGTTGTGCAGATCATATGTCTGGGGTGAGCTACATAGTACATGTAGGATTAGTAGTAACTTTTTGGACGTCTCTCAAGATAAGGAAATGATACACAAATCACACTAACCCTTACTGCATGAGAATGCAGTGTTCTCATGCTTCCCCGAAGTCGTCAGGTCTATTTAACGAATAGTAATTTCAGCAATTCAGAAACAGAGTTACCTTCAAGTGACATTTTAGGATTTTCAAGCTTCTTCTTTAAAACAGACTCAATGAGAACCCTCAGCTGTTTAAAAATTACCGCTATCTTTACAGGAGCCTATAAAGAACAGAAGACAAGCATTCACATTATTCAGACATTTTACACTAAAACACAGATTATGACCTCACCTATAAATAGAATTTTAAGATACCTACAAACATGATGCATATGCAGAATTTTTAAGCATATGGAGAGTGTACTCATGAAATGACTGGGCTTACATTATGCCCTCTTATCTTTAAGCACTTGTTAGCTGTAATGTCACAGCCTAAAGAACAGCAGCTCAGAATGGTAACTTGGAATATGTTCCCACATACAAGATGAACAACCAGCATATGGTGAAATTATTAATTACCAGTATCCTACTTACTCTAATTGCCTCCCCCCCTCCCCAAGTATTAAAGTACAAATTAATTTATACCTGATATGCAATACCTATACATTACCCTCGAGGACATCTGCCTGGCCTCCTGGAATGCCGCAAGTTCCTCCTGAGGAAGCTGTCACAAACCTCTCCTAAATCTCACTAGGAACTTGGATGACTACACCTGAACCCTCTCCCAGGAATCTTTCATTTTATCGCTCCTTTGCTATTCCAGTCTTTATTTCATCTATGTAGTGCCTATGGTACAGTAACTAGCTATTACGGATAAAGCACAAAATGCAACATATTCTGCTTAGCATCTCAGTAGAAAAATAGAATACTTAGTCAGCCCAGCAACCACACAACCTGTAGCTTCCCAGGGACCATAAAAGTTATCCAACAAACCCACAGGGTAGCTGCTTTTAAAAATTCCATATTCATGATACCCAGTGAATTCAATTAGATGGTCACTTGCCTGCATCAGTAGAGTGCAAAAAACTAAAATATTTTGTAGCTTATGGTCTTCCTCGAGTATAACAGGGCCCACACGGGCACAGAAAGTTGTGACAAAGTAGCTGGCAGGACAGCAAAAGTCAGTGTTGGCTATTTAACAATTTACAGAGAATTTGAGCACATCACCAATTTTTTTTTTTTGCTTAAAAATACACTAAGAAAAATGCAGTTTTCCCATTCACAAATAAAACTTTTTCACCTGAAAGAAAAAAACCCAAACAGAATCAGCAAACAGCCCAAACCCATGCAAATGGGTATTTTCTCCATTTGGATATTTTTCTTTACCAAATAATTCTGTTTGGGCTAAATAATTAGTATTTTAAAGATAACTACGTACTTACATGATTACAAGACTGTAGAAAAGGGTATATAAAATAGCACACTTATGTTTTCAGTATCAGCTCTATGAAACATAGATATAATAGTCTATATTAATTTCCAACACCTTTACTGAAAGAGCACTGACTTTCTTCATGAAGGAACTGATTTGTTGCAAACCATAGATTACAAACCTGTCAAATGAGATTTGCTAAGAGTATAATTTCCTTTAATTCTCTCCTTCCTTATTCCCTCGTCTTCATCCCACATATACAGCTTGTACATCAACTGTGTAATACAAAAACCCATTAAAATCACAAAAGGTAGTTATCACTCCAGCATACCTGAAAATGGATCCAGCCATCAACTGTCAGGAGGCGCTCCCGATGCTGCACTTCTATATCCCCCCCAAAAAGCAAAATGGGAAAGGGGGATATTAAAGTAGTCTCTCTCAAATACACCTTAGCATACCTCACCTGCATATGAACAAACAGAAGCATTAAAAACAAGAAACTTGAAGCCACATAAAATCTGTAACAACATACTTGACTGCTACTTTTAAAAGAAACAAAAATACACTTTTTTCCTTTTAAGATCCAATTAACATAAATCACTGTACACAGAATAACTAAGGGCAATTTGTCTGTCCTAGACCACATGAAATAAGTCACCTCTAAGCAAGTGACAGGCTTATATGATACAAGGACATTAGCTAAAGCCACAGTTTTCTTGTTAAAATTCAAACAGAAAGATAGTGTTAACTTAGTGATGTTCAGAAAAGAGACATCAAAATTAATAAACGTACTGAAATAAAAGGCAGGTAAAACTCCTCTGTTACCTATTTTTCTTAGCAGCAGCTGGTTTGTCCATCTATCTCAATACACACAAATGCATAAACGTAGGCACACAGAGAAACTACTGAGGTCAGCACATGCTACTTCTGAATCTAGAGCCTCTCACAGATAACGATGGAATGGGATGAGGAGTTTCAACCAGAGGAAAGGAAACAAAAAAGTGCATTTTCACAAAGAACTGCAGGCTTTTTTTGTTCCACTGTTCTTAGAACAACGTACCTACTTTAGCTGCTGTCTTGTCCTTACACTACAAGGTTCTTGGAAGCAGAAAATATGTTACACTGGCGTGTCTTACTTAGTATTAGAGGCCCAACTCCATTCTTACACAAATGATCAGCCACACTGATTATTTATTTACCTTTTCCTGGTAAAGGAGCCATCCATATGTCTGTAAGTCTCGGTTTACAGAGGAGGGATGCACTTGTGCTTTACCTTGAGCAGTTTCTACCATACAAGCCAGCTTCTCTGTAATATCCACAGACTTTGTATATATTATTTTTCCTATGTTGTCATACAGTCCGGCAGTCAACACAGCTTTAAGAAGAGCTATTTCATGGAGAGAAACGGATTGACTGGCTCCATTTCCACTCCATCCACATTGTGTTGTAGGTGCTGTGAAGCCTGCTGCTCTGACCACCCTTATGAGTTCTTGCTTCACATCCTGAAATTAATAATGTATTAGTAAAACTCAATCTAAAAAGGAACATACTCCACTCCATCAGCTGACAATGACAACTCCATCCCAAATACTCATGCTCTCCATGAAAATACCCCTACTAGAGATATTCTATGAGAAAACCACTACGAGAAAAACATCGTCTGGAATACAGGATTAGATAGATGTATTATTAGATAGTATTATATATACTGCAATTACTCAGTCTCTCACTTTTGGATGAAAGATCCATTTCTGCTTAGCAGAGCTCACTCACCCAAACTTAAAACAGGAAATATGCCTTATTTAAAAGATTTTCTCACAAAAAATAAAACTTCATTTACATTAAGTTTGTGGCTAATCTGTCAAACTGTTAAAGAGACCTATATCGATATCAAGAGATCAATACAAGAATAACACAATCTAAGCATTTTAATCCATAGGTTTTGATTTTCTGGTGGACATAAAGACTAGCTTCTCCAACAGCAGGGACTACAAAGATGTATACCAACAAAGTGTGCATACCAAAACTCAAATGAAGACACAGCTACCTCGACTGAGGGTGTGCATTTCATCAGTCCCTAGCATTCCACTTGGTTTTGTCTCATCCAAATAGTAACTGTGATGTATCACATCTTTCAAACGGAGTAAGATTTTCAGAGGGAAATTTTAACAGAACTTTAGTGTGCAGAGTACAATTATTTGGTTTACCTCCAGAGTTAACAGGGAAGTCCTGCTGAGGAAATTTCTTCTGCAGTAAGTCATTTCAGCACGATAACCCCCTTCTTGTCGAGCTCTTTTCCACCTAAGGAAAAAATCCTGTCTCACTACAGCAAAAAGAATCACATCAAGAGTATAACGTTATGAAAGTGGTAGTAAGTTAAAAGGCAATACTGTGTTCTGGTTAGCATTTTCCACTCAAAACCAGAAATAAGTGGCATTAATGAAGACAAATGCTGCAGGTCTAAGAGCACTTTGGAGAACATGCCCAGAACATAAATTTGGCAGGTTCTAACAGAAATACACGGTAAATTTTGCTCAAAAATTACACACTCCTGTTAGTCTTGTCAGTTACACAAAATTCAGAAATGGTTTTTGAGACTTGGTCTCAAATTGCCTAAAAATATAAAAAAATTACTTATGCCATTTTATAATATGCACTTCCTCAAATATAAAGTGTCCTGGTCAGCACACCACAAACAGCAAACAAAATACTTTACACACTAAGCAGACACAGTATACCTCTTGTATGTGTGCAAGCACAGTTAAAAGGAGTTAAAGAATAAGGTACTAAGCAAGCTACTCTTTTGTGTTGCAGTATTTGGCAATCTATTGTTGTTCTGAAGAAAAAAGCTTCAGGTGCAACCAATTCAAGATAAGATACTTATGAAGGATTCTTTACAGAACCACATTGCTTAGGTGTTATTTGCATCCAGCCATAAGCACAGGAGAATTATCACTCACCCTAGATAAGCATTGTAGATTGTTATATGGTCTGAAACTGCCATTGCTAGAGATGATTTTGCAAGATCTGCTTCGTCTTTTCGACCAATTGGTGTAGTAAATGGGGATTTTTCTGTCATAACAGCAGCCAGAGTTGCCTGCAATTAGTAAATGACACACCACTTAAAGCATCATTAAGTGTTACTGTGAAAGAAAATTTAAAGCTATTTTATGATAAACCTGTATTCTTATACTAAAATACTCTTATCTTCTACCAAGTCTCAAGGAAAACTTACCACCATAAGAATTTCTACATGCAATTCAGAACTTACATTAAAGACATTGTTGACAGAGTGCCTTATGTAAAAGGCTGGAAAAAAAAAGTTAAATCTCAAAACCCACATGAAAGGGTTTGGCAGATGACAGAGCAATCCCCGATATGTACAGTGAAGGTCAGATTAAACAACTTTAGATTACACCACATTAACACAAGATGCCAAGAGAACAAAGAATTTTAACTTTCAGTTTTCAGCAATTAACATTTCCTCCTAACTTGCAGTGAATTAAGTAGATTAGCTGAAAGTGTAAACCATTCCCCAGTCTTCATATGGCATGTTACTGTATCAATTAGTTCACAATAACTTTACATGAACACGTTCCTGGTCCACAGGCTGTGGGCTAATTCAGGTTGGTGTAACCAACATCACAGGACTTTTTCTGTAGGTGTCATATTCCCTGGGATTGTAACAGACAGAACTGGAGACCAAGTCTCACTATACCCTTGCAAATAGTACCTAGGAGTTTAGAATCACAGAATCATTTAGGTTGGAAAAGACCTTTAAGATCATTGAGTCCAACCATAAAGAACACATAGATTGTTGCCCCCTGTGATGTCCAGCTGCAATCACCTTAGAATAAACACTTTGACTTCTTGCATCATCCCTTCAAAATACCATGTTGCAAGAAACCAAATTTTTGTAAAAAGTTAAGTATTGTTAAGCATTTCTATACTTTTCAGATTTTATTTTACTCACCACAGGATCCAAACAGCCAAATATAGCACCAAATATAAGCATTTTGCCAATCTTTACATTGACAGGAAGGGCTGCAAGGTGCTGGCCCAATGGAGTCAGCTTGGGCTCATTTAACAGACAAGCCCCAATCTTCCTCAATAGGTTCATTGCATTACCAATTACTTGCTGCTGTGGTGGGTCTAATGCTCTGGAAAGAAAATCTTCAGGAGATCCAAGATTGCATTTCTGTGGAATAAATAGGTATGCATTCCAATACAAGAATTTATTACGAAAAATCTTCCTATAGCAGCTACAAAGGAAACCATAAAGCTATGACTGCAATCAAAAGCCTGCATTCCCTCCCCTCTGCATCAGCCTCTCAGTTCCCAGAACACAGACGCTCCCCACGTGAGGTTAACAAAGCTTACCACTGACCAGAGAAGCATGTTATCAATGGTCATAATTAGCAGAAGACTCTCAAACCTGATGCAATGGAGCTCAACCTAGCACTAATTTGCCAGGTTGCCAGTTTTCCTGTGTGTATCCTGCTCACTCAGGACGAGGAGAGAGGAAATGGAATTGCTTCCTTAAACAGAGATCAGTTTGAAGGCTATTTAGATAACTTTCAATTACTCTGAGATAAAGTGGAATAGTATAGTATGCTATTTTTCCTCAGCATTATGCTCTGGATTTTTCAGCAAACCTGTACTGGGTTCCCTCTGCCCTGGTAGGAGAAGCCCCACTAACTAAAATGGATTAGGGCTCTCCTTAGCAAACCTCTCTAGCTAATAAGGTCAGTAACTCCAAGAACCAAAACCACACAATAGTATGAAGGTGTAATTCCCTCACAGGCACATCTAATATTTTTAGCTAACAAGGTCAGTGATTCTAAAACCCAAACCATACCATAATATGAAGGCATAATTCCTCCAAAGGCACACGCAATATTTCTGGAACAGAGTATTCCATGAAACTTTCAAACCTGCAACATCATAGAAAAATATAATCACAGATTGTCTTTAAATTCAACTTAAAAACACAGGTTTCATATGCCCACTCTTTCAAGATGTTCTTTTGAGGGGCAATGGAGGGGTGGCATGTATTTTAATACATGGGTAAACTGTTCATCGTTTGAATTAAGGCAAGTGTGGCAGCTCGCTTTCCACAAGAGTTTTAGGGAAAGTTTTCACTTACAGAGGGAAAAGCAGCTAGACCTTGATTTTCAAAACAAATCCTTAAAACACACAGATCTCAAATTCAAAGTTTTGCCTGTGGCTAAAATGCACGTCATTGATTATTTTAAAATACTTCAACTGAAAGATGCTTCAGACTTTCAGACAAGCAGGAAAAAGTTTATTCCACTGAAGTAACAGAAACTAACTCTGCAGTGCTGTGTAATCTGGTATTTTCCCCTTCTCTCATCTCTAAAGATACCACTTCAAAAACCTGCATATTTTTCTGACAAAAAAAATTCAAAGCTCAGGAAGCAAGCTTGGTGTATATTCGATCCAGCAGATGTTGTTAAAGAATGATCTGCTAAAATTCGTGGGTGCTGCATTTTTTCTTTAATTATGAATTTTTATTTTTTTTTTTTTATATTCTATAGATCCTGAAAGTTAAATTCACTTTTAAAAACAGTGAAACAAAATGACTACTATAACACTTCATTAATACAATATTCAACTTCTGTTTTTTTTTTGGGGGGGGGGGGGTTGGTTGTGTTTTTGGTTGGTTGGTTTTGTTTTGTTTTTTTTTTGGTGGAATTATTTTTTGTTGTTTGGGTATTTTTTCCTGTAAGTTTACTCTTTACAGTTTGCAATAATTAAAGGGAATTTCAACAAGACTTATTTTTGCAGAGAAAAAGAAAAGATATTTTTATCATTTACAAAATCTTGCTAAGTTTACTGTACCTTTCTCTTGTGTACATTCGGAAGCAGAATCCATCTCTGACACGCCCAGCTCTTCCTTGTCGCTGCAGAGCACTAGCTTTGCTAACAAAGGTCTCTTCTAGGGAACTCATCTGACTACTTTCATGATACCTTGAAAATTGCAAAGCAAGTGTCCATTCAGATTTCAGAATTAAAATTTTGATATATACTTAACTTAAATACTGGCATACTGATAACATATCTAAATACAATTTATTTGAAAATAATGGTAGTTTTGAAAACTAAGCATACCTAACCAGGATCTAAACTGGATTTTAGATCCAAGGTTCTTAGTTGTATAACTTTGGATACAATTCACTAAGGGAGGTGTATAAATTGGAAAAAGAAAGAGCTATGTATTATCTTATTTTCCTGGCCATTCAAAGTTATCCTAACACATTCTGTAGGGCTTTTCACATTTTAAATGGACAAATAATAATTTCTAAGAACTGAAATAGTATAAAAAGGGTCTATTTTATTTTGAAACCAGTACTTAATCATGGTTCTCCACATTTATGAGAACTCACTTTATTGTTCTTCACACCGTCTCAAGACCCAAAGATTCATCCCAAACTTGGACCTAAACTGCAAGCCGTTTACTAAGCTCAGCACATTTTTCTTTTTGTCCAGAACTGTACTTCAATAAGGATACCCAAAATTCTTGCAGTACTAACCTCAAATATTTACAGTAATTGCAATATGATTGATGAAAATCAAACTCACCTATTTTCTTTTGTTCTCCCAGTATCAATTACAAAAACAACATCCGGTATCGTAATACCTGTCTCTGCTATATTGGTTGCCAAAACAATCTGAAAAGAAGTAACATACATAAATAACAAACTTATGAAATGTCTGCCTAACAGTTTTCATCCTTTTAATAGGTATTACAGAGTGAGTTTGGTTGAAGCTTTTTACCCATGTTTCCTTAAAAAATTTGTCAGAGCATTAAAAAACTACATAACTTGGAAAATGGTTGTCTTCTTCAATTACTGAAGGATCAAGAGTTAAGGGACTTTGTCTTTTAAAACCCATCAAAATATTAGCTAGTACCTGCCAAAATTGGTCAACTTTTAATTCAACAGTTTGGCAGCAAGTTACTGGTTACCTATAATTAAAATACAGGAAAGCAACAATTAAAGAACTCTTAGAAAAATAGTATGTTTAAAAATTTGCCTGATTACTGTCAAGGCTTCCACAGTATGACAGATTTTATGTGTTACAGAGCACCAAATTAGAACTGTTCTTTTGCAGTGAGAAAACCACAGGAACAACTGGTTGCTGTGTAATCCTGTGTGATTTATTTTAAAACAATTCAGAATTGCACCCACAGTAAGTTTCTCCTTTCAGTGGTGATCTTTGCCTTTCTAAAGGCATCATACCTTTCGAATACCAACAGGAGGTATCGTAAATGCAGCTGCTTGATCTTGAGTTGAAAGAACAGAATGTAAAGCTATCAACCTGTGCCTAGAACAAGAAATTACACTAATAAATATATATTTACTAAATTAAGACACATTAAAAAAATAAGACCAGAACAATGACAACAGTTTGTCATCGAAAAACGATGAAAGCAACAAGAATTAGTAACTTGAAAGATGAAAATTTTGTCTGATTAGGTATAAAAGTCTGATTCAGCATTTGTTACAGTAACAAGAAAACTAACACCACTAGTTTTTAAGTGTTCTCCTCTTGACAGTAATGCAGGAAAAAATACACTACTACTGCAGGTTAATTGACAGAAATAGACCAGAAAAAAAGGGAACTAGATGTCCATAAACCCAAGTTCTTTACATTGTGCTTCAAAGGACTATTACTGAAACTTTGCATAGAACTGTATATACATGAAACTTCCAGCCTGAGTAATAAAAGTCTTCAGAGATGGGACAGCCACAGAGGTTTGTACTTTCCTTCTCTTCAAGACTTTGACATCTCAGTCCATCTATGAATTTTCAGAATTTGACTGGAAATGTGTTTTTTATGCCACCACGTTTCTAACTTTTTGTTACCCACAAAATAAATTTCAAAACTATCTGTCACTACAACACTATGCCTTTTCGTCTTGGTAGATTATATTCTCTGGATCTATACTCAGGAAGTAGCCACTTCCATGTAAACAGTAAGCCAGAGAAAGCTATGTCCCAGATATGGCAGCTTCTGTACTCTAAGAAGTGGAAAAGAAGTAGTCCAGTGCTTTGTGATTAAGCAAGCAGTTGAAAAATAAAATCAGAAGAAAAAAGTTACTATGCATTCGTAAGCATCTATCATTTCTGCTTGTATAATTTTTAGATAAAATTATAGCACAAACAGCCCTGAGGTATAACTGTTTCTCCTCTCAAGAACAGCAGACCTCAAAACACAAACATATTGATTAAGTTAAGCTATTAACAGTATAGAATGTATCTGTATTACCTGTCACGCAAGTTAAATCTTCTGTCAGTTGAAATGAGATCATACAGCTGCTGAATGTGGGCAAGGCCTGGTAAAAAGATCAGCACAGCACCCTCAATGTTCTTGAACTGGGGACTTCTGTCTGGAAAGTTACAGTGCAGGCACATAGTTAAAACAAACATGCATTTGCAAATAGTTTCCCTGGAAAAGAGGAACTAATTCTGGTCCCTGTGGTAAATGCTTTTTAGGATGTTCCATGTAAGACTGGGGTAAAGTACTTCATTATCAGTAGAAAGCACTGGAAAGTAATTCCAAAGGACAGCCCCAAGAATAAAAACTTCTTAAGTAGACTGTACCCAAGTATGCAAGCAACTCCAAAATGAGTTCAAGGTTGATCTTGTAAGGGTTCATATAGAAGATAGCCTGCTGTGTACGACTGCTATACTTTGCATAGTAAGGAGCCAAATCGATACCAGATCCAGACTGGATTGGGACATACTCCTAAAAAATAAAAGCAGTGAAAAAAAAAATCATATTCTGTGTTTTAGAAAGTAAGGGAACAGAGGTCAAACTGTCATTCATTTAACTTTAGGTTTCTCAAAACAGAGATTGAGACAAGAGACATTTGATTAACTTCCCACCAAAACCAGTGTGAGTTAGATTAAATCCCATCTACATAACCCAGGTATAAGTATCTACTGCAGTTAGACAACATTCCAGATTTAAAAAATAAACAAAAAATTAAAGTCTGTCCAAGAAGTGCTGTACGTACAGTCTGTTTTGCAAATGAAAACAGTTCCCAGAACCATACGTGGCATCCAATTGGCATCAGTTCAAAATGGGATTAACAGTGTGGCTAGTACTCTTTCAGAACTCCTATTATGGGATATAGGAAACCAGTCTCCCCTTTCTCCTCTCCCTCACCTTTCTCAACTAATGGTTGCAATAAAAGTTAATAGTTACTTAGGTGGTAATTCCTGCCATGTTTTGGAGCAGAAAGAAAGGGAAAGGAAGGAAGAATTAGGAGAACATGCAAGCATTTAAATTGTCTATAAATACCTTACAGACACATACTCAGCATTAGGCTTCTATGCCTAATGACCCTATTGTAAATTATCTCATCATTAACACGCTTACAGAAGTTTGCCATCACATATCCTTCCGTACTGAAGGCTCAACTGAAATAAACTACAAAGATTGAGAAGCACTCAGAAAAGCACTTGGGCTTCAACTAAAGGACACTGTTGTGATGTGTAGGGTAGCTACCACCATAGGAGGAGAAAAAGGAAAAAAAAAAATAAATAGAAAAGTCAGCAGAGCACATGAGAACATATTTTTCAACCTATGTATTGATGTCTGACTATGCCAAGCTAAATGGTCCTGCATACATTTTGAGAGAGCAAGTCCGAGCAGACAGGTAGATAAACAGCCTATATCAGATGGCATTTCTATAAAATTCCCTTTACAAATTTTGATCCAAAAGCACACACAGCTATCACTACAGAGTTTCTACAATATTAACCACAGCCTCATAAACAGGAAAACCTCTATGCAATAATCTCATGCCAAACTGGAGGATTTTGGGAGTTTTTCCAGCTAAGAAGGACATGGCCTTGTCTCTTTTGGTCTTAGGTTCACTACTTAGCAGAACTACCTGGGAGAAAAATGTTACGTGCTTTCCCCTATAGCTGCTGCTTATAGATGTAGAGCTAGGAATCTGTACAAGAGAACTCAATGTCAAATACAGCAAAATCAAGATGACTATAAAGGAGCTGTAAAAGCTAACATCAGGGTGTAGTGTTAATAAATATATGTTTTCCATTATAGGACTGCCATTGTGTTTATCAACTGAAAGAATATTTGCTACTATACAACCCAATCACATTTAATAAAAAGAAAACGATAAAATAATTAAAAATACCAAAATTTCCAATCCAAAACTAGAAACAGCTATTTTACCTGATACTTTGTGGTGCCTCCTCCTTTGCTAGTAACATTTATTGTTACTTCTTCCTCCTCCTCCAAGAACTTCTGACAATATTCAGAGTCTTTCTCCAGGACATAGCCCGTTGCTTCAATTACATCTTCAACATGGAAAATCTTTGGTAAAAATTCACAGAAGAAATACAAGGCATGTTAAAAACTAATCAGCAACTTTTTCTTTTCCTTTGTTTTTTCCTAAGCTTACATACATGTCATTCCCTTCTCTTTTAATGTTGTAATAGCTCCTGTAAATTTCAACTTAAACTTTCGTACAATTTCTGAAAAACTAAACTTAGACCTGCTACGAGCTTGTTAATGCCGCTCCACGTGATCACGAACATTACCTTTACCACAGCCTGTAAAACATGCATGAGAAACGTGTGTAAGAGTATAATGACAGTTGCATGGCAGTGGGGGAATTCTTTAGTGCTTCCCTTTCTATGTAGATTGAACAGAGAAAAATCTTGTCACTGATGGACTGATTTAAATCAATAATCCATCAGCAAGAACAGTACAACTCTAATTCAAAGCACTGAAGCTATTTTGTATTTTCGAAAAAGAAAAGAGTTACAAGCCCTCGAAACATATGTTTAAGATATGTATTTTTGGTTAGAAAAAAGTGATGTAGGTGTATTTTCTATAGACACCAAACAGACACACACTGTGTATGTGTCTACAAAGTGTCTTGCATAATCAAAGAAATATTTATGTACCTCAACAGGGTAACTCCTCCCTGAGATCCTTAAAATGGGACAGTGTGAGAAATAGCTGGAAAACTTCTCACTATCTACAGTAGCACTCATTAAAATCAGATGCAGGTCTGACCGCTTATGCAGTATCTCCTTCAGAATAACTAGCAAGAAATCAGACTGGACACTTCTTTCATGTACCTATAATTGGAAAAACATATCTATAGTAAGGGTTTAGTACAACTCAAGACCAATAATAGCTATAGCTTGTGAAGACTAGTAACAGCTGATAACCTCATCTACAATAACATGAGATATACTTGAAAGAAGACCATCTTCTTGAAGTTTCCGAAGCAGGACGCCTGTTGTACAGTACAGTAGTCTGGTGGCTTCTCCTGTTCTGGATTCCATACGAATTTGATATCCGCACAGGGAATTCTTAAAAAAGACATTAAAATGATTAATAACTTAAACAATTGTATACAAGCTAGAAATATTAAAAATTAAGTGAAACTTAAGCACTGTTAGATTCAGATAGTGCACAAGCTGGTAATTATACAGTACAGTAACTACCATACTGTTCTTTCATACACACACTTTCCTCTGTTAAGAAAGGGAAAATACACTGGAATCTACAACTAAGTTTCTCCAAAGTAGCAAAGAGCTGGTAAACTCAGGGTTCCTTTCAGGTTTCTCATCAGTTCTCAAAAATATTTCTGCAGTAATACTAATAAAAAAAATAACTGCCATAAAACACACAGAATGCTTTTGTCTTCAAATAACAAAATAACTGATGTTGAAAAGTGCCCTCTCAAAGCAGAGTTTCACTCAAACCTAGACTGGATTTCTCAGTCTTAGTTTGGGCAGTTTCCTCCATCCCTAATGACAGGGATGCCAGAGTCTCTGGGCAATCTGCCCCCCTATTTGACCACTTCTTGCTCTTAATCACCCTCTAAAGATCTCAGAAATTATACATTGATAGCCAGAGGTTCACAGGTGACAATTTGGAAAGAAACAGCTCACACAGAAAAAGCCCTTTTCAAGAGAAAATAACATCTAATTATTTAGAAACAATGTTTTCACTTCCTACCAACAACCCAGTGCCCTGGTTTTGATGAAGGCTAGACAAAAGAATTCAAACACATCTTACCTTTCCTCCTGGTCCTGATTCACAGCCTAGCTCTTCACATACCCTGGTTGCCAGACTCACTGCTGAGATTCTTCGGGGTTGTGTGCAAACAATATTACATTTATTTGATCCTTCATCTAGCAACAAGTCTTCTAACAAGAAATGAGGCACCTGTGTACTCTTCCCACTGCCTGTTTCACCAGCCACAACAACCACTCTATGTTTTTTAAGAGTTTCTACAATGGAGTATTTGTGCTTAAACACAGGTAACTCCTGCCTCTCTGTCAGAAGCCTCTGGTATCTGGAAGAACTTTGTAGCTTTTTGAACAAAATCCTTGAAGGTTCCAAATTATCTGTGTCTGAGGTCTCAAGGGAGAGACTGCTAAAGTCCTCCTCAGAAACCAGGTTTTCCCAGGAATCTTCAGGACCCTCAGATACTTTTGGTTGGTTTTCAGATTGTAGTTGCTGTTGTTGTTTGAGTTTGTTTAATAATCTAGCAATAAAGTTATCACGAGGTTTGTTCGTTTCTATCTTGTTTTCTTCTTCCTTTTTCTTTTCAATATCTCTCCATTCTAGCCAGACATCTCGGTAGGTGGGAGGCAGTAACTGATGAACTGACTTAAGATGGAAAAAGTAGGAAATAAAATATTACTTTATACACTACTTAGCAGTGTCACTAACGCTTTATGTATAAACTCCAGCAGCAAAACATATGACAGAACCTGAAGAATACTAACTACAGAAACTATGAAAATAGTGATATAAATATCAATGACACACTTTTTATTTTCAGCTGGCTTACATTCTTTACATCACCAAAAGAACAGTTTTACTATCAAAAAATCTCCTCCTGTATGCCACAACACATACGCATGATTGTGGGTAAAAGTAGATGAACATAAAGTACAAGCAAAGAGTTTAATGGTAAACACTTTTTTTTAGAACATAAACCACTTTTTTTAGAACATAAAACATAAAAACAGGTAAGACTGTTTTTAGAACATAATTACAGATACTTTAACAAAAAAATGCAGAAACAAATTACAGGCTAAGAAGAATAATATTCGCAAAAATCTTACTTGTCCTTTGGTTAAATGATAGAGTGCCAAAGTAGAAGCTAGATGTTGTGCCTGCATACTATCTTCTGTTACAATTGTAGGACACATTGCCATTACATCATCTGAAGATTTGATGATCCTGACCCTTGAAAGACAAATTCACACAGGCATTTCTCTTAATTTGTTACCTATATAAATAGCACATGCATTAATGTTTTTGTTTAAAACAGTGAAATTCAAATAGAAAAACTAGGTAAAATAAACTTATTGTTACTCAATAATATTTCATAAACAGAGAGAGCCAATAAACTTTGAGCTGCAGAAAATTTTCAGCAGCAGATTCCAGCAGTGAATTTGTGATTTCTTTTTTCTCTTAAGAAATGTCTCCACTTTCTTCAGAGCAGAAGTATTTATGCACATGCAGGTCACTATTAAGATTAGTTGCTTTGGAAGGACTAAATATTTATTTGTGTGCTTGTAACTACTTAGCATGAATTGAGATGACAGTTTATGATCTACTGAGATGCAAACATCTGTTTTAACAGATATATGCCAGTCAGACCAGCAGCCAGATTTGTATTTTCAAAGGCATATTATATTAATAGCTTTTAACTTGAGCAAGACTACAGGTTCTTTTAACTTGGCTTGTTCAAGAAGCATTAGTCATTTGTAATGCCACATACACTTATTTGCGTAGGATAATATTCTACTTTATACCACCGCATTATAGATTAATTTTCTGAAAGAAATTTTAAAATTACTGTTACTGCACTGCTTTGATTACTAACTTACAGTAACTTTCAAGCAAATTTCTATCTTCCACCTTAAACAATCACTAAGGGGTTTTGGTATTCATATGCTTGGAACATACAATTTAATATATTACTTTGAGTAAGAATGCCAGAAGTTAGTTGTCCAAGTTTGTCTTGCAGGTTTGCCCCAGAACCTTTCATTCAGAATTAAAAACTAATCCCATCTCTATGGCATCGTTCACTAGCCTTTTATTTTTATGGTAGTGTTCAGTCTAACCATTACTTTTACAGAACTATAGAGAGTGAAATACCTCCCTGCTGGACTAAAACGAAACAAAATGAGATTTGGTTAAAACACACTATTATTCATACGAATCTGGATCAAGATGACCAGACTGTTATTTTTAAATGAACTAAAAGCAAAATGTGAAGTTTATAGGAAATACATACCTACATTTCCAGTATTTTCCAACTGGAATCTTTTCAAAAGTAGGATTTGGGCTCTTAGGAAAATTCTTCCTGCACCAGTCAATCAAAAATTGTTTTGGAGATTTACCAGTCCAGCTTCGAGCACTATAATCGAAATTTCTTATATCTAGTGGTTCTTTCTTTTTCACTACAAGAGCAAAAAGACACATTTTAAATCTCCTAGAATTTATTTTACCTTCCTCTGATAGCCAAGAAAGTATTTCCCTCAAACATATTTTATTAGAAGAGCAGTATTTTCTGAAATGTTCAACAGAAATACAGGTACTGCTGTAACACAGATATTCCTGCTTGTCCCACAAAAGAATCTAGTAGGAAATAAATCACAGTATCTTGTTTGCCTTCTTTGATAGCCCAATAATTTAAGAATTCTAGTGAAAGTTTGGTCATCAGAAAATAATCTAACAGTTTAAAGTTTGCGATGAAAACAGAGTAAAAAGATGGAGTGAATATGGAAAGAGTAACTAGCCCTACAATTATAAAAAAAGGATTAAAAATAAGGCTTTTAGACATGACAATATGGCAAAAATAGCTATATACATCATCTGATAAAACAAATACAGAGCCTTTAAAGCCAGCTCAGTCAGTGAGGTAGTCCACCTGCCTCTCCCACAATCAGAGCTTGATGATGCAGCACTGCCATAAAATACGTACTAGAAAAATAAAAACTAGTACTGGAAATCTGTGGTACACTTAAAGCTTGTACTGAACGATTACCAACACACCTTTACCTTCCTTCACAGCACCATCAGGTTTTTCAAGCAAGCTCAAATTCAAAGTGGTTTCTTGAGGCTGAGGCGAGGGAGTTTTTTTCTTTTCATTTTGTTGTTGGGTTGAAACCTTTATAGCTGGATTAAATACCGGATGTTCCTCAAGTACTGCCATTTCTGTCAGAGAGAGAATACAACTTAAACCCACAGTTGCTTAGCATTTGTTCTTTGAAATCAAAAGATCAATTATGAAATTGACATATATATATATAATGATATCAATTCATGCCGAGTACCCAAAACCAGAAATATTTAAACATTACTTTTTAGAATTTGACCCGCATGGAAAGGACAGATTCAGGAAAGTCCCCAACTCACACAGTGGCATGAAAGATGATTAAATCTGTTCAATCTGACTCAGAAATTTACTGGCCTAATAAATACACAGGTCACAAAGAAAAACACAGATAATTTGCATAGCTCTACCTTGCTGAATTCTTCTTATTTTCTCTTGCATTACCTTCTGACCTTGCTTGTCCTTATCTTGCTTGGAGACGCTTGCTTGTTCTTTTGCTTCTGAAAGCTTAACAGCCAGCTGTACATACCTTTCATTCTATTTAAAAAAATTACTGATTATAAGTTGAATATTGTATGCCTGTCACTTTTAATCAACTTCATAATAAAGTGGAAGTTTTGTACTTTATACCAAACTTACAAAAGGAGGAACTATTAGTTTTTATGGAACTAGCAGCCCAAACCTCTCAGAATTTGATAGTCAGTTGCCTAATGAAGGTATGAAGGTATATTTCAGGAATTCTTCCTTTCCAGCACAATGCATTCAGTATTTTGAACACAGTATAAAATGACAAACCCAAACAAAACAAAACAAAAAAAACACCCAAACCCCCTCCCCCCCCAAAAAAAAAAAAAAGCCAACAAAAAATCCCAAACCAAAGCAGGAAAGGAAAAAAAACTTAGGAAAGTAGAGGTTTCAACATTTTTCCCTTTGGTAGCCCATAAAAGTATATATATGTAAAAAAAAAGTATATCATGTAAAAAAAAGTAATAAATCCCCCAATTTTAGCAAATAGATCCACTACTTGCAGATGTATCAGATATACCAGGTTTTTAAAGACTTCCATGAAAAGACTTCTTACTGGGTCAAACTTCTCTTCATCTGTCTCTTTCACAGACTCACTGTTCTCTTCATCACTCTGTTGCCTGGCATATTGCAAAATCCATTCCTTCATACTCACTTCTTTTGCTTTGCTCACATTCGTCTCCTAAGACGAGTAGTAGGTAAAATCACCAATGCTTTTCACCAACACTATTGAGGAAGTATCGCTTAAAACTACATAGAAAAACTAAGTTTTTTACACAAAAAACTTATAGCAAACTTTCCAAAGAGGATAAACATCTCACGATATACTTCCATACATTGAATAATTATAACTGAATGTAAGAAAAACTTTTGCAAGAAATATTTTCAATTTCTAGGTTTGCACAATAACCACAGAAATCAAACCACTGCAAGTATAGAGGCAAACTTAAGTTTGTAAAGAAGGCCATCTGTCGAAAAACAGAATGAACCCATTCCAGGAGAAAATGGAAGTATAATTGACCACAAAAATGAAATATGAAGAGCCTTCTAGACTTCACATGAAAAAAGGTACCCCCAAATTACTATTTCACTGAAGTGAGAATAATGTGAGTGACAATTATTATGCATACCATATTTTTTAGAAGTTTTTATATCAGTGTAGGAAGTCCATGTAAATTCTGTATTTTAGAAAACTTTGACCTCTCTTCCCTGTAGTAAATATAAATGAATTTCTCAGATTACCTTAGTTCCAGGGCCATTTTCTTTCTTTTTGGTATCTACTATGTGAGGCGGACGTTCACGTTGTGACACAGGAGAACAAAATTTTGCTCTCGGTTTCTGTTGTTGTTCTTCAAACTGCTGGCTAAAACCTTCAGGCAAGGCATCTTCAAAATAAAAAAAAAAACTCATTTCACAGAATATGCCAATAATAATTCCCGAAAACTTTATAAAGTGTGTTGGGACCCAACTAGAAAAACAAACAAAACCAGCATGCCTGAAATATAATCAGGCTTTAGCATTTAGATAAACCAGCATTTGTTTGCCGGACTTCCATAGAATTCTAAGATTAGGAATGACAGGTCTACAAGACTCCATACACTAAAAAACCAAACCAAACCAAATAAAATCCCAGAACCAGTCACCAGCACGTACAGTAAAGAAACTATGATGAATACAGGTCTTAGTGAAACAATATATTCAATTACTATTATAAAGCATTCCTATGCTAGGGCAGGTCTGTTACTCTTCTGTTAAAAAACCTAACCAACTCCCTGTCACCATACTTACCATCAGGAAGGTTTAAACAGAGCCAGTCAAGAGCAGAGTGAAGATCACCACCATATAAAAGTGTATTTTTCATTGCCTCTTCAATATGCTCAGTCTTAAAAGAGAATCTTTGTAAAGCCATGTATACATCCTAGAATCAGAAAATACTAGGATTTAATCCAGAAATCTAATACAGGCTTGTAAACTCCTATTTTCTACATATCAGGTAACTGGCATTAAACTGAAGTAAACAGCGTAAGTTAATGTATCAGAACGCAGAGCAGAAAATCCTGTTTTGCATACAGAGCTTGTAATATTCTTATTGGAAATATGTATTCATATGTCTACATTCCAGCCTATGTACAGAATGCATTTTCTAGTTAGGAAAATAAACATACAATTTTCCAGCCATATGGAACAGAAAACCGTAAGAAACCTAAAACACTCATATTAAGCTCTTCCCTGATTAACACTCAGATTTTAGTTACTGAATACATAAAGACTTATCTCACTTATGATCATACTTATGAATTCCAGTCACTAATCATTATTGTAACTACTGGAAAGCATGCTTCACAGGCTTTTACCACATGCAGAAGTGTAGTACGACACAACACAAGTGAAGAAAAAGAAACTGTTTATTCTAAATGAACAACGGTCAGGGAACACCACTTTAAACTCTACCTGTAATTTCTTAGCAGTAAGTCTCCTGGAAATCATTCCTTTGTCATCATTTTGTTTTTTATGGTCATTGATTAAATCAATAATCCTTTTCTCCAAGTTACCATTTATCATCACCTGCACAGAGAAAATTAATTGATACAAAGCAAAACATTACAAGTTTTTAATCACATAATCAATGCTCTTCATGGCTAAGGAAATAAGAATGCAGAACTCTCTCTGCAATTCAAATCCCAACTTTTACAGCTTTCTGTAAGTGCAGTAAGTATTTCTCATGAAAGAGGCACTTTTTCTTCTTTTTACTTTTGCAAGCTATGCACTTTTACTCAAAATAAAAGAATTAATTCTTTATCGCAGAGAAGACCTATCTACCTCTTCAAGAAAACTTAGTATGTCATGGGAAATACTGTAAGAAAATTAAAAAGAAATGTAGTGGAAAGAAAAAGGCCATTCTCTTCTACTTATAAAAGCCAGTATAAAATAACTTGATCATCAAGATACACCTGTGCTACTCTCTTTTTCTATCTCTCTTTTGAGGTTGTTGAATAAAACCTGTATTCTTCCTCTGACAGGAAGAAGAATCTGTATGCACAGTAAACACCCAGACGTAACTCTTAATAGTCCTGCATGCAATGTATCATTCACTACTTAACATAGATGTTCTTCTGCCCTTAATTTACCCTGTTTCTTAAAGCACACTCAAAATCCCAAACATATCAAGCTCAAATCAATGTCTAATACACAAATTTAGTTTATCTTCATAACATAATACTGAAAAACAGTTGAAGACATATTTACTCAGCTAAATGGGTACTATGAAAACCAAACTTACTTTATCTAAAGAAGATACTTACCTTAAGAACAGATTTATCTAGATTGGCAGCAGCACTGGAATCTGTTGTTGAACTGAAACTGTAAGTTTTTGGACCTGCAAATTGCAAATAAGCATAAACTACACAAGTGGAACACAGAAAACACTATTTACAGTATGTAAAGCAGAGCGGCATAACGCAGGTTAGTGCAAACAAATCTTACACTAGTTTGACAGAAATGTGCAGATGCATAGCAAAAATAATCAACTGTACAGAAAAGCTCTTAAACAAGGAATGACAAAGAAGAGTATCGCTCTGAGACAAAATTTAAAATCCTAAGTGGCACAATGAGAGGAAACAGGATTGACTGCTCACTCTTATTACTGGAATATGAGTGCCAAATGGGTAAGCTAATTGCAGGTTCAAAACAATACTATTGAGATTTTTGCTCTGATTGTTTAGGTTTGGTTGTGGTTTGGTTTTTTTTTTTTTTTTTAATTACAACGTGCATAGCTAAACTCTTTTCCACTAACCCTGTGAATATAGGACATTTACTGAGGTCCGGAAAGACAGAACAGTTTTATAGTACAGAAATCAATTTGGAAAGGCATTGAAAAAACATTGCTTCTAGCTCAGGAAGACTCTAAGCCGTAACTGGTGGAGAATGGAAAAGTACCCTACAGCAGTATCACTGTATGTCTGACCTGTTCTTACCTGGGTACCTGCTTTTGGACCCTATCTAGGAAAGGGCACTGGGTTACAGAGGCTTTTGGTCTGTTCTGATATGCTTACTCTTAAAAAACTTCTCCTTTAATCAGAAATTGTCAGAAAAAATACTAATTCACAAAGCTATTTATTGGCATTAGAATGATAGCTGAATCTATCAGCTTGCTGATGGATTCTATCCTTTTCAGAACACACATACTGTTTCTTGTACTGCACAAGGTATAAAGAAACCAAGCAACCTCACAGCTTTCACCATCCTTCGAGGCTGTGTGCCATTACAGAGGGAGCAGTGCTGCGCTGCAGGAGGCACAGCTACCTCCCTACTTCTCAGCCACCTCTTTTCTTGTCCGCCTGCCGGCAGGCAGGTTGGACAGGTCATTTGTTCTGGCTGCCTGCAGAGAAGCTCCCGGACCCTCATTTACTAGATCAAGACAGCAAGTGGAATGTACTGGTTTCAGCTGTAAAAGTTATTTTACTCCTTCCCAGTAGCTGGCACAGTGCTGTGTTTTGGCTATAGTCTGGGAACAATGCTTATAACACACCAATGTTTTAGCTGTTGCTCACTGGCGCTTACTCTGAACAAGAACTTTTCGGTTTCCTGTGCTCTGCCAGTGAGGAAAGGCACAAGAAACCGGGAGGGAGAAGAGAAAGAACACCTGACCCAAAGTACCCCAAATCCACATTACGTTGGTTTTGGGCATACACAGAATGAAGCTCCGTAAGAAAGGCTCACTATTAGTAAAGTGCCACACCAATACTTGCCCCAAAAGAGCTACCAACAGTCTAATGATTTCTTGTAACTGACTCAACACGCCCAAACCAACAAGGCTCACCTGCTCAGGGACGCCCCAGAAAGTGAGCCGGCCTAAAGCCTGTGTCAGAAGGGTTTAAGTCACCAGAGCAGATGAGCATGAGGCGGCCGCGACCCTTCTCGACACTCATTAACGCCCAGATTTAGCACGCCTCCCCCCGCAACACCTAGGCAGGCAAGCCACGCCCCCCGGGGCTCTCCTGACAAAGCAGCCCCTCCGAGCGCTCCCAGCCAGCCGGGGCACCCCTCAGCCGCCTGGACTCCTCCTCCCCCAGACTCAGCCACTCCCAGGGCTGCCCAGCCGGGGCCGCATCTTGCCGTGGGCCTGGTACCTTGCTTGACACGCGGCTCCTTGGAGGCGGGCGGCGGCCGCGGCACCGCTCTGGTGCTCGCCTCGGTAGCAGCGCCAGCAGCGGCGCCAGCTTCAGCAGCAGCTCGAGCGCGGGCAGCCGCGGTGGCGGAAGAGGCGGTGCGAGCCGCACTCCCCACACGCGACTTCTTGTTACGGCCGCCCATGACACCCCCTACTCACACCGGAACCGCGCACACCCCTACATCCGGACGCCGCGCATGGCTCCGCCCCCCGCTCCCGATTGGCTGTGCCATAGCCCTGCTCCTCTCATTGGACAGAACTTGTCTCTGAGTACAGCTCGTCGCCTCCGGGCTGCCTGGGTCACGCAGAAAGCGGGTTCCGGGTTGAGGGCCGCGACCGGCGGCGGGGGGTTGTGGGAAGGTTTGCCCTAGAGGCTCTTCCGCGCTGGAGGGGGGGTCACGGCGCTCCAGTGCTGGTGGGGTGGGACAGAGACCGCTGTCGGCATTGGGCCTTGCGTGGGGGTCCAGGTGCCGGCGGGTTCTGTTCCATCCCCGGTTTCAGTTCCAGAGCAGTAGCAGAAAGGATCCGGGTAAGGGTGGCTCCGAGAGGCAGTGTGGGAGAAGTGAACAAGATGGCGGACGCCTTTGGAGATGATCTTTTCAGAGTGTTTGAGCAGCCTGCCGCCGCATCTGCCGCCAGGAAGAGCAAGGCGTTCGTCATTGATGGCGTCAGGACATCGGGGTGAGGTCGCGGCGTGAGGCCGGAAGAGCTGGCCCTTGGGGGTATTCTGGCGGCTGAGCCTCGCGCCGCACTGCCGGGCGCTTCTTTTGCCACTTAATTTGAGTTACTGAACCCCCACGGGGCCGGGGAGTCGGTGCAGGCTAAAGGGTATGCTCACTGCGATCCCTGGCGCCCGCGCTGTGGCCAGCCCCGATGCAGTGGGTGACTGGGGAGCGCCGGGAGTTGGAGGCAAGCACATGCCGGAAGTAGTTTGAAAGCGCATGGCCGGTTGTACCCTAATTCAGTGTGATGACCGTTTCCTGTCAGACTACGTTTTTTCTCTGAAAATACACGCGTATAACTGGCAAATGTTAGGTTGGCTGTCTATTTATGTTGCAGAAAACGATCAGAAGAAAAATCCTCAGCAGTTACAACAGCACGGCCAAAAAGGAAAGCTGAGGTCAATCATACTGAAAATGCTCTTTTGGGAAAGAAGCGAAAATTGGAAGATGGATTAGAAGATGACAAGTAAGTACCCAGTTTAATGTGTAAAGAAGTCATAGCAAGACATACTGGTTAGCTCTGTGCCAGTTGTGAGTAGTCAATGTGAGTAGCTCTGTAGTGTTTTCACATAAGGATGAATTTGCATATGAAGTTGACTTTCCCTGTGTGAGCGAGGATGTGTTGGTAGTACAGGTTCAGCAGAGATGAGCACTGGGCATATTTAAACTAACAGTATGGGCAGATAGACTACTGTGGTATCAAATGTCTGTGTGTGCATTTACTGCATATGGGTTGGTGGTTCTTGGTCAAAGCCATAATGTTGATTTCAGTCATATAGCAAGACGTAAGCAGTGAGGCACATGGGAGGAGGCAGGCTGCAGCTTACCACACTGTGAAAGACTTAAATGGCTTCGGATACAGGAAGAAGAATTTGATCAGGGAGACAGAAAAAAGGCTCTTAAGGCATGTAAGATTATAACTGCAGGAAATATTTGGAATCTCAACTATGGACATACTTTTAAATTTGAGCACAAATGGGGGGTATTTGATATGAAGAGGGGTTATAAAATTGGGTGTACCAACAGCTGGGGATTCAAAGCAGCTGAAGGGAAGTGAGAGTTCAATTTCTGTGCTTCAGGATCTGCATATATCTCCCTCTTTTCTTTCTAGAACTTCATGACTGTGATTATGAATGGTTTTGAAAAGAAATTGAAGGGACAGTGTGGACACTATTTCAGCTTAGTGTATCTTAAGAGATTCTTGGTAACTTGGAAGTTTATGTTGGTTCAGAAAACGAATAATAGGGTTCATGGATTAAAAGTTAATATAGAGCTGCCAAGTGCAGGTGTGTACCTCCTAGCTCAAGATGTAGAAAACTGCTACAGAAGTAAAACTTCCATGCTTGCTGTGTTCTTATACTTTTATCTGGGTTATGTATTATTGACTTGTGTCAGTCAGAATTGTGGTATGGATTGTCGTTTGGGTTTAGATGGTAATTTTTCTGAAGTTCAAGGTAAGATTGTCTGTGAGAAAGTAATGAGAAGACTTCTCAGAACACTGTAAACTTGCATAGATGCAAACCAGAACCAGAGTCAACACTTAAAGTCAGTTTCTGTGTTAATGGGCTTAGTGGAAGTAGCTCCAGTAGCTTACAAGCACTTAGAAAAAAAACAGCGTTTATGCAGTGAGATACTAGTCCTTTCTTGTGGCCATGAGAAGAGGGACTTGTAAAGAAGAGAGCAGGTCTCATCTTCAGGCAGCTGCTTGGGATCCTTCAGGCTGCTGTTACTTGGTGTCATGACTAGTAGCAGGAATGCTGTTCTTGAATTTTGCTTTTTTGCATGTTAAAAATTCCAATTTAATCAGAAAACTCTATGTGATTCAAATGCTGTTTGGTTTGTGGTGCAAGTTTTTAAGGTGTTATAAATCCCAAAGCAGTAGCTAGAGCATATTTATAGAGAAGCAATGTTTTAAGACTTAGAGGTGTTAGTCCTGGTGGGAGTCTTTGCCAACTGCCCATTTCAGGTTTCTGTATCATTTATTTTAATGTTGCAGTTAAAGTACAGGTGAAGTTCAAGATTTTAGCATTTATAAAGAAATTGGGATTTTCAAATACATTTCTGGCAATCCTAACTCATGTGTTTTTAGTCTGGCAGACGTGATGCCTTGGGTAAGGGTACAAGCTGTGGAAACTGTTGAAGGTTGTACGCATGAGGTGAGTGCAGCAGAAATGCGTGCAGAAAGTATAGGCTTGTTTCATATAATTGTATATATTACTGTCAGTAAAATAATACTGTGTTATTGTGCTTATTATATCATAGACTTATATAATCATTTAGGTTGAAAAAGACCTTTAAGATCATCAGGTCCAACTGATAACCTGGTTCTGACAAGTCCACCCTAAACCATGTCCCCAAGTGCCACATCTACATGAAAGACCTTCAGGGATGGTGACTCAACCACTTCCCTTGACAACCCTTTTGGTGAAGAAATTTTTCCTAGTGTCCAGTCTAAACCTCCCCTGGAGCATTTGAGGCCACTTCCTCTTGTCCTGTCACCTGTAACTTGGGAAAAGACACGAATAGCCGCCTTGTTCAGTCCTCTTTTCAGGGAGTTGTAGAGAGCAGTAAGGTTTCCCCTGAGCATCCTTTTCTCCAGACTAAACAACCCCAGTTCCCTCAGCCGCTCCTAATCACACTTGTGCTCCAGACCCTTCATCAGCTTTGTTGCCCGTCTCTGGACCTGCTTCAGCACCTCAGTGTCTCCCTGAACTGAACAAAGGGTTCAAAGTGCAGCCTCACCAGTGCCCAGTAAAGGGGGGTGATCACTGTCCTGGCCCTGCTGGCCACACTGTTGCTGATACAGGCCAGGATGCTGTTGGCCTTCTTGTCTGCCTGCGCACAAGCTGGATCATGTTCAGCTTGGTCAATCAGCACCCCCAGGTTCTTTTCCACCAAGCAGCTTTCCAGAACACTCTGCCTGTAGTTCTGTATGGGGTTGGTGTAGCCCAAATGCAGGACCTGGCGCTTTGCCTTGTTGAACTTCATACCATTAACTCAGCCTATTGATCCAGCCTGTCCAAATCCCTCTTCAGAGCCTTCCTACCCTCAAGCAGATATTTTATATTATATTTAAAGTAGAACAGGCTTGTAAAGAGTTTGAGGTCTGTAACTGGCACTTGAAAAATTAATAAGGTACGTTACCAGAAGTAGTTTGAATGATACTTGCAATAAAATGAGTGATTGTGAAACATTTGATGATAATATTGATAAGTTGCTGTATTTTTAAAAGTGCCAGGTTGCATTCTGTCTACTGTTGTTGAGCATGACAGCCTATTCATTGTTAAAATAGGTCTGTGTTCATAGTGAAATCTCAGTGTGCAGCTGTTCATGGAAATATTTTACTATTCTGGTTCAAGAAAGAAAGGCTTTCTTGTAACGCTGATTACTGTTAAAAATTACATTTTGGTAAAAAGGGAAAAAGATTTCTATGCAAAAGCAAAATAATGAAAACTTTCCGTTTCCAAATCGTATTAGACGTAACTGCAATATAAAATATGAAAACTTGGAAGTATTGATGTGTATTTTATCATCCTTCATCCAAAGATGTCAGAGTTTCTGTGAGAATTAAATCTGTAATTTTTAACTTCTTTGTACTCTTAGGATAATTCTCTTTTCTGTGTTGTCTTCCCAAGCTATCTCCATTTAAATAGGGTCACATTCAAGCACCCTGTATGATTAGACTTTTGTAATGAAAGAACTGAATATACAATTGATAATACAATTGCCTGTATATCTGTATAGTCTTTGCTATCTCAAGATGTCTAGCAGAGGTTTGCCATCACTTAGTAACTGAAGAATGCTTAAATATTTAGTATGAAGGAATGTTAGATATGAACCAGCAACAGGAACTTTCCTGTGTAAATACATTGTCCTTGGAAAGGGAGTATTTTCAATGTGAGCTGAGTAGTTGGTGTCCATTGGCCAGAGGCTATGATTGTGTCTTGGCTTGAAGAACTGATGTGCCAAGGTAGGTGAAGCAGAAATATTTCACAGAAGACAGTAGGAAGTATCAGAGCAGTGAGAGAAGGAACCTTGTTGAGCAGAAAGATAGAAATATTGGTTGAAAAACTTCTGAGAGAAAGGAAGGAAGCCTCGACACGTGAGGTCACAGAAACAGGATAATATAAATTCACATTGGTTTTCATGCGCATCTCCTGCCCTAGATCTTCAATCTTGACATGTCAACTTTATTAAGACACTGAGAATTCTGCAGCTGTTTTTATTGTATTTTATAGGTTGCACTTCCAGCAAATGAAGAATTCACAGGTCTGAAGCCAAGAACTGGGAAAGCTGCAAAAGTATGTGATAGATTGTAGGGGGATTTTTGCATATGCTTCGGAGAATAAGTGAGGGTAGAGGGAAAAAGTACGTATTTTGTCAGTAAGACTAGGAAAAGAGTGTGTTGAAAAGATGACCTGTTGCAAGTAAGATTGGTGTTTCTATATTTTAAATTTGATAGAATATAATGATGTGGTTGAATGGAGTGGATAAGCTGACTGCAGTTCTATTCTACAACATCAGGTGGTGGCTACAGTTGCACTCAGTAGTTTCTTGTCCTAAATTAGTAAATTAGAGAAAATTCAGTCACTGGGGCAAGACTTCAATTTGATATGACAAGAAGACACAAGAGAAGCTCTTAGGTGAAGTATTAGATTAAATTATTTAAATACAAAGTAATTGAGAAATACTGGATATTAATATCATTTTAAGTTACAGGTATGAGCAGGATGCCATTTCTGCCTATAATTTGCGCAATAGATCAGTCACAGGATTAATTAGATGTAAGTAACATTCTGTCTTAAAAATATGTAATGGTTTTTCTTGCTTTCTTTTTAGGAATATCCATTTATTCTTGATGCTTTTCAGAGGGAAGCTATTCTTTGTGTCGATAATAAGCAGTCTGTGTTAGTGTCGGCTCATACATCAGCTGGTAAAACTGTTTGTGCAGAGTAAGTAATTTTCTGTCATGTTCTAATGAGAGAATGGTGTGATGTTTGTCATTTCCTTTTGTTGAACAGTCAATAGCTGTTGTGCCTCAAATTCTTGATACAAGGTTTGGACCATTAGTATTAGACTTGAATTGACTACTCAGATACAAAAATTACTTCTTTCATCTTGTTTGGTGGGTAATGAAGGGCTTAATTCGTGTTTAAGCTTGTCTTCTGTTTTTGAACAATCTGAGTTTGTTGAGATGTTATTATGGAGATTGAAAGGAAAGTTTCTGCTATCCAAATTTGCCTTTGTTTTTCTATCCTGGCTGTAAGGAATTTCTTACGTGTTTGCACTGTCAAAAGCAGTGGTTTGTGTTAACTAGCAACTTTGTGTTTGTCAGACAAGAAATACTTAAAAGATGGTGTACGTTTTTTGTCAGGGATTGGTCTGATAGTGGAGTGGCTTCCTGACCTTAGGTGAAAAGTGAGATGTGCATGTAAATATGTTAGAGCATGGGTTCCAGTAATAATAGTTTGTCATGCAACTCTGCCAGATTTTTAGATTAAGCTAGGTGTGCCCTAATCTCCATAAAAATCAGTTAACTTGTTAATGATTTGTTGCTCTTCAAAGATGCATGCGTACTTAAGGTTGCATTGAAATTGTATGAAGTGATTTGTATTCTTGTACTGTGTTCTGCGTTCTTTTTTTTTTTTTTTAATTTTTAAAATTTTTTTTTAAAGGAAAAGATTAGATGAAAATAATATGGTATGAATGACTTCCTGACAACTTCATAATATACAATGTTTAAATACAGGTATGCAATTGCCCTGGCTTTGAGGGAGAAACAGCGTGTAATATTTACAAGCCCAATTAAAGCTTTGAGTAATCAGAAGTACCGTGAGATGTATGAAGAATTTCAGGATGTTGGTTTGATGACTGGGGATGTCACCATTAATCCTACAGCTTCTTGTCTGGTAATGACAACTGAGGTAAGACCAGACATTAATTCTTGATCTGTCAATGATAATTTTCATTATGCCTCCCTTTAATGTTTTAACTTCTGTTTTTTGAAAAAGTTAGGTAAATATCTGTAAATTCATGCTTTTGGACTGTCTGTCAAGAACTTTCATTCTCACATGGAGAAAGACAGAACTTAATTTCCTGAATGCTCAAGACAGTGAGTTTTCTTTGGATAAATGTGTAGTAGTAAAGTCAGTCAGTCAAAGTGAATCCTATAGGGTCAGTATTTCGTTTTTGGGAAATAATAGGATGAGAGGAGAATCACTGAATGGTAATTGAGTGTTTCATGCCAGATACTATTACTCCAGGAATATACAGCTTTTCACCTTTGGTAAAAAAGTTCCATTAACACAGTTTTATTGCATTCCTGTTGCAGAAATCTGTCTAGCCATCAGCTGAAATTTTTCTGTCTTTACCTTAAATGAGTGAACTGTCTTACAGAGAAAACTCTGGTAGGAAAAGATGCGGTGGAGAGACAGAATTACTTGATTTCTGACCAAAGATTTCATGTTAATCACAGAGAGGTCGTCTGTTAGGATGAGGGAAGAAGGTGGCTTGCCAGGCCTGTAACAAATAAGCTGCCACATAGAGGCTGGGAGAAAAATAATGGTTTTTCTTTCAGGTTTCTTCACTGTTCTTGTAGGAAAACTGGCTCATCTGAGACAATGAGATTTGGAATCGACTTGGAAAGCACCTCACAGCCAATCTTAAAATGCTTTTAAGATTTGTGCAAAATAAGATTTCATTTTGCCACGTAAATGTGAACCAGAAATTCAGGCACTTTCTTACTGAAATCTGTGTAATATGACTTATTTCATGTGTTGGATCTCAATTTTTTTTTTTTTTTTTTGCCTTTCCTAGATTTTGAGAAGCATGCTCTACAGAGGTTCTGAGGTTATGCGGGAAGTTGCATGGGTTATTTTTGATGAAATCCACTACATGAGAGATTCGGGTATCCTATATGTACTTTCTTTTCCTCAGGAAGTTTGATGTTTGTTTTTTTTTCTTTCCCAAGAACATTTTTTTTTTTTAATGAATTAAATCTTTATTATCTCTCTCTCTCTTAAAGTAACTCATCTTTGTACATATATCACTCAGAATTTGTTTTGTATTGAATGTGTGTCAGACAGCTATTGTGTATCATTGTCTGCATTTTCTTTGCCAAGGCAAAAGCCACTTCAAGGGCACTTGTGTAGGGGAAGCTGATTTTAGTTTTCATTTTATTTTTTCTTTTAGCATGCTGTTCTTTGGTTTCAGAAGTGAAAAAAAACCAGCCTTTAATCATATACATTTCCCATGTGACTTTTCCATTTTCAGAACGTGGTGTGGTTTGGGAAGAGACCATTATTTTGCTTCCTGACAATGTTCATTATGTCTTCCTTTCTGCAACTATTCCAAATGCTCGTCAGTTTGCTGAATGGATCTGCCACCTTCACAAACAGGTAATGTTTCTGATGTGCTATATGTCCATCCTTGTTGTCTTGTAACGTAATACTGTATCTTTGATGTGAACTCAACCTTTGAGCATCTTTTCAGTCATCTTACAGCTTATAAATGATGATATTGATCACTTTTGGCTTCTCTGGTTGTACTTACAGTTTTTGCAGCTATACTGGCTGTTCGTTCTGCATAGTACCATTACAGCTGTTTCTTTAGATTTTATTTTCCACACTTTATTTAGACACTAGCTTAATTTCAGCAAACATTCTAAATTAAGAAACATGATGAACATACTCGGAGGGCTGACAGACAAGAGGTTATTTGGAGAAATTGTTTGAAAAGCTCTGTAAAAAGGCCATGTGGAAATAAAAAGTGAATAATAAATCCTTAGGAAGTACTATGTATGCATGCAGGCAAAGTAAGAAAAGAGGAATATAAGAAATCTATCCTGTTCTGTAACTATTAGGTTTATCTTACTCTTATTTTTTTAAGAGATGCTTTTGCAGCAAAGAAGATGGGAATCAGAATTAGGGAAGTTAATATCTGTAAGAGGTTGATCAGATTTTAAAAATACCCCTGAGATTGCTTATTACGTTGTTTGTAATGAAAGGGGTGTAGTATAAGGGACTTTGAAGAACACTGTACTGGGATTTACTTTTTTTTTTAAAGGAGAAGCAACCTTTCTCCATGCATGGAAACCTTAAATGTTTTTAAGTCTACTGTGTGCCTTTTTTTAGGTGGTGTAAGAAATATTGTAGGGTTTTTCTTACAAAACAGAAGTTTGCAGCTTTTCCTTTGGTTTTAAAAGGTGTTAGGATTTTTAGTGTGTAATAATGCAGAAAGATATGGTACCTGTCCTTACTTTTTGTGTTCATGAGAAAGAATTTTTTTAATTTTTTTTTTTTGTTAAGCCAGCTTGTGTTCTAAAGAAAATGCAAACATTTTCTTAAGCAACATCCATATTCAGGAAAGAAAATCTCTTGACTTCTATAAGTCTGATTTGTTACCTTTTAGAAAGATGTGTTTTAATAGAGACGTACTGAATTTTCCATCAAGCAAGTATTTTTATGATGCAATTAGAAACATTTACATGTATGCTGTTCTTTCTTTATAGCCTTGCCATGTGATTTACACAGACTATCGACCCACTCCACTGCAACATTATATATTCCCAGCAGGAGGAGATGGGCTCCATCTGGTGGTTGATGAAAACGTAAGGAATGTTCAGTTTGTTTGAAAGGTCTTTTTTGTTGTGTATCAGTCATGAGCTTGATCTCCTGCAAAATTTGGATTGGCTATACAAAGGATGTTTGTATTAAAATGAAGTACGCAAGGGTAACAGTGATTTCTGAATTGCTGTTAAGATTTTTTTCAGTCTTATAGAAGAGGTAGGTTTTGTTATCCTAATGTCATATAGTCAGCTGAGTAATAACTTTGCTCGGATGTCTTAAGTGTCATCAGTCTTGCTTTGTTTTCTAAAGTGCATGCTGCTTTCTGTAAATCTGCAAAGTATCTGATGCGTCTTTTACTGTTTCACACAAGGAAATGTAGCGTTCAAATTGTACTTTGGTTGAGGGTGTAAAATATTCATGTGTCTTTAGGCAGTTTTGAAGTAGTGATTTGTTTAAAATTCACTGTTGGCTTGCACAGCAGTAGCTAATGCCATAAACAGTAGTACTGCATTTGAAGCTAGATCTTCTAGGCAGTGTAGTTTCATTTAGGCTTTCCTAAAAGTTAGTTTTGGTATTGTGTCGTTCAGCACGTGTAGCATGGTTAATGGTGTGATGGATAGAACAATGGCCAATAACTTCAGAGACACCACTAGTTCTGAGCTGTGACACTGACCCAGTAAACTCACTTGTTGGCTTATGCTTTGTTTTTGTTCTGCCTGTAAATGTGGGGTAATGGTACTGGCTACAAATGGTTCAAAGCACTAAGTATTTTTAAGTGGGCTGTGTTAGGAGCTAGTTGCTTACAAAGGTTGTGTTTTGTATCTAGGGAGATTTCAGAGAAGATAATTTTAATACAGCTATGCAAGTGCTTAGAGATGCAGGAGACTTAGCAAAAGGAGACCAGAAAGGCAGGAAAGGAGGAACAAAAGGTGAGTTTGAATTCAATTCTAAAGCAACTTTTTGTATAATGCCACAAAATTTTAGGCAAGCTGTGCTTGTGTTTCAGTTATTGCATAAGATACTTTTTTGATAAAATTACATTTTAATTAATCCAATCTTTCTGCAGGTCCTTCAAATGTTTTTAAGATTGTAAAGATGATCACGGAAAGAAATTTCCAACCAGTGATTATTTTCAGCTTCAGTAAGAAAGACTGTGAAGCCTATGCACTTCAGATGACAAAGTTAGATTTTAATACAGGTACAAATAAATAAAATACAGCTTTATTTACAGTTGTAGTTTAATGTGAAATGTTACTCTGGTTAGATATTTCTATTTCCTTTGGAACTTTTTTTGTAAAAACAAGTGAAAAATACGTATTACTTTTTCACTTACCATGCTGGTACATAAGTCTGTTTTTAGTAGGAAACTGTTAGTGCACAGAGTACTTAATCATTCCTCTATTTTAAACTTTCTTTCTTTCTTCAAAATCCTGTTCACTGTAATAATACAAGAGTTCCTAAAAAATTCTGTCTACAATGGGAGAAAACTGATCATAACAAATGTATCTCCAAAAAAATTCATTTATGTCCATTAAAAAAATAAGTATCCTCTCAAAGTCAGAACAACTATATAATGAACCGCAACACTTCCTTCTCAACTATTCAGTCCAGTTTTCTTTCTTTCCTTCTTTCCTCCCCTTTCTCCTCAAAACAAAACCTGAAAGGTAGACAACATTTTGGATTAAGACCAAGCTTGGAAAATAAAAAAGTTCATCTCTTCTTGGAAATGTTAGGAGTTGTAACAAAAATAAGGAATTTGTTGTGAATTGATGTATCGTTTCATGTTTGTGAACTGTTCATGCTTGCCTACTTGCTCCAGTCTTTACACCTTCAGGTTCAGTGTTGCAACTGTTTCTGTCAGAACATGTACAGATAGGCACAAGTGCAGAGATGCATTTTTCTGTATTTTCTTCTCTTGTATCTCTGAATTCTTGATATTTTTACCTTTTCAGTAGAAAGGGGATGTAAACTTTTAGGATTAACAGAGAAAAGGGAAAGCTTCTGTGTTCATGCAGACAGGGGCTAGTAGGTAGAAGAGGAACAGGGGGAGGTTAATTGAATAGACACAGTACTTAAAACTGAGAAATCCCAAGCTTGGAAATAACTGAAGTTAGTATTATTCTGCCAGGTTTGTTCTATTTTCCTTTCCCCTGAGCATCCACTTCTGGTTACTGCTAGGCTTCTTCAGCCTTACATTTAAGTCTTGATCGTCTCACCCAGTCTGGGTGGTTCACAGTCTTCCATAGTATTTTTATTGTGAAGTTTTGTTAATATTAGAATGTGGTAAAGCTTTTTTTTTTTTACATATGGTATAAACCTTCTAGATCTTGTAATAATTTACAAATTGCATTCTTAGATGAAGAAAAAAAGATGGTTGAAGAAGTGTTCAATAATGCGATTGATTGTCTATCAGATGAAGACAAAAAGCTTCCTCAGGTCAGTGGAGATAGGATAGGGGTAGCTGCTGCTCTCCTGTTTCTGCAGCTTTTGAGGCTGTGGGGTTTTCGTAGCGGGTACAGAAATCATAAACTGAATATTGTCATTCATCTCTCCAGGTTGTAATAACTCTTACACTGCTCCTTGACATTGTGAAATGGGATTCAGTGATTAGGATTCCCGTTGTAATGGCAGCAAATGGCATATGCCAGAATTAAGTGCGGAGCTCCTACACTGTGCTTGTTTTGTTTTGGGTGGTTTTTTTTTTTTTTCTAATTATGTTTTTAAGTCAACAGGTGTATCTGAGTTAAAGCTGTCTGGGAATAGATCAAATAAGAGTGCAGTATGCACTTGATCAGGTATTAACTGCTGAACCTTTTAAAAAGTTGAACTGATGAAATTGTATTCTGATTTGTTGCATAGATGACTGTGTTTACAGTGGAAAAAATACAAATTTCTGAATGGACAGAATATTACAGGTTTTGATATTTTTGTAGCATATACTAAAGCTGTAATTTCATTCTCCTCCCCTCTTTATTTATTTGTGTCCATCAGTTTTTAATGCAGTGAGCTTTATTGTGAGCACGGCAATTTCTCCTTGAGAAAAAAAAACATTTAAGTTTTGGCCATACGTGCTTGCTTCAGATTCCACATACCTATTTTGTTTGTCAATTTGGGATAGTAGGAATCCAATATTTAATGTGCGCTGAGTTGTTACGTTTTTTTTTGTAAGCTTACAACAGTGGCATTATTTCCAATAATATCCAGTATTTATCCAACGTTGTATCCAATATTGGATATTGTATTGAATAATATCCAGTCATTATTATCCAATAATATCTAGTAATCTCTGGACAATGATATCTCAAAAGCATCTTCTCAGAATTAGGTTTTGGATGGTAACCAAGTGTTAATAGATTGTTAATGAGAATCTTCATTTTCAAAGAGAAAACCAAAGACAAACCTAATTTCATGTAAGTATTTGTTTGAAGTATAATGTTTTTAATGAGATTAATTCAGTCATTTACAACTTGAGTTTCCTTGTATGGCTGTCACAGGTGCTGACTTCACTGTTTTACAGCACATTTCAATAAGTGAAATCACTGGAACTAAAACTGAAAAGAAATACCTCATGCTTACAAGATCACTGTTTCCGAAAATGACTCTAAATGAGGCTTTGGGTTTAGTGGTGTCTTTTTTTTGTTTGGTTTTTTTTTTTCTTTGTTGTTTGTTTTTTTTTTGTGTGTTTTTTGTTTTTTTTTGTTGTTGTTGTTGTTTGGTTTTTTTTTTTGTTGTTTTGGTTTGTTTGGTTTTTTTAGTAGATGCAAATTTAGGTGCTACCTGCATGTATAAGTTAGGGCACAGCTTCACAGTTTGCCTAACCCAATTTAAGACTAGTCTGCTGAAAAGCTTGGGCTCTGGCTTTACCCTTTGTATCATTCCTAGTTCTATCTGGAAAATAATATTGAAGGGATATCTGTTGCACTTAAAATCAGGAAATAGTGCATCATGTGAACACTGAGGGCAATCTTGAGATTTTTCATACAGGTTTTAGTTTTTAGTAACAAATACTAACATTTTACTTGTCTTTCTTTGTTTCTTGACAGGTTGAACATGTACTTCCACTTCTGAAGCGAGGAATTGGTATCCATCATGGTGGTCTGCTTCCTATCTTAAAAGAAACCATAGAAATTCTTTTCTCTGAGGGCCTAATAAAGGTATACATTTCGTGTCCATGTTTAGTTTTTTCTCTGTTGTAAATACACAGTTGGTAATGCTAATAAAAAACTCCCAAGAAGTATGTCTTAGCTGAGCATGTATGCTGGTATTATAATGGAGATCTGTCTTCATCTTTGAAAAAAAAAATTCTTGAAGCTATTTGTTTGTTTGTTTTTCTCTTTCTGAGGAAAAGCTTGTAGTCTTTAATACTTTGCCTTAAATATCTTATGTTAGTACAAAATTACAATTCTAGTTTTAAGTGTTCCAGATTTTATTCTAAACTATTTAAACTTACATTGACTAAATTTAACATTTTTGTCAACTGTTTTAGGGTATATTTTGCTCCTATAAATGATTGTAGACATTTACCAAGATGTTTGTGGGTTGCCTTAAAGGACATGCATTCAGAAAAATCTAATCTTAGATTAAAATTGTGGGGTAATTATCTGCTATTTTTTTTCTTGCAAAAATTGAATGTGGAAATCTACTTTTCAATAATACAGTTTGCACCCCCTTACATGTTCTTTTGGAATCTTTCACATGATTCCATCTTGGTAGTTTTCATGTTTTCCCAGAGGATAGAAGGGAAGGGGTAAAGAATGTTTTTTTGAAATACTAAATGTGCCTCTGTTCTTATGTTGACTCTACAGAAGCAGTAGAATCTGAAGTTTTGTGTTGCTATCTCTGACTGTTTGAATGCTTGCTTAGAAATCTTTGTTTTTGCTTCCTTAACTTTAGTTTGTTTATTTAGGCCTTATTTGCCACAGAGACTTTTGCTATGGGAATTAATATGCCAGCCAGGACTGTGCTATTTACGAGCGCCAGTAAATTTGATGGAAAAGATTTCCGATGGGTAAGTGAAAACCAGTTTCAATAGAATAACCGAGTTGCATTACTAGAATCTAATAAGGATTAAATTTACTCTTGACGTACCCACTTCACTGTAGTAGCAAATATTTTTTTTCTTCCAAAAATCTTTTTGTTCACTAATCCATTTATAATTAGTTTACAAATTCCTAAAGACAAGATTCCTCAGATATGCATGATATGCCCAGCAGCCTTTCATTACATGAGACATTAGTAAAATGTTTTTTGTGCTTATTAAAATGTTGCACCATGTTACAGAAGTCACTATATCTATGGAAGTCACTATATCTACACAAGTCACTATATCTATGGAAGCATTAGTTAACGTAGGCTGCTCACATGCAAATCCATCACTATGAATAATGAATCTTAGTGGTTTTGTAATAATTAGGAGTGGTGAGTTCAATCTGTGAAAAGTTCATGTATTAGATAGCTTTTCTTTGCTAATATTTACGCTTCATGATCACTTAATGTAGAAGTGTAAAAAGCACTTCATATGTTTTTCCTATTTTTCTAATGTTTGTTAATTTTTTCTTTTTGCTGTTTTATCCTAGATATCCTCAGGAGAATACATCCAAATGTCAGGTCGTGCAGGACGCAGAGGCATGGATGACAGAGGAATAGTAATTCTTATGGTGGATGAAAAAATGAGTCCAACAGTTGGCAAGCAGCTCTTGAAGGTAGGAGAGAAGTTAACTTTTTTTTTTATTCTCACCACTAACGTTATTCTCATTTGAATAACGTAATATGTGAAATTACAGACTTAAACAAAAAGCATGTAGAACATGCAGGTAGGAGATGACAACTCATAAAAGGAGTACGGGCTTTCACTGAGTTCTCATTAAAGCAAGAGTTTCTGCTGTGAAACAAAGTTGGAAAACTAGTGTCATCCTTCTCTGTATAAAAGGGGTCAGGAGAGGTAGAGTTACATCCTACTTTCTAGTGATATCACTACTCGTACTATTAGTATTCTGGGTTTTTTTTTCTTGCTCACCATAATTCAAGGACATTGCTGAACTAGAAAAGGTTTGCTAAGCTTTCACAAGAGTTGCTGAAGGCTTTGTTCCATGGTGGAATAAAACTTTGTTAATGGTCTTTTCAGTGTAACAGACAAATCAGACGAAGTAATACAAAAATGAGGTATACATGATCAGTAAGAAAAGTGACATGGCTGTCCAAGCTAGAATGAGATATGGAGAAATAGATAGTGCTTGTAGGAAACTTTGAGGTTTGGAAAAAAACACCCTTGTGGTTAAGATGGGTACTAGATTATAGGGCTTCCCCAAACTGTAATGGAAGGTGTTACAGATTACTACAGTAATACCTGCTGCTTTTATAATTTGAATGTGAAACAGTGCACACATTACAGTTCTGTTTAAATTCCATGGGAAAAATAACCATAATGAAGCATAATATTCTGGTGTGAGTGTTACCTATCTTAGGCTGCTCATGTTAATTGTACACACATGTTAAAATTTAAAACTTGGTGAGTTACTCTGCACATTATTCAGGAGCTTGAGAACTGCTGAATTGAAGTTCAGTAGTTTGAAAATTATAGAACTCAAATCTGCATGAATTAAGATTAAAAAAAAAGAGTAGATCACTTACATTTATTTGATACAATTTTTTTGCCTAGGTGTTAAGGAAATAAAAAAGAATATTTCCTGTATTGTAACTTTAAGCCCTTTTGTTTTTTTTTAATAAGAAAACAAGGGAAAAACAATGCCAACTTTTGTTCTTTCTGTGTTCTCTCTTGATTCTTATCCGCTGATCTGAATAAATTCATGTATTTCATTAATTTTTTACACTACTTCACTTGCAAGGAAGGACTAAATGTAAGTTTTCTTTAAAAAAATATCAGAAGGGGCTTTAATGAAGGTATTAATGGTTCTGTGGCTTCTGTAACTATTCAGCCAGTTGCTAGAAGACTGTAAAAGTACTCTTGTGAGATGTGCAGTACAACGTAAAAAATATTTTTTATTTTCCTTTTAAAATACAAAGCACTTAGAGGAAATTTTGTGTCAAAACAGGCCAAGAATGTATATAGGCTAAGATTTCTTCAGTATTTACATTTTTTATTCGTTAAGTGTGTCTGTATTAGGTTTTACTTGCTAACTGACGGTATTGTCTCTAGTAAGATGAGTATCATGTCTTGCAGTGGTATTTTGCTGTCACATCATATATTGTGGCTTTGCTCCAAGATAAGCTAAAGATTTGTAGGGTAAACTTCAGGAGAAATAAATTGACCATATTGACAATGATGGAACATTTACGTAAGACATTTTTATCATAGCTCTTCAACCCTAATGCATGTCTGATCCAAGCCATTTACTGAAAACCAGAGCAGAACTTCTAGAAATAATGTTACCAGCTGCCTAATGCTCTGATCAGTGAAGTGAGAGCTTTGAGTATTCTTCCGTAGCAGCAGTATTGCTGCAGCTGTGCTCTTTGGCTGTGGCACTTCATTGCGACATTTGTGTACAGTACTTCAAACATAAATTCAGAGTTCAGGTCTTAGATGGAGTTCTTAGGAAGGATATTTATAAATATTTCCTAAATTCAGTAATGTACATTTGTCTTCTGCAGTGTAACTAGGATTCATTTATCCTTAGCATTTATTTGACCGCCAAATATTTTGTAAACTGGTGCCTTACACACATCTATAAAACTAAATGCTTACAATACTGTTGGTTAACTTTCTGAAGACAGTAATACTAAGAAATACTTGATGGGTTTTTTGGGGGGTTTGGTTTTTGGGTTGGTTTTTTGGGGGGGTTTGTTTCTTTAGCTACATTTTGTTAGATTAGATAGGAAATGAAAAGCTTCTCCTTGATGCTAGGTGGCCTTTGAAACCAGAGCATCTCTGTAGCTGGAATTTGGTCATGTTACAAGCATGTATTCCTACAGAGACAACTGAGTTACGGAACAGTGGTAATCTGTTATGTCTCTGAAAGACAAACATCTTAAGCTAATTATGTTATGGAAATAAATGATTGCATAATGAAAGAAAATGTGCTAATGTAAGTAGGTTTTTGAGCCTCAAATTGGAGTGTATCAGTTCTTTGCATCTTACTTATTCCTTCACAGGAGAAGTTAGATGGACTGAAAAATTGAAAGAAAACATTCATCTAGCCAGATAAAATATGCAGTACTATGCTTTCCTTTTCATTTGCGTATGGAACATAAAGTGCCCGGATGCCAAACTGTAGGACGTATTCCACTAGCTACATCTGGTTCCTGGCAGAGCCTTCATTTATAGAGTTGGCAGTACTGTGCTTATTTGGCCTGTATGCTGCTATTAGAAATCTGTCTGGTCTTTTTGTATTTTACTTTGACTCTTAGGTTGTTTTAAACTACTAGGCAAGTGAACAGGATAGCAATTCATAAAGTTGAACATGTTTCTCTTTAACTTCCTGCCTGTCTGCACAGTTCCCTTTTAGATCATTGTGAAGCTGTTGGAATGCCCTTTCTTAAATGTGAAAGGGCAGATCAGAATTCCATCATAATTAAGGCAGCATCATTATATATTCTGTATTTTAATCACCTGTGTATCACATATGGCTGTTCTTTCAGACTCCCAAGTACAAAGAAAATTGGTTAGTGTGAATACCAGTATTTACATAAAAATAAATAAGTATAAGCTGATGAGGAATAAATGTAAGATTGAAATGAGGAGAAGGTAATGTTTTAAGCTTCATATGCTAGAAGGAAGAGGTTTCTGAAAAAGAATCTTCCTCATAAAATTGCTGGAAGTTAGCTATGCTTTTGCAAAAGTACTAAGTGTCTGCAGTAGGAATTAATAGTAAGCCCTGGCCACCAGTGTTATTTTGTGTGCATTTCTTAACATAGAAAGTGTTATCAAACAAGTAAAACTCTTGCCTGGGTTGTGAGAAATTCCCTAGTTCTGTAATACTGTTTAAAAAATGCAATAAATCAGAATTCGGGAAAAACAGTGGTTAATATGTAGGAAAGAAACACTGGTTTATGCAGAAGTAGTTCACTTATCTTTGACTATGAGGTTGCTTGTTCCTTAGAATCATAGAATAATTAGGGTTGGAAAGGACCTTAAGATCATCTAGTTCCAACCCCCCTGCCATGGGCAGGGACGCCTTACGCTAAATCATATCACCCAAGGCCTCGTCCAACCTAGTCTTGAACACCGCCAGGAATGGAGCATTCACAACCTCCCTGGGCAACCTATTCCAGTGCCTCACCACCCTCGCAGTAAATAACTTCTTCCTTATATCCAATCTAAACTTCCCCTAAGTTTTAACCCGTTACCCATTGTCCTATCAGTACAGTCCCTAATGAATAGTCCATTCCCAGCATCCCTATAGCCCCCCTTCAGATACTGGAAGGCTTCTATGAGGTTATACTATTGTACCTTAGTTTGATTTAAAGCTTACTTACGGGGTAGGGGAAGCAAGAAGACAAGGAAGGGAGGATCTGAGAAAGTTGTCAAAACCTAGTTTGGGAGAGAAACAGACTTCAGCTGGAGGTTGGCACTGCCATTCTCTAGAAAAGCCATTGCAAAATTCAGTTTGGGAAAGTACTTAACAAGATAGGTTTTGTCAGATGGTGTGTAAAATGGTTAGTCACTCTTGAACTTCACTTCAGGCTTTTCCAGAGCCAGAAGGACTAAGCTAACTGGTATTAATTGTGGCTTGCTAGTTGCTGCTTGCTAATACCACAAGTTACTTGAAGTTTTATTAGGTCAGTCTGTGGAAGGCAGTTTACCCCAAGTGACAGACTTTGGGGAAATTTTATTTTACTTTGGTAAACCCATCACTACCAATGTAGATGTGTTTTGATTGATGAAGCTATATTTGGTTTTCTTCTTGCTTAAAACAAAGAGAGAACTGCGAGGTGAACAGAAGGCAAATTTTCTTTTTTACATTTTTTTCTATTTTCACTTTTTGTAGAAGTATATATTTTTGCTCGGCCACACGTTTCCTTTAAGTTAAAACATACTGAATGTTGAATGAAATTGTAAATTGCTACACTACTGACTGGATACCTATAGTAGTAAATCTGAAACCAGTGAGTGCTGAGGATCTTGGCTAGCTTCTGAGTGCCATTTATTTTTTTCCATTTCAACTTTCTTTGAGTTCATCCAACTTAGAAGGAGCAAAATTAATCTCTTAAAAGTAGTATACAAATACAGTTACCAGTCCAGCTCAGATCTGAAAGAATCATTGCACAGTGTGGTGTTTGAATACATGTTAAATTACCTTTACCACCCCCCACCCCCCCATATGTGTCCTGTGCAGAGCAGTTAATGTAGCAGTGCTGAGATCTTGGTTTGGGGAGACCAAGTTTTAAATTTTTTTAAGTGTGATGTCTCTATAAGTTATTTGTAGTTTTAAATATTTGCATGAAAGTTTAAATATTGCTTTGTTAAATTGGGATGCCTCAACACAAGTGTGTGGGGTTTCTTCCGTATTCTTCTTCTTCAGAAAGAAGACAGAAAGCTTACGGAAAGAACAGAACTTGGAGTTACCAGACTGAAGTAAAACTAAGGATAGTTACGGTGGTAGGAGATACTGTATTGGAGAGGGTATATGACTGAAAAGTTCAGTCATTCAGAATGACTTCAGGCGGCAGTAATTGCATGCGAGAGGAATTGAGATACATTTTTTTCCTTTTAAGTCTCTTATTACAACCAGAGCATTTGTGGAACCCAAGCCTGAGGTATTTTCATCGGCAAAGCCTGCTGAAGCGGTATTTTGCCACCCACCGTGGCTTCTGTTTGTGGTGGTGCAACTGTTTTTGAGGAAAAGCAGTGAGCCAGACTGGTAGTAAATTTGTGTTTCAAATAGCTGCTTGCCATTGCCTGTTAAACCTCACAGAAGGGGGTTTATCGGTTTTGCAGTTATGCTGATATAGCTCAGGATAATTATGTTCTCAGTATAACTGTGCAGTCTTTTTTGATATTTCTGAGAGAGATCTGATTATTTGTGTGGTAGCTGTGACTGATAGTGGAAAAATGTGTTCTGTTAATATTTCACTAAAAGTGTTTCTGTGTCTCACAGTCAAGTATGAGGCTCATACTTTTCATTTAATAATTTTTTTTTTTTATAGAAATTTTTAGTGATGACTGTCACAGACAGCTAAGTGTACTTGCTTCCCCATGTGAGGAAAAAAGAGAGGGGTCTTTTAATCAGTGTGTTCTGTTCTTTGCTCTTTTTGTAAAGCAGTGCTTTCTTTCCTTTTTAGAAACCTATTCATTCAGCTTATTTCTGGAAGCCCGGTTAAACAAATGAAACTATCAGTGAACCAAATAGCATAAATATGTAGTGTACGTGGTTTGTGTCATTAAGGAAGATAGTTTATTGATGCTTTGCAAGTTGCCCTTTTTTGCCTTTGTTAGTTCGTAATGTCCATGTGAGTTAGCTTCAGACAGTATTTGCCATCTGGTGTTCCCTGTGAAAGCTTCATACATGTTTTCCATGACAGGCTGGAGAGCAAGAAAGCGATGTGCAAAACTTGTTCCTCTCTCTGCATGGGAACAGTTTTGAAAATGTAAATATTTTTCTCCCACTGTAAAAGAGAACAGACAGAGTAACCCTTACCAAATGTACGTCTTGCTCAGTACTGTGTGCCATAATGCAGCAATGACAGCTCTTACATCCCTGCTTAGAGGAGGCTTCCAAGTCTTGCAGTAATGAAAAAAAATTGAAACCCCCTTGTGAATATCCATTCCAGACACTAGTCTTCCGCTTTCCCAATATTTAAAGATCTTTCTAGTTTACATAGGGAAGAAATGGAAGGACTGATAAATGCTGAATGCTCTGTTGCATTATGTGATTGTATTAAGAAGATACTCTGCCCTGAAATTGTTGGCAGTTGAACAGGGCACAGCATACAGCAGTTATAATTTTCAGATAGCTCTCAAATGATTCTGAAACTAATTCTGTAATTAAATGTTTATGATCGTGTTCTTGATTTTTAACATTATCAGCTTAAATCTTTCTCTTGCAACCCAAATCTTGGAAAACTTGAAAGGGTCCTACTGGTAAATTGGCTTAGTATTTCTCAAGAAGTGAAATGGTTGCAAGTGCATTAATTTCTGAGAAGTTTAGTTGATGTATCCAAGCTGTTCTCTTGTATCCAGGCAGTTCTCATTAAGAGGCATAAAAATCTTGCAAAATTGTGCTGTTTTTTAGAAAATATTCAGAAATAAAGCTGTTGCTACTGTGTGTTGGAAGATCTGGGATGGGGGGACTGCCCTCTTTGAAGTGATCAGGAGGGGTATTACTTGCAGAGAGGAGACTGTAGAGCTCCACCAACAGTAAAGTCATGGACACTGGGTGTTTGAAACTGACTTCTTGATGCCTGTTCAGGGTAGTATTTCTCAGCAGTTTTTGCTGCAGGTCTGATCAGCTGGGCTTTTGCCTGATATCTTCATGAGTGGTTGGTCATTCTTCCTTTCTCTAATGTGATGCCTTTTCTCTGGAGACAAGAGAGAGGCTTCCTCAGAGACTGACAGAGGTTGATGCTGGTGATTTCATGCTGTAGCTTGTCAAAGAGAAGGTTGATGGATTGTGGTGGAAGAATCTATGGTAGAGGGTGAGCTAAATGGCATGCACATATTTCACAGTATTTTTAAGAAAGTGAGAAAGAAAAGGAATCCATCTGGGAGCTGGTGGCACAGGGATTGAGCAGAGAAAGGGATTGCAAGAAGAGCCAAACCATCATGGAGAAAATGTAAGTTAAACTGATTTGCCTCTTACTGTATCTTAGCAGCAAGCACAATGCAGGATAGTTGAACACTATATGTGTAGTCTCTTCAAGAGCAAGTTAGGAAAGGTTCTCACCTTTTGCATGTTCCTCTCCTCAGTATATCCCTACTTCGTTCTCTCTACCATACGTATCTGATAGGTGTCTTAAGGTAACCACTGATTGCCTCTTCAGTAATCATGTGATCTTTATAATTTGCCAGAAGAGGCTGGTTGTCTACTTAGTTTTGTGTACTTGGTATGGAAGAACAACTGTATTTGTATACAAGGTTTCCTAATGCAGCTGAAAAATCTGTATGTTGCTACTGGTTTGAGTGCTGGGTAAATGGTAACATCTGCCTGTTAGATGCAAGTCTACTGGGGTAGACAGTAGAAACTAATGCACACTGCAGAATTCACTGGCTGTGCTGAAGGCGTAATACAGTAAAGCTACTATGACTGTATTTAGTTTGGAGAAGTAATGGTTCCAATTTTCAGAAAAAATAAGCTGCTCAGAGCTTTTGATTTCAAATGTAGTTTTGCCTACACTGAGAAAAATTTCTGAAACTTGGACAAAGATCTGTTTATGAGGTGAAGGAACAGGAACAATTCACAGTTTTTGCCAAAAAAGGATTTGTATTTTAACTGCTTTGTCTTAATAGAATGATCTTTATTTTCAACTTGTAAAATACTGATCGTGTGTTTAAAATAAAAATTGCCACATCAGCAGCTGGCTCAAGTGCTGCCTTTCAAATAAGTCTGCTTTATATAATCTTTGAAATAGCTAGTTTTTTAGTTTGTTTTTAAATCACTCCACAGTTGAACTGTGCTGATTTTATAAAAGGCTTTAAAGTGAATCTTCAGGAATTGCTTAGTGTTTCTGGGCATGTTCTGTGCATATATTTTAGTTGTGTAACAACTCTGTTTTCTCGCTTTATTATCGCATTTAAATGACAATGTGACACTTAGGATTTTATTCTTTATTTGGTAATTGGTAATCTTTCAAGCACACAGCTGCGTTATGCCTTAAAACCATGTAATGTTGTCAGGAATAGAATCGTAGAATAGTTAGGGTTGGAAAGGACCTTAAGATCACATAGCTTCAACCCCCCTGCCATGGGCAGGGACACCTCACACTAAACCATGCCACCCAAGGCTTTGTGGAACGTGGCCTTGAACACCGCCAGGGATGGAGCATTCACAACCTCCCTGGGCAACCCATTCCAGTGCCTCACCACCCTCCTTACATCCAATCTAAACTTCCCCTGTTTAAGTTTGAACCTGTTACCCATTGTCCTGTCACTACAGTCCCTAATGAAGAGTCCATTCCCAGCATCCCTATAGCCCCCCTTCAGATACTGGAAGGCTGCTATGAGGTCTCCACGCAGCCTTCTCTGCTCCAGGCTGAACAGCCCCAACTTTCTCAGCCTGTCTTCGTATGGGAGGTGCTCCAGTCCCCTGATCATCCTCGTGGCCCTTCTCTGGACTTGTTCCAACAGTTCTATGTCCTTTTTATGTTGAGGACACCAGAACTGCACACAATACTCCAAGTGAGGTCTCACAAGAGCAGAGTAGAGGGGCAGGATCACCTCCTTCGACCTGCTGGTCACGCTCCTTTTGATGCAGCCCAGGATACGGTTGGTTTTCTGGGCTGCAAGCACACACTGAAGCTGGCTCATGTTCATTTTCTCATCGACCAAAACCCCCAATTCCTTCTCTGCAGCGCTGCTCTGAATCTCTTCTCTGCCCAACCTGTAGCTGTGCCTGGGATTGCTCCAACCCAGGTGTAGGACCTTGCACTTGGCATGGTTAAACTTCATGAGGTTGGCATCAGCCCACCTCACAAGCATGTCAAGGTCCCTCTGGATGGCATTCCTTCCCTCCAGCGTATCAACCAAACCACACAGCTTGGTGTCATCTTGCTGAGGGCACACTCAATCCCACTGTAAATGTCAGTGACAAAGATGTTGAACAAGACTGGTCCCAACACCGATCCCTGAGGGACACCACTCATTACTGGTCTCCAGCTGGAGACCACTCTTTGCGTGTGGCCATCCAGCCAGTTCTTTATCCACCGAGTGGTCCATCCATCAAATTGATGTCTCTCCAATTTAGAGACAAGGATGTTGTGCAGCACAGTGTCGAACACTTTGCACAAGATGCTCTACCCCTGTCCATCAGTTCCATAGCCCCATCACAGAAGGCCACCAAATTGGTCAGGCAGGATTTCCCCTTAGTGAAGCCATGCTGGCTGTCACCAAGCACCTTGTTGTTTTTCATGTGCCTTAGCATGCCTTCTAGGAGAATCTGCGCCAAGATTTTGGCAGGCACAGAGGTGAGACTGACTGGTCTGTAAATCCCCAGGTCATCCATTTTTGCCTTCTTGAAAATGGTGGTTATATTTCCCTTTTTCCAGTCATCAGGAGCTTCACTTGACTTCCATGATTTTTCAAATATGATGAGCAGTGGCTTAGCATCTTCATTTTGCCAGCTATGGAATGGAAAGGGATTCATGGTGTAATCTTTCAACCACACAGGTTATGCCTTAAAGCTAAGTAACATTGTCAAGAATGGAAAGGGATTCATGCTGTGATTGAAGCAGTTTGTAGGTATGTTGAGGGCTATAGCCAGCTGGTGGTTGTATTCCAGCTGCTTTAGTTGATGCCTGGCTACAGCAGTGGGTGTTGCTGTAGGAAAGAATCTGACCCACCATTAGCTGACACTGGCATAATTGCTGTGCCATTCTTCTGTAAATACCATTCTTTAAATGGCATTGTCTGTTGTAGAGAAGCTAGCTATTTTTAGTGGTGATTTCTCTTTTCTATAGTGACTGATGTATTTAGACAAATAGCCTGGACCTGGGGTACATAATCCTTCTATCAGGTCTAAAGAAAAAGCTGTGTTACGCATTGGTTAGCATCAGCAAGAGAAGTTCTCAATCTTTGGTGTATCATACCAAAGACATCTGTAGGAACTTGAGCTTTCTTCCTTACACTGCAGCTTGGCTTTTGGTGGCTTACTTATTGATGTATTTCTGTTAGTAGAAATCCATTCATGGTAATGTCAGAACTGATGGTGTTATTTTAAATACAGATTTCATGATATAATTTAAGAGATATTTCTGTTCTGTGGTGCATCACTTGAGGTGAAAACCTAGATAAGTATTTAGTCTACTCATAGATGTAAGCTAGAATGACTGAATGAGTCTCTGGCCATGGATAGCAAAACATTAGACTGTATGATTTATCTTAAACTTGTACATATATTCATGTTGGTACTTTCTTAGTATAAACATATGCTGAAGGCTTCTCTGTAACAGCTGTTTGTTTTTTTTCTGAGAGAAAACAATCATGCAGTGAGTAGGATTCTGGCATTTGCAAGATAATCTCATAAGACTCTGTATCTTACATAAAGCAAACAGGATTACTGTATTCTTAAATCTACATGTGAAGGAGTCTCAGATTCAAACTGATATATATAATTAAATATATATATTTAATATATATCTTAAATATATATAACTAATATATATAATTAAATACTATATAATTAAATCTGAGAACAGTGCATCAGTGGATGTAGTAATCAGAATTCCTGACAATATATTTAAAATAGAAAAAAAAAAAAAGGAAAAAAGTATACTGTGGTAATGTCATTTAAAATCCATCAGGCTTAGGTTGATCTAGGAGAGCACTTGGTCTAAATTTCAGCATTTGTAGATACAAACTGATCATCAGGGGCTTTTTGGTATGCTTTTTTGTAAATGAGTTGCAAAAGAATATGATATAATTGGTTTTAGGTAAAGAAAATACTGAGCTTAAAAGAATGCTCAGAGGGGTGTTTTTCCAAGTGTCAGCCATCCCTGAGCTTCTAAAATGTCTGACAGAACATGTTGAACTTTCAGCAATCACAGAGCTGTATGAAAAATACGTTTTGAAATCCTGATGTTCCTAATACCTGTTTTAGTTATTACTAATGTAAAAGGTTTAATCATAACTGAATTTTATCATAGGTCTTGTTGAAATGGGAACACTTGCTTATTCCTCATCATGCAACTCTCTGGATTGCTGGTGTCTTCACTGATCTTGTAGAATTTTTAGCAGACGTGGCTATTTTTCTGTGTATGCCCTTCCTAGGTTTCTTTTAAGTCCAGACCTTTGAGTCTCCATTAGGAAACTTTGTTTTGAAAAAAATACCAAATTACACTGTTTTACTTTAGTAATTCACAAGAGTTTGGTTTTTTTTTTTAATGCCTTACAGACTTAATTACATTTATTTGGTGGGGTTAGGGAGTGTGTTATCATAAACTTCTTGGGAATCAAGGAAGAATGGTAATCCACATACTTAACACCATCAGAGAGCTTGGACAGATTTGTGGCATCTGACTTGGTTTTATAGGAAGTCTTCTGTTTCTGTAAAATCCAGCTGTCTGTTTCTTCTGGTTTCCATTCCTTTTGTTGGATAGAAATTGTAATTTTCTTCTTCTAACTCCTTGATTTCCCTTGGATCCTCTCTGAAGAACTGCCAGGCACCTGTTCCTTTGATACCAGTGCTTTTTTAGATGAAAGGTTATGCCCTGCAATTGGGCAGTTTCATACTTCAGAAGTTTTGGGTCTCCATCATCTAGCTGCAGTGACTTAATTTGGTTATCGAAGGATGGGTAATATAAGGATGTCCTTCTGTTCTGACACTTAAGTGAGAGACAGTTTCTCAAGTTTGCCCTTTGCTCAGAGAGGCTGTAGTGTTGAGATCTTCTCTATCTTCCTTTGACAGCACTGTTTAACTGTTCCGTATGTTCTTTGAATACCTGGTTGGTTTAATTGATATTGATTAAATGTTTGCTCTTCTTACAATGATGAGGTCTCTTGAGTAAGAACATAGTACAGCAATAGAGAATCAGGCCAAAGGTGGATCTGGGTAGTCCAGTACCTTTTTTTTTGATAGGGGACATTAATAGATGTTCTTAGAAAATAAGAATGGGGAAAGAAGGTAGTGATGTGATATTTCCCCAGAATACTTTCCTGGTATCCTTTTTTCCTGTGTTCCCATGTATCTTGTAAGAAAACTGAATGTCAGAGAATCCCAGAATGGTTAGTGTTGTAAGAGACCTCTGAAGTCATCCTGTTCAAGCCCCCTACTCAGGTAGAGTCATCTACAGCAGGCTGCCCAGGACCATGTCCAGGTGGCTTTTGTGTATCTCCACAAGCGGAGAGTCCACAACCCCTCTTGGGCAACCTGCAAAATAAATTAATTTTATAATGATACATTTGTTAAGCTAAAGAAGTTGTAGGCTACCCATTTTTGGACAGGCTTCCCAAGACATCAGTGTGATCATAAGTCTTGAGAGAAAAAGGTGTGCAAGTAAGTATTTTCTGGAGTGTTAAAATAATGGATTGCTTTAAATAGTTAAATAACTATTATTTTAAGGTTAAAATAATGGAGCCCAAGTAGTAGACTATAAAAACTATCTGAAGTTTTTAATTTGAACTTTCATTCAGATCTAATTTATAATATTATAGTGTAACTATAGGTACAATGAGCCATAAATACTGTTACATGTTCAGCATAATAAAATTGCTGAGGATTTCATGAGACATGTAATCTAAATTAGTAAGTTGTTGTGTCCATCAAAGCAGCTCCTCATGTAAAATGCTGCATCATGAGTTGTTTGATTTGTTCTTATATTCTGCAATTAATATTTTTTTAACCAGTGTTCTTGGATCCTTTTCAGGGTTCAGCTGATCCTTTAAACAGTGCATTCCACCTGACGTACAACATGGTATTGAACTTGCTTCGAGTAGAGGAAATTAACCCTGAATACATGTTAGAAAAATCCTTCTATCAGTTCCAGCATTACAGAACTATTCCAGAAATAGTAGAAAGTAAGTATTACTGTATGTTGTACTCAGGAGAGTCAGTATAAAAGATGCTGCACTGTGAGATTGGGTAATTACGTTTCATTACACTTGTAAGAGTTTATACCTGTGTAGTACTTGTTTACTCTGCCAACAGTAGCCACTGCACCATTTGCTGTCATGTTACAGTTTCAGGAAGAGTAATTTCCTCTTGTTCTTAAGACCTATATTGATATGCACTGTCAACCTATGCAGAGAGCTTTCCTCTCTGAGTCAGGCAATAGTGTTTGTCACATTGCTGAACTGTAGGACAGAAAGAAGGAAAAACAATTTAAAAATTCTTGTGGCTTGCTGGAGGTGCCAAGAAGAGAAGTCTTATTCATTTTTGATGTGCAGAACTTAGCTAAAAGAAACATAATTTTAGTATCTCATTACAATTTCTAAAAAGAACTCAGGCACACTGTTCAGTAGGAAAAAACGTGTAATTAAAATACAAAGCAAAATTGAGAGAGTACTGAGAATATTTTCACTCCACTGAGTAACTTGAGCCTTGATCTTTAGATAGCCTGTTTCCATGAGCCAAAGTTCATTTCTAAAGATTTCTGCCAGTGTTTGAGGGTGGGGCTTCTTTCAGAACTTAACCCAGAAGGACCTTAAGAACACAAGAGGTAACTACTTCCTCTGCCATTGGTGAATGAGCTGTTTATCTGTTCATTAATTGAATGTTAAAAGAGATTGTGTACATGTGCATGTAGCTTGGATAGACATTCAGAGAGGGAGTTTTGATTTCCCTTTGCAGTTTTTGTTAGTTTGCAGGTGCAGAGTTAAGACAGTAATAGTCAAATATAGTATGTATTTCCTGAGAACCTCCCTGATTCAATTGGCATGCCTGTATCTCCATTCTGGCATTCTAATTCTGCTACTTAAATAGAGAAATGGAGCTAGAGAAAATTCTTCATATTTCTTGAACATATTTTGTTTAGACACCAAACTGGGCATTAGAATGTTATAATCACATCAGCTGCAATTAAAAACATGAAGATGTTTAAAACAAGGAGGATATTACGTCATGAGTGTGGATTGCTAGGTTTTTTTCTTCAAAAAGTTGGTAGCTAAAAATAGGGAACAATTCCATGTTAAGTCCCAATGAAGTGGGATTTCTGAGTCACTGATACGCATTCAAATAGCATTCAAGAGGGTGAGTTGGTAGAGAGGAGAAAGATCTTTATGATGAGTCCTTTCTTTATGTTTACTAGTGGTGTTACCACTGTGAGAGATTAAGCATATTTGCAGTAGAAACTGATTCATCTAAAGAAGGTGTGAAATGTTGGAGGAAGAAAATACTGATTTCCAGATGATGAAATCAGACTCTAGATCAGCTTAGGAAGAGCTTCTTCTAACAACTTCCCTCTTGTTGGAAGGCATCTTGTTAGAAGATGCCTTTGAGCAATCTTGTTTTCATAGGAGGAGGTAGAAGAGTGCTAGTGGGCAGTGAATACCCTCCTACAATAATTGGAAGTGTTTTGTGGGACTTGTGTGGAACCCTGAATTAGTCATTCTTGGACAGTTGGGGGTCTAGCCTTCTTTCTTTTCTCAAACTTGTTTATTTAAAAGAAAAAAAATACTATTAGGATTTAATTTTCTATAAATAAAATTCAGTGGACATATTTATAGATACCTAGCTTTCCAGAGAATAGATTATTGTAAATAGAAAATGAGTACCAAAAATGATGACAAAATTCTAGTTATATAGACCTGGAAGTGAAACATTGATTTCTAAATCTGTGAAGTTATTGTTTCCATGAGATTTTACTTTTTATTGTAGGAGTGACTAAGTTAGAAAGACAATACAACAAAATACTCATTCCCAATGAAGAAAATGTGGTCATATACTACAAAATCCGACAGCAGCTTGCAAAAATGAGTAAAGAGATTGAACAATATGTTCACAAACCAAAGTATTGCCTGCCATTTCTACAGCCAGGAAGACTGGTAAAGGTGATTTGATTTATTTATTTTTTTTTGTGTGTGTTTTGGTTTTGTTTCACATCTTTACCAATCCATGAAATTTTCAGGTTTTGTTTGTGTCTGCCAGTTTATCATCTTGAAAAACTGTGTGTATCACACTAAGCAACAGTTTTTATTTCATTATAATTCTTTGTTAACATTCATCAGTAAATTAAAAAAAAAAAAACATCCAAACACCTGTTTTCATGATTAATCGTAGAATATTTAGGGTTGGAAAGGACCTTAAGATCATCAAGTTCCAACCCCCCTGCCATGGGCAGGGACACCTAACACTAGACTACGTCACCCACAATAATAACAGTCCATGACTGCTGTTACAAATGTCAGAAATACAAAAAGATGGGCTTGCTGGGATGTGATTATCCATGGGTTACGTTATAACATCTTGTAATATTTTCAGGTGAAATGCGAAGATGATAACGTTGGATGGGGAGTGGTTGTTAATTTCTCTAAGAAATCGAATGCTAAGGTAAAACATACATTCTCTCTGTTAGAAAAACATATACATTACTGCTTTTTCTGAAAATACAATAAAACTCCTATGTTCTATGTAGTTTCCAAAGGCAAAAAAAAAAATTTCACCCCAAATTTACTAAAATCTTAGGCCTTCCTGAAGTGAGAATATAAAGAAAAATGCTCTGGAAATTGGGACAAACCCCAAGTCCTGTGATTATTTTTTAACTTTTGGCATATTTATGAAGCAAATGTTTTGTGCCTGGGGTAAGTAGTTCAGAAGTGCACATGGCACTAAACTGTTTAGTTTCTTTCTGATACTTCCCCAACAGCTGTACACTTAAGCCCTTCATGGGAAAGATAGCATGTTATCTACTCTCAGAAAATGTATAGAAGTTGTATGTGAGGGCTGAAACCACAGGGATACTGACATTTGGCTCTATGTAGAAGGTTATCTTCAACTGAGGAGTTATATCTTGAGTCTTAAGTTAGTGCCTGAGCTATGGGATTGCTTGTCCCTTGAGATGCTGTTGTAGAGTTGAGGGTTGAGAAGTTAAAAAGAGAGCAAAACAATAGAAATCAATTTGGGGAAATGTGGAAGAAAATGCAGAGGGCAGTGATGCAACAGAAGCCAGATTTGGGTTTCCTTCCAAATACCCATTTTTATAGTTTGTCTGTGCATAACCCCGGAGATGATGTTTTGGGCTCACTTTCAGAAATGTTTTGACAGGCTACTCTGCTGTGTAAATTAAAACCTAAGTTTAAAGTGTATTTTTCTGTGGTAGCGTTTGTTCTGTAAATTTGGCAGAAGACCATTGGCATTAATTGCTCGGTGAAAATGAGAAGTTGTCTTTGTCAGGTTCTGGTGGTGTCTATACATTGTGGCACCTTTTGGTGCTTTTCTAATATATATTCAGTAAAGAGAAAATGAAAAAAATGTGTGCATCCAGAACTTACTAAGAAAGATTCTGTTTTGGTTTTCCATCTTCCTTTTGAAAGTCACTTTTATTTTTCAAGTTAGAAAACTAGACTTACTGCTGTTGCTTAAACTTTTGCTTCTAGACTGCCTTTTTTTTTGTAGAGCCATATGAGCAGTAACGCAGATTCACCTCTCACCCAAGCCTTCTGTATGAAACTGCCAACCTCTGTGTCACTGGAGGCATTTCTTCTGTGTCATATTTTACTCACATAGACATTTGCCATCTCTGTCTGGCCCGTCTTACTGTTGTATAAAGCCTTTAGGTTTGAATGTTAGCTTTGAAATGATGGTCTGTTCTGCAGGAGATGGCTCTGGCTCCAGCAGAACTTTTTTCATTATGTCGTTCTAGCAGCTGGGTTGAATTTTTCCTTCCAATTTCTGTGGAAAGAATGAGAATAGGTGCTGAAAATTATGGAACAGGCTCAAAGCTATGTGACTTTTAGAAACAGTATGAAAGACTAGTTTTTATAAGCAGAGGCAAAACAAATGGCTTAAAGAAGCTGCAACTTTTACCCGTTTTAATGTGTTTATTCAGTGTGTTTTTGTCCTGGCCTACAGGTGCATTTCCCCATTACTGTTTAATGTAGTAGTATATTTAGTTAATATTGGAAATACGTCACTATCATGTCATGTCTTTAAACCTTAATCCACTTCTAAACTGGGACAGATCTTTGGACTTGCTTTCAGAAATGATGTTGAATTTCATCTATTACTAGTTTTTCTTTAATTGCAAATTTTTCTTCACTGTATCATAGTTTCTGATGAAGTCCTTTTTCTAGTGAGGAATATATGTAATTAAGATTGACAGCATTGCAGTATGCCTGTATTTCACTGAGTGATTCTCTTTGTTCATTGCAATGTGAAAGCAAAAGCATGAGTCAATGTCAGTTATGTGCCTTGTTAATGATATTTAGATGTTTTTGCGGCATAATTTCACAATGCAGTGTTCCACAGTTGTGAATGCAAATAGCAGTTTATTCTGAATGACACTACACTGAAATTTATTTCAAGCTGTGATGCTTACTATGTATTGCACATTATAGTAGACTGCTGAGTAACTATTTTTGAGTAAGAAATTTTATTTCCACTAGATTGTCCCAGCAGTATACTAGTTTTATTCTTGTGCTGCGTATAGTTCATGTTGTCATCTGGTCCTTGGTTCTAGACATTTTTGTCTGTTCACAGTTATTGATACTAAAATTCAAGATGCTGCAATTTGGTCTTCCCTATTTGGATTGTTATAATCCTTGTATATTAATTTTATGTACTTACCTGTTCATGTTTATTTATAATGTTTACTGCATAAACATCATTTTTAGTGCTGTGTCATGGTCATAGAGTTTTCAGTGGGCCCATTTGTACTGATCTGGGAATCTGAATTTATCTGCCACATTTCTGGATTTGCTGATGTGATCAGCTGTCCTACCTGGTTTTATTTTCAGGTACATGAAGTAATAGATGATACAGGGCAAATCTAAAATCCTTGGAAGGCACCCAGTCATGCAGTATTCTGCAAAGGAGGACAGAATGTGACCCTTGAAGCGTGTGAATCAATGCAGAATAAATCAAAGGAATCATTCAAAGTTGATATGATAGAGATGTCTGTGACTAACAAATTTTTACTGGGTGTCCTAGCCTCCTTTTACTCTTGCATATAAAAATATGCCAGTACCTAAAATACTGTAGGAAACCTATTGAAGGGAACAATACGTATTCAAAAAGCAGTTCTAGATTAAGTCACGTCTGGTCAGCATTATCTAAAAGCCATTGGTATATGTAAACTTACAATATTAGTAATTAACAGCAAATGTTAATGACATTCTCTTGCTTTATTAATGGGCTTACAATACAGTTACTGATAAAAAGCTTTTTCCCCTAGTAATTCTCTAGACATTCCCAATGCTAGTATTTTCTGTAGCATGTATGCGCAGCTGTAAGTTTCGTCTCCTCTTCATTTAAGTCAGCATTAAGCTTTCCATGGCTTTGTCTGGACACTGATTTGGTACACGTGGATATTATTTTAAAGTTCCAATTCGGAGATCAGCAAGGGTGCTGTGCATTGCTGTGAGTGCTTTCTGCAAATGTGGCATTGAACTCAGAGAAACAGCTTCTTCCTCAGCAAGTAACTGCATTTCTGGAAGAAGTTACATGTCTTGTAGAACAGGATAGCCCTGTTTTTCTGTTCAGTTTACTATGGCAGTTTCAGTACTTCTGAGAATCTTGTAGAAATGCTAGCTGGCTCCACCCTGCTTTACATGCAGTGAAAAAAAAACCAGTATGAGGCAGATTTGTAATGAAAAACACTGCCCAGTAAAACCAAACTGAATTAACACAGGATTTTGAAAAGACTCTCATCTGTATCTGGAAACAGGGAAGCTTTCACATACTATTTTATAAGATGAGGTCTGCCTTCAGTGTTGGGCCTGTAAGTTACTCAATCTCATAAAAATATTTGCTTGTTGTAGGAGTGTATTTGAGCAACCTTAGCACATACTAATCTAGTCAAATAAGTAACATCAATTTTTTTAAAAGCAGTGTATAAGAAAGGATATGGCTTTGTGAACAGTAGTCTTTAAGCACCACATTTGTGTTCTTTAAATGAAGTTCAGATGTTACATGTGGAGTTTGGGCCGTATAAAGATTTGGTCTGCAAGATGCAGCTTCATCTGCAGATACAAGCTGTAATGCTTGAGAGCTTTTCTGGAGGTTTTTATTTTGGTGAAAAACTGAATGTGAAAACCTGCAAATGGAACAGATACCCCAAATTGTGCTTCTTTTAAAAAAAAAAAAAGGTACTTTTTTTCAAGGTTTTCTCTGTGAGGGATCTTTCAAACAATACTAATTCAGTAGTTTTTAGAACATACTGCATCACTGAGCTGATACTCTGTGACGAGCACTAGCTCATTTCATACCTTTAATATTGAATAAGTCATGCTTTTTCCTTAAGTTCTTTCTGGTATTTTAGAATAACTGATAATAGATCTGTTTTTTCTGCATCCTCAACAGCCAAATTCTGCTGAATTGGACTCGTTATATGTAGTTGAAGTGCTACTGTACTGCAGTAAAGACAGTTTGAAAAATTCTACTATTGAGTCCGCAAAGCCAATCAGCCTTGATGAGAAAGGAGAGATGCAGGTTTGTTACACATATTTATTCTCAACAGTTTCTTGTAAATGTTCTCAAACATTCTGTTTCCAAAGCATTTTCAAACTCTGGTGAAAGAGGGGTTGATGTATTACGGAAGAGAAAGGAGCTGTACGACTGACTCTGCTTTCTTAAACAGTTGCTCATCTCACTGAAGAAGTAACTTGCCAGTGTGAACGAAATACTTGAGTGGGTTTGTTAACCTATAAGAAGTGCTTTGAAAAGTGTTTGTTGTGTGTTACATATTTCAAATCAGTACATAAAAAAGACAATAGCAGTACTGTAAATAAAGCTACAAAAATTACCTATGTATGTGATAAAATCTGCAGATAACCAGGTGTTTATAAACTGTTTTTTTTCTTGCATGCTTGTGCAAGATTTTGTGGGTAGTGTGCATTTGTTCTACTAGAACTGAGAATTTAGTTAGAATTTTTGTAATCTTTTACTAATAAATTTATTGATGCTGTTTGGCAGATACTTTTCTTAGCATTATCTTCTGCCTCTAGGAACAGAATTATTTTTTTCACCTATTTCTCTCTTTCAGACCCCTTCTGCTCTGTGAGCCTATCTCATTCTAAAATCAAATTGTTTTTTTTAGTGAAAGCACTGCATTATTTAAATTGAAACCCTATTTCAGATCAGAGACAGTTTTTTAATTTTTCTTTGTCTTTTTTCTCTTTTTTTCTTTTTTTCCCTGTTTTTCACAAAGTCAGCTTAAAGCTTGAGACACAGTATTGAATCTTCATGGTATCTTCATGGTTTGATACTTACGTATATGTATTTGCTGATTTGATGTTCTCCATTGGTAGCATTCATAGTTAAGTATATAACAATAACTTTGTCTGGTTTGGATTCTAAGAGGTATTCCTGTAGATAGGAGACAAGGTATTAGAGAAACTGATTTTTTTTTTTTTTTTTTTTTTCCCCACTTGTAGCCTCTCTCTTGATTTAACTGAATACAGAATTTTCCCATTTGGACAAACTCACTTTTCTTCTTTGTAATACCTCAGGTTTTGTTTTCCTTCACAAAGTTGTGCTATGTAACAGTAATAATAAATGACATTTTTTTATTGATGCATCAGTTACTGCCTTCTCTTTTACAGGTTGTTCCTATTTTGGTACATCTTGTTGCAGCTATCAGCAGTGTCCGACTTTACATACCGAAAGACCTGCGGCCTGTTGACAACAGACAAAGTGTGCTAAAGTCTATAAAAGTAAGTTCCACTAAGCTGTGTACGGTCTCTGTGCTGATTAGTAAGGTACTCTTGGACCCAAGACAAATTGTTCCAAAGAAATTTGTCTAAAGCTTGTCACATTTTCACCCTTATTTTTTTTATAGGGCTTGGAAGCCACCATGTATGTCACTTGTTTCCTCTGGTCAACAGTCATTTTAAATTGATTTTGAAAACTGCTGGAAGATCACATAACAAACTTATACCACTTCCTTCTGTGTCTCTGTAGTTGTGCCAGCTGATTTGTAAGAGTGTAGCTTATTTCTGTTCCTAATTCTAGAAAAAAAAGTACCTTTTTCCTTCCAGGAAGTACAGAAGCGATTTCCCGATGGAGTTCCATTACTAGACCCTATTGATGACATGGGCATCAAAGATCAAGGACTGAAAAAAATAATCCAAAAAGTAGAGGCATTTGAGCATAGGATGTATTCACATCCTCTTCACAATGATCCCAACTTGGAAACCATATACAAACTTTGTGAAAAAAAAGCACAGGTAAAAATATAAAACAGAACCCTCTATCTATATTTAGCTGAAGAGAGAGAAACCAGTACTTCCCTTCTTACTTGTTTTTTTTTTTTCCTTTTTTTATTTGCAAAGCTCAAATAATCCTTTTTTAATGAAGAAGAGCAAATAATCCTTTTAAAATTAACAAACCCAAATAATCCTTTTTAACTACAGTAAAATAAATTAATCTCACTAACAAACTGGCTGAGTCAGTGGTATGCCCATGATTAACACATCTGAAAATAAAACTCTTCAGAAAAGGTCGTCAGGGATTAGGTTACAGAGGTGCCACTCTAGTCTTTTTCACTAAATAGGTCTAGCACAGTGTAGGTCAGGTCTTCACAGGTAGTTGAAACTGAACATTTTTATTATGCCTGTACAGAGCTAAGCTGAATTGATGAGGCTTACTGGCTTGGGGAAGTGTACCATACTAATCACTAATCATGGTGCTGCTGCTTCCTGAGCCAACTCCCACACTGGAAGCAATGCAGTTATTTACTTTGTACAGAATTGAACCTTGCTAAACTGAAACTGGTTGTGCAGAAAAACAGCTGTAATGTTTTTATGCTGCTCTAGATAACAGGTTCTCCAGGAGTCACTTCACAGAAGCGAGGTGGTTCTGGTGTGGGCAGCACAAAAGTTGCATGTGGTAAGACCTGATGGACCAAGCAGTGTTCTGCATAGGTGTCTGCACTGTACAGCCAGCTGTGAGAACGTTGACAGTGACTGTGACAAACAAGATGACACTGAAGAAGCTCTAATAGCTGGAAATAATACCTTTTGTTTGCATTTGATTGGACCATTGATTAGCTCAGATTTAGTACAGATTTTTTTTTTTTTTTTAATTTGTTTTGAATTTCCAAATCTCCATCTCAGTGGAGTTGGATAAGTCACTGTCAACTACTATGTTGATATTCTGTCATGCTGAGGCCCTGATATAAATGACACAATTTCTTTAGAACAGTTGTGTTTATTAAACCAGGATCATGTTATTTCTCTCCGCCCCCCTCTTCCCTCTCTTCTCTCTCTCTTCCTCCCGTCTCCCTTTTCCCCCAGATTGCTGTAGATATCAAAGCAGCAAGACGAGAACTGAAAAAAGCTAGAACCGTCTTACAAATGGATGAACTCAAATGCCGCAAGCGTGTTTTGAGAAGGCTGGGGTTTGCCACATCCTCAGATGTTATTGAGATGAAAGGGCGGGTTGCTTGTGAAATCAGCAGGTAATTGTTTCTGTGTGATTATTGTCATGAATACACATTTTACTGTTCTTGATGAAATTAGTATGCCATGTTTATATTTCTAAGTTCAGAAACCACTGAAAGAAAGATTGATCAGAGACTGTGACTTGTGTCATAAAGGGAATATGCTGATTGAAAGCATAAAGATGGCAACATAAGGGCAAACTACAATATCAAGTGGGGAAGCTGAATCAGAATTTTACCGACTTCCTGACTTTCAGGAACTGTTTGCTGACAAGTTACAGTTCTCCTTGTAAAAAAAATACTTTTTTCCCTGTCTTAACATTTGATAAATTCCAAAAATGAATGTGTGGTTTTATCTACAATTTGATATTTATCCAAATAGCATGTTTGGATTTTGTATCCACTTCATGCACTTCCTTTTGTAGTTCATAATCAAACCTTTATTCTGCAAGTAAAGTGAAGCAATTTTATTGCTTTTTTCAGTATCTTGGAAATACCCAGTTTAATCTTTTTTGAGCAGCAGCAGTACCAGTTCTGATTCTGCTGCCTGTCTGGTTCTTTTCAATCTCTTGATAGCCTGTCTGATAAAAACTGAGTAGAGCAACTGTTAATACTAACTAATGAACTATCAGGAGTGATTCTTTGTAGTCCAGTAAGAGCTTTTAGTTTCTTTAAAATGCTGTCTCACTCTCTTATTAATTAGCATCCTTAAAGAGCTAGCATATCTTAGGTTTTGGTGTTCCTGTAAGAAAAATTAAGAAAAAATTGTTTCTTATCTGTATCAAATTACTTCACAAAACAGATTAATAGTAATTAATTTAAAAATTACATATCAATAAGCCTTCTCTGTAAGCTTCTTCCTCTTTATTTTAGTGCTGATGAACTACTCCTGACAGAAATGATGTTCAATGGTATCTTCAATGACTTATCTCCAGAACAGACAGCTGCGCTACTAAGCTGTTTTGTATTTCAAGAGAATGTGAGTTACTTTTTCAGTCCATGAATTCTAGACATTTATGTCTACCAACAGTGTTGTTTATAATTCAGTTTCAGAATAGGTCATAACAGTACCAGCCATTGCACATTTTTTATCCTTTCCTAAGGTGTTTGACATGAACTCCCACTGAGCTTAGCAAACACATTGCAATTTCAGTGCTGAAATATCTTTCCCCGTGTGTGACATACCAAAGACTGTGTAAAATTGCAGTCCTTGTAATCAGTGTGCCAGTTTTCCCCGGTTGTGGTTTAAGCCCAGCCAGTTACTTAGAACCACGCAGCTGCTCGCTCACTCCCCTCAGCCTCCTTCCTCCCCCCACTCCAGCAGGGATGGGGAGGAGAATTGAAAGAATGTAACTCCCACGGGTTGAGATAAGAACAGTCCAGTAACTAAGGTATTACACAAACCACTGCTGCTACCACCAACAAGGAAATAACAAGGGAAGAGAATACAACCGCTCACCACCCACTGACCAATACCCAGCCTGACCTGAGCAGTGATCTAGCCCATCCGGGTAACCGCCCCCAGTTTATATAGTGGGCATGACGTGCTGTGGTATGAAATACTCGTTTGGGTCAGGTGCCCTGTCTCTGCTTCCTCCCGGCTTCCCCTCCTCCCTGGCAGAGCGTGAGACTCAGAAAGGCCTTGGTCAGAGTAAACATTACTGAGCAGCAACTAAAAACATCGGTGTTATCAGCACTGTTCCCAGGCTGAAAGTCAAAAACACAGCACTGCACCAGCTGTGAGGAGAAAAATGACTGCTACTGCTGAACTCGGGACACCCACCATTCAGTGAAGCTGTATTAATAGATTCTCAGCTCACACAATTGTGTTTATGTATGTATGCACATACATTCTTAAAATGTAGAATGATTATTTCAAAACAGAAGCTTAACAATATTTGCTCCTACACTCTGGGGTTAATTCTGAAACATGTCCATGTTACATCATTTGGACAGCACCCTTGACCTGTTGATGGAAATGGCAGCACTACATGGTATTGATACGAAAAGAGCTGTTAAAAACAGACCATATATTAAAAAAAAATGAGTGTTTAACATCAGACACCGTTGTTTTCCCACCTACAATCTGTATAGAAGTTTAGCATCATTAAGGAAATACAGTAAAAATCCACTTGCATATGGATATTACTGCAGATGTTGAGCAACATATATCACTTAGTTTGATTCCAAATGTGGGAGGCACATTAGTGGCAGATGCTAATGGGTTACTTTTGTTAGTAGAAGGCATGCCAAGGTAGGCCATTGTTAGAATATTGCGGTTCACCCAACAGTAATACTTGGGTCTAAACAGATAGGACAGTTGCTGTATTTGTATAGCCATATTTTCATATATAACTACAGATGTTTAATTACTGAAAGCATTTACTTTTCACATTCTTAAAGAAAAGCTTGTAACAGTTAAAGTAGTAAAGGATCATCATTTTGGCAATTCAGAACTATGGGACAGGTAAACAGAGTGTCCTGGGTTCAGGAATTTTGGAAGTATTTAGAAAGCAGGCAGGTTTCTTTCATACTGTTGCCACCCTGTAAAGAAAGATTTTGTTTTTTCTGATTTAGTTTGAGGATCAAGTACTTGGGAAGTTCAGTAAATTTTACTTTTTGATAACACATTTGAGAAGTCATTGGAATAATTTAGTATGGCACTAGCACACATTGAACTTCTATTTTTGCATTTAATTTGGTATAGAGCAAATGTATGGAAGGGCATGAAATTATTTGATGTCTTGTTTTTCAGTCCAGTGAGATGCCAAAACTGACAGAGCAGTTGGCAGGACCACTTCGGCAAATGCAGGTAAATGCTGTCTGTTAGAAATAGGTGCAAGGTCAGTGTTAATGTTAACATGAGTAAGGAGTGTGGGGAAAGTATAAGCACACGTTTTTTGGATGATTTTGGATCATCAGTGAATTTGGCTGACACCGCATGTGGTTTTGCAGTGTGTAATAATGGGTTATCTTGTTTGCAGGAGGTCTTTATGCTGATTTAGAGCATGCCTTTAAAAACTTATATGAGCTTGCTTATGACACTCTAAGATGTTAATGCAGGCAGACTTAATGTAAACAGTGGGCTTCTTTTCTGCTTCTGGATAGTTTAAGACAGAAAGAGAAACCTCATCCTGTATGCAGTGCCTAATAGTATGCAAGACTTAATCTGTTTAAGTATATTATAAATTTAAATACCTTTATTTTAAAGGAGTGTGCAAAAAGAATTGCCAAGGTGTCAGCAGAAGCAAAACTGGAAATTGATGAAGAAAATTACTTGAATTCTTTCAGACCTCACCTCATGGATGTTGTCCATACATGGGCAAATGGTGCTAACTTTGCTCACATCTGCAAAATGACTGATGTCTTTGAAGGTATGTTAATCAGTTCTTCTTTAGGAGGTGTGAGATGGTAATTCCGTATCATGGAATGGTAATTCTGAATAACAGTATAAAAACTAGTAAAACTTATTAATCCAGGTGTATTCAAGTCTCTGCATGGCTGAAATGAAGTTGGAAAAAAATGGTTTACTATTCAGGTTAATTTCTAACCTATATAGAAGTCTTAATAGAATTCTCTATCTTATAATTCTGTATCTATATCTAATTCTGTATTTATATATTAAGAATCTATAGAAGACTTTGAAAAAGCATATCTCTAAATTTTAAAAACTTTCCAGAAATGGAATCCTATTTATTACAACAAAAGGTAACTTTCTTTTGCTAGTTAAAGAGGAAAACATCACATTCCCAATACTTGACATCAGGATGTACAGTTCTTGTGCTAATCCTTGTTACAGTTAATTATTTACTTGGTAAATTGAAGGGTCCTCCTGCTGTCTTAGTGATGACAGAAGTGAGAGGTGGTAACCACATCTCTGTTCCGGGTGGTTCATCACAGCAGGGCAGTGCCGATACTTGGAAAGCATAGATGTAACCTGCCACCTGGGTCAGCATGGTTCCTAAAACTGGAGAACTAGAAACTGCAGCTTGAGGAAGGTATTTGGTTTTCATGATTTAAAAAGCAGGATAACTTAAAGCCCAGAAATATCTGTAAAAACTGAAGGTCACCAGAATGGAAACCTGATTTCATCTTTTATGAGCAAAGTTGTGAAGAACAGTAGGATGGGTGCACCAGTCTTATAATGCTGTATGCAATTGCTGATCTGTGAACATTCTTCTTGAAGTTGTTCCTGTCATCGTTGTCTTGCCTCTTCCAAATGCTGTTTAATTTTTTGTATGTTGCAAATGGGAGCCCTTAAAACAGAAGAAGTCATGTAGTTCTGTAACCCAGTGCATAGAACTTTCTAAAGTAGGTTGCCTGCAAGCAATAGGTATCCTGGCAGTCTTTGATTCTGCATTCAGCAGATTCCTCCTCATATCTGAGCAGATGGGTGAGCCTTATATCTGCTTTTGAGTCACCTGAGGCTGGGGAGCACAGAGGGAGAAGCAGTAGCTGGCTTACATTTTCACATTGGCACTTGACTGTTCACAATACACTGGGCAGTAGTGTTTTTTATTCATTGTATTTGGGCTAAGGTCAGCCAGTTAGCTAGCTCCCTCAAAATCGGATCTTACAGACCTATTTGGAGAGGTTCAGCTCTTGTGACGGGGGTTGACATGTTTCTTCCCTTAACTTTTAATTTGGCTGGCTTTCTGTGCATTGTCCAAAAAGAGGGTGTCCTGGGTTTGGCAGTGGCAGTTTTTCTCCTTCTTGGTGGCTGGTGCAGCGCTGTGTTTTGACTTTCAGCCTGGGAACACTGCTGATAATACTGATGTTTTCAGTTGTTTCTAAGTGGTGTTTACCCTGACCAAGCCCTTCAGCTGTCCACTGCCAGTTATGCTTACCTTAAATGCAGAGTGGTGTTGCTAAATCCTAGGGGAGTTTGTCCCATTAGCCAAGTTGCTACAGTGATAAAAATAACCCGAACAACAGAACACAAAACGCCACAGCATCCTTATTTTGATCTGATCTGAAGTACAAATGTTCATGTTAGGTATTAGTGTTTCCTTTTGTGATTTTGATGGAGGTTGTTGATGGCCGATTAGAGCTCTAAAATGAGGTCATTTTTCCACTTTGGCTTCTGGGCAGTGTGGAATTAGCAGTAATGAACTGCTGTTATTACAGGGAGGCCCAGTCTCACTGTAAGGAGGCAAAATTAGAGTGCATTGGAAGACACCACTTTTTTTAAAACTGCTTTTCATCACACACTTTCCCCAAACATGCTAAAAGTACTTTCTGAAAGACTGTGCCCTTCACAAGACACTGATGATGTTCAGTTGTGTGATCCATCCAGGCTAAGGTGCACCAGCAGAACTTTCCTAAACAGAAACCTTGAGTCAGTGGCATGCTTTCACTATTACAGCCTAAAGATGGATGGTGTTCTGCTGTTTCATTAGTACTGATGGTCAAGTGTCTGAAGCCCCTTTTGGTGCAGTTATGAGTGTGAAAACTTGTAGCTGCCTTTTGAGGTTGCAGCAATAAGCCTGAGTGCTCGAAGAGCAAACATGCTTGCCACAGATTGGAGCAGTGTTGACTGACTAATGAAAATAAGTTGTCATGAAGCTGAAATGTGTATTGGGAAAAAATAGAAATGAGAGCTTTTTAAAGCTGTAGGGAAGAATGGTAAGCTGATCAAAGTATCCTAATAACCAATTGCAGATCAGCCATTTTGCTTTGCAGAAGTAAGTATACACAACAGTAATTTATTCCAAAAATGCAGGGTTTTTTTATGCACCAAAAAAGTATGTCTGCAACACCCCCAGCTACGCTGCCTGTAAATGAGACTCTGTGGAATGGTTGGCAGGGGTGGCCTTGAAACTGAGATATGTAGGATCTTGGAGAGCTGAGCTGGAGCCAGCCATAACACAGCGTGGCCACACTTTGGGGAGCTGCCTGCAGTTCACTGTGGTTTTGTGCTTTGTGTCCAGTTGACAATCAGTGGGGTTCTTCACGTAATGTCATTGCAGTAGGTTTTACAGACAGCTGTCCTCACACAGACTGTTCTTTCTTTAGAAACTGACATGGCCTACTGGTACCATATGAATGTGTTTTAGAAGAGAAGGGCTATTTTTCTTCTCACTTTCCCAACAGCTTTGTAGAATGTTTTCATATGGACAGTTCTTTTCCAGGTACTATGCCTTGTCTACAGATGATCTTTCTGTGGTTCAATGTAATACTATCTAGTCCAGTATTCCTGCAGTGAGCAGGGACATCTTCAAGTAGATTTGGTTGCTCAGAGTCCCATCCAACCTGACCTTAAAAGTTTCCAGGGATGGGGCATCTACCACCTCTCTGGACAACCAGTGTTTCACAACCCTCATCCTAAAAGATTTCTTCCTTACATCTAGTCTGAATTTGTCCACTTTACTCGTCCCTTTGCTACAGGCCTTACTAAAAAGTCTGTCCCCATCTTTCTCATGAGTCCTCTTTAAGTATTGAAAGACCACATAAGATGTCCCTGGAGCCTTCTTCAGGCTGAACAAGCCCAGCTCTCTTAGCCTCTCTCCATACGAGAGGTGCTCCAGCTCTCTGATCATTTCTCTGGCCCTCCAACTCACTCCAGCACGTCTGTGTCCTTGTGTTGGAGGCCCCAGAGGTGGACACAGTGCTGCAGGTGGGGTGTCATGAAAGTGGAGAAATGGGGCAAAACCCCTTCCCTCAAACCACTGGCCATGGTCCTTTGGATGCAGCCCAGGACGCAGTTGGCTTTCTGGGCTGCCAGGCACATTGCTGTGTCAGGTCCAGCTTTTCGCCCACCACTACCCACCAGTCCTCTACAGGGCTGCTGTCAATAACTGCATCCCATACTTACCCTATGATAGTTATTTTGCTTACAGCAATTTTGACTCTAGGTGCAAGATGGTGTTGGAGAAAATAACCGAACAGCACGCAGTTTGCATGCCACTGGAAGAGCATAATGGTTATAGGGTCATTTTGTGAAACTTGTTAACAGGGACTTGGGCTGAGCTCAGAAGTTAAAACAGGAGGTGAATGTGTAACAAACTATTGTGGGTATTAGGTTGCAGTGTGAGCTTTTAATGCATTAACTGTAAGCATGCAATTGAGTAGTATAGAGTGGTCCATAGACTCCCGAGTGGCACAGGAGTAGTGCCACACACCAAAGGCTATCAAAAAAATTACAAAAAATAAATCTGTGTTCTTGAAGCAGCAAACTTATGAATCCCCCAAACATGTATGTTTTTTCAGGAAGGTCTAAATAAAAGAACTTAAGTTTCAAGTACTTGAAAGAAAGTAGGAATTACTGAACAGCCCATGAAGTCCTCTGATTAAATTAGTTAGGGGCTGTGAAGGCAGTAGAAGGGAACAGGACAAGCATTTGGAGACAGCTTCAAGGAAATGCCTGATGGAGAATTCCACTGTTAAAGAGAAACCAAGTTTAAGACATACAGCTTTTCTTATCCTTGCCTTCTAGATAAATTGAACAGGGTTGGAGAAGAAATGAATACTTTAATCCAAAGTGAGCTTAAGCAACTGAGTTACTCAGTGACATGATGTAGCAGGAGGTACATAGTTTTCTCCTACACCTTTTATACAGGCAGCATAATTCGATGCATGAGGAGGTTGGAAGAATTGCTTCGGCAGATGTGCCAAGCTGCAAAAGCCATCGGAAACACAGAGCTGGAAAACAAGTTTGCAGAGGGTATGTATTTCACTTCCACAGTACAAGAAGTAACTCTAGAAAAGGAAAGTTGGGGAGGGCAGGTAGGACACAGAATGTGGGTGAAGGATTTGGTAACATAAACTTCTGCTGTTGACTGCATGGTGAACAAATCATTGCTCGCTTTCCAGAGGAAAGAGCAAACTTTTATCAAAAAGCATCTGTCTTACAAGTTTGACTTTAAAAGGTGGTGGTTTTGGTGCATTCTGACAGTTTAACAGTCTGTGACTGAATATGGATGTACTGTTACTTCCGTTTAAGACTCATAGCGCTTTGTTTACTGTAAGGTGTTACATGCATGTGCCTGTATTTAAATAGTGATTGTGTCAGTTATGAGTGTTGGATATTAATGTGTTTTCCTTTTTAATAGGGATTACAAAAATCAAGAGGGATATTGTCTTTGCTGCAAGCCTTTACCTGTAACAGGTTGTCTTCCAGAAGCAGCACAAGAGCCACCTTACGGGGAAATTTAATCACACGATACTTCCATTTCCAATAATTTTTTTTAATGGAGCGTATTTTAACCACAGTTATTTTAATAAGGCATGTACAAACAGTTTATGTAATATAACTGTTACCATGTTTTCAATAAAAATTTACAGTTTGAATAACTTTTTTCTTTTAAGCAAGGGCTTGCACCAACAGATATTTAAAGTTTAGATATACAATAACTGTGGTTATTGTAACTCTGGTAGATGTTATTATATACAGGTAAAGTGAGCATCCAAGAGCAGCAGCAGTCCCTTAAAGGCATTTACTTCCATTACAGATTTAGACTTGTGAAATTGTTTTCCTTTCAGAGAGCAAGACAAGTGGGTCATGCTTTATGGTTGATGATTGCTGCCAAAGTGATTTCCATTTGTTGGAGTCTCATGTAGGGTTGTATGGGAATCTTCCTTCGGCTGAAATGTACATCCTCTCACTTTGAAGAAGTCAGACACGTACACAACCTAAGTGAAAAAATTAGCGTTAAGATCCTGCACTTGTAAGTCTTTGAGACAATAGGTAAATGCTTTTGCAGAAGGTGAACTCCATTATCAAAACAAAGTTTAACCAGGTTGAAACATTAGAAAGTTGCTAAGAAAGTCATGGATAAAATTCCGTCATCTGTTCTTTCAATGGCTTTTTCTCCAGCTATTGCTCCCGCTCTGATGGATTGCTTCGCTACTGATGGTTTAAGCCAAATTTAAGGTTGTGTGGTAACTGCTCTAATGGCCTTGTTGGGAACTGCTTCATCACAATAGCTATAGTTTTAACTCCTTCCTTTAAATGAAGGAGCAAAATATGCTTGCTGAGGGCCTACACCACATGTACGGTTAAATTTACTCTGTAAGCTATTTAGAATAGGACATGAGAGTGTGTACTTTGGCTGAGGAAGACATGTCAGTAGTTAGTAACTGTTACTATCTGCAGTGTGACCCTCCCTTACATTTATTCTTGCTGGCTAAACCAACCTTGGATTCCTCTCCTTGGCAAGGTTCACAACAGCAGCTCCTTCCCCAGTTCAAGTGTCTCATAGCCCCAGCAGCTGTAAGGCTAACTACTTACTTTATCCTTCCTTGCATTTCTTTGACCATGCCACCTCACTTTCTTCAGTTATCAACTACAAGACACATCCTTTGATCCAGTTCTGCAGTTTGTTTTCTTCCCTTTGCCCACTTCAAGTCATACTAGTAGGCATGCTGAGTACAGTGATGCACGAAGTATAGTAATTAAGAAGCTTTCTCTCATGATCCCTTCCTACGTCACCTCCTCCCATCCCACTGCAAACCTGAGAACTTCAGAACACGATTTATAGCAGCAGAAGAAACCGTACTCCATGCTGCAGGCTGGCTGGTGCCCCAGCAGGCTGCTTTAGCTGCATACCAGATGAGTTTCAGTTTCCACTCAATGCTAAATTCACTCAACTCAATTTAGTGCTCCATTTGCAGTTGCTGCCCCAGCATGCTCTCACCTCAGCTGTTTCTGGACTCTTCTCTTTACAAATAATTTCCTCACCTTTCAACTCTGTAGTGCCACCTTCTACTCATGGTTGTATTGCCAAGTGTCTAAGATAGATACCCTCCTTGCAATCATCCAGCAGCCCCCACTAAACTTGTTGTCCTAATAAAAAATAAGAATTACCTCAGCTTCTCAGTCCCTGATGCTTCTCATTCCCTGCACCCCTTTTCTTAGAGACTGAGGTTGTACAAAAGTAAGGGGTAGAATTATGTTTTAGTCAACATGCAGCCATTTAACAGCAACTAATGCAGTATGCAGAGCTTCCCAGAGCAGCTCCAAGGCTTGTTTTGATGATTGATTGCCACAAGTAAACAAAGCTTTATCTTGGAATGACTTCCGACTACCAGCTGAGAGAACATTTGTTTATCTTGGACTTGGTCCTTGCCGGTAAGTCTCAGTTCTTGGTAATGGAATTCCTCAATATGACCTCAGTTAGCTCATGTCTCTGATCTGTTTCTTCCCATGACCGAATGTACCATGGGATTGTGATGATGGCCAGCACAAGTGCTGCCACTAAGTCAGCCAGGCCTGCAGCTCCAAGTTTAGCTGATCTTCTTTTCAGATGGATAACTCTTCACACGTCAGAACAGCTCAGCTTCACATGCCTTGTGAACACACTTTTAGCACTCAAAATGCACACAAGGCATGCTGAAGAGTTTTTGTTTCCATCAGACTGAAAAAACAGGCTGTTTAAGCTGGCAGAGATTGATATTTTCATGCTGCCCTTATCCTTAAAGGCTTTGGGTTTTGCCCCTCTTACCTCATACACAGTTCTCCTCTGCTGTTGTGCTTGAGATGTAGAATTTGGCTAGAAGCAGAAGGTAGGGTTATTTAGAGGCCCACATGGTTTTGCAGTTGATCATTTCCAACTTGGTTGTTTGAAAAGCTCTGGGGCAGGGACAATTTCATGTTGTCCAGCAGCTAAAAAAGCCACTTATAATTGGTGCAGTCTCTACCCCACTCACTAAAGTACTATTGCTACACCCAGTTCAAGGAGTTACTTTGAAAGTTGCTGGAGAGGTGAAGCATTAGGAAGAGAGGCCTGCTTTCCTCTGAACACAGCCTGCAGTTCTAAGGTGCTGCTTATAAAAGCAGCATTCACACACACACGCACCCCCCTCTCCCTTCAGGAATTACTTACAATGAGCACAGCTACCACAGCTCCCTGAATGAGTCCTGTTAAAACATCACTCCAGTGATGCTTGTAATCAGATACACGTGACAGACCCACATAGATGGATGAAGCAATAAGACCAAATTGTATGGTAGGACGTAAAAGTCTTGCCCAGTCTCCTTTCATTCTGGCCTGAAGATAAATCTAAAAGAGAAAGAAACATAGTTCAAAAATGCAGCAAATGCAGAAGCAGTAATTGTGTAAAATTGTGCAGGGTCTGTTCAAAGAGCTGAAATTTGTGTTCAGAGACATCATGATGTGCACAGATATTCAAAGACCTCTACTCTCGTAACTATGTTATGGCAGAGTTTGATAGTCTTTATGGTTTTATAAAAACTATGTGACACCATCATAAAGGTGCTTATAGGTACTTGCTGTATTTGTACCAAGGTGACAGTTTTCAGGATAAAGGTACTAGTAATACCAGAGATACCTACAGCTTAGAAAGAATGCAGTGTTTTACTGCTGAATTAACTACAGGTAAGTCTTACTAAAACCGAACAGCAACTATCCAAATTTACAGTCCTTCAAATATAGGGAGCCCCATCTTGCTCTGAGCAGGGAGATCATTAACATCTTTGGTGACATTTACATATCTCATATGTAGAGCTGACAGTCTTTTTTGCTTTATTCTCAATTCCAGTCACCTTTAGCATGATCAGCCTTCTGGCATCACATTCCATCTGTAGTCAAGCATCAGAACTAACTCGATAATGGTGACTGATAGCATCTAGGATCACATTCCACACTTGTGTATTTTACTGAGCTCCATGTGTTCCTTGTCCTTTCTAGCTGCATATTAACCATGCTGCCACTCCAGTAAGCAAGTTAGCATGTGCAGGTCCCATGCTTTTTCTCTCCCTTCAGCGCTATTTATGTTGTATCTACGCTTTCAATGTGTTCTCAAATTCACAGTACTTTACTTAACTCCATTACTTTCCCATCTAACCTAAGACCCTGCTTTGTCTCCCTCTCTGGTCTGTCTAGGACATTAACCTCTTATTTCAGCTCTAAGAGGAGCTTCTCCAAATCCACCCTGTAAGGAGTACTGACAACTTGATCCTGTTGCCAAAAAAAGCACCATAGTTACCGTATTTATGGAGAAGAACAATACAGATGGAAGTTAAATTTAACATTTCAAGTCTCTCTCTTCAGTGCCACCTAAGAACTTCTGTTCCAAGTACAGACCCTTCACTGCCAGTGCTACAAAGTCATAGAAGCCGACTAAAACCACAGCAAAACAGCACACTAAACTGCTGGTAGATCCCCCCTTGCCAACAAAAGCCATAGCTGCCTTTAGATTTACAATATAAATACAAACATAGAGCATGCACTGTGGGTGCAAAGGTGTTACTTTCCAAAGTTAAACATGTGGGGAATGTTTGGTTGGCTTCTCTGACTAACTTCTACATCATCATTTTTGGCATGCTGACTTTTTGAGCTATAAATGGAGCATCAGAAGGATCAACCCTATCCATAACTGTCTTTCTTTAATAGGTCAGGGTGAAATCAGCCTCTGAAGAAGCTACAACTGAGCCTGAACTTGGAAGTATTTCCCCCCTCAGGTGGTGGGCACTGCTTACTTCTGGTGACCTTGGTTTCACCAGTAGGTGAATGTTGTGCAGCCACTTTAGAAATTAGCTGTCTCAGTTATTTTAACAAAAGGTGTTTTAATGTTCATATATTAATACCACATCTTAATTTACTCACAGTAGACAACACTACCTGCTTGCTTGCCAAATGGAGCAGAGGTGGGTCCAAGGAGCACATGCTGGTAGCCTAAAAAGAGCTGCCTGATGATTCCATACTGGCTGTTCTTTCCCCTTTCCCTATTCCCACTAAATCCTGCTTAAGGCAGCTAAAAATACCTTGCTGTAATAAAGTTTCTTCCATGTAAGCATTTCTGGTAGTTGGCAAAGGTGTAGAGACATACTAGAAAAGAGAGTTATGCAACTGCAGATAGGTGGGAAAACAGCTTTACTTCTGAACAGAGGAAGAAAATGAGGCAAACCAGAGAAAAAGCAAATTTGGAAAGATGGTAGTCCACAACACGTAACAACCAATAAAATAGTCTTAGAATCAACCTTACAGAGCATGTATTCAGATTTTCTTTCTGCTTGAGAAAGCAAACAAGAAACTTGGATTTAACATCTACGTAAAGACTTTATTTTCATACTAAGAGTGTAATCTCCAGTCATAGAGAATATATGGAGCTGCTCTATCAGCTGCAGAATACATGCAGTTGAGTACAGGCTTCACCAGTTCTAGGTGCTTCTTCACACCACCAGATCCAGTAGTTGCAGAGGAAATGCCCAAAGCCCTTCTTGCAGGTTCTACCAGGAGATTGATATGTATTACTCTAAAACTAGGTGTGAGAAATCACACCACAGGTGTCAGTGTGACTGATCACTGCTGTATTTAATTTCAGAAGTTAGCAGCTGTTCTGGTTACAACTGGTTTTTTCTCTGTTACTTGTTTTTGTTCAGTTGAGAGTATTTGCTACAATAGCAAATGCCACGTTATTTTAAGCAGGTAACTTCAAACTGACGCTGCTTTTAATAGGCTCAGGCAGTTGTGCTCCCCCACAAAGATTCTTCCTAGTGCCATGACTCACTCTTTGCAAGACAACAGCCATGTGCCTGGGTTGAAACAAGCCAGCACAGGAAAATGGACTAGCCAAAGAATTCCGCTAAATACAAACCAGGGTTGATACCAGAAGCATGCCCGAGTCCTCTGTATAGCATTATATGAACAGCATAGAGGTGTCTCGGTGTTACGCTGCACTAACACTGCTACTTTGACCCTGTTGACTAATGGCAGTCAGTGACTTTAAACTGTTCATAGGGCCTCTCCCGACAGGCACAGCATGCCTCACGTTCTTCTGAGCCTCTCTGAAGTCATCTACTTTAAGCTCAGCCTGAAAGAAGGGAAACAAGCAAGTCCCTGCCAGTCTCCTCACCTAAATCTCTTTGCTGGAAAGGAACAAGCTTTACAAGTAAAATTAATTTACAGAAGCAGCAGGAATTTAGGAAACGTCATCTTGTTACTACTACTGTAATGCTACTTGCCAGCATCTCGCTGCTGAAAAATACATTTGTGAGACTTACGAATGCAGCAGGAGCATCCGGAGCTGTTCTGGTAGCAATGTGCTCCTATCCGTGACAGCTATTTGATCATGCTAGCTCCCTGGTATTCTGTTTCTGACCATCTGTCTCATCATTCAGTAGTAGCATTCATCTGTGACCTATTTCCCTTCATTCCTCCATCCTGGTGTTTCTCATGTTTATTCTTTTTAAGGTGCACAAACAGATTTCGTAGAAACTTCATTGTAATGGGATTAAATAATCTCCATCTTTTTTCCCCTACTAGCTAATGCTTACTCTATAATGAAAGTATGTTCTGTACACCGCACACATCCTGAACACAAGTTTTTTCTTAATCTATGGTCTGGTACTTCATTTCTAAAAATACACACAGGAATGAGGAGAAACTCACAGCCACTTTGTGGTTTCTTGAAAGAAGCCACAGATGTGAATGGAAGGGTCTCTGCAACTGAAGAATTATTTGCTACTCAACATTTCTAACATAATTTTCACATATTTGCTCTTCCTCCAAAGCAGTATTAATATACATATGCCTGCCTACCTAATTTTAAAGTGAATTTTAATTTCTTAGATAGACTTTTAGAGGCTAAACAAGAAAACTTTACAGTCAACACCTTTAAGGCACAAAATTCTTTTAACTATCAAAACCTAATCAGTTCTCTAGACAAGGTCATACTTCAGATACTGAGTTTTGATTCTTAAAAATCTTGAGCCATTTTCCATTCAATATCTTCTCAGATTTTTTCCTCAAGTCCTATTAAACAAAAAGTTCTGTACTGTTAAGATGTTTTACCTTTTAAAGTATGAGAAATCCTCTTGTATACAATCATTCTGTGATTCTCTCAGTTCTTTACTGTGAGGGTACTGAGGTGCTGGCACTGGTTGCCCAGAGAAGCTTTGGCTGGCCCATCCCTGGCAGTGTTCAAGGCCAGGCTGGACAGGGCTTTGAGCAACTTGGACTAGTGGAAGGTGTGAGGGGCACCGTGGCAGGGGGTTGGAACTAGATGATGTTTAAGGTGAAGGGAAAGGATATACTTATGCAGTACCTTCAAGGTGGAGGTATATCTGAGCTGCTATTCAAAGGCATGGTCTGTCCCTTTTTACTCTAGCCATGTAGTCCTGCTGACTCCCCTGTGCCGACTCTGATGTTTGAATAGCCCTACAGCGAGCTGGTACAGGGAACTGATCCATTGAACAGCTGAATTAAGGGGGGAAAATGAACACTCAACCACCGATCCCAACATAAACAATTAAAGAAGAGGATTTCAAGAGCAAAGGTTGACTCGCACATTTAGGAGCAGGAGTACAAAAAGCAACCTAATGCCTTGTTTAGCCTATGATCTCTCTGCAAAAGAAGGTGGTTGGCCCAGGTCACTGAAATACCAATTGCCCTCCTGTTCTTGTCTGTAATTCCCTGTGTCCTTGTACACACAAGGTGTTCTTTCCCAATGAAATGTGGGAGAGTTTGAAAGCCACTCAAGTTACATCATGCAAAGACTCATCATCCCTTTTCATCCCAAGGCAAAGCTACACAAACATGCTGCCATCCCCAGAATAGCAAGGCGGCTTGGCTGGGTTTCTTTTCCTCATCCCGGGTGCTCAGGCCAGCTACAGCCAAGACTGACTCCATTACAACAACCTGATCCTCAGGGAGGCACTCATGTCTGCCAACTGCAGCACTTGCAGTGGGCTCATTCTCACTAGTTTTTTAATTCACAGTAGCTTTCAGATGTAAGTTTAAAAACAAAGTTGAAGCAAGACCTTATGATTAACTGCAGCATTCACCCTCAAGGGAAAGGGTGCTAATCTGGTTGTGTGGACACTGCTAGAAGAGGTGTTCAGCTGTGCTCATTCTCCCATTCCCCAAGTCAAGATCAGATGGTTTGTTGATACAGAAGAGATTGTGCCAGCATTTAACTCCAAAAGGCAAGGAGCAGGCGGGGGAGGGGATGACAGAGGCAATTTGGGATCTGGCATCTGTTATTAGGTCACTGGGTTCCCACATACTGCTGCAGCTCAAGCTCACTCCAGTTTCAACATAAGGCTGTTGCTGGCAAGAGCATCCCAGAGATAACGGCTCCATCTGGAGCAAACTGACGCCCCTAGCTCTGCCAAATTAATTTCAAAATACATTCTCCAGCACAACTTCCTGGCCTGACAGTGTGCAAACAGGTTTTTTCTGTGGTTTCACTCATTCCATATACTAGTGACTTAGAAACTAGAAGAAACTATAAGCCTAACCAGGAAGTAGGCTAAAAATCCAGGCCTTAAAGTGATCCAGCTATGTCTTCTTTACAGGTATATGGCAGGATAACATCCTGTTAAATGCAGCCGTGATCTGTATGCTCTAAGAATTACAAGTGATACATACTACTGCTTATTTAAATAAGTATATTATATAAGCTATTTAACAAACGAAATTATTTTAGACCCAGATTTAAATCAGTATTATCCAGAGCAGCCCTGTGGAGAAGGACTTGGGGGTGTTGGTCGATGAAAAACTGAACATGAGCTGGCTTCAGTGTGCACTCACAGTCCAGAAACCAACCATGTGCTGGGCTGCATCAAAAGAAGCGTGACCAGCTGCTCAAAGGAGGTGATCCTGCCCCTCTACTCTGCTCTCATGAGACCTCATCTGGAGGTCAGCTGCAGACGTAAGAAGGACATGGAGCTGTTGCAAGTCCACAGGAGGCCACAAAGATGATCACAGGGCTGGAGCACCTCTACTGTGAAAACAGCCTAGAGAAGGCTCTGCAAGACCTTGTAACAGTCCTCCAGTAACTACAGGGACCTATAAGAAATCTGGAGAGGGACTTTCTACAAGGGCATGTAGTGACAGCACAAGGGGGAATGGCTTTAAGCTGAAAGAGGATAGGTTTAGATAATAGGAAATAGTTCTTTACTGTGAGGGTGGTGAGGCACTGGAACAGGTTGACTGGAGAAGCTATGGCTGCCGTATCGCTGGCAGTGTTCAAGGCCACATTGGATGTGTCTTTGTGCAACCTGGTCTAGTGGAAGGTGTCCCTTTACCCATTCTGTGACTGATTCATGCCACACAGTTCAAGCTTTTCTTATTTTACAGTGCCAGGGTTTATGCCATCTGTGCGAGAGAATTTCTCCTTTGATTCCCCCAAGCTGTACTCTTGTTTTTGAAAAGCATTACCTCTATAGAATGATTTAGGCTAGAAAAGATCAGACTAACACAGCCCAGTCCACCCCTAAACCACGTAACTATGCCACATCTACATCTCTTTAAGTACCTCCAGAGATGGTGACTTGATCATTTCCTTGGGCAGCCTGTTCCAATGCTTGACCACCCTTTCAGTGAAGAAGTTTTTCCTGATATCCAGTCTAAACCTCCCCTTGCACATCTTGAAGCCTTTTCATCTTCTATCATCTGTTACCTGGGAAAGAAGACCAACACCCACCTCTCTCCATCCTCCTTTCAGGTAGCTGGAGAGAGTGGTAAGGTTTCCCCTGAGCTTCCTTTTCTCCAGATTAAACAACCTCAGTTCCCTCAGCTGCTCCTCATAAGACTTGTTCTCTATGGAATCACAGCTTCACCTGTCACAGTATACATGTTCAGCAAGTAACATTTAACAGTACATTTTCTCCAGTATGCACACATGGCAGACTCCTCCAATCTCTCCAGAAACCAGCACACTTGTGTCTGGTTATGATTAATACTGCCTGTGAGTAACACCACATGTTAACAATTCCATCCTGCTCATGACTCAGTCCATGCCTGGACTCAGTGTGCAAAGAGCAGATGAAGCCAGCATCAGAGTTCAGGTTTTAAGTGCCTCAGGTTTGGTGTAGAGCCAGAGGCAGCACTCTGCCTTGCCACATGGGCAAGGGGAGAATTAGAGAGCTGTTTTATTTACCTTCCTGTGGTAGCTGTCTGCTTGAAGACATCAGCACCCTTTTTTAAATAACTCTTTTTTATTATTACTTAAATAAAGAGACAACATTCAATGAAAAGGTTGGTACGCAGTAATGCTGTGTTAATAGAAATGTAAAATCATCATGCACAGGAGTCATCAACCTTCTTCAGATATCCGTATGAAGGCTTCCCCACAGTTTCTGGACTAACAGTCTTATTACAGGACAGAAGAAAGTAGAACTCTAATCTCCACAAAGCCTCTTATTTGTACTGGACTCTTGTCTCTTGTCTCAGCCAGAGACAAGGTAAGAAAGCCAAGTAAATATTGCAACTTTTGCACTAGGTCACTAATGCACTTAGATGCAAAGAGCATACTTACTGCTAGGAAGAGCATGCAGTACATGGAGAACGAAGAATGGCCAGAATAAAATGACAGTCTGGAAAAGAGCAAACATCTCATTATTTTTCTTTTGCAAAATCCAGTCTACAGAGTTACTAATTTGTCTTACACAAGTGAACTGGAAAAATGCAAACATTCCATACTTCAAGAAGGCATTCTAAGCAGATCAGACATCTGACAATGGCTTCTGACAAACAGCACAGACTTCACACTCAGCAGCTATCCTGTTCCAGCATTCACTTGATGTCCACATCAGGCTAGTAATTACTAGCACTTTGAATAAAGTTGGAACAGCAAGTGAACACATCCTCAAAGCTAGAAATCAAGTGCCCTTTAAAACAGTATGTTTCATCTTCTATACCAGAATACTGTAAATAAATGATTTAAAAATGTATAATATCCGATATTCGCAGTGCCACAATGTACACACTGAAAGGTAATCACCCCAAACAAAATCAGTAGCCCTTGGTCAGCATCAAGAGACAGAAGTTAACAGCACATATTTAGATGTATATACCACATATTCACATGTATACCTTTGTTAAAACATACTGATTCATACAGAGCACGATCATCCATCATTGAAGGGTAGGGGGAAAGGCAGGAAGGCAGTTCATTAGTCAGCCAGCTGCAGAAGACAACACCTCCCCTTATCATTTTCAGAAATAGCTTCATGCTTAGCTATCACATTTAAAGAGTGGCAGCACTGCCTTCAGCTCATAAAGGCTTCGAGCAGGTCCAGACTGAAGGGACTCTGCATTTGATGCTGAAGGTTTTCTCCTGCACAGATGGTTTCTGTGACGAGCTGAGTGTCAAAGTTGTAAAACAAATGCCACTCACTTCTTGTCAGGAGTAGAAGGCAACATGGAAAGACATTCTAATTCTGTCTAAAGTGGAAAAACTGTACTTAAAACTATTTTTTAAATAAAAGTGGAAAAACTGTACATAAACTGTATTTTTCTGTTTTACGCAGAGCTTGTACCTGTGCTGTTTGACAGGCTATCAGCCAGGCTCCTGTGCAAGTCAGCTACATAACAGAGCACTCCTGGCTTAAGAGTTTGGCATAGCCAAACAAGGCCAACTTAATTAAAAGTTTCATAGCAATCTAGATTGCCCTCCACCATATCCAGCAGGGCCCTGTTTTGGTGCCTCAGCCAGGCAGAAAGCCCGAGGCCAGGGAAATTCCTGGTGAAGGAAACGTTTCTACCCTTTGGACAAGACTAATGAAGTCAGCTCTAATATGCAGTTAGATAATTGAGTTAATCATTCGCTACTCAAATACCACAAAAGCAGCAATAAAACTACTTGTGCACAAGTGAAACTGCAAAACTTTCTGCATTAATTTGCATGTGTAACATAACAAAAATGCATCAGCTGTTGGAAGAAAAGAAAGCCACACAGAAGTTTCCTGCATAGGTTTCAGAGTTCTTGGTTTATAGTTGACTCAAAGCATTGCTAATAGTGCAGTGAGAAGTACTCTGGAGTTGTTTCAGAAGTACTAAAACAATCCTGAAAATAGTAAGATGAATTTTGTGTGTCAACATTTGTATATTCATGCACAAACAGATATTTTTCAATTAAGTTCTTAAATAGAAAACCTGTATTGACAATGTGTTATCTTAAGATGTTGAAAATTTCAAAGCCATTAACATTACATTTTAGCTAGACACCTCTACTTTACTGCTCTAACTCTTCACCAGTTGAAATCTCTGGGCAACTGTCCACTATGAAAGCCAACAGAGTAAGCATTTTGAAGAGCTCTGCCTTTCAGATAAACATGTCTTCTGAGCCATGGAAGCAAAGCATGCTGTTCTACAGAACAGAAGACAGATTAAGGAATTCTGGCTCCTATGCCAATATTTTACCCACTGACTTTGGGGCTATTCCTGTTGTCCATGAGATGGCATTTCCTGCAGTTCTTGAAGGCAACCTATTGCCAACTGAAGGAATTCAGAAGGCTGATAAGGAATAAAACCAAATACTTTAAGGAGGGGGGTTGGGTTTTTTAGTTCTTATGCAGTTTAATGGTGTTTTAGACTACTAACATTCTTGGTTTTAGGAATGTATTAGCCCAGCATAAAAAAATGCCTTGTTGGAAGTTGAAGATTACAAAATATGAAGGCATTCTCATCAGGCATAGATAAGATTGCTGTACATGACTGAAAATGTTGTGCTTAGAACATGAAGTATTGCCAGAAATACAACTGGGACAAAGTATTGATCCAACTTGTATATTGTGCAATCCCAATGACATTTCTTTGGCAATACTGTCATCTCTAGATTTCTTTAAGGAACAGACATGTCTTTAACAAATTAAAGAAATCTTGGAACCCTTTCAAACACTAGGTTTAATAATGGAACAGCTTCCCAGTGACCCTCAGCACGCAAACAGTGTCATCCCAAAACCAGGAGAACATTCTGTCTTCAAACCAGCCAAGCTGCTGCACAGCCCAGGCTTTGAGATCATATGGCAGGTGCTATCTTGCCATTAGCCAGCATTATTTACTAGTCCTAAGAATGCATAAGTATCACAAGAAAATAAATTTATAAATAATGTGGTACAGACAACTCTCAAACCCCCTGCCTTTCACTAATGAAGGCTAAATTATTCCAGCAGGAATTTGCACATCAGATTTCAGGAGTTCTTTTACCAATTAATATTAGAACAACATCCAGTGAACATGAAGTAAGAGCTGGTTAAGTGTAAAGTCTTGTTTTGATTGTTTCCAAGATGGCAGAGACTGGCATCAAAACAACAGCTCTGCAGACAGAGATCCATGCCTTTTACTTAGTCAGTACCTACCTCACAGACCCTTCTGATGTGAGGAACAAGGCTTTAACAGGAAAGTGCTTATTTCCACTTGGGCAATATATTCCTAGCACGTTAGAAGAATGCCTTAAGTAACAACCCAAAACCAGTTTCAGATCTTGGTTGAGGCCTAAAGTTTCCACTGTCTGCAGTACAGCGGGACATCTCAGAAAGGGCTGCATCAAAAGGAGCGTGACCAGCAGGTCGAAGGAGGTGATCCTGCCCCTCTACTCTGCTCTCGTGAGACCTCAGCTGGAGTATTGTGTGCAGTTCTGATGTCCTCAACATAAAAAGGACATGGAACTGTTGGAACAAGTCCAGAGAAGGCCCACGAGGATGATCAGGGGACTGGAGCACCTCCCGTATGAAGACAGGCTGAGGAAGTTGGGGCTGTTCAGCCTGGAGCAGAGAAGGCTGCGTGGAGACCTCATAGCAGCCTTCCATATCTGAAGGGGGCCTATAGGAATGCTGGGGAGGGACTCTTCATTAGGGACTGTAGTGAGAGGACAAGGGGTAACGGGTTAAAACTTAAACAGGGGAAGTTTAGATTGGATATAAGGAGGAAATTCTTTCCTGTGAGGGTGGTGAGGCACTGGAATGGGTTGCCCAGGGAGGTTGTGAATGCTCCATCCCTGGCAGTGTTCAAGACCTGGTTGGACGAGGCCTTGGGTGATATGATTTAGTGTCCTTGCCCATGGCAGGGGGGTTGGAACTTGATGATCTTAAGGTCCATTCCAACCCTAACTATTCTATGATTCTATGAAAACAACATAAGTTAATGGCTGTTCAGCTTTCTTTAAACTTAGTTTTGCCACAACTTTTACATGGCTTATAGAATCATAGAATCACAGAATAGTTAGGGTCGGAAAGGACCTTAAGATCACCTAGTTCCAACCCCCCTGCCATGGGCAGGGACACCTCACACTAAATTGTATCACCCAAGGCCTTGTCCAACCTGTTCTTAAACACTGCAAGGGATGGAGCATTCACAACCTCCCTGAGCAACCCATTCCAGTGCCTCACCACCCTCACAGGAAAGAATTTCCTCCTTATATCCAATCTAAACTTCCCCTGCTCTTTCCCTTATCAGGCCAGCTCCACCAGCCCCCACTAGACCTGGCCTACAAACTTGGGTCCCATGTTCAAGGAACCTAAACCCCTGACTATGACACCACCCTTTTAACCATTTATTAACCTGGCATAAAGACAAAAGTAAAGACTCGTGGTTTATTTAAAAGGTTGCCTTAAGACTGGTTACAATTAATCGCTACAGTTCTTAAAGATTACCTGGGAAAATAAAGTACAAACAATTCCTAAAAGATGTACTTGAACTGAACCACTTAGTACCTTCAGCCAGGATTTCTAATCCCAGATTAGCATGTCTGAAACAGATGGCCTTGCGGGACAGGAACTGACAACCGTGTCATTCTGTTCTGTTCCTTTCCATGCACAAAGGCAACTTAGCCTAATGTGCTGAGCCCACTTGGTAGAAGGTACTGTTTAAGCATTTATGCAAAGTACAGGAAAAAGAAAGTACATGAAAAAGGAAGTACAGAAAGTACACGTTTAAGCAGTTAAGCAAAGTACAGGAGTCCAACAGGGAAATTAAAAGCCTTAGTGAAAAAAATACTGGAAAATAGCTAAATACATATGGTACACTGGGGCATTAAATGGCGAGAAATTAAAGTGTTAGAAATTACAGTAGAAATGGATAAACCAGAAGAAAGCTTATCTTGTGGTGCCACAATAAACCTAGCAGAGGCTGAATGATAAGGGAATCTTTCCAATACAGGTACTGAATTACGGAATGATCCCTTAGAAAAAAACAGGAGGCCCAGCAAAACATTACGCACGCTCTCACATCAATGCAAATAAAACCGCTACTGGGTCAGCCACTAAGTCCCTGCTATCCTAAAGTTCTCTGGATTCTCCAAGTCCAACTCAAAGCTTCCGCTGACATTCATGTTACCCATTTCATTGATCCGGACTGGAATAAGTGCCAGACAGAGCTGTAGCTCTGCACATCTGTGCTGAGTAAGCCAGACAGCTCCACATGCTTGTCAGTGAAATATTCCTAGAATCTAAATGCCATGAGGATGTGGTTTAATGAAGTGCTAGTCCTATGCTTCAGCTGAAGCACCATATTCTTTAAAGTCAGTTTTGTCTGCACTCAGCAATCATGTTTTCACAGCACCTGCTCTTTTCTCAAGTGCTGCATGAGTACAACTTTCAAGATTGGCATGGATTGAAAAACTTGAGGACTCTGTAATGAAGTGCTCCTGTGATTACTGCAAAGAAATATTTAAATAAAATGCACAAGCAGTTCATGTATTCAACTACTTAGAAACCTATTTTCAAAATACAACATTCCCAATTTTTCCTCCACTTTCTACCTTTTCTTCCAGCATTTAAACCCACACTTAAGTATAAAGCCTTACTCTTACAGAAAAGAAAAAGCTGCTGAAGTCTTTCCAGTTCAGTAATCCCCATATGGATAATATTGACAAAGGTGTTTTGACGTAAGTGTCTTGCACAATTCCCTAATCATATCTGGGGTGACGGGTACATGCACTTAGTCCTACTTTAGATAGTAGTAGCAGATAGAAGATTTGGACAATGCTGACACTTAACATGTAAGACTATACCCATTTTTTTGCACAGTTACACATCATTTCTCTTAAATTTGTGTAAGGTAAGTTCCCTGCTTATTCTACTGACATAAAACTGTCTTCACTGCTAGGCTGACCAGGTTCTTAAGCTTGTTAAAAAATTCTGCTGGCATAATCTGTTGGGAATTGAAGTAGTGTCTTAAAATACACCAAAATAGACAGATATAATGTAAATTATCTAAAATAACCTGTCAAAAAAATCTCCTCCTCCTATTTTTTCCCTTTCATATGAGCATCAGTCAGCCTGCATCTTGAACTTCTAAATATTCCAGTTTTATCTAGGGAGGAAGAAGTTGCCAACTCCTGGCATTCACTACCACACACAGACATGTGGGATCTCAATTTTACAGAGTCCAACCAACTGGCAAGCTACAATGGCATTCCATATGCTTATTGCAAAAGCACTATAAAACAAGTTCTCATCTGACAGTTTTGACCTTGTCACCCAATTTAATTCAACACACAAAGCAGAAGTTTAACTTCCCACTACATTTCTAGCTAGCCTCCTCCAACAGAGAAGAAAAAAGAAATCAGGGCTTTGTTTACTCCTCTTTCCTAATAATCCCTTCTCAGGAAAGAGTTAAAAGTGAAAATAGCAGCAAGGGGGACTAACATTTCAAACCAACTAATACCTTTGTCTCACATGCATCAGATTACAGGCTTCTGTTCCATTAACCGTGTCTGCACAAGTTATCCACATAATGCTGTTCTGAGTCACAGGAGTGTTACTATCATTTTACATAAAGGGAATGAGAGCAAAAAAAGATAATCCCTGTTAAATCAGGGATTTGACTGTTATTCCCTCTCTAAGAAACTGCTTTGGGCATGAAGCACTTAGTAATTGTGCAGAACCTTTCCCCCAACAGAAGTTTGTCATCTTTGAAGGGGAAAAGGAAAAGGAGGCTGCAGAACTGTCTGCATTATCGGGATTTCAGTTCCTACAGTAAGCAAGACTCATCCAAAATCTTATCTTAGGAGACTTTCCACTCTATTGACATAAGCTTTGCAAATCAGTGAAATTCTGCCAAGAATGAGAAGATGAATCTACCTGCTTTCTTAGGCATAGCTAGCTTGCAAATACTTCAGGGTGTGCTGAGCACAAGATACAAACTTTGTTTTCTAATGAACTTCAGCATGATAGGCTGTTGAAGTATCAGACAGACTGCAAGCACAGCTTTTTCTGAAAATCATTAAGGGGTTAAAAGTTTTGTTTTCAGTTATGAAAATGAAAGCTATTCATCACCACTGAGAACAGCCAATCCACATCAGGGCAAAGGAGATGCAAGATCAGAAACATGATCCAGATTGCAGAACTGCATCTCAATTGGTTAAAGCAAGTTCACATTTTAAACTTGATTCTCCCTACCACCAGTTAATTTCTGTTGCAAAGGCAGCTCTTTTTGCTTCTAGATCAAGTACAGCCCCTATTTCATCATCCACTGTAGCCTCGAAGCTTCTAAAGTTTAAATATTTAAAGACTCTCATTTTCTACCATATTTTTGCGTTTCCTTACACGTAAAATGAAGTACAGGTGCCCTGCCTAAGTTCCAGTCCTGAGAAGTGATGAATTAATTCATCAGGACTAGAAGTATTCCCAAATCAGCCATGTTACATGTTGGAATAACAGTAATGACAGAAGACTGAGAAGCAGTGTTTAAAGGAAAAGTTGCATCATCTGAGTAACAGTGCACATATGCAACTGTCCATTCTTCTTTCAGTTGCTTTCATATCCAAGCTCCTTGAGATTTTTTTTACTATGTTTTCAGAATTGAAAACTACTAAATTAGCCTGTGGTGAAAACTCCTGAGCACAAAAGTTTCAGTATTGTAGAGCACTTAAATTCCATAACAGAAATAATTAGAATGCTACAGCCAACATACCAGTATGCAGCTTTAGATAAATTTCTGATCCACAGTGCTGTTAGAAACTGCCAGATTAGATAAGTAATCCATTTAGTTATGCTGAATTAAGTGCAGTTTGATTTTTGACAAAGGTTTAAGTCATTTTGAAACAAAATATTGGAATATTCATACAAGCTAAGTTAGTTTAATACAAAATTAACACTTCATCATAGAAATATTCCCAGTACTGAGAGATGTGCAGGGGGAGAGAGAGAGAGGGGAGAGAAAAAGGAGACAGGCGCAATTGTTCCATAGAGATGGGTTAACTTGAAACAAAAGCCTGGTCTCTTGCCTTAGGTTTAAAAATTGTAAATTAAACCAATTGCAAAGGCTATCTAATGAAAACAGAGGAAAACAAAAGTATTCAATTAAAATGGATGTATGAAGCTTGTGGGTTTTGTTGTTTTTTATTTTTAAACACAGTCACAGTTTTGAAGGTGTAGGTGTAACAGAAAATGAGCGAGTTTCAAAAGTTTGGGTAAACTACAAAACAAAGTTATGCAGGTTAGCCCTGTACTGGCCATCTGGCACAGGTGCCCAGCTACTGGGAGCTGCTATGTGGTTTAACTGCACTCACCGGCATGCATGAGTACAACCCGTGAAACAAACCTGAAATGAAGTTCCTGACAAATGACTGGCAAAGGACACCACCTTGGCAACAATAAATTATAAAGTTCAAACCAGTCAGCTCTGATTTCCTAAAAGCTCCTTTGAAGATCCCATTTGGAGTTTGCAATGGCAGACTACACAGAGTTTGTTTTGAGAGCAGTCAGCACGGGAGCAATATGTCAAATGAAGTAGGGAACTGATTTTTTCCTTTAGACATGAGAATTGTAGTATGAATCTGTACATTAGTAAAACAGTTATAATTATGAACCTTAATAGATGCGTTATCATCTGTTACCACAAATAGAGCAAAGTCATAGACTGAAATTTGAGATCTTCAACTAGCCAAAGTGAATGAAACTCACTTCAGAGAAAGTTTCACACACACACACATCCCTGCAAGCTGCATGGTCTGTTTTGCAGCCTAACAGAGCTCAGACTGCACAGAGTGCCTCTGAAGCAGCCAGACTTGTAACACACAGCTTAATATTTACCATTTCAGGGTCAAACGTTTCACTTTTGTGTCTGTGTTTAGTGAGCTGAGGAATAAACCAGAAAGGACAGCTTCATGGAGCTCCCTGGTCACTATGTTATCAGTGCTCCTCCAGACCCACAACGCTGAACTTCCAGGTCCCACTCTAACGTCTGTACTCAGCAGAAAAGATAAAGAGTGATAATTTAACAAAAATACTTTTAAGTCGCTCATTGTATTACTGTAACAAACCTGCACTGCTCAGATAAAATGCAATAAACACTGCATCCAAGAAAAATTTGTAGTAAACTCAGGAAGCCCAAGCAGGTTGATTTAGGGCCCTTTAGCACATACACAAGACTATTACACATGAAAACAAATAAAAAACCAAAGCAACCAACAAACAAAACTTCACGCTGTACAAGAATGTGTGCTGATGGGGATTAGTTTAACCAGTGTTAAAGCAACAGGATAGATCAGCAAACTGTACTGCACACTGCAACCAAATTTAGCATGACTACAAGAAGAGAGCATTAGTGGCCTAAACGAACATGCTGGCATCCAGTTCGTCTTCTGAATACCCATGCCACTGCTCTGTTCCTCCTCTATATGCTGCTGTCCTAGAGAATGGGGGGGGGGGGGGGGGGGGGGGATGGGGGGATGGGGGGATATTAAAAAATACATTTTTTTTCTAATTTGATTCTAGGGCTCTTGAAAAATTAAAGCATGTTCTTCCTCAGAACTGACTGATTTACAGTGTGACTCAATCTTCAGCTACAAAAAAGCTTTAACAGCAAATTCCTTATACACTATAGAAGAGAATTAAGGTAATCACTTTAAGTACATTGTCCACTGTCAGTACACATTTGCAGATCACCTTCACCACCTTCTGTTTGCTCAGAAACAGAGGTTATGCAAGACATGGCATGTATGCACATACATAATACACACATGCTCTTTGCATCATAGCTAAAATTTAAATACTGTTTAGATATATTCTCACATCCTTCTCTACAAAAGACCTGAGCCCCTACTACTCCCAACTTTGTGGTGTTAACTGAGAAATAACATGTTATGTTTATGCCTTTCCATCTGCAATTGTTCTGTGTCTCATAGCAGCAGCATGCTAATTAAGCAATTTACATCCCTGGAATTAAAAAAGCTGCTTGGTTTACATGAAGATTATAGAACATTGCTGCATGTAATACCTCCACTTCTCCATTTTAAAAAGCATGAAAAAAGTGCAGTGAGTTGTTTGCTATATGCAGTTTTTTGCTCTAATCAATACCACTCTCTCCATTTTCAGGAGTAGGAACCTGAACTGTTTAGTTGCATAACATTGAAAATACTTTGTTATGAAACTAGTGGCTATATTTCAGTTTCAAAAATGTGAAAAAAAGTTTTGAATTGCATTCAGAAGGTCTTCAATTTTCTTTTTGATCTTTTTTTTTTTTTTAAACAAAAGCTGGACCCAGCAGTTACCCAGATTTGAAATTCAGTCCAGACTTTTCAGTTGCAGCCTAAAAGGACAATAAAATTCCATCAGAAAGGGACACATCTAGCATTTATGAAATCCAGTTTGGAGCAGATCTCATATACGAAGAAGACAGAAAGCACTCACATCTGTGTCTCAATAGAAGAACAGAAACAAGCCAACAAAACCTCAACCATAGATATTTTAAGACAGGAAGCCTGGATCTGCACTTTAAATCAGAATTCAATCAGCTCTGGAGTAAAAGTGAATTGAAGGGTTCAAGAAATTAAATGACATGCTGACCCTTCTCCTTAAGAAAATGCAAAGTCATTAGAGAAGCTCAACAAGGAGGGAAGCCCACTTAGGTGCTTGGGGCGAGGGTTCAAGTTTTGCCCAAGGCTCAATAACATGAAGAATTGCCAAGTCTTCAGGCTTAGACAGTAACTGTTGTACAGAGAAGGGAGAAGGAAAAAGCCCAAGATGTGTTAGAATCCACTAATTAATCTTTAACACTGAAGTACAGATTAAAACTTCCGGAGGCTAGAGGCATAGAACTTGTGTCTGGAAAGGGTTCGCAGAGAAGTACAGCTGGAAGAACAAACATGGCAGGGGATAAGTAATTCAATAGCTTTGATTCTGCTGTCGGACAGGCCTAAGAGGATAAGTGCTCTCTCTAATATGTTACTCAGGTGCAAAGATGAACTAGTTGGACATGTAAGCAACAGCTCCGGTCGCATAAAACGCTGATTTCAGATACAACACCCTAAGAGCACAGATATTCTATCCATCCCCAGGAGAAAAAACAAGAAAGAATAACAAAAGGCCATCTTGATTCCTTGAGCAACTTCTGACTTATTTTAAATACAAATAAAACCATGAGAAGCAGAAGTACGCTGCCTACCATGGACAAGTACTGAAGCCTCACCCAAGCATGCAGAGGAAGAACTGGGAAGGCCAAGGCTGGAGCTATTGAGGAATACAAAGGGCAACATGAAGGTGTTTAACTGATAGGTCAGCAGCAAAACAGAGACAAGGATAAATAAGCCCACCACTGGACTGGGTTAGCTATTCTGTGACAAAGGGAATAGAAAATCTGAAGGTGGTTGATGCCTTCTTTGTTTCAGATTTTGAAGTCTTTTTCCAACAAGACTTTTTCAGCCTCCTAGATCTTCATGCCTAGTAGTAAAGTTTAGAGGAGAGAGGTCTAGTCAGAGAAGATCTAACCATGCTTATTTAAAGCTGGACTCACAAGTCCATGAGAATGGGTGGCAGTCCAGTGCAATCAGTAAAGAGATGCCATGATGAAGCTGTCTGGATATCTTTAAGAAGCTCTGCAAGGGAGGCAGGGGCCTGATGGTTAGAAGAAGGGCAAGAAAGACTAAAGGAATTGATTCTCCTAACAGGCAGTGTAATCTCCACCCCTAGAGTTTTTTGAAGGATCAGGATGTACAGGGCTGTGTCAGAACTCTACAGTAACTTTCGCTTTAAACTGGAGGATGGGCCAGATGACCTCCAGAGGTTCCCTCCTGTATACACATAAAAGCTTCCTAACCATCCAGCCACACAGGTCTCCACAGTCTTCAAGATGATGTGAACATTAACCATACGGGGGGGGGGGGGGGGGGAGAAGAGAGAATCAAGTCAACAGTAAGAAAAGGTTCAGTGAAAAATTTCAGAAAATAAAGATTCAGAATTTTATAAGATATCTCTAAGGTATAATCGAAAGAGACTAGATTTTACAAGCAATAAGAAAATACCCATTTATTTGCCTAAGATGACAATCCAAGTCTAGAGATACACTCAAGATTGACCTTTTCCAGGTTCAGGCTGTCCTGGTCGAGCATGTCTCCTGGATTCCAGATCCTACTACCTAGAGATTACCAATGCGTGTTTGCACAAACGTGATCAAGGTAGAATTAGCAACTCGTGACTGCCAAAGTGAGTAGGAAGTAACCACTTAACATCACCACACAATATATTAGGACATCTAACCATACAGTTAGAAGGCACTCCATCACCATCTTGAAGTCCTGAAGTATTTTTCCAGACCAATCAACTGTTAGGATATACTAACAACAAAGACATATTTTGCATGTTGAAGACTTATCCCACAATTCATATATTAGAGGAAAATATAAGCTCTTGTGTTCTATTGTTATTCTACTAGACATTCAAGCTTCACTGTTTATAAATCTCATTTCAGACAGGCAACCAGCAACTACAGCAAAGTATGCTCAGCAGAGGAACAGTAAAATATTAATTCACAGCTCCTACTGCTGAGTATCTGTGGTTCCTATTAACTCTTTTTGGGTGCAAGAATGCTAACAAACAGGATGCACAAACAATCTGCAATGAACTGGCTAGAGCAGACAGGTTTAGGAAGTATGCCTTAGCTACCAATAAGGAATGAAGAAGTCATCATCTGTCCTTTAGGCGTCCTCTCTGCCTACTCCTCTCTGTGGAATCTGGGTATCTGGCCAATCCACTTAAAGACAGGCAAAGGCAAGCAGCAGCAAGCCAAAAGTAAAGGATAGTTGAACAAGAACAGAAGCTGCAAAAGCTGAAGAGATCAGCGATTAGTGAAGACTGCTCACTAAACACTGCCATGTGACCAGGTATATAGCCTAGCACACCTATGTATTTACTGTGCCTTACATTGCTGATTTGAAAAAGGAATCGGCCATTTGGCAAGTCATTACCTTTACAGGTGCCAAAGCAAGTACCTTAAAGGCAGCCCAGTAGCACTGAGCATTGGTCTACTTAAAGTGACAAGCTAATTCCCAGCACCAGTGACAGGAGGACCTCTTGGCTTTGATATCCATTCATAGGCACTTAAGACTTGTGCTTGTATATCAAACTTATTTTTGTAAAACACTAAAGCATGCCACTGTCTCCTAGTAAAGAAACTACATGATACTAAGTTCTGTACCCTTCTGCCCAGTGCAATTACAATTTTAAAATACATACCTTACTCAACTGTGTTAAGCGCTTTAAGGAGAACTGCTTTTTTGATGCTCGAAAGAAAACTCACCTTCACAGTTCAGGCACCTTTTTACTGAATTACTTAGTATTTATTTAAATTGAGTATTACAGAGCTCTACACAAAACTAGTAGACATCAGACTTGGCAACACCTTCATATAGAAGCTTGAGAATGCAGTTCAGTACAAGTCATTCACCCTAAGAAAACTGCCATGAAGTAGCTCATACCAAGCTTCTGCGGCTAGCTTAAAATGAAATGCCAAATACTGCCTGTTTTACAAAGAGACACAGAAGAAAAACAGAGAGTTTCTAATAATAAGTTTATTTAGCTTGCTTTTTTAAATATAACTAGTGATTTTCATGCATATTTTAGAGATCTGCAAGTGTTACATACTTTCAAGTAATACATGCATTGTTCAACAAATATGAATGAGATTTACTGAGCACACAACAGTGCTTACGATCCTCAACTTAACCACCAGTAGTACTGAAAGTGCAAGCACACTATAAACATGGTCAAGGAGAATCTAAGATGTTTAAACTTGAAGAGGACTGTTTTCAGCATAACACAGAGCAGACAAGATACTTAAGCCAACAAGAACTAGCTTATTAAGCTCAGGTAGCAATGTAAAATCTTACTGAAACTAACCAAAGCCCGTAAGCATTTTACTATTTTAGACAACCAAGCTTCAGTCCATTGTTTTATACACATGATAAAGCATATTTATGTTTTAGCATATACTTTAATACTACTGTTACTGATGAATAACAGAGACTAGTTATTATCTTTCCCTATGCCCTTATGTTATTATATAGTAGACATATGCAAAGTGTTGCAAACATCAGATTTGCTTAAAACAGTACTGGAACAAAATATGCTATGATGCTGCCCAAAACTCTCTAATCCTCCAACCATAACTTACAGGCTTCCAGTTATTACAATGAACTCAAATTTTATTATTTTCCCTCTTTACAGCTGAAAAGCATTTTTAGACTCATTTAAAAGTTTAACTAAAGATTCAGATCTATGCCCAAGTTGAATTTTGACTCCAGAGTTTCATGCTCAAAGCACACAATCCTGTTTCAAAAAAAGCACCTCAGCAAGTGCAATTTTGTTTAAAGATACTTTCTATTTGGTACTTAAGTATATTTTCATATAGTAGCAGAATAGTAAAAATACCATTCTTAGTGATTTGAAGCAAGAGAAAACATTTTACAGCTGCCACAATGTAAGGTACCACAAAATCTTGATTTCCCCCCTCTTGTGCTGTAAGTTATCATTTTATCTTCTTTTAAGCTCTAAGAAGTAGGTCCTGGCAATTACTTCTGCTAACTCACTACACTAAAATTTCAAAGCTGACATGATACAAAGACAATTTAGTATCTTGTGGGAGCTAGCATATCCCTTATTTCAATTACCAAGATGTTCTACTGCAAGTCAGATCATTGAAAAGTCAGAAACATTTTAAAGTCTGACAGCTCTGCTGATTAGAAATTCTTTGTTTTCCACATTTCATAAATGTCCTCCTTTGTTTACTCTGCGTTTTTCCAAACTGCAGTTGACAGTCATATAGAAAGTGACCATTACATGTTTTAAGAAGTACACAAGGTTCTTCCTGAAACAGAGGTAAAAGTTATACCACTGAATACATAAATAAGGCTTAGAAGTACAGTTATAGGTATCAGTAATACAAAAGAAAAAAAAAGCTGCACATGAAGCACACTAATCTCTCACACTAATCTTACTGGTTTAATTGGAAAAAAACCTCCAATTTCTCTATTTACTTCGTGCAGGAAGTTCTTCTCATTGAAAGATTACCTGCTATACTACTTATAGAATCATAGAATAGTTAGGGTTGGAAAGGACCTTAAGATCATCTAGTTCCAACCCCCCTGCCATGGGCAGGGACACCTTACGCTAAATCATATCCCCCAAGGCCTCGTCCAACCTGGTCTTGAACACTGCCAGGGATGGAGCATTCACAACCTCCCTGAGCAAGCTATTCCAGTGCCTCACCACCCTAACAGGAAAGAATTTCTTCCTTATATCCAATCTGAACTTCCCCTGTTTAAGTTTTAACTTGGGTTCCGTGTTCAAGACGCCCACATCCCTGACTATGACACCACCCTTTTAACCATTTATTAACCTGGCCAATCCTCCTAGCTTTTTTTAGGTCCTCCCCTGTACCCGGGAAAATTGATGAAACGACCACCTGAGCTCCAGAGCCCCTAACCACCTCCCCCAGGGCTCTGTAGTCCTTCTTTATGTTCCCCAGGCTACTACTATCTATATCCCTAGCACCCACATGTATCACCAGGAGTGGGTAATAATCCGTGGGACTTACTAGAGCAGGCAGCCTCCATGCCACATCCCTGATCTGTGCCCCTGGTAGGCAACACACCTCCCTTGAGACGGGCTCTGGCCGGCAGACAAGTGCTTCTGTCCCTTTCAGTGTAGAGTCCCCTACTATGACCTGCCGCTTTTTCCTGGCAGCACCAGCAGAGATCTTTTTACCAGTGCATCAGCCTGGCTGTTTCTGGCTTGCGTGCGCTTCCTCATTAGCCCCCTGCAGAACAGCAAAGCAGTTCTGCGTGGGAACAGGGGATTTAGGAGGAAGCCCCTCGCTTTTAATTGTCCTTTTCCTCCTTTTTTGTTGTTGTTTTTTTTTTTGTGGTTTTTTTTTTTGTCACTAATTCCCAGCTTCCCAGGTTAACGGCCTCCTTCTTTCCTTCATGAGGTAGAGGTGAAGCTCGAGGCCCCTGCCCAGTTTGGGCCGGGAGCAAGCATTCCTGCTTCCTCTCAGCTTCCCTGACATCTCGCAGCCTACTGACAGCGTCCCGCAGCTCAGCCCCTGCTGCAGGAGGACCTCCACCAGGGAGCACCGAGTGCAGCCCTGCCCATTGTGCACCCTCCCCTCACCAGACCAGTGCAGGCACTCTCTGCACCCCGAGCTCTGCACTGCAGCCTCCCCTCTCACCGGCTCTGTCTGGGTGCCTACGCTGCCACCGCCGGGGCAGCCAGAGCAGAGCTCCCGGACCGGGCCCTGCTCATACGCCGAGTGCTCACCATCCTGCCCGCCTGCCTGCGCAAACTGCCCCGACCCGCTCTGTTCGCCGCGCTCCCTGGGGCAGGTTTTTACCCACTCAGGGCTGGTGCCGCTGCTCCTGCCTCCGCCCGCTGTGAGTCCCTGCTCGCTCTCGTCAGCTGAGCTGCCGGCTCCTGGGCAGGTCCCGTCAAGGACTTGAGGCTCCCTCGGTGGCTCTTGGCGCTCTGAGTTGAGGCTCCTGGACGCTGATCTCCCCCCCTCCGACTACTTACCTATCATCATGCACTTGTTCCTCTGCTAACAGCCATGCAAAATACAAACTGTCCTGGCACCCTTGAACAGCTATTGTGCATGACTTGGAGCAGGACCTGGTCCTCCACCAAATAAATATGCAAGACTTGTGTGGCTGCTGAGGAATACCATGCCTGCTACTGAGAGATCCACAGGGGGGACACACACTAGAGGAGCCAATGAGCACAGGGGACAGTAAACAAAACCTACACATACATATTTAAAACACACACACACACAGAGAAAAGATCTAAGAGGTTATATAATTCTTCTGGAAAAAGAATGGCAAGAAGCTTCTCTAAAGCTAGGATTCCAGGGAGCTTAAGCTACTCTAATAGCAGAAATTACTCTGAACATACTTCAACATTTCAAATAGCATTCAAACACTGATGTAACAGTGATAAAACTCCAATGTCTCGGACACTTCAATTTGTTTCACCATTATCTTGCTATGATTGAACTGGCACATATGTATTTAAGGTAATAAAATGCCTAATAATGAGAATGAGTAAAGCGATTCTCTGACCAGTCCAACATATTTTTATATGGGTAAAAACTGGATGTATTTGCTTTCATTTGAACTGTTTTCCTTGCTATTTCACATGAAATTTTGAAGGCAAATTTCAAATTCTCTTCATTGGGAGGCACAGACATTTTAGAAACAAATAGAAGCCAATCAAAACTGAGTATCATCCACATTTTTGAAAAAAAAAAAAGGGCAGAAATTAATATAGAAGAATGCATAAGTTATTGAGTACATTAATAAAACAAGTTTCCACAAAGTAGAAAAAAAAAATCCCAGTGTCTAGACGGGGTTCAAAATTCATTAAAGAAATTTATTCTAAAAGCACAAAAATGCAGTAGCAGTACCAAAGTCATCATCCCAAGTCAAGAAACAGGCCTTACAACCAAGTATACAAGGTTAGCCAGACTCACCTTCCCTCGCTGATTTTTGCTTTATCTCCTTGACATGAGAAATTCTCAATGTAACCTAAACTGCAGTTGATCCGTGTCCAGTCGGGCTGGCACACAGCAAGGAAGTGAGGACGCAGTCTGCCTATGGAGTACTTGGCAATGTCTGTCAATGACTGGCTAGCAGCTGCTCCAAAAATGAAGGTCCCAATGGCTTTGTAAATAGTGGCTATGTAGTTATTTCTGACAAATGAGTTTGAGTGCAAATGATTACAAAATACAGAGAGTGTCTCTCCTAGGATTATCTGAAAGAGAAATAAGGATGACAGTTAAAATATAGATAATAGCTTAAAAATAAAGATACTACTGTTATTAATATGCACACATGTTTCAGAAATTAATTTAATAAACATTAAGCTGCAAATTTACATTTTCCAAGAGTCAGCAATAGTCATGCCCAAACTTTAAACATTTATGTAGAATGTAAAAAAGCTTTCACCTTATCCTTCTTTATGTTGAACTTAATGACACTGATTTTCTGAATACTTGTGAAAACAAAGCCTTCTCAGAGTAATGTTTATGCTAATTAGGATAAATTAGGCATGCCCTAATTAGAAATACTGTGCCCAGTATAACATTTTATTCTGCATTTATTCAGCTAAAGTTACACTGAGCAAAATTTTTGTATTTCATCATAAAGTTATTAGGGTTTCTGTGATGCCAGAGACTCCTCTGAAGGGTCTTCATTTCCAGATGTGGAAGGCCAGTTATTTTAACAAAGAAAATTCCTGTTCCTCAGGAAAATTAAATCCTACCAGGAGAAAAGCAATGAGATTAGGGCAAGACAGGCATTATTGAGGTCTTTCCAAGGATTTTTCACCCTGCATGTCCAAGATAGATGCATCAAGCACTGACAGGAATGCAGATTTAATTTTATTTTCCTGCAACTCTGCCTTTTGCAGAAACTAAGTTCTTCCTCAAGCAAAGTACAAAATGTCACCCCAGACAGATTGAACACTGAACCAGATGGTCCCATGTGGTACAGAAAGGCTCAACTCATATGGATGATCAGATGGGTGGGGGACTGTATGCATGTATGTGAAGTGACTTTTAAAGATGCTGTGCAGATTAAATGATGGCTCCATCAGCCACTTAAGTGTGACAACTCAGGGATCCCAGCAAAGCAGAGCTTTGATGAATTAAGCTGTTACTAGACACTCTTGACACCTGGGCAGACAAATGTGCAAAGCTGTCAACAGCTTTGCACATTAAGGCAAACAGACAGTCCCATCAGATGCATGACACTTCAGTTTTACACCCTGCACCATACCAAAACATGGACTGAAGCAGAGAAAGTTTTCAGTAAAGTAGATGTGGGTAAGCTCTTATAGAAAATATACCTCTTAATGAAGACAGCTGAACAGAAATACCAGTCATGACTCATAAATAATGAAGCTCTTTTCAAGAACACTGCTACAAAACCTTCAAGGTCACTTATCTCAGGTGAGATGACTAAAAATTAAGTGATCTCAATGCAGCTACTTCACTGGACACAGAGTATTTATCTTCTATAATCTGACTGAGCACTGAGTAAAGGATATCAACATTTACTTTTACCATCTGACTTTAAAGCAACCTTGACAGAAACCCCTGATTTCACAACTGAAAGGTGGCAACTTTGTTAGCTAAATGTACATGTAGGCTCACATGGAGACTGGATAAATGCAAAGGAAATACACCCGCTGAAAGTTAGTTAATTCACATTAAGCCTTTTCTGACTCGGGAAGTCCCCGAGCTGCAAATGGCTGGTAGCAAAATACTGAGGGCAAAACAACAATCTTCACTTGCTCATATGTTCTTCCTCAATCATCTGTTTTGACTGCTGCTAGAAATGAAGTAACAAGCTAGATGGACTTCCGCTGTGACCAAGTACTGCTGCGCTTAGGTAGTACTGACTACCAACGCTAGTAGCAGCTTTAAAAAAAAATCACTCATATGTTAAAAAGCAGGGTCTTCCAGTATAAATGATTTGTCTGACAAAACAGAAAAAAAGCTTTAATCTGCTCCAGAAGTGTTTCCATAGGCTTTTGAAGCAGTTTTTCCTAAGAAAAGGAAAACTAGGTAGAGTTACAGCCCCACATTTCTAGAGTTACAAAAAGAAAAATTCCACCCAGGAACAAATATAAGCTACAAGCTACCCTTTATGTTGAAACCTAGATAAGAAATTCCATGCAATCCTTACACAAGAAACAGCTAGACTGCAATAATTTTAACGTGATTTTAACCCATTATCCCAGAGAAACAGCTGGTCAATACTAAGGTTTACACTTAGCTGCTCCTTTTCCAGCTTTGATTCCTAAAATATACCTGGATAAATATTTACACACCTAAAAATCTTATTTGGCATAAAAGTTTAAACTCTGCTCTCAAAGTGTAGCTCTGATGAGCTTGGATGTCACCCAACACAGAGCTGTGAGTGGAATCTGGAGCTTTTCAGTACACCCGGACAGTGATATTGAAGATACTATTGAAGGGCCACTGTTAGAACTAAAACGCAGTCCCATGAGACTTGGGACACAAAGTGGTTAACTGGTGACACCCAGCTCTCCCCGCTGCCCATGCCCACCACCACTTTTTGCCCCAGCATTGATGTTGTATACTTTCAGGAGCTATTTTGCTCAACCTAGCTCAAAGGAGCTCAAGGAATTTCAGACAAGCCACCACAGGTGGCAAAGACAGTGGGACCACACCTTTTCTCCATAGTAAGCTATTAAGGTGGCTCAGCTGATAGCATGTAAGCACATCTTAAGGATACAGAGTCACTATACACGTGAGCCAGTTCAACTGAGCGAGGAGCTGTGGTCAACGAGGGAGATCCCAAACTGGCTGTTGGCGAGCCAGTCTCTCCAGCTCACTGATCTGGGTGTGAAGGGGAGGGAACAACAGTGCCCCATTTCCAGCCAGGTTAGGTGCAGTATGAAAGTGAGTCCCAGCATTAATTCAAACATAAGTGGACCCAGTGTTTTATCATGACCTTCAGCAAAATACCCACTGAAAAGCTCCCTGGGTAACTTACTCTTTTTATTCTGGTTATGCTTTTGGTAAATTCTGGCTGGAACCCATAATATTTTTCTGTGAAAGAACTTTGTATCTGTTGTTACACTTTCACACAGAAGTATTTCCAGTGACTCTGAGAAACAGAAAAATGCTAACTTAATACTATAATTCAAGCTCATTCTGGAAGTAGTAGCTCCCAAAATAGAAAAAGCTTGAGACAGTAATTTAAAATACATTAGTGCTAGTCTTAACTGATATGCTAAGGGAGGAAAAATTTTTACCTCTCAGACTACAGAATTAAGTCACCCAAGTTCTAAGGTATTCTTTTTTTTGTTCTATAATTGTAGTTGTTTGACCTCAACTGAAAATAATCTTTTAGTTATTCTTGTCAGAACACCGTTTCTACTGCTTCAGCAGCTTGTCTGAGGGCATTATTTTAAAGTCAAGAAATCCTGTAGAATACAGTTTTAGAAGTCTGTATTAACAGATTGCCCCTCCTCCCTCTTCCCAAACCCCACTGAAATCAAAGGCAATGAAGAAAAATTTAACTTACAACAATTATACTGAAAGGAATAAGTATTCCTGCTAACAATTTATAAGAAATGGTGTCCTCTTTGTATGGATACCGGATGGATTCATCACTACAGAAAACTCCTCTCTGGAAGGGTATACGTCTTGAACTGAGAATTGCAAAAGGCAAGCCAGCTAGCAAAAAGGAATAAAAAAATACATTACAAAAGCAACACAAACTCTAGCAATGATTATACCCCCACATTTCCAAAGAGAAGTGCATAAAGAGCAATGGGCATGCAGCAAGTTAGGAGGTTATGCACTTCCTTTGGCCAATGACTATTGCCTTGTCTTTGTAGCTCCCAGGAAGGATCACTGAATGAAGGAGAGCAGGACAGGGTTCCTCTGACCTTGGCATTTGTGGCACATAAAGCATGGAAGCATGCGAAAACCATGACTGAGTAAACAGTTCAGTGACAATCCCCAGCTTGCTCAATCTGTTGCTACTGCCACATTATATTCCCATGAGGAGCAGTTGCCCCTTTATACCTTCTCTGGACAACTTTACAATCAGAAGAGCATAAATCTCATTTTATAAAAGCAGAAAGGGGGTGCTTCTCAGGGAGTGCAAGTGCAGAGGGAGTTTTCAGGAAGATACAGAAAAAAGGAAAGAGTTGCACATGCCTTCAGTCCCCTCGCTTTGCATACACTGGATAGCTCCCCAGAGCAACCTGGTCACTGCACAAGCCCTACAACCTCTGGACACAGAGATTTTATTCCCCTCTCTTCCTGAAAACAGGAAGCCTTTGGCTTATCCTACACACAATAGGACATAAGATGACGGCACACAATACTTTGTGCTATTGCACTTCAAAAGACCTGCAACACTAACCAAAACAATCATTTGTATACCCAGCTTAAAATAGCACTAAAGACTAACAGAATCACAATTTAAACCTCTGATCCTCTATCCTTGACATATGTACAACATCTGCACAATCTGTTTTCTGATGAGAAATTCAACTATTTCTGATGAGAAATTCAACTATTTCTGATGAGAAATTCAACTATTTCTGATGAGAAATTCAACTATTTCTGATGAGAAATTCAACTATTTCTGATGAGTACCCTCAGAAAGAAATATCTATGTGGGGGACTAACAGGAATGTTCAACAAAACAGCCCCCTTTAACTTAGGGATATCCAGCTCACTGACTTTGAAGTGCTTAAAAGCCCTTGATTTTGTCCTCAAAATTCAGCAGTACTGCACATAAAATGCAAACCCATTTGGAGACACACAATCATACAGGGGAAGACACTCATAATCTACCACTATGGCATCAGAAGGATGAAAACCAGCCACATTCCTTCCTGCCAGAGAAAGATGTTGCTGCAGTCACAGTTCTCTTCTCAGGACCTTGGTGTCAGGGTCTAGCCCACCTCTTCCATTCCATGTATACAGCTAGCCCCAAATAAGTGTGTACAAACAAAAATAAACATAGAAAGGACAGGAGAAAAGAAAGGCAGGTAAAAAATAGAAAAGATACCAAGCAAGCAGTAAGAGAAGCATTATGGAAGAGAAGAGAAACACTAAGTTATGCAGTCAGGATTTAAGAGAACTAAAAAAAAAAAACCAAAAAAAAAACAAACCAGAAAAGACCAGGGGTCCTTTTAACCATTTTCCCCCTTTAACATATACCCATGAAATCCTCCAAACTAATCCTGACTCCAGGGCCCATCACAAATGAGACTACACTCTGGTTTCACCAATGACTGGTCTTTTAATTCACACCATATTTAATTCAAACACTACTGATTTTTTAGTTCACACCATAAAGTGACTTCTTAAAAGAATACTTCAGCTTAAAAACAGAAGACCAAACAACAAACTAAGGTGAAAATTTTCTTGAAGTAACCTGATTTTGCAGTTAACTACATTACACTCATAGTGCTAATGTACTCCAGGTAACCCTGTCACAAAGTCAGTCACAAAGAATCAAGTATCTACTGTACTGTTACAGTAATAAAGTAAAATAGCATGAAAAAAAAAAAGGCAGGAAAAAAACATCCACTGTCATTGTGAAGAGAAGTTGTTTCCAGTTCTGTGCCAGCAGGACTACACTAGCTCTGGAAACTGTCCAAGCACACCAACAAAAGCAGAAGAACAACAGGATGGGCGAAGAGCCAAGCCAGAGCCTAGCCAAAACAGTGAACCATTCAGACACCGGCCAGCACAGCGCTCTGGAGCCAGACTCTGCTGTACAGTGCAAAAACACAACCTTTCCTACCAGAAAGGGAAAAAAGAAATCACTCTCTCTTTCTCCTAATAGTAAGCATGGCAGGGTTTATGAAAAACACTGCAGCCCTGACCTCATTTCTGCCCTCCCCTCGCTCGTGTTGGTATTGTGACAGCATGTCATGAAACATCACCAGTTGTTTAGAAGCAGTGTGCAGTAATGATGATGGAAGATGACTTGTCAAAATAATAATTCCATGGTCTGTTTCCAACACCATTTATTCTATAATGTAGGTATGGAATGAAAACTTCATACTTTGCCCTGCACACATACTAACACCAGATTCTATGCCATATGTTTGAGAAAAAATTATTTTTTAAATCTCCAGAACTGGAGAATGAGGCTTGCACAAATAACAGTCTCTTAATTTTTTACATGTTTACTTCTTTAGAACAGGCAGTTCAAAGCATCATGGTAAATCAGGTGCTTACAAAATCAAATTCAGCCTAGAAAAACCTTATCGCAGCTTCAGGACACTGCCACAAATACTTGCAATCAAAGGTAGATGGCGTCACTGACATCGCATCACCAGCTCTACATCAACCTTTTAAAGACCTGCTCTATGAATAAAGGTGTCACAGTGGATTCCTCCTCATTTCCTTCTATTCACACTTGAATGTTTCAGCTTTTCAAGGTGGGAGATAAAATTTTCAGAGTGGTGGGGTTGTTCAGGTGTTGTGAGGGGCTTTTTTCCTTATGAAATTAGTTGCTGCCAAATTAGAAATAGAAAGCAACGGCTTGAAATGCATGCTTACTCTTCATCAGTATTGAGATTATGATGTAATTAGTCTGCAATTGAGTGCAGCATCCTCCTGTATCAAGATCATGCAAACAAAATAACAAACAACTCAAGTTTTATTTTTGTTTTGCTTTTTAAGTAAGAACCACCTAAAGTTATTAAAACGCCTTCTCTTCCATAATTTTTTCCATCTCTTTTAACCTATCTGAAGCCAATCCCACTTTGCTAATAAAGAAAGAAAACTTTATCAAGTTTCCTGAGGACATAACCAGCAAAATTCAGGTAGGATTTTAGTATGAGTCTTAACAAGATCCAGGTATCTACCTGGTCTGAAGTAGCAATTAATTGGAAGAGCTATGCACTGGAATACAGCACTGCTGAAAAAGCTTATATAGCAAGCTTCATGAAGTTGTTCTTCAGTTTCCCCTGTGTAACTGATTTAAAACGTAATTCCAGCAGTCATTTGTCTAATCACTGTCCTCAGCACATTTCAGTGCTGAAAGGAGACATGTTCCATGAAAGCATGAGGTGAAAGATTTAAGTTGTTAAAAAAAAGCATTACAGTAAAATTGATCAGATTGACTTAACACTGTTAAACTGAAAACTAAAGTCACAGAACTACATTTGTAATTCACATTTTGCTCAATGCAGTTATTAGCCTCAAAAAACAGTACTGGCTTTTGATGTCCTTCGGTTAAAGTACTCTCCAATGTCAATACCTACTCCCTCAGAACACACTCCATAAGCAGGTTTAAATTTACTTCTTTTAAACACACATAAATTGGTTTCACTGTTAGATATTGAGAGGTAGGACAGAAGGACAGAAGTAGAAGGTAAACCAGAAGGGCAGCAACTCCTACTGTTTCTGGCAAGTAAAGCCGTTTAGAAAAACTTCTTCTAATATATAGGGGGTTTGTTCTGTTTTAAATGAATGAGCAAAGCCTGTTTTTTTAGGGATTTTTTAAAGAAACAACAACAAAAAAAATCAAAAAAAAATCAAAAAAACCCACAACCCGATTTAAAATCCCTCAAAAGAATTCTAAAATAAAATCAGGTATTTCAAATATATAGCTTAAATACTTTCTGCAATGCAAGCCTCCCTCAAAGATAATGCAGAGACAAGGTAAAAAAACAAAACAAACAAAAAAGTTTGGCTTTTTCATGAGTACAAGTAGGACAAGCAAGCAGAACTGGCAGCAAGTGATGAAAGGGAAAAACCTCTTACCAGAGCGAGTACAACAGAAGGGTTTCCCTATAGTTTATTGACATGTTACTTTTTCACCTTCAGAGATACCATAATTTCACAAGACAGGAATATGTTTATGCATCACAGCAGTGATTTCTGATTATGAAACATCAGGAGGACTTGATATCACTGAAGACATCAAATGGTATTTGTCTTCAGAATGGTACAATTATCTTTAGTGTCAAGGTCTTTATCTTCCCAGATACAACTGAAGAACAAATTTTACTGTACTTCAGGAGGTGGTATACTTTGCCAGAAGATTTATCCACATAAAAGTCTACAGCAGTTTCTCAAAAAAAGTAGCAAAGATTCAACAGCAGATCACTGGGAAAAAGCAATACTGCTACTCATCTGCCACAGTCACATGTTGCCACAGAAAAGCAAAAGAAAGGTCCTGCTTTTTCCTCCAAATATCCCCTTTTTCCCCAAAAACATGCTACAACTTCTAAGGGCAGAGTTTGTCCCATTAAAAAAGGAAAACTTGTAAAAATCAGTTGAGCTCAAGTTTCACATGAAAGTACAAGAAACTGGGGAGTTTAAATACTCATTTAAAGTAAGGAGTAACGATGGGAGGTCATTAAAGGCTCTCTACTGAATACTTCCCATATGAGAATACCAAAAAGCATCCCTGATGTATAATTCATCTTCCAAGTCAATTGTAACACAGTGAAGAAATTGGCTAAAGGGAAGATGACAACAGGTATGTGAAGAGGAACTATAGGGTTGGGAAGAGGTTACCAGTAGGGTACTCTCAAGAATAAAGCCAACAGTCTGGTGTTACACAGTTCATATGCCAGCATTATTAATGAATAACTACTAGATATACTGCTGACACAGTATATCTATCTTTGATACAGTGGAAAATCAAGGTCAGCCAGTTCTGCCTGCAAAACTAGCTCTTGAAGACTGAAGGAACAGAGCAGATAGATTTGTGCAGTACTGAGTCTGGAGTCATGCACTTGGAGGTTAAACAATCTGGATGAGCTGGGAGCTTGTCAGTTCAAAATATGAGGGAAAAATCATGTCTGCTTCCTATGGTTGTTATACGTCAATATAATAGTGTGACCAGTCTTTAGCCATCTTTTAACCATCTGACAAGAATTTCTTCTCAAATAGTATTCAGTCAGAATTTGCAAACATGTTTGAATTATCTGTCTTAAATGCAGAGACAGACTGCTAAGGTATATTCCTTATTATCTCAGAGCTAGAAAGGTTGGGTTTTGCACAGTTCAACAGAATGTAAGGGCTGTAAGTCAACTAATTGCATAGGCAGTAGATATCAAAGAGCAGTGCTGATCCAACAACAACCAAGAAGTAAGGAGCTGCAAAGATAGCTGGCAATAAAGATATACATACTGAAAGAGATACACAGGCCTCCAAAACAGTCTTTCAGTCAGAATACAAGAGGTAGAAACACATGTAGTTCAACTGATAAGACTAAATCTTTTAAACAGTCATGGCACATTCATCCAAAAGTCTGGCTTATAGAACCTAATGGATTGGATTTCCATAAACATCCTGTACAACACATGCCTATTTCTTTCCAAGTTTCTAATCTCGCCACAGAACTAAAAGCTGATCATGACCACTCTGGTGACAAGAAGGAAAAAACACATTATATGCCACCCTTGAGTGGTCCTTTCCACTTTCCTCAGGAAGGAAATCACTTGACATTTATCCATGCTGTTATTTCATCAACCAGGTTGCCCTCTTTTGTATTTACTGCCAAGTAGCCCACTTTACTGCCTCACTGCACATACTCTTCTCTAGGGCACTTATGACTACAATGAACAGAGAAGACTCCTGGAGAATTCTACTTGGTACCTCCCTCCATTGTGAAAGCCAAGGAGCACATACGCCTACTGTCCACTTCTCACATTTCAATGAATTATTTATACATTTAAGCATTCTCCATCTAATCTCATTATTATTTAGTTTCTTGATATTTTGGTGAAGTAATCATTTGAATGTACAGATCCGAATACTGGGTTTTTTTTTTATTTGTTTTCTTTAATTCTACCTTTAGCCTGAGTATGCCATCCTCCTGAAGATACCTGAAGGATTGAGAGAAGTACAGCATCAAGTCCATAGACTTAGCAACTCCCTGCAAGTGATTTATTTGAAATGAACTGCAAATCACTGGAGAAGTGATCTGTACACATTCCAAACTATAAGTGGTGCTCCTCAGATCCAAACTGAGCATACCAGAACACCCTCACCATGGATGGGGCAAAAGTGGGGCCAAAGCTGGATGGAGCCAACTGCCATTTCTCAGCCTCTGTCCCCCACAGCACTGACTGTACAAAGGAATTACTGATCAATTTGACCAAAACGCATCACTTTGCACATTAACTCTTCACATAGCATAAACGCGTTGTTATTACTATGTTGGCTTTAAACAGAGTTTGAACTAACACAAATTAGCAGTTTATTTTTCAGGGTAAGATCAAGTTCAGAGGTGACACAGATCTGTAGGATTACCAAATGAACAGTCAGTATCCAGCAAAACTCATGCCAGATTATGAAGTTCAACAGCATTGCCACAAAAGATTTCCAGTACCATGAAATTAAAACATATGAAAACCCCCATGAAGATAAAACATTACTCCTTTCTAAAAGTTTACCAGGTAAGAGGCAACATCTTGTTCAGAGCATTACAAAATTATTAATACATAACCTGAAAGTTAAAAGTTCACTCTAGTGTCAAACAGCAGGATTAATTTCAATTAACTGCAAAGCCATCAGTGGGCCGTAAAGCTTCGACACTGCTGCAAACGAAGTGCACATCTGCCACTCGCACAGTCTTGAATATGTTTTCTTACAGTCCCCTACTTTATCAGTCTCTGCCACAGTAGCTAAACTTGTCCCTCAAGAAACATATGAACTAGCCTGGTTAAGTGTTTATGTTGTTAATTAAATAGGTTCTTTCAGTAAGTTTCCATGCAAAATCTATCCCTTTTACAAACAGAGCATAAAAGATTAGCGTCTTTTGCCAGAATCAGTAATTGCCTCCAAAGTACAACTGTGCTAATCTGTAGCAAGGAAAAATTACAGTCTGATCATTGATACACATGGTGGAAGTAGACATTTGTGAAAACATTAAGCCTAATGCCTAATACGTTAAAGCTGGCACAGGAGCAAAAGCTACATAGTACCCTTTGGAGAAATCATTATGATACTGAAGTGTTCGCAAAACCAAACTAAGAATGTTTTGGTTTTGTTCTTTGAGGTAGAAGACAACATTACCTGACCAGCTACATATCTTCTGGATGCGTTAAAGGTGGAGAAACTAAGACTTCTACAGGCCCATAACATTCCTTTCAGTCACGTAAGTGCCAAATAGCAGAGCTCATCCCAGAGAAGTGACTTACTTAAAAGTCTGTTTACTACTGAACACTTCCCCTATAAGGAACATAACCTGATAAGGGATTACACTGCCTGTTTTAGTAGTAACAGTTTTGGCAAACCACTTTGTTTCTCAGAAACTCAGCGGAGCACTTCCGACAAGTTAGAAGAACTGAACTCATCCCCTCGCAAATCGGTTCGTCATACAGAAGCTCACCAGTGGGCTGCATCTCTTCAGCTCCTGAAAAAGGCAGCCAGGAGAAGCTTTGGCAGGGAACTACAAAAAAAAAAAAAGACTGCTCAGAGCCTAAAACAGGGAGCAGATGAAAGTCAGCAACTCCTGAGTTGCTCAGTTCTTCTGCTCCTTTGGTGAGAAGGATGTTTCAAAGAGGCCTCCTTTGTTCTGTGCTTCTTCTCCCAGTCACACCTACCCTTAAATCTAACAGAAGCTGTATGAGCATCAGTGAAGGCACTGATTGTAAGAAGATGACCGATGAAAACTGATTTGGAGGTGAAGTCACCAGAAAAGACCAACTGAATAGAACATATGCAAATAGGTACACTTGGACCTCATCGTAACAGGAAGACACTGACATTAATTTGTCATTTACAATTGGAAGAGCTAATCTTACGCAGACAGGTAAAGACCAGAAATGCCAGACCAAGTACATCTTCTGAGATGTTATTTAAAAATATCCATAGAGTTACAATGTACATATACTGCCCCTAACCAGTTACAGCTTTTAGACTATTCAAAATCTCTAAAAAAGATCTGGAAATGCTGAATTATTGGAAAGATCTTCTGGGATTCTTGAAAGGTCAGTCATCATGGACATATGCTTCTCCAGACTCTAGCCAGCCTAGACATCTAAAGAGATTCATTTTTCCAGAGCACTAACAAGACTTTTTTGACCCCAAGTCTCAAAAAATTCCAGTACAAAAATTGTGCTTCTTACCCAGACACAGAAAACAAATTGAAAAATTGGAAAGTATGAAGTGCCATTATGAAATGGTACTTGGAAAAGAATAAACATGAGGTTTTTTACACAGACATTTTATTTCCTGATAAAAGGTGGCAATGGGAACAGAAAGAGTTCAGACCTATAAATGGAACTGTCAATTCTAAGAACATTCTTTTATTTTTAGGAAGATCCTCGAGACTTACTAATATATCTTGTAAATCTTCATAAAATGTTCTTAAGACAGTCAGCCTAGTTTCTTTTATGCACGATGCAATTTCTTAACAATTAAATATCTATGCTTTACTCATTACTGCAGGTTTTGATGTTTGGTTTTGCTTTGGGTTGCTTTATTGTTTTTCTTTTTTTCTTCCCTTTGAAGTAGTTTTATATTCCACTATGGGCCTACCTCAACAACTGAGCCAGGTAAGACCTTCTATTATTATACAGCAAGACATTCAGGCCATTTCTTACTGCCTTCTGAAAACAAGCTGTTAGCGCAGCAAGGGGCATACACATAATATTATTTCAAGCATTTCTGCTTATACCTTCTAAGGCTTAGGGGCTAAGGACTAACTAACTGGATCAGCAATACCTGCATATTGTTGAATGCTAAGGTGAAGGGCTATAACCACTCTACTAAATTAGCCATTCACTTTTTTCCCCTCCAAGTTGCTGATATGATTCCTTTTGCTTCCCTTAGCTTTGCACCATGAGTTGTTCTTTCTATTTTGTGATGTGATATAAAGCTGAGGTACAAGTACTTTAGAACAAGTATCCTGTTCAAAGTAGTTTTTGATTAGGGAAGAAAAGTTTGCATGAAGTGCAAGTTAACAACTCTTACACCAAATTTTCACCATCAATTCATTCATTGAAAAGTCTGTTCCTTTCAGAAAAGTGTCATGTCAGGATAATATTTTTTAATAGATGTGGGATAATTAGTGTTACTGCCCAGGAAGTTTTTATGAGCCATCTGTGTCCCTGCTGAGGATATTGACTCTGGAAGGTATGGTAAATTAGCTGTAAGTCAGATGTTTCTCCACTGCTTTAAAGCCAAAAAGAAAAAAAAAAAAGAACGCACTCCCAACTTCTTCATATTTAAAAAAGGAAGAGAAAACAGGTAATGCAACTAAAACTGAAATGCCTCTTTAGAAGTACAAAATTGCAGAGCTGTAATTGCTAGTTCACCTGTGCATGTATCAATTAAGGTACACATGCATCCTACTGCAAAAGATACTTTCTTGAAGTTGTGCTTAAGATTTATGTCAGTACATGTTAAAAAAGTCAGACTATTTTCCTTAACAGAGAAACTATGATATTATAGATAACATTAAATATAGACTGTTACATCTACCTTATATTTACTGCACAGGACTAATACAAGCTTCAATAAATAAGCATTTAAGGGGAAAATGAGTAATACATGTAAAGGTTCCACAGATTTCTGTTTCCTCTTTTTTAAATTACTACTTCCATCTTTAATCCAATTTCATGTATGTTTCTTACTGATTAATTTAGCATAAACATTTACTAGAAACCTAGAGATCATGACCATCTCCCAGTACAGTTTGGTCAACCACTGCAGGCAGAAACAAGATCTAGTTTAAAGTTCAAGGCTATTTTGAACAGTTGAATTTTGGTTTCCCTATACCTGCTCAAACCTTACTAAAAACTGGAATACAGTCAGGCTAAAAATATTGTTAGAAAAAAACTGAGAAGTTGTTCTTTGTAAAAATCATGTGATCTTGAAAACACAGTCTCTTTTCTAGAAGCAACTAGATTTTCAGCCTCTCTCAGTTTGAAGAGTTTAAAGAGTCATAAAAAAAAAAAAAAACAAAACAAAAAACCCACTCAGTCTTATTAAGACTTATTTCTGTAGAAAATATGTGGAGACAGAGACAACAGCCACTAGTTCTGTGTGTTCCACTACAGTGGAAGTTTTAAACATCACAAGTGTTTAAGTTCTCAGACTAACCTGTGCTGAACATGGGATGTACTTATTCCACAGCATTTTAGAAGCCTGTACTATTTTTTTTTCTCCAACGATAAAAGCTTAGACTATCTAATAAAGTTCAAATCCTCATCTGTATTTTTCCTTCTTGTAAAACAAATGTTATTAGCAATACTAGCAGTTGGAGATTCATTTCAGATTTTCTGTGAAAACAGAAAGTAGCAGTGGCACCTTTCACATGCGAATCACTAAACATATATAAAATTTAGCCTCTATAGAATGTCTTCAACTTATAGTCACAGTGGTGAATTCTTGGAAGGCATACATTTTATTCCCATCACCAAAAGCTACCTATATATTAGCTACTTACAGAGAAAATGGGCAGGGTGAACCCCACTGTGTAGAGGACAGTGGATGTGATGGTACTGTCATGGAACGGATACTTGATGCTGTCATCATTACAGAAAAAGCCTCTTTGATACGGTTTTATTTTGGCCAAGTTTAGAACACCAAGGGGCAAGCCAGCTGTTGGGGGAAGGAAAACAAAAAAACAAAAACAAGAAATACACGTGGTTAAAAAAAAAAAAAACAACAATTTTTAAACATGCATGGAGGAAGCTACCAAACATGCAAAAATTAGATTTCCTCAGTATCATGCAATGCACACACTTACCAAATCCTGTTTACAGAGATTTATCTCTCCTAGAACGACTGAGGCTGCCCACCAGATACAGAAGTTATCAGAGTGTAGAGTTCAAGGTGAGCAAGGTGAGTTGCCACACACTGAACCAATATTATGCTTAAGAAAAGCATCTGCTACCTACATGACTGAATTGAAGGCAGGCTGCCTTTTGTGCCCTTCCCTTTGCCATCGCCAGACAACATGACCTTGTGTCTTAATTGCCAGGCTTGTTCTACACACTATAACCAGGCTGGTGTTTACAGAGGCCACCGTGAAAATACAGATTTTGCTGTAGTTACGGAAGAGGTTTCATGCAATTAGGTTTCATGCAGGTAAGGGGAACAAGAGAACTACAGAGACACCTATGGAAAACATGGACACTTTAAAAGGACTGCATCTCAAAGTAACAAGATTAAGACTTTAAGGGTTGCATTTATACAGCTTTTGAAAATTTTGGAAAATGTCTGAGTGAAAATCACCAAGTTATTAACATGGAAACTGAGATTTGAGTACAAATGCAAACGACAGCTCTCTGAACTTAAGACTTTGTGACATATTACCCATTCCCTCTCTTACAAATTCACTTCACTATACCGGTAATCACAACAACAAAGCCATCAAGACCTCCAACAACCACATTCAGGTCTGACTTATTTCTGACAATAAGAATCAGCTAGGGAATAGACATTTGCAGAAGCAATGACCCCAGGAAACGCAAGTTTTATCATTTGGTCCCTTGAGCATGAATAGATCAATAGCTAGGCAATGGATAAGTAAGGCTATACTGTACTTTGGTCTAAAAACCAAGTAAAAAAGGGCAAACAAAACTTTTTTTCCCCAACATCCATGCCATATACAATTCCACACATAGGCACTCTATATGCAGGTTAGATGGTAAGTACAATTAGCGAAGCAGAAAAGACTACTCATGATACAAGCTGCTGTACTGAAAACAAAACAAATATTTCAAGGAAGTTCACACAAGAGAGATTGCTTTGATCTCTGGTGAACTTGTTAAGACAACTATCAGGTAAGTCACTTAAAAGGGTATTAAATAGTTTACTCTTGTATCCATTAGAAGAGAAGACATCAGGGGTGAAACTGTAGGAACAAAGGGATAAATCCTGGCCTCCTCTTTGGGCTGCTAATTTGCAGTGCAAAAGCTCATGAAGTGCATATTGAAACTGTATGAGTTTGGCAACACCCCAGCTCCTAGTCCCTCTTCCAAGAAAATCGCTATGGTCATAGAAGGCAGTCTGGCTGGAATTTACAGCCTCCTATGGAGCAAAGATGAAATTTTTCCACAAAGCATGTGAACTCCTAAGGACTGTCCACACTTAGCCTTAACAACTGGGGATGCCGATGCAAGCAAAGCAGCAGATGCTTACCATCCTGTAGAGAAAAAACAGAACAAGAACACAAACAACGTTAAGCTTGTTCAAATTTAAAAAGCACAAAGCTTTTCATGAAGTAGGATGCCACCTTCAAATCAACTGGATCTCAAAGGTTGCTCTCCTTCCTCTGCTTTAATGATTGAGAAAAAAGATAGAACTTGACAGAATGCAGATGGCAGAAACAGCCAAAACAGAACTGCAGCCCTTCACATATGAAAGGGGCCACACCAAAGAACTTTGTAAGTTCAGTCAGATCAAAGGACACATGTCTGGAGCCAATTTTTAGCTCCACTCAAGGACATGGCAAGATGCCACTAACAAGTCAGAGCCCATGTTTCCCATTTTTCTTCTATTGCATACCCAGTGTTTGGAGTGGCAAAGCCATTACTTATTTAATAGAATCCTATCTTCTCAAACAGGTCACCAGATTTTCACTTGCGGAAATATTACATCCTTGTGGTTAATTTAAGCAGTAGGTTGTGTTTTGCAGAAGCTGACTACTTAACAGACATAAATACCTGTATTCCCAGAAAAGCTCAATACCAAGCTCACTAAAACTCAATACCAAGCATCTTGCTGTTTCATTTAATTACATTTTCAGCTTTCCAGATCAACCTTTTATTTTCTAATCAATATTGCTCAGTTTTCACAAAAAGATTTTGAGGTGATTTGCTTGGTTTTGTTTCTGGGCTTAATTTCATTAGCATGGGCTATTTCATTTTCACCAGCAGCTGAAATATACAACTGTTTGGACTGGAGGGGACCTTAAAGCTCATCTGTTTCAACCCCTTGCCATGGGCAGGGACACCTTCCGCTAGACTAGGTTGCTCAAAGCCCCATTCAACCTGGCCTTGAACACTGACAGGGATGGGGCAGCCACAGCTTCTCTGGGCAACCTGGGCCAGCACTTCACCACCCTCACAGGGAAGAATTCTTCCCAATATCTAATCTAAATTTACCCACTTTCCATTTAAAGCCATTCCCCCTTGTCTTGTCACTACATGTCCTTGTAAAAAGCCCCTCTCCAGATTTCTTTTGGAAGACTGATACAAGATCTCCCTGGAGCCCTCTTCTCTAGGCTGAACAAGCCCAGCTCTCTCAGCCTGTCTCCATAGGAGAGGTGCTCCAGCCTTCTGATCATCTTCGTGGCCTCCTCTGGACTTGCTCAAGCAGGTCCACATCCTTATGTTGGTGACCCCAGAGCTGAACATAGTGCTACAGGTGAGGGGTCACAAGAGCAGATAGAGGGAGAGAATCACCTCCCTCCACCTGCTGGTCTCACAGATCATGGGTCATGCATTTGGTTTTTATTTTCAAGGAAGATTTCTTTAGGAACAGGAAGAGAGCTATTACATGAGTGTACATGAAAAAGAAAAAGAACAGTGAGTGTTTTAAACCTACTAGCAAAAAAAACCAGGTTTTTTTTTTTTGTTGTGTAACTGCAAGCAGGAGAGAATTACTCACTCTGCAACCAGGTTTAGACAGGGGAAGGGGGAAGAGGAAAAGCAGCAAAGAGGACAGCTTCACTGAAGTGAATGCAAAATTCATTTTATAGTTCACAGTAAAATAATACAAGAAATTGGAAGGTGACTACACATCTTACACTCACTGCCCATTTCCATTTTTTTACATTACTGTTAGAATTCCCAGTGCAATCCAAACAATGCACTGCTTTCCAGCACTGAAGTAGAAGACCAAAATGCTGTTTAGTTGACAGTTAACCTACCCTAAACAACTACTAGCATTTTTACTACTGCTTATTTTACAGGGAGAGAAGACAACACTTAGTACACTGTAATCGAAAGGTGCTGAAGATTTCACCATAACAGGGGAAAAAAACAACTAAAATACACCAATGTCTGTAACCAGCCAGTATTGCCATCACAGGTGCCAAGCATCTCCATGACCTTTAAGCAGGCAGACTCTACAGTGAACCTCTAAAGAATGCATGCATATTCCGTTTCATTAACTTCTACAAACTGGAGGAAAGGCTGACCAAGATCTGCTGAAAGATTACGGGCTAAAAGGCAATCTTGTAGATCAACTTTCATGCCTTGTCCTCTTCAAGATGCACCTCCTCTTCATTTTTACCTCGCCAGCACCAGCAGTAATCTCTGAGAGTGCTCTTCTGGTCCAGGTAACTTTATACCTTCAAGGACTCAAATGCATCACTTGTTTTTCATATCCTCTAAAGCATGAACTTCAGCTCTAAAAAAATGTTTTCCTTGAAGTGCCCCATGCTTTGAACTCAGAATTAGAGTTGTCTATATTCTGTTAAAAGTTGTCTAGTTGATCTCATCATAAACTAGTGACCTGAGCTGTTTTCCAAGATGACAGCAAGAAACAGATGGCACTCCTCTGATCTGGTTTCTCTCCCCTTTAAATATACAGAGAAAATAACCTGATCACTTAAGTGCTCTGAAACTGGCCTATCCAAGAGACACTTCTGTAATGCTCATGCAAACAGATCCTGGCTAACCCTGAAAGCTACAGCACTAGTAACAAAATTGAACAGGAAAAAAAGACTGTGGAGATTTGAAGCCTTTACCTATGTAAAGAAGGTGAAAAGTCTTCATATATACTAACAAGAATAAACGTGCACAGGATGGAGAGGGAGAGGAGAGAGGCAAGACAGATACTTGAATTACTGAACAGTGTTTGCATAGAAGAAACAGCAGGAAGTTTTTGGCTATAAGAACAAGATGACACACATTTGAACAGAATTAAGTTAAACTAGCTGAAATACCTAAATGGGGCTATGCTGAATTCACAAAGAGTTTCCAGCACTAATCTTAGGTTCAAGCCAGTTGCAGTGTGGTTTCCATTGAAAACCTATGGATACCTCATGGTAATATCAATACTTCAGGGAACTCATTTAATCACATCTGGCTGGACGACACAGCACAACCCAAAAGCCTGTAAGGAAGGGAGGGAAGTCCAGGCTCAGAGACCAGGGAGGAAGTTGCTGTGAGAATGGCTCTCCACCCACACAAAGGGAATGTCAAGAAAAACAATACCCAAGGGAAGAGGGGTGGGGTGGGTGTGAAGTCTCATTTAAAAAAAGACAACAGTTTAATGGGAAAAAAAAACAAAAACACCTTTATTTTAGAGGGTTGTTTTTTTTTAATATGTTATATTTTAAATAGTTTTAAGATGCAATCAAAGAAAAGTCATTAAAGTTACATAATTTTCTTGTACAAATGAAGTGCTGGATACCAAACTATGATCTTTTCCCAATGTGTCTAACACTGCCTTATTCTTTTAATTTGTCGCATTTATCAAATCTGTAGCTTTAGAGTTAGGTGCTTAAATTTAGAGGCATAAGGAATTGGATTCTGATACCAACGTGCCCATTTGGCTTGGCCAGCGAGCTGCACAGAATATTTTGGGGATATATTTCCCTAAACAGGAAAAAAAAAAAACCAAAACACAAAACCCCAGCATTTATAGCTGAATTTGTTTTTAAACACAACCAGCAGTTGCCATAAATACTTAAGACCAGCGGAGAATACACTTCAACATGAGGTAGCCTCAGGGTCTGAAAATACTGCGTTCTACTGAAAATTTAGGAACATTTTCCTAATCAAGTCTGTGGACACAGTTTTAGATAGGTCTCTAAGTTTTATATTTGACAGGTAAGGGACTCTTGAAGTTTCTGGCCATATGAGGTATAGTGTACAATCTGGCTCAGAACCAAGTGTGGTAGTCACAAAACCTGGCTATATTCTCAAAAGCAACTCAAGACAAGCTCTCTTCTCACCTCTGGCCTTCTACTGGTATCACCTTCCCTGCAAGGAGCACTAAGTTTTCACACCATCCTGTCCAAAGAAAGAAAGATCCTGTGCCCACACAACACAGTTTTTCATGAGCACTTGCTCATTTGGGTAAGTGTGCTGACTGTTGGTGAAAGGGACAGAAAAGGAACATGTAGCCAATGATGTGGAAGAAGGGAGAACAAGGACAGACTAGCCGTAGTCTCAGATCAGTTTAAACACCTTGCCACATTTTTTCCTGGTCAGTGCTGCTTTCCCCTCCACAGTTTTAAGCAGTTCAAAGGAATGTACTGTATTCTATGTAAACATCCTTTAATTAACCCAGATGCCCTCCTTATCTGTGGAAGCAACAAAATCTTAGCTTCAGGCTCTGTGCAATCTTAAAAACTAGTGCTGAATTGGTGTTTCAAGTTCCCCGAGACACACAAGGCTTCTACCTAGTCTTCAATCAGGAAGGTCTTCTCATTTAAACAAATGAATATTTAGAACTAGGAGAAAAGCAATGACTTGTAAGGCAGTCTATAGCAAATGAGAATATTCTAGCTTGATTATTAACCAGTTTTCTCCTTATGCTGTAGTGAACTCGCAAGTAAGTGCTAGAGTAAGAAACTACTAATTTAACATAAGACTGGTAAGACTTATGTTTCTATACATTTATTCTGAAAAGTAGGAATTCTGGCTATATTAGAGAAATAATCCCCATAGGACACCACAAATGACAGCCTCAAAACAGAACAGCTATCCAGTTAAGGCTGCTCATCCAAGGAAAAGTTGCTTTTCATAGCATACATTCTTACTAGAGAGATGCTGCTGTAAATAACCCCACACAGAGACAAATGCTATAATTCTGAGCTGAACCCTATACAGCTGGCAACTACCACTGAGGGCAACAGAGAATTTAAATTCCCCCAGTCTTACACATGTATTTTTGTTTTGTTTTCAGCCAAGACAACCATGTTTGTTTTGCTGCTATTTTGCAACGTACAGTCTGAGGTAAGGAAGCAAGCAAGAGATTTAAAGAAACTGGGAAAGGTCACCCTCATGCTGCTGGAGAGACTTTGGGAGCATCTGTAGATAAGATTGCTCTTTGTAAAAAGCAGATGTGCCAAATTTCTCTTTTTTCCCCACAAGCAGTCAAGAGAAGGAATCAACGGCCCTTAGACACAAAGTTCTAGAAATCCAGAAAGCTACAAAGAGGAAGAAGAGATTTAAAAAAAAAAAAGTATTTAGACTTTTGACACGTAGGAGTGAGGAACATACAATATATACACCATATATTTTCAGTAGATAAGATGAGCAGATAGCCCACAGTTCACCTCACAGCCACTTTAAAAGAACTTTATCTTACTTTTCTACCCCAAGGAATGCAAAGTATTTCTAATATCAGCACACTGATTGTTCTGGTAACACCAGATGCTGTGCTAGGCATCAGTAAACAGGATATATGTATTTAATGGCATGAACTACATTCTAATCTGTTACTATTCTACTTGCAACTGCACACTACTTACTTTTTGTTTTCTGATCAATGATTTGGCTAGCAAGAAGCCTGGTCTGCACTGTGGGCTAACTGAGAACACCTCACTAAACAACTCCCTCATCATGCCTTACACTTTTGGTTGAGCCAAGGTAAAGGTGGTAGAGGCAGGAAGCAAAGGAAACCTTCCTCTGAGCTGGACCAGTGCTAGCACGGAAGAGTGCAATTTTTAGTCCAGTCACTTACTAATACAGAACTACATCATAGGATCATAGAACCAACTAGGTTGGAAAAGACCTTTAAAAATCATCGAGCCCAACCATTACCTAAGGACTGTCAAGCCCACCACTAAACCATGTCACTAAAGGCAAAATGATCTCCCTTCATGGCTGCCCCTCATGATCTCCAGTCACAGCCACACCTCATGTGCCCCCTCATAGTGGCCCCACACTGTATAGGTGCTACCCCTACCATCATGGCCACCCCTCAGAGCCCATGGCTGCTTTGGCTCTCGCCTGATACCCCTCACCCCTTGTATTCTAGCTCCTCCATATTCAACAGTTTAGTACTACATGGGAGCACTAGTTCAGTTACCTACATTACCAATCCATTAGAACAGGTCACAACACTTGTTTAAAAATATTCCCAGAAGTGTATTCTCTTTCATATCTATATTTCAACCAAAAAAAAAAAAAGGCATTTAGAAGCACTAAATACCTGTTAATCTAAAAACCATGCAGTTGTCTCTCCTCTGAGCAAGTACAGAAATACAAATACAGAATAAAAACCTCAGAGAGGCAAGTCAGCAATATATCCTAGCCTGCTCTATTACATAGATTACAGCATATGGCTTAATCAAGCCAGTGACAAGTCACAAGCAAAGGCTGTGCCCTGGACTCTGCTGTGCTCAGGGGACTGAGAAGGCTCAAGTTAGACCAGCCCATCCACAAGCTCCTGGAACTCATCACAGTCCACAGTCCACACAGTGAGACAGGGGCCAGCTGCCCTCATTGCTGACGGACCTGACAAGGATTTAAGATCCACAAACTAATAGGTGAAAGCCACTAGGAAGACAGGAGGGTGGAAAGGGAGAGCAATGCGGATCATGGCACGGGTTAAGAGTCCAACTGGCTGAAGCCAGAGCAAATGAGACTGACTTCTACTGTAACCCTTCCTGGTGAGGGAAAATTAAATATTTAATCACTGCTCACATTATGTGCTCAGTACTACAGTCACCAATAAAAGCTTTGACTGTATTGTCTAGAGAATTAAAAAGCCCACAGATACAAAACCATGTACACGCCCCCAAAGACCAAGATGATCTACAAACAATCAAACTAAAGCACTGGGCTTACAGGCATGGAGAACTATACCGCAAAATAAACTGAACTATCAAGGTCAGCTGCTGGCATGACAGGGAGGGATTTATTTTATTTCTGTTTTTTTACTGCAGGTGACACCAACTCCAAATGGCATTTAAGACTAGTGCTCTTCTTTTAAACTCCAGAAGTTTTAATTATTTTTCCATTTTAATCTTTGTTTTGCGGTAGAGCACAGCAAGAGGCTTTCAGAGCATTTCACATACAGCTACACACCCTAACCTGAAATACCTCTCAGCCTCTAGAAAGGTAATGGGCAATTAGTCATTAGGAGTGCAAGTGCTTTTTCCAGCGAGCCTTACAAGCATAATAATATTTTATTCAAACAGTCTTTAACAAAGCCAGGTATTACAATGGTAGTGTTACAAAGGGACTCAGAATTTCCATAAGATTGTCTACCTTGTCATTCACCAGAATGTGAATGTACATATTGTACGTACTGTATATATTGCTGCATGCCACCATGTTTGAGTATTTTTACACTATTTTTCACTGTATACTGAAGTTTGTAGTGTCTAACAGTATATTTTGAAAACATAAGCTCTGTATTAAGCTAGATCGATATAGAATTTTAAAAGAAAAAATTAGAATACCCTATATATTTTAGAGCTATCAGAGCAATCATTTGGTACCAATTCAGAAGACTTTCTGAGAAGTTAATTTAACCAGAATTTGTAAAAAATATTTATACAACACTGCTCTTAATACTTGAGTAAAATTAATAATACTGCAGTATAAAAAGGCTTCCAGTACTCACATAATAAGAGCAGGTGTCATTTTCCAGTTTCAGTAGAAATTAACAGTATTAGATTTGTGATCAAAGTTTCTATATATGAATTAGAGATTTCATTTCCTGCCTTGAGGATAGGAGTCTTAAGATTCAGGAAGATATGGGAATAGTAACAAGAGGCTGTCTGCAACGGGAATAGTGATCTTGCTTCCATTCCCATCATCTGCATTAGCATTAGACCCAGCTACCATACTGGTTTGGAGTATTTTAAGTGAATACTAGTACTGTAGTATAGGCTCACATATCAAAACAGTTAAAAACTGTTTAAAAAGTTAAGAAAATCTAAGTTTCCTTCAGCCAGCAAAAAGCTACAGAACTCATAAGAAACATCACAAAAACAAGATACTGATCAAGATGATGATTTTTGGAATTTAACAGGGTACAGTTCCTGACTGGATAGAGCTATTTGCAAGGCTTGATCTCACTGCCTCCCTTCTGTATCTCAGCATTAAACACCCTCTTGGCTCCTTAAGGGCCACATATGCTCCCCATTAGCTAGCTGCACATCAGAAGGTTCCATCATTATAACTAGAAATTTATTCTCTCGAGTCTCTCCACCACTAGCTTTCAAACCAGCCTCTTCAGCTTAAGGTGAGGATAATCCACTGCCCTTCAGAAACCTTAAAATAAGGAATATAAGCTTAGATACATGTATGTTCCTTATCATTCCAATACTCCAGTTTCAGAGAATACTGCACCTACTGTTAAGTTTCAGTGACATGGTCAGAACAGGTTTACAGTAATCTGCAGATCTGCAATAACAGAACAAAGTTAAAGGGACAAAAATGCACTGAACTTAGTTTGAGGAGAAAAATTATTCCAAGACGGGTGAAGTTACCCAAGGTGCTGAAATTTAATACATAATCCCTTCTAAACTTAAGCCAAAAAATGAGCAAAACTCCTGTTTGGTACAGCTTCCTCCTTGCCTAGGAAAGGCATCTTGTTACAAAAACGTGTAACCCTTCTTCTAAACCAGGGATGGCTAGCTACCTGCTCAAAACCACTTTATGAGATCAAGTAACCCTCATGTGGTCTCTCCGAAAGCTGCACAATTAGCAGTAACAGATGAAGGGGAGGAGGAGACACTAAAATCTAGGCTAATCCTAGCAATATTCACTGTTTCATAAGAAGCATCAGAGAAACAAGGATGTATTCATATGGTTCCTGCTTACCTTCAGTTCCATATAATAGAATCACGATTTACAGCCATCCCAAGACAGCTGCCCTGACCTGACATACTTGCCTTTTATAATTTAAAATAAAAAGTTTTATTTTCCTGTTGCCAGATAGCAAGATGTCACATGAACACGGATGCCAAAACCGTGCTTAAGTACAATACAAATAAAACCATTAAACTACAAGTAAAGATGTATAAATAAAAATGTTGAAATACAATACAAATAAAGCTGTTGAAGTACAATACAAATAAAACCTTAACACACTTCTGAGTCAGACTGCTCCTTGGTTACAGTCTTTTAAAGATGAGTCAGTGAAGTCTGTAACATAGCAAGACCAGCCTAATAATGCCTCATGTACTGATCATTTCAAATTCTGTAACTCAATGGGGTAACAGAGTATTTGATAAGAGCACCAAACAATTTGAACATTATTTTCCTGTATCATATTCTGCTAAAAACCTTATTTGGGTCTATTTTTCATTTCTATATGAACAAGCAGTCTTGATTTTAAAAGTGGAACCTGGCTGTGCTAGACACATTCTTGTACCAGAGAATCTGGGAAAAGTACTTTCAAAGACACAATGCAAGTTTATCAGAGAGCTTTCAGTTCCATGCCTTCGAAATAAGCCTCATAACTTGGAAAGCTCTTTCCAGAAAGTGGGTCAACTCATTAGCAGCTGATAAGAGATGAGCAAAAGACCCTGAATAGAAGCAGCAGTTTCCTTCCAGTTTTCAAAATGCAGGACCACACCATTCTGGATGGAAAATTGCTTGTAGATCTACTCACAAGTGGACTGAGAGGTATATTGCTGCAGCTGAACTGAACAGTATTTCCTGATGTGGTCGCAACTCAACTGTTCCTACAGTCTAAGAAAGTATCTTAAGGAAATCTTGCTTCTTCTGGATAGCTTAAATGGTTTTCTTTTTTATGTCTTAAAACTGGGCTGATTAGTCACTTGCTAGTCATCTATTACCTGCATATCTAGTGTTTGTGGATTTTTCAGTTGTCTTCAGTCAACCATTTTACCTTATTAAACCCTAAGGAGTACCTTCCACTGCAGAACAGGGAAAGGAACCAATCCCTGGCACCACTACTCCTGAGCAGATACAGCAATAATCAAGCCCATCACCAATGAATCTAACTTAATTTTAAGGCCCTACTTCTGTGGGCTGTATAACTTGCCAATAAAGTCCCCTGTAACTCTGTTTCCCACTTGCTTTTCTCTTTTCTCCTCCCCATCCTCCAAGGTGAGTTTGTTTTAACTCTCCTGAACTCATTCTGAAAAGAGCATTATCCATTGCTGGGGATAAAGTCATCTGGAAGGCTGCAAAACTCAAGCTATCTCTCATCATTGGATGCCTTCCAGAGTTAAGCCACTTCTTCATGCTACCCACTTCTGATGCTCCAACAGTCACAGACAGAGGACTATCACAGCTTTACCCTGTCATCGGTGTCTGATCAGTGCAACAATGCTCCTGCATAAAATTAAGCAGTAGGACACAACCAGTAGTCAACTCTACTTCTCCCAGCAGGGCTCTCGTGTGGTTTTCAGACCAAGCTGCTTTTAGTCAGTATGAGTTCACGCTATCCAACTCCTTAAAAACAAGTCAGTGTACTCAATCAGCTCAGCGCAGGCTCAACAAGCACCCAAGCAGCTACAAAATAGAGGCAGGACCTCTTCAACTATGAGAGACAAGCTATTTCATAATGTAGCTGTAGTGTGATACTTTATTTTCTGTTGAAAATGTCAGAAGCCCCTTCCATTCCCTTTGAGCAAAGGTCACCACCTTCACATAAGCACACTGCAAGAGCTTTCTGTTTAAGGTTAACAGGCCACCAGGACTCAAGCAGCTGGTAAGGAACCTCACTGCTCACAAGCATCTTCTTGTATTATGCCAAGAGGAAAAAGCATAGTGCCAAATTAAAGGTAATTTGGGAAGGCACTGGAAGGTGAATTAGGATTTACCCACTGCTATAAAAATGAAGGGCAAGAACTCTGAGGCAAGAGTTAGCTAGACTACAAGATACACTGTAAGAGCAATACCTGGCAGAGCAAGAATCAGATTGCTGACTTCGAATAGTGTTCACTAGCCAAGTTCTAACCTGCAGCTTTTCAGTAGGCTTCCGAGCAAGATGGAGAAAGTCTCTGGATAGAGCATTTTTCTTTATGTGGGGGCAAATAAGAACTGACTGTTGCCAGAACAGTAACAAGGGACAGTGCCACAACCAGAGCACTCAGTCTCATGTGTTTAAGAAACCACAGCAGGAAAGGGAAGACTTTCCCTGGTTTAGATGACAATCATGTTTCCAATGAACTGAGCGTCAACTTTGCGAGTATCATCTGATGGTACCTGCTGGACAGTGTCATTTGAAAACAAGCTGCTCTTTCATACAAACCTGTTACAGCTTAACAACGTATTTAAGCACTGGAAAAAAGATTCAGCATCCACATGACATGGAAAATAAGGATGGTGACACATGTCAGTGAGTCACAAGCAGTCAGGGAGGAGGTTTTATTTGAACTAGGACAATCAGGAAGCACTAACCCACATACAAGGAGGCCTTCCCTGCCTAACAGCAACATCTTAATTGTCATAGAGGCAGGTGCCTTCAGTGAGTATACACTGCCAGAAAGGAAGAATGCCACCCACAGCAGACATTTTACAGGGTGTGCAGTGGTCCAGCCACCTGAGCTTCCCACACCACATACTGCAAAAGCAAACTCACCTGTCCTATACACAGGAATCTGCAGTTAGCGTATGTGTATAACATAACATTCCATGCAGAATACTTTAAATAGTAAGCATAAAAAAGTGACAAGCATTTAGTACTTCTGGGTTTAGATCACGTATTCCTTCTGTTTGGAGGACTGCAACTTCTCCTTCCATTACTCAGAAGCAGTTTCATGATGAAAAAGACTGACAAGAGTCTCACTTTCTATACCACCAGCTATCTACCAACATCTTCCTTTTTTGCATAGGTACTGCTTGCAGCTCAAGGTACTTCAACACCCAAGGAGCAGATAGTCCCACTGTTAAAGAACAGCTGGGCAGTAAGGAAGTTTTCAACTGGCTTCTTGAGCCAGCACAGGGTGGAACATGGAGAGGAGAGGGAAAAAAAATCCCCACACATCTACCCACCAAAAATAACTAGATATAAAATGGATGTAAATCTAGTTAAGCAGTTCTTTGCTGTTTCCAACATATTGCAGAAGAGTGGATCAGAACAGTGAAGAGCTGAATTCTTTAGAAGACATCAATTTTTCGAGTCTTTGGTTGTACATATTCTTACATTACACCAGCAATCACACATTGACAAGTGCACTCCCTAATTACTTAAAATAGCTTGTCAGTGATTGTACAGTTAGGCAAGGGACTAAAGAAACAGTTTCTGTTGTATTGCATCCCTGCACTGAAGTTAAGACATGAACTGTAACAAGCACAGACCAGATGCGAGTTCTCCTAGAGTCTTAAGTCACAGAGAATGTTCTCCTTATTGCTGCAGTCACCTCTGCAGAACTACTTTAATCTGACTTGGTCTTTGAGTGTGGTCTAAAAGTAAATGTGTTTAGTAGTTCTTCCACTTCTTTAAGTGTTGTTTACCCGCCTTAATGAAGGTGACTGATTTGCAGTCAAACAATAGACATGTTAAAGAGTGGCAGAGAATATATATAAAGCCTAATGAAGATATCACTCACAAGCTAAGTAATTAAGTTATTAGAATAAGCTGTTCTCTTTTGCATGATAAATCAAAAGTATAATAAACCATAAGAAACAAGTCTTAGTGTCGGAGAAAAAATGGTTCTGTTGTTGCCTAGAAATACCATTCCATCTACACAAAATGTCTCTCTATCAGAAAACCAAAGAGAGGCAAGTAACAAAAAATATGCAGGAGAAGAAAACTCTGCAGCCCAGGCCAGTCATGCTTTCCAGCAATGGAAGAAATCAACCACTGTCTACCAGCCCACGGAGAGGAAGGGAGCTGTTGCCTGCACTGCAGAGCTGCATACGGACATGCAGCACACACCCCCTCAGCATTGCAGATCAGCACTCACAGAATGCAGATACAGCTTCATCGCACTATTTTTGGCCAGCTACTGCAGAAATCTGCAGCTTTTCTTCCAGATTTTCATTTTACAGAATATGACACTAGTTTAATGCTGAAACACTAGTATCACTTAGAAGGAATTCTCATCCTAGTAAGACAGAGAGTTTTTATTTACTCTCAGGGCACCAAAGACTGCTTTCCCTAAATCCTATCACTCTCTTACAGGGTAGAAAGGTGGATGAGGGGTCCTTAAGGCCAATTAAGAGCAACCTTAGGCTTCAGTTTCAGCTTAAAGGGGAGGTGTTGCTCCCTCCTGTGCTGCCTGCTCTTTCTTGGTCTCTTACTTCAGCTCCATCTTGGGCACTTGTGAATTAAATGGGTTTAATGAAAGGTCTGACAAGAAGGAAAAACAGTAGTTACAGTAAAGCTCTTTCTCCTTTCCTTCCCTTTGGAAAACTTGTGTTGGGAGAGTTGAACCTGCACAAAGAATGGTTTGACTCAAACAGGAGCGAGTAAGTCACAGGCATACACAGTCAAGAGTCATCCACTTCCACTGCGGTGAATTTAGGGATAAGGCAGGTCACTGTAACTTGAAGTGCTAACCTTAGGGTTTTTCCTGGCCAACACTGCTAAGGCAATTAAAATAATTTTTCTTCCCTATCTTCACTTACTATGGGGAAGGGATAACAGGAGAAAAAGCACAAGCTCTGTATCAAGTGACAATAAGAGTTACCCTGAGGATCATGACTATGCGACTGGTAGCCTTTTTTGTGTTAGAACAGGCTACAACACCAACATTGAGAGTTCACACCTCAACTGAAGCTGGCCTTCACAGTTTTAAACTTTCACTTAAACAAGTTTTTCCTTGGAGGTTCCATGTCTCTTTAAGTGAAGATACCAGTATCAGGTTATTAATACCTGCAAGTCACTTTATCTGGGCAGTTACCTCGGTCACTTGAGCAGACACCAAAGTGCACAGGGTGGAGGAAGGACAAGGAGAAAGTGAGAATTGGAATAGAAGCACACAATCAACAGGAGCTATTCTTCTTACAGTAAAAAAATTACAACAGATTCCTGCTTTAGACCCACAGGCTTAAGACCTATGTTCTTCGATGAGCCTGCCTCAATCACATGGGAGCCAGGGAGAAGGGGAAGGGAATCTGGTGCTCTAGGCATTATCTTTGCCATTCCTACATTTAGCATATTTTTTGTCACAGCTAAAGTTTCACTGAAACCTGTAACTCGATGAGTTCAAAAGTTGCAGATGCCATGAAACTTCAATGTTATGTCTGTATTCTTTTTTTCCCTACTAGGAGGAAGTAAACAGGCCCAAGGAAAATAAAAAGTCTGTCAACCCTCCAGCACACTGAGGCATCAGACTAGGGCATCTGTGATCCAAGTGCTACATGGAGGCAGGGGAAGGTATGTACAGTGATATTACACTGCAGGGCAAGGTCAAGAATACACCTCCAGGTGGTAACTTGGGGCAGGAGCAGGGGGAAACTCTCATTCTTTTAGCTAAATAATCCTGCTGTCATATGCCTCCTATAGACTTAATATATTTTGTTTTCCTTGATTACTCAAGATTAGTCAGGATATGCCTGTATGCTTCAAACAGTCTGAAGTATATGCACAGTGCAAAACTTTTGCTTAAAGATTTGGTAATGACAATTACCAGTACAGACAAAACTGCTTTACTGGACACAAAGACAGCGTGGAAGTTTAAGCCTTGCTATAGCACAGCTTTGCAAAACTTCTGATCTTAATAAAGACTGCTCATACTGGACTAGGTAGATCCACTATGATTCCCCAGAGGCTCTCTCTCATATAACATTTTTTCAGAGCAATGCATCATTCACTGCAATTTTGTTCTTTCAAGCCATTTAGCTACAAGTACCATTGCTTTTTGAAGCACCTATCAAGATAAAATGCTGCTCACTATGCTCCTACTGATGCTGGAGACATCTGCCTGACTGAACACGACCCAGTGTGTATGCCAAGAAAGTGCTTAGCTTTATGACTGAAGTACTATTCTCATTCGATTAGGAAGCAAATATCCAAAGCTAACACTTCCTAAGATTAACCAAGAAGTACAGCTACAGATACTGAAGACACTTTCCAGGCTCTCAATAGCCAGAGGTCCAGAAGATTCACAACTCTTAAAGAATAAAACTTTCTCTCCACTGATCGACAACAAACATCACTACTCGTTACAGCGCGTCATTACCTAAAAGGAGTGAGCTAAAGCAAACTGACCACGATGCATTACTTGGGGCAGCCAAGGTAAGCCGCTGCCGTCCTGCGGCGGTGTGCTCAGCACAAGGCCATCACCATGGCGCCTCTCCTGCCCCTGCTCATGCTCCTCACCGCTGAGCACAGACAAACATCACGTCCTGCCGCACACCCCCACTTCACTCTCAGCCTCAGCCTAGAGCATCACCAGAACCGCAGGCAACTAAGGCCTCAAAGAGAACCACCTCCTCCTTCCAGCCGCAGCGCGCCGCCGCTGCGGGTCACCGGGAGAAGCGCGCTTCCCGTGATGCTGGACCCTGTAGGGCAGCCCTCGACCACCGGGCTGACACACGCACCCTGCAGTCACCTACTTTCCCTCACAGCACGGGATTTGCCACCACCGGTTTACAGCCTACGGAAGGGGTCAGGGAAGACACAGTAAGGACAACAGAGATCAGAGGGAGCTCCAGGTATCAGTGGGTAAGCGGCAGCAGCTCCCTCCCCTCTGCAACTTCCCCGGGGGGCGGCAGTGACCAGATTCCTCTGGGAGAGGGGCAGCAGCGCTGCTGCCTCCGCGGCAGCAAGGGGAAGGAGGGAGGTGCGGAATACAGAGGGGCGGCAGGCAGCGGTGAAGAGGCACGCAGGCACAGGGAAGGGCATGGTGCCTGGCGCCGCTGGGGAAGAGGGTGGGAGAGGGGTAGCATGCGATTAGCCCGGTGTCGTGCGGGGAGGGAGCGCAGCGCCGCACCCAGGCCGGCCCTCATTACCCCTCCGCGTCCCGCCGACCTACCCAGCACCACGCAGATCACGTCCAGCGCCACGAAGGGCAACCGCGTCCTGTCAAACATGCTGGCAGCGCCGGGCGCCCGGCGCGGCGGCGGCGCCTCCTCGCGCGGCGCGGTGACAGCCTCGGCCGCAGAGGCGGGCGCGGAGCCGGGATGGAGGGAGTGGCTGAGACCCAGCCACGGCCAGGAGAGGCGCTGCGCTGCGCTCAGAGCCAGAGGCTCCCGCACTCCTCGATCCCGGAACCCGCAGTGCGTTTCTCCTACCGCCGCGGCGCCCACGGGGGCTTTAAGGAGAGCGGGCAGGCGCGGGGGTCTGAAGGGCGGGGTGGCGGTGCCTCATCCCGCCCATCCCTGCCCGCCACTGTGACGCCCCTCTACCGGCCGCGTTCCAAGGGCCGGGCGGGCCCGACCAATCGCTGTGGGGCCGGCCTCATGCCTCGCCCCGCCCCCTCCGCGCGGTGGGGCTGTGCCGGTCCTTCGGTCGCCGGTGGCTGCTTGGAACGGCCCGGGGCCGGTGCCGCTCGGGGCCGCGCCGCAGCGGTCCCTTCGCTCTGCCTCCACCTGCCTGCACGACGCCGTCCCCCGTCTCCTGAGGGGCTGCCCGCGGGGTGACCGTCACTGGACGGGTGGCGGACACGGGGGCTCAGCCGCCACCGGGCTGAGAAGGGCTGCAGTGGATCCTGCGCTGCAAACGCGGGCGCTGCTGCTGCTGGTGTGTTTTTCTGAGATTTTTAGTATTTTTTAACAAGGAAAAAGCTGTTTTCTGGAAGAGCGCTGGAAAATTGCACAACAGCTGAAAAGTTGAATTTCAGCCCAACCCAAAACAATCTTTTTCCATTTTAAAAGGTTTTATTTGGGAAGGAAAACAGTGACCAACACAGAGAAAATGTGTTCTGCATAACTGCATTTTTGTTTTACCACAGAACGGACAGATTTGTCCTCCAGTGTTGTCAGGCACAAACCTGTCACCCGGGCTGCTGGGGACCGACTGCAATTGCAGGTGGAGTGAGCTTTCTGCTTTCAGGCATAAGGCATAAACTTTCCTGCAATTTCTCATGTATTCCACTTCCAGTTCTGTAAACACTTTGTATCATATCCTCAAGGCTGAATAACAGGTTTGGCAGATCAACAAGGGAAACAAGTCCTAGGGGTGGAGGTTCCTCACTAAATACGCTGTATCTTCAATTTGGCCATGCTGCCCAGAAAGGGAACCAGTGAACATGATCCAGCTTATGCCCAGGCAGACAAGAGGCCAACAGCATCCTGGCTTGTATCCGCAATAGCGTGGCCAGCAGGGCCAGGGCAGTGATCATCCCCCTGTACTGGGCACTGGTGAGGCTGCACCTCAAATCCTGTGTTCAGTTCTAGGCCCCTCACTGCAAGAGAGACATTGAGGTGCTGGAGCGAGTCCAGAGAAGGGGAACAGAGCTGGTGAAGGGTCTGGAGCACAAGCGTGATGGGGAACAGCTGAGGGACTGGGACCGGGTTTAGTCTGAATAAGAGAAGGCTCGGGGGGGGGGGGATATGACCTTATCGCTCCCTACAGCTGCTGCAAGGAGGCTGTAGTGAGGTGGGGTTGGTCTCTTCTCCCAAATAACAAGTGACAGGACAAGAGGAAACAGCCTATGGTTTTACCAGGGGAGGTTTAGCCTGGATACTAGGAAAAATTTCGTCAGAGAGAGGGTGCTCGGGCATTGAAACAGGCTGCCTCAGACAGTGGTGGAATCACTGCCCCGGGAAGTGTTCAAAAACCGTGTAGATGAGGCCCTCAGTGACATGGTTTAGTGGTGGACTTGGAAATCCTAGGATACAGGTTGGACTTCGTGATTATGAAGGTCTTTTCTAACCTAGTTGATTCTATGATTCTATAAATCAGTTTCAGTTAGAACATATAAAGGAGCTCCACATGGCAGCCTGTACAGGAGTTCCCAATTTCATCTGATCACCCAAGAAGCATCCCCGATACAAATCAAAATGGCCAGTTCTAGAGATCAAAACTCTTTATTTTCATAAGTGTGTAATTTACAAACCGCATTTTCCTTTGCAGGTGTTCTGGGATGGTCTTGAGGAGATAGAAACTCCAGTGTTGTCCTAAAACATAGTAATGGAGCAAAATGAAACACAACCTAGCAACAGTGAAAACTGCTTATCTTTGTGAGAGCTGCTGCTGAAAGACAAGTGTGCAATCTGCTCTGCTCCTCACAAAGCAGGGGATTGTTCACAAGGCCTTAAGTCAAGAGTAGATAACATCCCCCAAATTACAAGGTGGTTAGAGAAACCAGGAGACAGGAGAAGAGCAATGCAAACATTCCATGGGCAATTGTCTTAATTGCTTTCTTCAACCCAAAAGCATTACGTTAATCTTGTTGGGGCTAAGCAGCAAACAGCTCAACAGCTCTCCTGATCCACACCTCTATGCTGTAAATTAGAGACTGAAGAGATCTCTTCCCAGAAAAATGTAGGCAAGATAGTGATTACTCTTAAAAGCAAATGGAAATTGGGCTGCAGCAGCTCAGCATTCACCAAACAGAGAAATTAATCATGCTGTATTGTCTTGCAGTTTCCACATCTCTCTTTCACCCTTGAGACATGGCTTGCCTGAGGGAAGGGGCATCGCTGCAATCTTCTGCCAGAATTCAGGAAAAAAAGCAGTCACCGGGTTCCTCTCCAAACTTTCCATTGCACAAGGAATACAAGCCTCCCTGTTGGAACCCCTTCCCACCACCGGGCTTACTATGTCTTGGAAACCCCCAGCTGAGCACAGATTGAGGGATGGAGCTAGCACTGCACTCTCCTGGGCTCTCAGGAGGTTTTGCTGGGCCTTCACATGCGGACAAATATTAACCACAAAAGCACACCAATCCAAGCACTTTCAGCCTGAATTGCTGCTCAGATTAGCAAACCTCTACATTAACTTGAGGGTTGTGTTAGTACAAGTACTGTATATTCAGATATGTTGTTATTTCACACACAAAAAAGGATGTTTTGGTGTAAAAGTGAAGGGGGCCCAGGGCTGACCAAACCTGCATGCTTGAGAACCTTTTCACAGAGTATCTGTGGCAGCAGCAATGCGCAGGGTAGCAGAAATGGAAAACTGGTGATGCTTGATCAGGGGTCATCTGGAGCAGTGCATTCCTGAGGGGGTGGAGGATGTTTGATTATAAACACAAATAGAAGTTACATTCAGCACCCATTAGAGGTTGGAGTGTTTTAAGTATACAATACAAATATCAGAATCTCTAGATCAGTTTTTTTCCTGGTACTGAGAGTTTTGTATTACCTTCTGAGTCTGTGGCATTTTTCCTGTCTAGGCTCTGCTTTGTACCTGTCCTTTGCTGCAAGGCACTTAGATGCACACCATTCTTAACACTATGGTGACCCGGTGATATCGAGTCAGATTCATTCATTTGCTTAGCAGGGTCTATGCTAAAAAACATTTTTGAAGTGGGAGGTGAGTAAAATGAAGGCAGTGGACTATAACAGTAAGTTATATTATATCCCTTCATTAAATTTACTAGTTTTAAATGGTCTAATATTACTTTGTAGAATTTAGATTCTCCTAAATATCTTCACCTCTCACATATTCTCCTGTTTGGTTATTTATTGTTAGGGGGTTTGGTGTTGTTTTTTTAATTATATATTTTTGTTTGTTTAACTGAAAGCAGTGAGTTTGGTTTTGTTCTGTTTTCTAAATTGTATCTTTTGTTTAACTAAGAGCAGTGAGCAGCAGAGAACATCAGGACCAAGTTAAATCCCTGTTCATGTCTTTGTTTTCTTTTGGTTCTTCTACAAATCATGACCTTCAGTGTTTTGAACATGCTCCTTAAAAGTAAAGTATTGTGTGTACTAGGATTAAACTCTCAGGAAGTTTATGATCAGTCTGTAGTGGTACTTGAATGATAATTAATTAGTACTGACCCAACAGGACTCTTAACTACAATTAACATTCATATAGATCAGCAATTTTAGTAAGTGATGGGACTTTCCCAGGCTTGTTTCCCTGTAGCTTGATCTGAGGTAGGAGTCAATAGCCCTGAATGAGCTGTTACCACTCAGGAAAGGGATGAGAGGGTCATGGTGGATAGTTCTGGGAAGCCATCCTTTGGGTGCTTAAGGGACAGATCACCATCCCTACCAGCGCGCTGGGAGTGCTGTTAGGAAAGACATCAAGAGAAATCTATCAAGCATTACTATGACACATTCTTGAAGGCCAGCAATCTCACATCAAAAAGGCTAAGTAGAGAAACAGAAAGCTCGAATGAAAGCAGAAAGGTCTTTAGAACTTGTATACAACAGCTACAATGCAAGAGAAACAGAAGTACAGTAGGGTTTTTCAGCTTGGAAAGAGAGTGATGGAAAAGGAAAAAGCTTTAGAAAGTACAGAAAATCATGAAATGTGTAAAGAAGGTTAAATGTGTAGCAAGCATTCATTGCTTTGCATCAGGTAAGAACTATGGACAACCTACATAAGGTGTCAGACAACAGGACTCCTTTACATGACAATATGTGGAATTTACTGCCTCAGGGTGCTGTGGGGCTCAAAATTACAAAGGAGCAAAAGGCACTAAGTAAATTCATAGGGGATGGATTCTGGTAGTTCAAGAAGTACCAGAACTGCTGATTTCCCACATTTAGAAGGGTAGGCTGGGGAAGAGTCATTCTGCAGGTCCTGTGTCTCCAACTCCCCTAAACATCTGCTGCATGAACTTGATCTGAATCAAGTCTTCCTATGTTCAAAGCCAGCCAGCAACCATAGCATAACACTGCAAAATACATTAGTAATAGCCGAAGTGAAATAGTTCAGACTTGTTTGTAATGCTGTCAGAGTCAGACACTGCAATACTTTTGTGTGGTTACTTAGAATTTATCTGCCAAAACTCCACTCATGCAATAAGAGAACCAAGGAGGGAAGTCTGCCAAGATGGCCCTCCTGAATTTCTCTTACATCATCTGTCTAGGGCATAGGATTTGCCTCTTACAAAATGACATACGCTCCTATAGACAGTTTTGAGGCCTGGACCTCTGAAATCAGTCGATACCTGTTGCACAGCAAGTTTCAGGAAGCAGAATTTAGATTCCACCAAAATATCTTGGACTTTTGTTTGGTCTGGCCATATAGTTGTTTTCTTTCTTTTGTTCTTATGCCTCATGTTTGTTTGGCTTTTAATAAGGGAGCAGTGAGCAATAAAGAACATTTATATTTCTTATAAACAAAGCATGAGGAGTTTCCTGTCTTCTCTGCTTTTTTTTTCTTTTCCTTTTAAATGCAGTTGATACTTGTTTGAGTAGTTCATCCCCACATCTGTTCTCTATTCACCTGAAAGCTCCTGCTGTCAGGCTGAAAATGTTCACTTGTGTTGCTCTGCTCCTTCACTCCTGGGAGAGTTCATATTCATGAAGGGTTCTGTCCCACCCCAGTTTTAGGCTAAAGTTAACAAGAGCATTTCTGCAAGAATGTTGAGACCTGTTCTAGTAGAAAAGACAGGTTATTTCTAAAGATTATCCACAGCAATAAGGTATCAAGCAACATCACCAGTCAGCATAATAACATAAACGTAATACTCATGTTCATGTAATGACTGAAGATGCATTAAAACCCAGTGCAAGTATATAGCTTTGTTTATATTTATTTAATAGCATAAGAGCATATAGTATATTCTAGAGAAACCACTTCAGGCTACGTCTACATAAGTTAATTAAGTGGGGCCAGAACACACAGAGCAGGCACTGGCATATGATTGTCCATCCTATTTATGTGTTAGCTCACAAATGGTGTTGTTAAGAACTGACTAGCACAGACCAGGAAGCATTTCCCATAGCAGTTTTGTATGCAGCCTTGCTATTTTGACAGGAAGAAAACGAAGCTGTGTGGCCATCAGCTATGCTCTACCAGTTAGCCTTAAGGCCAAGAAATTGTCCCTGTTTGCTCTTTATGGGATTTTATTATTTGTTTCAATTACAGATAGTGCTCTGAAGCAGTAATAGATTCTGAAAGAAAGAATGTCTCAAGGGCTCTCACAAAATGTTCATGGCTGAGTGAAACTTGTTAAAAAAGTCTTGTGATTATTGCAAGCTGGAGTGATTTAGGGGCTGCAGGATTTGTGTCCTCTGGCTCCCAAGTTCCCCTCTCTCTTCTTCCCTTCTTGGTCATACTTTTCAGTCAAATCAGCTAGCAAACCACAGGGAAGTCTTGCAGCGTTAGGAATCTCGGATGAACTTCAACAGGGCAAACCAGTTGCCCAGTGAAGAGTTTACCAGTGATGTATCAAAGGTACTCAGTTTTGACTCATGGCACACCTAAAACAGTAACTCAGGCCCCTGAGCATACTGTTTGGATAGCTCCATCTCCACTTCAACAGATAGAAGAGAAACTTCAGGGAAGGTGTGTCATGGCACCATGTGCATCCAGAGTGCAGCAGCTAAGGTGTCTACTCCTGCTGCTTGACCCTCCTTGGCAGCAACAGCCCCACCACCCTGACACCCTCTGTTGAAACAGGCAGCAAACTACAGTGGAACCATTGTGAGGCTGCAGCTGCTAGTCCTGTACCACTTCAGGGTGGCTTGGGTGCCAGTACAAGTACTGCTAGAAGTACAGCATGGGAGCAGTGAGAAGTAGATCCGAGGTTTTTTTCCTGCCTCTGCCAGGAGGATGAGCCACCTGACTGCTTCCCCTTCAGTCCTACCCCTGCTGCTCATTTACTTTGAAAAGCCTTCAAAGCAGCAACAGTCCCTTACCATACAGATTTCCTAACACAGTAAGTTGAGTCTCAGATGTTGCTGTAATAGTCATAAGCTACACTCTGAAGCTATGGCCAGCCTGATATAATCCGAGTTAATAGAACCAGATATAACCAGAGTGGCTACAGAAATATGTCCATAGCAAGCCTTTTGCAGTATTTTTAGTAACAGTATTATGCTGTTACAGGTCTCAATGTTGCTTTTGTTTGAGCTCCACAAATCTGAGATTTTTATTTTTTTTCCACAAATCTGAGATTTTTATTTTTTTTCCACTGCCACAGATACAAAGGAATTTATTCGCAAGTTCGTAGTGCTTTGCTGTTGCGTTTTCTTAAGATGTTGTAAATGTATTGGGTGAAATCGAACCTTGAACACACCTCCCTGCACTGTTACAACGCAGTTACAATAACCTAGCACATAAATAATTGCAACTACAAAAATAAATTATGAGGGGGCTTTGAAGGTGAACTAACAATAGGCAAAATGTCACCAAAACCATCAAGCTGGCAGAATCAAGTAAGAAAAAAGAGGCCCATTTCAGTATTGATGGTGGAGCACATTTATTTCTTCCATCTCTGAATTGCTCTTCACAGAGCATTATCAGGGTCAGTTACCACTTGAAACAAAATTAAAGGTGGAGGAGTATAAATCAACAAATAATTGCAGCAATAATTATTCAGAATTCCTCTTCAAAGAATAACGTGAGGATTTGGGTCTTAATACAATCATAATCTAATGAAAGCTTTTGCCTCTCCATCTCATATAAAGTGGTGTTTGACTCCTTGAAGTAGTCATCCGAGAACAGAAAAAGCCACAGCTGGAGCTGCTTCAATATACAGAGCGTCCAGTTATTGAAATCACTTCCCCTTAGTTTGTGTTCTACATGCTGAGCAGCAAACGTGGGATTTCACTTTGCTGTCTTGTCCCTTTATATGTATTCACCCTCATGCCAACAGTAGGTTCAGTGCCTTAAGGTACAAATCAATGGCTCATGTAAACTACTGCCCGAGCATAGAATGTCCAGGTTATAATTAAGCCCTGACCACTTGGTATTGACTTTTATTACCCTAATATGGAGAGGCCCCAGTAAGATTGAAACCAATTGTGGGCTGTACACAACAGTCATTGCTTCAAAGCCCTCACACAGAAGGGTGAAGTAAAGTAGTATTTTCCAAAGCAGCAAAAAGAGCCCTAATTTTGCTGCTGTTCTCCTTGAGGCATTAATACCGAGGGAGACGAGGAATTAACCTGTCCCACATGAGTCATCTATGCAGATGAAAGCATAAAAATACCCTCTTATCTCCTGTTTTATCTTTCCTTTCCACATTGCTGCTTCTTTCCCAACTAGAATAACAATAAAAATAAGTGAAGTCAGCACTGGGCAGGGATGCTGTCGTGTCTGGAGCACCAGAAGCAGTGGAAGCAGGCAGGAGTCTTGCTTGATGTGCTCTGGCTCCTGTAGTCAGAGCAAACACTTGGCAGAAGAGAGGAGAAGGATTAAATCTGTCAGAATAACTTTTATGGGACCCAACTCTTCCAGGGATTGTTTAAAATCCACATAATGCCTCTGAGTGTTAATGCTTGCATTGGGACGTTTGCATTAGCAGATAAATGTGCAAGAACACGTTTCCAGACATCTGCCTGGTGACTGCACATCTGAGCAGTTTGCTAAAACTTGGTCCAAGGTCCATGAGGTCCTTGGGCTCCTGAAATGACTTCCAAGGTTTGTAATAAATTGTACTGCTGAAGCATACCGCAGTTAAGCAAGTCTCACATGATAGAAACAATGTGTGGTGCACTGCACTCAAACCACTCTGTGTTATTTTAACTTTTCAGCCTTTGAAAACATTCAGAAAGAAGCACATATATACTGAAGAAATCCATACTTACAAATGTCGTGAAAATAAAAAAGAGAAAACTTGGGGTGATGCCCCAAATTATCACCGTCCCAATGCAAGACTAGTGGATAACATAGTGCCAGTCTTCGCTGTGCTTTGTATTAGCCAGAAGTGAGGAAGAAGAGTGAAGCTGCTAAGGAATGAGCACTCCCCTAGATTTCCAGGGAAATTGCTTATGTCCTCCCAGATAGGTCCCTATTCCTTTAGCCATGTTAAAGGAGTGAGGTCTTGACTGAGCAGTACCATAGGGTTAAGTGGTGGTGTCTGGGAAGGAGGGGTTTGTTTTCATTGCAGTGTTGTTGAGTTTCCCTTCCTGGTGCAAACACAGGCTTGTGTTGAAGTGTGAGTCAACAAACAGGTGGTGTGGGCTTTTAAGAAGCTTGGGCTTGAATCGGAATGCAAGCCATGAGCTAACAGCTAACATACACCTTGCTCTCTTCTTCCAGGTGGGAAGATAGCACTGCGGTACTGCAGGTAGATACTGTGAAGATGAATTATCACAGAAATAGCAAGGGACTCAGGTACTACTGTCATGGGTATAGATTCAAGGAGCACAGATTTAGTTTGTTCCTTTCTCTAATGCTGCCATTGTTATGATTATAATTATTGTTGTTGTTGTCATTATTATTATTAAGAATAAATCTATTATCAGGCTTAGATAGGACTTTCTGTTCAACCATATTTTGAATGAGCACAGCTGCTAGCTTTCAGATGCAAACCCAAATTATTTCAGGTAAGATCCATTAAGGTGCCAGTGCTGCAGCATCAGCAATAAATAGCTGGGATGGTTCCTCCTATAAACAATGTCTTATAGAACACACACAAATGATGCAGATCCATGAAAACATAAAAAAACAGTGTGAGAGACATATGATGAGCAGCCTCATCCTAGAATCCTTGCGCAAATCAATAGGGCAAAATCTGCTCTCTGTGTACATACTTTGTATGACTAAAGCAATTAAAAGGCATAAAAAGGCCACGCAGTTGCTAAAGATAGACAAATGGGAAGTATCCTGTCCCTGGCTCAGTAGTCAGCAGAGGGTATGTGCTGCAGTCATTTATCATGGACCTGATCTTTGTTTTGCTTAGGAGTCTGTGAAGCATGCAATAGATTAACTTATATTGGAGCAGCCATGGCAGGTTGGCAGAGTCTCCCAGGACAGAACATGTTTTTTATTGCCCGGTTACATGCAGTCTTAACAAAGTTTTGTAATCGTGACTCAAGATAGGTGACATAAATTCTGGGTGGCATTTCACTACTGTGTTTCCCTAATTCTGGAATGAAAGCTAAGAGGAAAGCTATAAGCAGAAGTGGGAGAGAACATAGCAGAGGCAGATAAAGGCAGGTCTAAAAAACATATTAGACCCTGTTAAAGAGTGACATGTGTAATGCAATGCGATTTTAATATTACATCTGTTAAGTATGTCCATGGTATGGTTTGTTTTCTATTAAGTAATTCGTAATATTAACTAGTTTTATAAAATTAAACAAAAAAACAACCAAACAACTCACAAACCCAAACCAGACCTGTTTAAGAATCAAGACATCAGCTCTATATGGTAAAGAACCCACTTGACTTCCTGACATTTAGAGACAACTGAGAGAAATGGTTCTGTAAGGTTGGTGATTGGGAAGATCTTTGGTTGATTGTAGCTTTTGCTGCAGGTCTGCTCCACATGTGTTATGGAAAAGAAGGGGGAACTCAGCTTCTCAAATCTCTCATCACCCAGCTGAGTGCTTTTACTGCTGGATGTGGGCAGGACATAACCAGTCTGCTTCCTAGCTGCGTCTCAAGGGGCAGTTACGAGTGCTCTGCCCATTCCTGCTCAATCAGGAGTAGTAGGTAACAGAGGCTGGAGAACCCCGGTTTTTGCATCTCTCTTCCTCTATCTGTGAGGTAGGCTCTGAGCACTCCTGTGACTCCAGGAGTGATTGAAGATGCCTGCAGGCTTGGTGATACACCGAAGTGCCAGTATCTAAAAAGGCTGTTAGACATCAAAGACTTTGTGAATCAGACTCAGTATGGACACCATCACAGAACTGTCAGTCTTCAGACCTGACCTTTCCTGACTGCATTTCTTTAGTCTTACTCATCTTTGCTGAGACTTGTTTGCTCAAATGCTCAATCCAACACATGTAATTGTTTGCAAGATGGGAAGCTTCCCTTTCCTTTGCAGCCTGCTCTAGCATGACCATGCTGTTGATTTTCCTTGCACTTCAATAATTTGGAATATACCTGCACTTAAGTGTCTCATAATAAAGTGTGTGTGTGTGTGTGCATACCTGTATTTACCAGGTTAAATAAAACTATTACTCAGTTCAGTGCTAAGTTTTAGTGTAACAAGTAGGAAAAATCCAAGGTGTTGTAGACAAATGGTACTTGTTAGAGAAAGGACCTTCTGCCATCAGTGCAGCTCAGAGCACTTGGATCCTAAGCTTGCTGAGACAGGAGTGCAGCTCTGGAGACAGAGAGGAGAAAGGAAGCAAATGAAATGCAGAGGCGTCCCCTGGCATGTTTAGTCATTGCAGAGGGCATATGTGATTTTATCAGTGTTGTTAGTGTTAGTCTTGCAAGAAACATTTTGAAATAGAACAGTGCAGGTGTGAAGGAGTAAGAAGTGGTGGAGCCTCACCTGAAAGCATCAGAGAAGTCAGTGATTGCAGCAGCTGAGGTGAAAGGCTCAGTGGGTTGCTCTAATAAAGGAGATTAGTGTCAATTACAAAAGTGTTTTAAGTAATATTTCACAATGGAAGAAAATATGGGATTGCATTCTGGGTTTTTTGGAACCAGGAAGAAAGATGACAGATGTGTTAGAGTATTCCAGTATGAAGATCCTGGATAAACTAAGTCAGCATCATCCTTCAGGCTGGATAAACTAAGTCAGCATCATCCTTCAGGCTGTTTCAAATGACATGACACGGTTATCTAGCACAAAAAACATGCTGAGAATGATTCCAGAAATACAGTGACTCATGCATTTCCAAAACAGTCTTATAACAAGTTGCTGTCCAAATTTCCTGCTGTATTATATGTAATGCATATTCAGTGGTGCTGGTGCTGCTGGCACATTCCCCTCTGAGTCAGTATAGAGCCATTGCCCCGATTCAGAGTTAGGTGACCACTGTGCTGCTGGAGCTCCTGTCATTACAAACAGAAGGAAAAGAAATGTCCCAATTCCTTGTAGTCATCAGTATCCTTATAGAGATGGCAGTCTAATTCATCTCTGACCTCGTGGCCATGTTTAAAGATGTGCACTTACCTTCTACATTTATGTGCCCTTCCAGTCAGTTACAACACTTTTCAGTTGAGTTAACATTTAGTACCGCGGAGAAGGTTAAGGAAAGAGAACAGGAAGCTGGAAGAAAGCATTAGTATATACATGTTTTCTCTTTCTTTCAACCTAATGCTCCTTCAGACCTAATATTCTGTCTTAATGCTCCTTAACCCTTCCTGTGGATTCTCTTTGCACAATGTGTTTGACAAGCTGTCAGAGGTGCAGGAAAGCATGGGGAGAGGTGAAGAGGAAGGTACAGAGGAGAGAATGACATGTACTGGCCTTACCCATACAGACAGTAAGGGATCACCAATGCCAGGGAGCAAGATAATTTGGTTACTCCACAAGCCCTGGAGTAATCCTCCATGGGGATTTCCCTCACTTCCCTTCTTTTTGCTACCCTGGGTGTTACTGCTAAAAGAGAAGCATATCAGCCTTTGGGAAATTTTGACCTGCCTATGTAGACATTCATCATTAATGCAGCAGCATTGATCTTGGACTGAAATGATCACATCTAAATCTGTTGAAGCTGCAAAAAGTAAAACTACAGACTGCAATAAAAATTTTGGGGCTTTCTCTGATCATTAGAGGCCATAACAAACATGAAGAAAGAATAGCAAAAGCCTCTTTTTTTTTTTTTTTCTCCCTTCTTGGTGTACTGATGGTTTCCTCGAACAAAAGACATCACGAGGCTCTATGTGCCTTGCCCTCTGTAAATGTGAATGTTTCACACCATGTGGAAATCTGGAATTAAGAAACCATATCCCAAAGGCAATTGAATTGAATTGATTGTCTGGTTTGAAGGAGTCAAGTTTGAGTTTCTCCCAGAGCACATTACTTGTGTGCTGAAATAGAGCAATGATTTTCAAAGGTTAGGTGTTTCCTAATGCATGCTGGAAAACCACCTTTGTAGATTTGCACTGAGGCAAGATGGTATTTGAATCTCCTGGAATGCTTTGCATATTCACATGGCCTGAAGGTTGGAAACATTTTATCACCAGCAGAGTAGCACAGATGACAGTAAAGATACAGCTCAGGCAATGGAAAATGAGATGAAAACAGTTGTTGAGACTCAAATTTTCTTGAAAACACTTTTTTTGAAGGAAGAAGTCCAGATGTCTTTTGTGGAGATGCACTGATTTGCAGAGTATGTTATTCTGGATCCCAGCGACAGGTCAGATAAGTACAGGTTGATCCCTGAATGGACTTTTGATTAAACATGGAAAATATAACGGCTTTTCTTGGCTATAAAGAGTGACATGCCGTGTCCCTGCAGCTCAGACTGAGGTGAATAACTCCCCGTAGCATTTCCTGCAGCATTTCCTTCTTTACAGAAATCTTGCTGGCTAGATCACAGTTCACTTTTTAGCAATGATGGTTTCCACAGGTCTTACTCTTGTGGATGTAACTCTTCCTCCAAGAACCTACCCTGAATGGCAGGGCAGTAAAAATTAGACACAGTAATGAAGAGCAAACTAAACCTGGTGTCTTTGTTAACCTGGTGCTAAGAAATCCAGGAGAACCAGACTATACTCAGTTTTAGTCCTGTCTCAAATAATCCAGATAGACTTCTTGCACTTGTTTTTTCCAATGACATTTCTACAACACCACTCTTAAAAATTCAGTTGCAAAATCACACAAGGCCAACTCAAGAACAGAGCTACTGACAGATGAGGGAAGGACATGGGTGGGTTTTATACTAATGCTTAGTTCCTGGTTCTGCAGCTGACAGGATCCCTAGGCTTTAGTGTGTCTGGAGATCTCTGGGTGTGTGCAGCCACATTCCTGTGCACACAATAGCTGGAAAAGTTGCCGCTGCAGCCCTGGAAAACATGGCTTTTCTTCACAAGTACAATTCATTTGTATGACTGCAAGCTGCAAAGCTAAGATTGCAGCTGGCAAAACAGCAAATAATTAGGGATGCTTTACCTTGTGGGATATATTCATGAGAGGTATTAAACAAATTATTATGCACTCACATTAAGTAAGAATATTCACGTACTCCATTACATGACATATTAAAAAAATCCAAACAACCAACCAGAGAACAATGCAACAGGCACACACCTGGAAAAGGAAGAGAATGAAAACTCATTGAATAAGAGTAGTGCTATAAAAAGCAGTAAAACTTTTGCCAGAGACCTTATAGTCTCTTGCACAGATTTACAATTGCGTTTGATCCTCCTCCTTCAGTTTCTCATGGGACCCTTGTCTAGCTTTGTCGTTCTTTATTACGAGACTGACATCAGTCAGCTGGTTTGTAGCCAGTTGCACTAATAATAAACTGGCAGGGAGTTCAGAAATTACTGGAACTATTTGGTCATCTTGAAACTGAAAAAGGAGGACTACTCCAAAACTCTGGAAGGCAAAAAAAGACACACTTTTAAATGCCATTTTTGTAATAGCTGTTTCACAGCAGAAAAAGTCTACAAAGGTCAGATTGTTTCAGTTTATTTAATGCCATGTTGGCCTTAAGAATTGTGAGGAGGACCAGGCAGCACAATCTCTCTCCTCCAAGAGGGACTAATTTCATATTAGCAAACAAAAATATATATTGGTTGAGCACCCAAACCTTTAAAAGCACAGAAATAATTTATTAGGGAGAATGACTTTTCTTATTGTGTTGCCTACAGTTTTACAAGTAACATACTCTATTTGTCTCATATGGTTTATAGTCCAATGTGGAACATTCAGAGGCTGCACAGGCTTTTGCATCAGCTGCACAAGCACATTGTGTGATGGATCCTTGTGTTTGACTGCCTGACTTGCAGAGTTTTCTGAAGAAATTCAGCTCTCCTGTGCTGAGGTCATTCACTTACAGCTTTACAGTTCTAACCTGGCTCCATGGGAGTATGTACTGACTGCTTTGGAGTGTCTGGCTGCAGTGAGAGCTTGATGGGGCTTAGTAATCTTACTAATACTCTGCGCGTGGTCAGAAGATGGAAACAATGACACAATGCTGTCCTCTGTCTCTGCACCTCTAGGGTTCTGGGTGGTGCTGTGCATGTCCTGAAGTAGCTCTTGGCATAGTATGCTGTTTTTCTATTAATTTCCTATTATTTCTTCTACAGGTTTTGTGTGCTCAGAAAGGCACCCCCTCAGGTGTGAATGCCTAGAAACTGGATATAGCCCAGAGGAGCTGCAGCTGTGTGTACCTGTATTCTACCAGCAAATCCATGATTGCTCCTTCCCCTTCACTGCCAGTGGGAAACATACCTCTTGAATTCACTCAGGCCATCATGCCTAATACATAACACAAGATCAAAATCCTTAGACTAGAACCATGACATTTTACTGTTCCTGAGAGCCAGGCTGTTGACTGCTGTCACACATTCATCCTCTTGGTGGACTGGATATCAAGGCGGGTGCATGATGCAACTGATCACAGCCCAGCATGGGCAAACTTCGTGACACAAGAGTGCAATGTGTACTTCAGGGGTTCAGGTAGCAGCAGAGAGATGCACATTGCCTGTGTCTCAGTCATACCCAGTGGTGTCCTCTCTAAACAGGTCAGCACCAGAATGTGTATGCTTAAGCCTCTAGGTCCCCAGAAGAGATTCTTTCTACTTGAGCTGCACAGGTCAATGGCTCCTCTGCAGAGATGTCTGTTGGACTATGCTGAAGAAGAACTGTCACTGGGAGTGCCAGAACAAGGACAGTTGATAGTTAGGTTAAGCAAACCTGGGTTAGTTGCTCTAAAAAGCAGTGCAGTACAATAGACAAGTGATGGGGCTGATGGAGAAGCACATAGCAGAAAACCGAGTGCTGAGTCTTCCATGACTTTATATACAGTTTATATATAGTTTGGCTTAACATTTTAAAATAAATGTGGTCAAAAAGGTTCACAGCTCCTCTCCAGCTGTCTGCTGGCTTGAGGTTTGTGGCTCTAGTCAGTAATGAAGGTAGTGAACTGCATGGAAATTCACACAGCACTTAGAAAAGGGAGGATCTTTCAAAGCTCTGGGACCATTCCTTACAAGTGTTTTTGAAGAGGACAGAGTGCCCTTAGTATGTTTTTTTTTCTTCCCCAGAATTACATGACAGCATCTACACACAACGGATTATTCACCAAATTTAGCAGGTTCAGCTTGGTGCATACTTTCCGTGTGGTTCAAGTGCTATTAAAATACTCCATGGAGAAATGCTGCTGACAAATAACTAACAGGTAAGGAACAAATACAGAAGGGACCAATAAATCCCAGAGCACTTGTGCATTTTTGCCCAAAGAGTCAAAGAAAAGAAAGATCCACCCTGGGATGAAATAGCCAGCTGGGGGTACTTCACAGGTATTCTGTTTTTTCCTGTATGAGTGATCACTGCACAAAAAAAACCAACAAAATCAAAACCAAAACTCCAGCAGTTAAACCCTCCCCAGATTGTGCTTCTCACATTCTGTGTTTTACTTTGTTACTCACCTCTTCAGTGAGTTTTTTTTAAAGGTAAATCAATTGTATCACACTCAACAATACAGCATGTAAACTGTGATGCAGGTCACACTGCATCTGAATAACAGCTGCTGAGGTACACTCAGCTTTTTGCATGGAAAGCTGAGTCCTGCTCTTTCTGATGGAATATTCCCCTAACTGCCAAGATCTTTTCAAGAGCAATTTCTCCTAGGCCTGAATCAGTGCCCACTGAAAGCAAAAGGAAAGATTCCTATTGATGGCAATGGTCCCAAGTAAGCCAGAGGTCTAGGCTGCCCTTGCCAGAAAATCTTGTTTATGTGCATTTTGATGACTTTTAAAGCTTTTTTTTTTTTTTTTTTTTTGTAGTTGTCTTCCTATATGGATCTAAGTTTTCAGTGAGTTTTTTTCCAGACACTTCACATACTGGATAAAGTGGGGTTGAAGTGTTTCTATCCTTGACTCAACAGAGAAGATAATTTTATCAGGTTAATTTTTAAAAGACCTGCTTTACTCAGGGTGCACTGGGAAGCATATGCAATGTTAAAACATTCTGCCATCCAATGGCCTGATTTTCCCTGTATAAACACATGGGATGGAAGTAAAAGACTCAGTCATGTGCTAAAGAAAACGGTGCAGTGCCCTCACAATAAAACCATAGAAGCCAGGGTTTTAACAAGTTTACCCAGTGGCTGAAGTTTTCTTGCAGTTTGGCCTCAGAGGTAAGTATAGACATTCCAGTGCAGATGGGGATTGAGGGCAGATTTCACTGTGGAAAGAACTGGGACAGTCTCTTAAGCTCTCAGGGAAGGTGTGGGAGCCTTGATGCCACTAAATGGCAATTTATTACCAAGGTGCAAATCAGGTGAACAAAGCTGTCCGAAACGGGCTCATTGGGGCATCTGAATAATCTTCGAAAACAGAGAGGAAAGGAATGAAAAACCGTAGGCCTTTATGTAAGAGTTTATTTCTGGAAGTGCTGCAGCCCATCATTTCTTGCAATTGCTATGAGGAGGTAGCCGGCTGCCTGCAGAAAGGAAGTGCTGACTGTGATATAAACAAGTGCACTCAGAGAGCAAACTGTCATCTACTGTTTTGCTTTAACTAAACTTGTTTTCTCCTGTTGGAGTAAGAGCAGGAACAGTCACAACTCACTGATTTCATAGATCAATATTGGTTTAGGACAGACTTCAGTTAGTTCAAAAAGATCAGCCCCCTTTCCCAGCTTTAAGAACAGCAAATTTTGTTACAACCACGATATCCCAAATAACTATTCAGAGGAATCACAACTAGCTGGACCTTGGACAAGGTAACACCTGAACCACCACGGTAAAAATAGTTAGGGAGGTGGTGGCACCGTAAAGAAATGTGATTTCAAGAGCTTAATCAATTTAGTCTTGGGAAGAAGACAGCTGTTTCCAGGGCAAGAGCAAACTGCTCATGGCAACTCACAGAGACAGGATACGATCATTTGCCCATTGTTGTTAATCTGCCTGAGCCCTAAATAGCTGCTCTATTTCCATAATAGAGGACTTCAGTTATGTAAATCCTGTCTCTCTCAAGCCGAAGGACTGCAGACAGGACAGGAGAGATTCAGCCTTCCTTTTAGTGAAGTGTTGTCCTTCTCCAGTAGACATGCCAAGTGAGCATGAGCTTTCCCAAATCCCAAACCCACAAAGCCAGAACAAAGCATCATCAGGAATCAGCAGCCTCTGCCACCCTGTACCAGCTCAGAACTCTTGTGCTGGAAGGTGTTTATGCTAACTCGGTATCCTGACCAGGCTTTTATTACACATCTGTATGAAAAAAAAACCAGATACTCACTGAGGAGATAAATAAATAAAATGAACAGCTTCAAAGCAAAACAGCCTCCCCTCTCCTACCATAACCAGCCTGCAATTTGAATGCCCTGTGGTAATTTCATAATACAATCTCCTTCTGCTCTAAGTTGAAGCCAGCTGCACAGTGGGGACAATGTCTCTGTTCGGTGTGGCATTTAGTATCTAGCCTGGAACTCAATGTGTAGGCATTTCTTCTCCCCTCATATTGCAGCTGAATGACTTTGCTGTGTTGATTTGAAATGACCTGACTAATCTCCACTTCCTCTAACAGTTTAATGAAATGGCAAAAGTGAACAAGGAATTGAAAAAAGACCATTCAAACAATGATGAAAAGAAACACATGGACAGCAGTTTTTAAACAGTCTTTGGGCTATTGGAAATAATTCAATGAGCTTCAGCCAAGCTGTAATATAAACATACTAAGAAGGGACCAAAAAGTGTTTTATATAAAGCCACATTTTTCATCTGGACTGTTTAATCTACTTCAGGATTACAAAAAGGAGGTATACAAGGAAACCCGTAATTAAGTACATTTGAAAAAGGAGACCCTTCCTGCCCCACTCAGATCAGTTGGTGTTTGGAAATACAAACCACAGAGCAACAGCTACATTGTGCTGGTTTCACCATATGAAATTTCAGGAGTGAGAGGCACAGAGGATCTGGCAAGTCAAGTCCCACTCCCTTCCAAGAAAAGTTTAATGCTGTTCTCAACTGCAGAAGAAATTAAGTACCCTGATCGTGACTGCAACCTCACAGAATACCAACTTGGAGGGAAAAGCCTACACTGTACTCCCCCATCAAGCACAGTACAATGAGCTAAAACAAACATATCAGTGCTTTGGATATTGTTAGCAGTTTACTTCCTATTAGGAAGTTACTGAGAGCTACCATAAAATAATATTTTCATTACTGAAGACAGCTCCCAGATTTCATGAACTGCCCATGGGAATGAATTTCTGCTCCTGACTGAAGGTAGAGGAATACCGTTTTACTGGTACCAGCTATTACCAAGCACTGCTCCTCTTTCCATTATTATTTTTTCTCAGTTGCCTTCATATCCATTATAATCATGACAGATGTTTAGTGCAGTTGTCCTCTGGAACAAAACATCTTGAAAGGCAAAAATATGCTTTCTAGAGGCTATTGTATCTCTCCCCTCCCCTCCTACCATTTTGCTGCAGAACATGGACATTGCAGCATAGAATCATAGAACAGCCAGGGTCGGAAAGGACCTTAAGATCATCCAGTTCCAACCCCCCTGCCATGGGCAGGGACACCTCACACTAAACCATGCCACCCAAGGCTCTGTCCAACCTGGCCTTGAACACCACCAGGGATGGAGCATTCACAACCTCCCTGGGCAACCCATTCCAGTGCCTCACCACCCTAACAGGAAAGAATTTCTTCCTTATATCCAATCTAAACTTCTCCTGTTTAAGCTTTAACATGTTACCCCTTGTCCTATCACTACAGTCCCTAATGAGTCCCTCCCCAGAATACTTACAGGCCCCCTGCAGATACTGGAAGGCTGCTATGAGGTCTCCACGCAGCCTTCTCTTCTCCAGGCTGAACAGCCCCAACTTTCTCAGCCTGTCTTCATACGGGAGGTGCTCCAGTCCCCTGATCATCCTCGTGGCCCTCCTCTGGACTTGTTCCAACAGTTCCATGTCCTTTTTATGTTGAGGACACCAGAACTGCACACAATACTCCAGGTGAGGTCTCACAAGAGCAGAGTAGAGGGGCAGGATCACCTCCTTCGACCTGCTGGTCACGCTCCTTTTGATGCAGCCCAGGATACGGTTGGCTTTCTGGGCTGGGAGCGCACACTGAAGCCAGCTCATGTTCATTCTCTCATCAACCAACACCCCCAAGTCCTTCTCTGCAGGGCTGCTCTGAATCTCTTCTCTGCCCAACCTGTAGCTGTGCCTGGGATTGCTCTGACCCAGGTGTAGGACCTTGCACTTGGCATGGTTAAACTTCATGAGGTTGGCGTCAGCCCACCTCACAAGCGTGTCAAGGTCCCTCTGGATGGCATTCCTTCCCTCCAGCGTATCAACCGAACCGCACAGCTTGGTGTCATCAGCAAACTTGCTGAGGGCGCACTCAATCCCGCTGTCCATGTCAACGACAAAGATGTTAAACAAGACCGGTCCCAACACCGATCCCTGAGGGATGCCACTTGTTACTGGTCTCCAGCCGGACACTGAGCCATTGACTACATCATCCTGGTGCTACGCACACGGCAATGTCTGGCACTTCAGGAAGCCTCTCCTCCTTCCCAGAGCAGCTCCAGCACCCAGTTGTACTGTTGCTGCCTCTCAGCTTTCTGCTGTTATGCCATGAATGTCATGGCCATGGCTACAAGGGAGTTAACCAACCTTAGGGCTGACTGCACATTCTTGCATGTTAATTAACATTTACGCAAAGTCCAGCATTTACAGTTAGGAGATGACAGGCATAAGCAATGATAGGTAACCAATTGCTCTTGCAACCTCTGCATGCTCAAGCTGGTACCCTGTGGAAAAAGTTGTGCGATCATGTAATCAATAGCCAACATTTGTGCAGAAACCTGGTAGCAGAGAGGGCAGCCTCGAGGCTGGGAAAGCTGTCAGCCTGACCAAGCGTCAGCATTGCAAGCAAATGCATTATCTTTACATATTTTTTGTATGTGGAGTTTGAAAGGCTGAACTTTAAGGAAATGTGACATAAACCAGCCTCCCATTTCAGTGGAGCCCCTCCACTTACATGATGCAGCGTTTGAATCCCGAATGCCCTTCTTTGCTGTGCTGATCCTTAAAGCTACATGATTTAATACATTAAAATTACATTAATAATCCAGACAGAACTGGAAAAACTGATTTGTGGGAACAAATGCAGCTATGAGTAACTTGAAGAGCAAAGGGAAACAGAGCTAATAAGCACAGCAGAGATTCTGAAGACTGCTAGAAGCTGAAAGGAAGAGTCTGGGCCACAGTAACATTAAGAAACTGGAACAGATGATAGGCCGTTACAGAGTAGGCAGTGAGGTTAGCCCAAGCATGGATATGGGGAACGCAATTCTTTCTCTTGCAATGGCAGAAGGCAGACACAAAAGCCCCACCATCTTTGTCCTTAGAAAATACAGCTTCCGCTCATCACACAGCTTCTGCTGAAAAACAACTTGGTCTTAGTGCTCAGGCTTGCATAATCACCCACAGACATTTCCACAACTGTTCCTGGAGCTTCCTGGGAATTTCCCCAGCTACTGATGCTTTGGCACTGTCTAAAGGTCATGGTGGGTTAATGCCTTACGTGTCTTGAGATCCAGACGTTACCTTGATGGTATCAGAACAGATCACAACTGCTTGAGCCTCATGCAAAGTAAACCAGTTTGCACCAGTGAGTTACCACACGGTATGGAGGGCTGGATTTTCAGAGTGCAATAAGATAGATGCCAGGCAAAGAGTCTGGTACTATTATGAAGAAAACCTTAGGTTCTTACTCAACACCCAGAGCTGTATTTCACCTCACAGCTTAGTCCAGCAAAGCTCAAACGTAAAGACAAAATCTAGTATTTCCAACAGAAACTATTTTTCTGCTATGAGAGGGTAATAAATGACATTTCACAATACACCATCGGGTCCATGTATTACTTTTTCTGCTCCATTAAATTACATGATGATCTGCTGGAACAGAGAACATAAGGAATTGGAATTAGCTGGCTGTCACTGTGGGTTGCACGAGCAAGCAAGATGCAGCATGCATTTGTGGAGAATTACATTTTGTGCTTGCAAGGGAAGAGACACTGCAATGTAATTCTGGTCTCTTAGATCATTTAAGTTGCCATTAAACTTTAAAATATTACTTAATTTAGGGTGTTGCCTATTGACAAATAAAAAAACCACATTCCTAACTTTCTTCTGACACTTGTAAAGATCTCAGTCGCTGGTAGTAAAATAAATACTTTTTCGTAAGAAAATGTACTTCAGGTGATGACAGTGCAATGAAATACTTGTTATCACTTTAATACTTATAAATTTGTAATTGAAATCACAGCTGTTAAAGGTCTCTATAAATAAACAACACAGCAAGAACCTATCTCTGTAACCCAGGGCTCAACCAGGCTTTTACTGAATAATTTGATACTGAATAATTTCCTTCTAAATATTAACTTGGATCATTGTACATAATGATAACAGCTGGAAAAGAAACAAACAGAAGATGCAATTAAGACACTTCATTGTGAAATGTCTTACTTGGGAATTTCTGCTGAACTATTGGAATCTAACAATTTAATTCTACTAAAATCAATGAACACGTTACTTTACTATGGCAAGGATTTAACTCATGGAATCATATCCAGATGGAGTCTGGAAGGACATGATGAAATTGAAGTACCTGCACTACTCATCAGGGTGAGGCACTGAACCTATAACAACCACAAGAGCTTAATGTGACTGAGCCAATGATGCTTGAAACCCTGCATCTTTTGTTCTTTCTTTTTGGCGTTTGAGTACTTCTCTATCAAATAACTGTGAATGTTTTAGCAACATACTACAGTTGTGGAGCTGTAAATCTGTGAAATTTGTGGGAAAGATGAGGAAGTTTGTGGGGAAGTAAAAAAAAAAAAGATACGGGTTTAACTGGTGAAATACACTGCTGAGATCACTGAGGGAATGCAGCCACCCAGTTCCATACAATAACAACGACCTAGACAACCAAGGAAGTATCTTATGGGAAAGGTCAGACCCAGACCCTAAAAAGGAGCTGTGTAGACCAGTGCTAATGGTCTCAGCACTGTGAGATACACTCACTGTCAGGCAGTGAAAAGGATGGACAGATACACCTTAGACATTTAGGAAACAGATGGGAGCATACACAGGGAAAATGACGAGGATGGGGTAAATACTTCTCTGTAATACAGAATAGATGATGGATATACTCTCCAATCCTCATCTAAAGGCACAAAAAGTTTCACAAGAAAAAAAGAATCTGAATTATTCTACTCTGCAGATAATATTCCAAACCCATATGATATTGTATTTCATACAAGCAAAGGACATTTATGTCCTTTACACAGTTTGAAGAGCCTAACTCAAACAGATGTACATGATTACTACAAAAGTTCATAGCATTTCCCATAGAAGCATGGTGATAATCCAGGTTATGCTTTTCGTTGTTCTGATGAAAATGCAAACTCTTACCCGGTAATGGAATAATCTTTCCCAACTCAACTCCTACTTCACAAATATTGCATCATTCCAGCTTTTTTCCTCTTTTACTTCTGAATTCAGCATTGCTCAGAGTCCTCTTTCAATTATTCCACATTTGTTGATTATTTCAATACACTGAAATTCTGTACAGAGAGGAGGTTTTACTCTCTCTCTCCAACCACAAAAGATGACATCCCACTAGTGTCTGGTAACTTAATTATTGCATGTTTTGGGTTAAGACTCAGACTCATACGGTATGTTAAGGAAGGTGCTTACACATGTACACCCTTTTAATAAGCAAACAAGAAGTTAAAAAACCCCACAATCCAAACACCAAAAAACCCACAACAAAACCCTTCCTGGATTTTTCCATCTTCTGTTAGGAATTATTTAAAACTTAAATTACTTTATTTAGTCCACAATTCTGAAGAGTGCTTGCTTTGTCTCTGCTCACATCCAAAACATCTGGAGTAATGTAGTAGAAAAGCATAGTGAGAGATCAGAACTAAGACCCTACAAGGGAGGGAGCAAGCCTGTGATGAACACTGTATCCAACATGCATCCATAAAACAACATGCAACTCCTGATAAGGCAACTTCACAGCACGTAAGAGCCCAGTTAACAGAGTTGAAGTGAGGTAAAGCCTGGAATTCTGATTTTAATTGTCTTGTTCTAATTTCTTTCATCCTCCTGCCTTTTTTCTCGTAAAAGCCCAAATAACTTGTGCATATATTGGTTCTGAATAAAACACTGAGACATGACTTTATTGTTTCTCTTAGCTGGAATTTCCTAGCGGAAAAACACTGCCAAAACAATTTAACAGCACATTCAAAATTAAGAGTGCATTTGACCCAAATAACTATAAATGAACCTAGAACAAAACAAAACAAAAATTTCTTCCATTTTCCAAACAAAACAGGAAAATAACTGCAACAAAGAGCATTTCAGTCACTGCACAATAGTGTGAAAGCATGTTTGTTAATAAAGGTAAGCACAGCTCCTTTGGAGAAAAGAGGAGTTCTACAGCCTGAGGCTGAAAGCTGTGTGTTTGGAGAAGTGTGCTGTAAAAAACTAAAGTATGTGAGCTTCATTAATCTTTGATGTACATTTAACAAAACAAGGGACCTACTTCATTGTTATGTGAAACATTTCACTTCCCATAAAATTGTGTTTTTAGAGGAGCAAGACAGGGCTCCTCTCAAGCACCTGAAAGATGTGGTTTGGATTTATTTCAAAGGTGCAGTTTTTCTCAAGATCATATTGAGGACTGTTCGTTCTCATGCATGACAGTGTTGCTCAAGGCTGTTGCCAAATGTCACAGTACTACTTGTGACAGCCACAGGGAGAAGGGGGAGTTTTCACAATAGGAATTGTGCAATCAGATTAGCCAGTCCAAGGAGGATTATAAAGATGTGAATGATCAATGCTGGCCACCTCAGCTGCCCAGCACGATGCTGTGAGATCACGTAGATGAGGGATGGATACACGAACACAAAGGCCAGACCACATGTTGCTCCAGAGTACCTGAGGAAAGGGGAAGAGGGGAGATGAGATAAAAATGAAAGAAGACTGCTTTGTGTAAACTCTTATTTCTTCTTGTCATTTCTCCCCCCCCTCAAACCAATGCACAGTTTGGCTGAACAATACCTGCAGTTGCTAAAGATCAATTTCTGTTCCTTGCTGTCCTTCACCAGCATTTAATTGTCCCTCTCTGTGTTGCTCAGCCCCCTGTTCCCCTGTACCTGCACTCGGACACGCCTTTGACATTTCAGTCACATGCCCAGATGCTTCTGCAGACTGATTCCCTATCTTTGACTTAATGTTTCTACTTTAGGGAAATGTGTCAACATGCAACAGAGAAAGACAGGAGAGTGCATCCTTTTTTAGGCATCCTTTACTGTTGGGACTGCAAATCTCACTGCACTCAGACATCCGAGAACACATGTTAAAGCTTGTAAGCATAGAAATGCTCCTGAATCTGCAACTTTTATTTTAATTTATTTAATGACCTCCTAGCAAACCATTCTCCAGAACCAAAAATATCAACATGCCCTCCTGGTAACATGATGAACCACAGCAAGTGAAACACATAACTGTTTCTTTTCTAACTGCTCCCTTGCTTACCAAAACCTTATTATTTTCCCTTACTTTGAGTTTCCACCTAATAAGCTATACTGCAGCCAAATGCGCATTATTATTTTATTTCAAATATTTGAACACTGCTTTTAGACAAAGCAATCACAAACATCACAATACAGACTGACCATCTGCAACACAAAACCAGCAAATACCTAAGTTAGGCTGTATCTAGAGAATTTATCAGGTAGAAATTTACTGTTTTAAATGTTTGGTTACTGTGCACAGTGAACATGTTATGGAAGGTACGGATCGGTTTGTAAAGAAGAGAAATGTATTGCATGATATTTATTTGGAATGAAGAACCAGAATATCTGTATTACTGGAATACAAAGGTTTTCACTAAAAGGAGAGGTAGGGAAAAAAAAACCAACAAAAAAACCCACCAAAACACTTAAAATCAGCACTGAGCAAAAGTAAGTTATTTTGCTACTCAAGTCAGAACCAAGCCTGTCATTCTGGTTTTATAATTGCAGACTTCTGTATTTTTAAACACCTTCCTCTCCTGGTTGCTGTAGGAAAGATGCAAACTAGGAATGAATAACAATGATTACAAATATGGTGGTGTCAAATGTAGAAAATAAAATTCCTTACACTGTTTTCTCTACTCTTTATCAGTTCTATGTTAACATGGTAAATATAAGATATCATTTAGAAGTACAACTTTAATGTCACTTTTCCCTTTGAAGTTACTTATTTTCTTGGATTGCTATTACAGACTTCCAAACCAGCTTCAAATGGTCTTAACACAAAGCAAAAACTCAAGAGAAGCCACAAAATAACAAAGCAACTTCTCCCCTGACACCATAATCTTTCAGGCATATAGGTCCTTAGATACAGCTCCAATGAAACCTGGGGAAACATCCCAATCACCTCAGGCAGTCACGTGTCAACAACTTTAAAAGAGTTAATTGTTTATATCTCCAAATCATTATTTACAGCTTTAAAAGGTGTAAGCTTCCTAAAACATAAAGATATAAGCACCTGCACTAATACTGCTCCTCTCAATATCAAGAGGCAAACGTGCAGCAACACCACAGGCAAATTCACTCACCTTATGATACCTCCTATATTTGGATAAAATATTGCCACTGCCACTCCAGCTCCTACAATTGCTATGTTCAGGATGAGCACGTGGAAAATGCTATAGGAAAGTGAGGAAAGAATGTTAAAATCTATGTTGTATTTACTACAAAATACTACTAATTATGCTTCATTTACACTAACATTTACCTGGTACATGGATGGCATTTGCATTTGTATGACTCTATAAAAGCTAAGAAATAGCTTTAGGAGGACTTGATTTATCTATTAGTTTCACAGCAAACATAACATCTACTGAATATTCAGAGTGCCAAACCCTAAATACATGGTGTTTTGACTCAAAATATTCTTAAGGAGTAAGTACCATTCTACGTGTAATTTGGCAGTTCTTTTGAAAAACATCATATGTGGTACTCAGCACTCAAGTCTTTCAGATGGATATTCAAATACCAAAAAAAACAATACTGTATAACTTAACTCCCACAAGAAAGAATTAACTTGCTCAGAGAATTATCTGAATTGATCGAACTGAACTAATGGAAACCAGAAGATATGAAAAGATGCATCAAGTGGAAAGCATTACACAGAATTCTAGGGGGGAAATAACACCTTAAAACTTGAACTCTGATGCATTTTGATAGAGGACAAACATTTAGATGTCATTTAATACTTGTTCTGTGTTCTATCTATGCTGGAATTTTTTGTTGAATTTGTTTTTATAAATAATTTCCTGTTGCTTTTCATTTTGTGCTAAGGATGAAAAGCCAGAGATTTTCTGTTCTGCAAAGGCAAGGATCAGGCAAACTCAGTGTGGCTATGTACAGAACTGAGACTCAGGAGAGTATTGCTTTTCTTTAGAGAACATGAAATGCTGGCATATTTTACATAAGGTACAGTCAGGAAATATAAAAACCTGTGATATTTTGGGTGACACAGCTGTTTCTATGAAGGGAAAAAAGAATTCACACAGAGAAAACAGGTTTTGTTTATTCTGCTGAAGGATTTGATTTCTTAAAATAAACAAAATCTGTAAGCCAATGCTAATTTTTTCCTAACTGTAGAAGTATCTATATTATGGAGATGCTGCAAACTAACAAGCTTTTCAAAAGTGACACTTCCATGGCTGAAAGGCTGGCTGCCAGCTTGCAAGTTAGGAAGAAAGATTAGAGGAGTAGGGTAGTCTCATTAAAGTTTAGGGTAATGTAGGCAATTTAAACTCAAAGGAATAATTTAAGTTATAGACTATTTATGTTTGCTTTTTAAAATTAATTTAAAACAAAAATTATATCTTTAATTTTTCACGACATTTTAACAGTGCTTCAACAGACTGAAGATTACTGTATGAATACAGTAGCTGAAACTAAGAAAAATGTAACTGGATGTAAACCTGGTAAACTCCCAAGAATAAAGATATAAAATCCCCCAAATCAGACTTATTAGAGGAGGTTTACTGCTTCTCAGTATTGCTAAGGAAAGCCAATTAACTAAACTGTTCACAAAAAAGTGCTATTAAAAATTACTTCCTCTCTCCCCACACATACAGCAGGTTGCAGATCTTACAGACAGCACAACTGAAACCAATTATTTATGAACACAAAAAAATGACAGCACTTTCTTCTTTTCTGATATTAAATTTTTAGGATGAGGGATTAAAAAGAGTGCAGGCTTAGTAATTAGCTTTGCAAATTTGGGTCAGTTCAGAGTATTTTAGCAGAAACCCAGTAAAAAGCCTGAAGTATTTCATTCTAGTATGTTTTGAAGCAGAAAAAGTGATTTTGTAGTTCAACGTTGTTGCTCTTTAAAAAATTAATTCTAGCTTCTTATAACTGCAAAAGTGAATTGGGGTGTGTGTGTGTTTGGTGTGAAATGAAACCTTTCAACTTCTTGATCTGGGAAAAAGTACTTGGGTTGGGGGGAATGTGTTTTGGCTCAACTCAAAACAATGTTCAAGAGGCTGGAGCATCCAAAACAATTCAGTGCTTGCAAAGCCGTGCTTTGCAGTTTTAATTGATACAATTAAGCAAGATCCTCAAGAATAGAGCCAAAATCAGAAAAGCTGAAAAGGACTTAAATCAGGACAAAAGGTTACACTGTGTTTCTCCCTTGGAATATCCTTGCTTCTTTTTCTACCGTTCTGAAACAGCCGCAGTTGTAGCCATGACATTGGACAACACGTGTTGAACTTGCAAACCGTTTCCTTTACCTTTGCAGATATTCATTCCAAGACAGGAAAAAGCCTCATTCTTAATGGAGAGAACACCATTATCATTTATTAAAACTGTCCTTCCAAATAAGAATCTGGTATCTAGGGCTACTGGTAGCTGTATTACTTGAGATAGTATTTTTCTTAAGACTGTATGTCTCATGCAGGTGTGCTGCAGAAGGAAAAAGGCTTTCCCATACCCCGTGACATTTAACAAGTTTTAAATTCCTCTATTTTAGCCTGACACTGGCTTATGGTACAATTAATGGTATCATCATACATTGCAAAAGGGCAGTTAGGAAAACAGCATTTTGTGGGAATAGCGATACCTGCTTATTACGGCTGTACGAAGTAAAGTATTTAGATTATATTAGAGGTCAGGGGAGACTTGGGCCCTTTTTCCTAACCTTCCTGTTTGCACATAGCTGTTTTCAAAGCAGCATAACTTTTTTCCTCATGGTCACAGGCAGCAGAGTTGGCTGGCCCACCCCTGCCAGGGCTGGACTGCTCCCCTGGGCGGCCTAATGAGGTTTGGTGCTCTGAGGCACAGGTTGGATTGCTTTAAGGATGCTGTAATTCGCAAAAGAGGCATACTCCTACAATCCACGAGCACTGTCTTGTATTTTCTGTCCTCAGTCTCAATATTCTCACTTGGGCAGAGGAAGACTCTAGCTCTTTGCTATGAAAGGAATCACTGCTCAACTGCAAAAATCCAGCAACCCCACAAAAAGAGGAGGGAAAAGTAAATCAACATGTCCTCTAAGTCTCTTTTTTTACCCCACTGCAAGGTTAACTTTTCAGATTAACAGTCAAGAAACAACCTGGTATGCCAGAAAATCACTACAAGGCTTGTTCTATCAAGTTCTGTCCTGTGGAATTGAACAAAAGTGACCACATATATCAAATGAACTTCAGCATCGTCAAAGTAAGAATCATATTGAAAACTGTGAAACCAAATGCTAGGGCAAGAGACGTTTAAAGAAAGAAACTGATTGTAAATCCTCTCAGGTCAGATGCAAGGAAATTAGAAGCTCTGGACTTAGCATGCGGTCATACACAATAAGGGAAAAGGAAAACATGAAAGCAAGGAGAAAAGAAAAACAAGATTATTTAAGTAAGAATTTTTGAAAGATTACTGTGTCTAAAAATGCATTTTCTTCCTCACTCAAGTGACATTGGGCAAAAATACTATGAATTACAGCAGTTAAGAAGACAGAAGCTAGGTGAAGAGCAGATAACTAAAGACCCATGCAGACAGCAGAAATCTATTTAATTGCATCAGAAGACATGCATCTGTGGGAGAACTGGCAGGTCTGCTGGGCTACCATGGAGTAAAGGGAGGACAAGCTTTAAGGAAAGCCAAATGATTTCTGTCCATCAGCTTATTTTAACATCTGAAAACAGAAAAGATGTCAAAAAGTTCTAAAATCTGATCAGATGACTATGCAAAGCATTTTATGTGCAGCACATAATTAATTAAGGGACTCTTTGTGACAAATATCACTGTAGCTAAGAGTCAGTAACAATAATAAAAAAATTAGCATTCTGTACACGTAAAATCTAAAGTCACGTAAGAAACAGCAGATAAACAACATGCCTTTGGCCCTATGTCACCCATTAAATGATGCCATTGCAAACATATCTCACTTTAGAAAATAATTTCCCAATACACAGCATTTTGGCTTTCCTTTACAAAACCAGGGAAAGAACAGAATGAACAATTCCTTGGGTTTTGTCCCAGTACGTCACTTGCTATGCTGTAGTCTGTACACTAGCGCAGATTTTGCAAAATGAGAGAAGGAATTGGGATGCTTTCTCTTGTCTCTGAATCTTTCTGTAGGAAGCACAGGAAAGGCTGAAGATGTCAGAAGACTTCTGTGCCAGCACGTCTATGCGTGTATTTGTTTTCAAGACAGGCACAGACATAGAGAAGTAGCTCTTACTGACAGAACCTGATATCTCAATAGGGACGTAAGTCTCACCTCTGCGCCTGCCAAGATCATAGAGCAGATCCTCCTGGAAACTAGGCTAAAGGCACATGGAAAATAAGGTCATCATTGGTGACAGCCAAAAGGCTTCACTAAGGGCAAATCATGCCTGATCAATTTGGTGGCCTTCTACACAGGGGATACAGAACTGACGGATAGGGGCAAAGCAGCTGACATTGTCTACATGGGCTTGTGCAAATCATTTGACACTGTCGCACACGACATCCTTGTCTCTAAATTGGAGAGACATCAATTTGACAGATGGACCACCCAGTGGATAAGGAATTGGCTGGATGGCTGCATGCAGAGAGTTGTGGTCAATGGCTCAATGTCCAGCTGGAGACCAGTAATGAGTGGTGTCCCTCAGGGATCGGTGTTGGGACCGGTCTTGTTCAACATCTTCGTCGCTGACATGGACAGTGGGATTGAGTGCGCCCTCAGCAAGTTTGCCAATGACACCAAGCTGTGTGGTTCAGCTGATACGCTGGAGGGAAGGAATGCCATCCAGAGGGACCTTGACACGCTTGTGAGGTGGGCTGATGCCAACCTCATGAAGTTTAACCATGCCAAGTGCAAGGTCCTACACCTGGGTCAGAGCAATCCCAGGCATGGCTACAGGTTGGGCAGAGAAGAGATTCAGAGCAGCCTTGCGGAGAAGGACTTGGGGGTGTTGGTTGATGAGAAAATGAACATGAGCTGGCTTCAGTGTGCGCTCACAGCCCAGGAACCAACCATGTGCTGGGCTGCATCAAAAGGAGCGTGCCCAGCAGGTTGAAGGAGGTGATCCTGCCCCTCTACTCTGATCTTGTGAGACCCCACCTGCAGTCCTGCATTCAGCTCCGAGGTCCTCAACATAAAAAGGACAACGAACTGCTTGAGCAAGTCCAGAGGAGGCCATGAAGATGCTCTGAGGGCTGGAACCCCACTCCTATGAAGACAGGCTGAGAGTTGGGCTTGTTCAGCCTGGAGAAGGCCCTGGGGAGGCTATAGAGCAGCTTCTAGTGCCTAAAGAGGCCAACAAGCAATCTGGAGAGGGACTTTTTACAAGGGCCTTTAGTGACAGGAAAAAGGAATGGCTTTAACGTGACAGAGGGGAGACTGAGATTAGATATTAGGAAGAAATTCTTAGCTGTGAGGGTGGTGAGGTTACCCAGAGAAACTATGGCTGCCCCATCCCTGGCAGTGTTCAAGGCCAGGCTGGACGGGGTTTGGAGCAACCTGGTCTAGTGGACGGTGTCTCTGCCCATGGCAGGGGGGTTGGAACTGGATGATCTTTAAGGTCCCTTCCAACCCAAACCATTCTATGTATTTCAGCAGCTGGTAAAAATGAATTAGCCCATCCCAATGATGTTAAATCCAGAAACAAAACTAAAGCAAACTACCTCAAAACCTTTCTGTAAAAACTGAGCAGTATTGGCTAGAAAAGGTTGAGCTGGAAAGCTGCAAATGTAATTGAACAGAACAGAAAAGTGCTTCGTGTTGAGTTGTACCAGTTAGTCCCCATTGCATAGGAAAACTAAGGGCAGACCTTAGTTGTAAATGCAGAGAAGCCAGAGCCTAGAGGATAGCTGAATGATTTCTGTACTGTATTTAAGGTAGCTGGGATACTAGAGAGGGAGACACAGCCAGACAGCCAGAATGTACTCTCTTATCACTATAGGTTGGAGAGATTTAAGTGGCTTCCTAGAAACCATTTTTGACTTCTCAGAAACTGTAAATACCTCCCTATGACGAGTCTAAAAAAAAAAAAAAAGAGTGAAGCTACCCACAGGATGTCCTGGAGACAAGAACCAGAAGAACCAGGCAAGTATTTGCATCATCACATTCGTCATACAATGAAGGCTTAAAACAGCAAGCTGGAATTAACCTGAGAAGAGACTGGTATGAAGCTGTAGGGAAATGAAAACCATTCTGGTCAGGGAGTAACTGGAGGGAGGAGATAGGAAGAGGCACATCCATGTAATATATAGGACATGGCTATTTCCCAGTGGCTGTGAGATCCATGTTTAGCACTTAAATCAATGGCCTTGTTTCTAACTGTAACTTGTAGCAGTTCCTAAAAATCTTTTCAGCACTGAACTGCATACAATTTAGCATCAAAAAAAGTAGGCAGTTATTTCACTGCCTAATTTTAGGCATACAATTTCTAGACCTTCTTATATCTATTTTAGGACCCACAAGAAACCTGAAACTTGGAATAATGTTTTCTGAGACCTGTATGCTACTGCTGATGCCACATAGGAAATACACATTTGTTCCTGGGATATTTTTTCCTTTCCTTTGTCAACAGTCATTCACAGCATAAAATAAGAAACTTGGAAATAAATGCCAAATTGGTTGTGACAAATTCAGACAATACTGCAAATATAAATGTCCCAGGTTTTATTTAAATAACCCCAAAACAACAAAACTAAAATTGAGATCTGGATCAGCTCTTTCCCTGGAGTTCACGAAGTGTACAAATGCAGAGGTGTGGCTCATCTCTGAAATTAGCATGTGAAAAGCTATTTTTATAAGCATAGCAGCAGCCAAGATAACACAGCTAACAACTCACTTAGCTATTAGCTCTGTATGAAAGCAGGTGCACAATTACTAGTTAAGCACAATCAAAACACATATTACACCCTGAGAGGTTAATAACCAGAGTGTATGTGCTTCACAGCATAAAGGCTACTTGATGAAATGTTTCTGGACTGAACAAAATCTTTTTCCTCTACAACTTTATTTTTGCCATAGAGATACATAAAACAAAGGAACTGGGTTGACAAAACTCTATCATTACTGACAAAATGAAGAGCTAAAACAGAAGAACCTGTCCCCATTCTGCTCTGCCAAGCTGTAGCAGTCCTGATCAGCAGGCAAGTTTATTTTGCATGCCTATTCGCCCCCTCACTCTGCAAACATTGTGAAATTAGCTTTTGAAATGTACGTAATGCAGCAAAGGAAATCCCTAAAAGCTCAGCTGAATTTCTGACAACAGAAGGCCAGTTAAGGAAAGTGTGCCAAGCTCCTGTCAAGGGGTAGACTTCTTACCTTGGGTAAGCATTTCCAAAAAACTGTCTTAACAGCTGAACTCGTGCCAGATAGCCCAACAGCGGGTATACAGTCATCATCTGGAACAGCAGGAATATTCTTGCAACAAATGACATGATGTCATCACTGGGAAAGTTATCTAGAAAATTCTAAACACAGGAATAATGATGATACATTGATGTGTTATATATATCTGCTGATTTTTAATAGCTATGTGCAAGAAAGAGATAAAACCCAAGTAATTTCAACTGCCAAATGAATTCCACTACATGAAAACCCCTCTCTCTTCTACAGTTGTCTTGCCACCAAATGCCAACTGATTTTTTAATATTGCAGGGCTGATGTCAGCTTTTGTGTTACCATTAAAGATGGAAATATTTTCTACACTTCTGAACATCCTCAAATAATCAAGGCTGTGGAAAGGCCATATGATTTTTTAGGCAGATGAATTCATATGCTCCTATTACCTGTCATATCATATCTAGATATTAAAAAGTTATTTAATCATTAAAACTGGACCATATACTACAAATGAGAATGTCTGAAAAAGCAGTATAAGACTCAACTATCATGGAAATATACAAATGGCTTCATAAGTATTTAGGATAACTACAGAAAATAAATGGTGAGAAAGTATCTTGTCATCTATTATTTACCTGTGGATTTCACCCCATTAAGTTATTTCAAAGGGTTCAAAAAATCATTTAATGGTTAAACACCAGTACCAGTTCTAACTAACCTACTGTCAGAGGAAGCCTTTAAATGCTGTTTCATTGCTAAATATTAATGCAAGAGACATGGAATACCTGGCATAAAATGGATCACCAACTGATAACTGCTATCTTTGAAGACATTTAGGGTGTGGTAATCAGTTTCACATATAAGAAGATAAGAGTTTAACAGCCTTCACAGGGTGTTTCATGTAGTGCTGTTATCTGAAGAACTCTGCTGGCAAGGCTCACCATAGTCTTAGGCTCCAAACCTAATCACAGTGAGGAGTCCTACCTAAACGAGTCTGCATTTGCATCATATTTCCTTTTCTGGAGTATCTGAAGACAGTTCCAATGAGTGGGATTGGTCACTGCACACACAACTAAACAAACTTTTCAGGATTAAAGATGCTAAAGAAATTAAAGCTTCAACTGTTCACTTGGTCATTTTGGTCCTTTCGTCATCACTTTTGTAAGAGTATTTAATAAATGTTTGGTTTTTTACAGAACTACTGGCCACCAGACATGAATATAAATGAGATAACACAAGTATTACTCATCTGCTTGTGCCCATGAGGCATTAGCCAACTGATCAGAGTCAAGAACAGATGTGTCTGCCAGGGTGAGTCATGAAGCAAGAAGCAGTAGCTGTTCTTTTTTTAATACATATTTACTGAAAGATCAAGGACAAATATATACTGCAGTAAAAATCTCACCTGTTCAATACATTCTTTGGATAGCGGTGGTGAAGGAAAAGAAGCAAAAATTATCACCCCAACATACAGGTACGTTAATCCCACCAGGAAGTATGCAATAGAGAGGTCTCTCACCTGAGGAAAAAGAATATCTTATTTTGGCCAGCACTGACACAAAAACAGACAAAACACTCATGAGGAGATTCCTATGACATTTATTACTGTCACTTTTGTATTTATTACTGTTTAATATTTATTACTATTTATATTACTTAAATGGGGGTTTCAAAATTGGTCCTGGATCAGATCAGAAATCTGCAAAAGGATACCGCAAAGTGGATCTAGACAAGTATTATTTATCTATCTATATACGGAAAAGGCTTGAAGAAACAGATATGCCAACAGATGTAACACATTATTGCTGGATGCACAAGCATACACTAGTTATTACATCAAACAAACACCCTCTACTTTTCTACATTTAATAATCCCTACTAAGAGCCCTGGGACACAGAGACAACTGTTGAAGACAGCACATCAATGGCATGTGTTAAATTTCTTGTTAGGACGAAAATCTTGCAATTAAGAGACATCAGCCTACCCAGCTGCAGGTATAATGTAACAAACATTTTTTAAGGAGCTGCTTTGAAACCCAAGAGGATGGTCCACACAAGCTGGCTCCAAACCGGAAAATAGTATGCCAGGCTTCTGTAAGAATGGTGTGAAAGTGGAAGACATAACTTATATAAATATAAATACAAAGACAAAATAGAAAGGCATAGGTGGGCACAGAGGTATGTACGTCCTTTAGCTTTACAATTGTATTTTATTACTTTAATTTAAAATTGCATATTCACTTTATCACTAAATTTTTATAAACACCTCAGGTAAATGCACCAAATAATCATCAAAGATTTTTAGGAGAGAGTCCTGAAGCTAAGATCATAAATCCATATTTAACTATATTACATGCACCTAAAAAAGGTATTAACTTCAGTGTTCACTTCTGAAATTTTTTACTATATTTATAAAGTATCTAGTGTATGAAAAGATTGTCAACGACATAAAAATAACTAAAATTTTTTAGCACCATTTAGCATTGGAAAATAAGCAGCAAATCTTCTCCAGTACTTTAAGAATCTGCAGAATCCACAGATACACCAGAATGACTTCATAGCACTGTACTTAGTATTCTCCTACATCAGTTCTCTTTTTTTTTGGAAATGAAGTGGGAGACCATTTCTTTCTAGTTATTAGTTAACTAAATTCTGTATAAGCTTATTCTACACTACAAAACACAATCTTACAGCGAACCATTTTTTCAGCTGCTGCTGATAATCAGCTTATTAAAGTATTACTGGTAATGCTTCAATACATGACCCTATTCTCCTACGACTGAAAAGCAAGTCTTATTAATTCAGGTAAAGTACCATTAGGACGGTATGGCCTCCAGACCAGGATCATTATTACAGTCTCCAGCTGGCTCACCGAGCATGGGCAAAGCCTGCTCACATCTGTACATGTAAATGTTTTCCTAAGTGTTTCTTCACATTATATCCATGACATATTCTATACCTTTCTGGGGTCTTCTGAGAGAAAGACGGTACCCAACGAAAAAAAAAAGCATGCTAGATTACAAGTTTCAAGAAAAGGTCAAAAGGAAGTCTGTTTTAGTGAGGGAACTGCAATCTCCTGCTCATTTTGCCATTGCTTTTGGGGTAGAAGACTGATGCCTTTTTCCCTTCAGCCTGCAAAAGGCCAATGGTATTTTCCATCAGACAATGCCCTGTTAGCGTGCACCCCAGGGTGACGCTCACGCCCCTGGCAGCTGCAACCTCTGCCCCCTGCTGACCACATATATGCAACCGGAAGATGCTCCTCTGGTTTTCACTCTCTTCGCACTGTTCACTGCGTAAGGACTAGCAACTTCCACGAAGGGTTGAGCAATAACATTTTCTTTAAAGTGCTCCCAGAATTCTCCTCAGTTATATGAGAAGCTGTACAGGATTTTGTATAACAGCTACCTCTTCAAAAGCACCAGTGCCCATCCTAAAAACAGAGTTTAGGAATACTAAATCTGAGCATTCAGATTTCTTGCTGGATTTATGAGTAACTTAAATGCAGGAAGCAGAGACTAAGGAAGGTAAGGTGGTTTTGCAGGGTGACATGGACTCTCATCTCCTGAAGTCGTGAGTTGGACAATTTCTCAAAATGCACCCAAGACCTTCTTTAGGCACATAACCTGACAAAATCTGTTTTCACTTACATTTGGTATTTTTAGGTGTATTCCTCATGCATGAAGACAGAATAGTAACTCACAGTTGTTATTTGTGCTATCGTAAAACTATTTTTGCTGTGACAAGTACTTGCAGCTGTGAGGGCAAGCAATCTGAAACTGAATTCTTACTACTTCGTTTGGACTACACTTGATTAAAGTGGATAGCTAATGTGCTATTACCTCTGATTATACTAACCAGGTTCATGTTCCTACCGTTCTTCAGTGTGTACACTTTAATCTGTTCTGAAACTAGGTGCTGAGTTTATTTTGTTAATGTATTCTTATAGCATATAACAATACATCTTTTTCTTCAGGTATTGTCACCATAGGAAGAAAAACCAGATTTTGATTTCACAGAATCGTAGAATCATAGAATAATTAGGGTTGGAAAGGACCTTAAGATCATCAAATTCCAACCCCCCTGCCATGGGCAGGGACACCTCACATTAAACCATATCACCCAAGGCCTCGTCCAACCTGGTCTTAAACACTGCAAGGGATGGAGCATTCACAACCTCCCTGGGCAACCCATTCCAGTGCCTCACCACCCTAACAGGAAAGACTTTCCTCCTTATATCCAATCTAAACTTCCCCTGTTGAAGTTTTAACCCGTTACTGCTTGTCCTGTCACTACAGTCTCTAATGAAGAGTCCCTCCCCAGCATCCCTATAGTCCCCCTTCAGATACTGGAAGGCTGCTATGAGGTCTCCACAAAGCCTTCTCTTCTCCAGGCTGAACAGCCCCAACTTTCTCAGCCTATCTTCATACAGGAGGTGCTCCAGTCCCCTGATCATCCTCGTGGCCCTCCTCTGGACTTGTTCCAACAGTTCCATGTCCTTTTTATGCTGAGGACACCAGAACTGCACACAATACTCCAGGTGAGGTCTCACAAGAGCAGAGTAAAGGGGCAGTATCACCTCCTTCAACCTGCTGGTTATGCTCCTTTTGATGCAGCCCAGGATACAGTTGGCCTTCTGGGCTGCAAGCGCACACTGCAAGCTCATGTTCATTTTCTCATTGACCAGCACCCCCAAGTCCTTCTGCGCAGGGCTGCTCTGAATCTCATCTTTCCACAAGTAGCAAGACAAGAAATAGGCAACTCAAATCCCTGAATTTATTTTTTCTCAAACATCCATCACTTCCCTTGCAAACATCTGCTTCTGCATATAAGGTGGTTGTTTTTGTACAAGAGTGTGTTATTTGTGTATATAACATCTTTTAATTAATGTTCATTACTCTTCAGGACACCTAGGTTCACCCCTAAAGACCGTGACTATAAATACTCTTTAGACAGCACAATTCCAGCTAAAACCAAAGGACACATGGAGAGACATGAAAGGATTAATTTTAAGTAACAGAGGAATAATCGCATTTGTCTACTTTAAATTTCACATTAATCCGTTTATATTCAGAGTGAACACTACTGTGATGGAAATTGCCTAAGCATAAAAAATATGGCAGTCATCACACCTAAAGTTTATAATCTAAGGATCAAATGTAGAAAAAATGTGGAAGTAAAGAATCAAAGATAACATGCAGGTTATGGCCATCAGGATTACAGCTTGCCACCTACCAAGCTGCTGTCAAATACACTTGAAGTAACAGGCAAATTTTGAGGTGAAACTTGGAGAATGTGTTAACTGCAGTTATTGCTGACCAGGAGCTTTTCTAGTTAGATGCACAGAACAAAGTGCTGGAAGTGCCTCTGGAAGGACAGAAAATAGGGTGCTGAGGCTGGTGGCAGCAGCAGCAGAACAAAGGCAGAAATCAGCCTCCTAACAAAAGGATGAGTCTGATAACTACCAAAGAAAACTTTGAGAGTAAAAGACATGATATCACACTCTAGACTTGTACCCAGGTGCAGGCTGGACATGCAGCACAGGACTGGACACAGACACAGTGACAGCTCTGTGGCTTTACAGGTATTTCCTACGTGGTGCTGAAAAGAACAGGCAACTTTCAGGCCTTGTCTTCCTTATTGCATGCCACAGAGAAAACAGCTCATTTTCTCTCAGTACCAAAGTGAAAGCTAGTTTGTAGAGATGCTTCTTGGATGGACAGGCTGTCCTGGGTTCAGCAGTAGCAGTCATTTTTCTCCTCCTTGGTAGCTGGTGCAGTGCAGTGTTTTGACTTTCGGCTCAGGAACAGAGCTGATAACAATGATGTTTTGGTTTGGCCAAGGACTTTGTGAGCCTCATGCTCTGCCAGGGAGGAGGGGAAGCCAGAAGGAAGCAGAGACAGGACACCTGACCCAAACTGACCAAAGAGGTATTCCATACCACAGCACGTCATGCCCAGGATGTAACTGGGAGTTAGCCAGAAGGGCTGGTAGACTGCAGAGTTGGAGGAGGCATTGGTCAGAGCTTGGTCGGGCTGGCGGGGGGCGAGTTATCAGTTGGCTGGTGGTGAGATGTTGTATTCTATTCCTTTGTTATTTCTTTTATCATTATTATTATTGGTGGTAGCAGTAGTGATTTGTGTTATACCTTAGTTACTAAACTGTTCTTATCTCAACCCATGGGAGTTGCATTCTTTTTGATTCTCCTGTCTGTCCCTCCGGGAGTAGGGGGAGGGCAAGAAAGGGGGGGAAGTGAGTGAACAAGCTGTCTGGCTGGGTTTAAACCATGACACAGGCTTATACTGGTGCTTAACAATTATTACCACATTAGAAAAAGTGCCTTTTGATATCCCATTTCAGACTGGTCACTTCTCAAAAGAGAGATGTTGCCTCTGCAATATGTCAACAGGACTCTGATCCATATCATAAAACAGACTTAACCTGTTCAAGCATCAAGGACAAGATAACATTTAATAAGGTGACAAAAAAGTACTTCACCAGGATGCATAATGCTGTGCACTATTTTGGCTGGAAAGAGAAAGCAATAGTATAGCAGCATCAGTGGAAGCTCACTCTTTACAGAGAATAAACAGTATTTGAATATGGCAGAAAATTAGAACTACTCACAGCTCTATGCCTTCTGCAGTTAACTTCTGGAGAAAAAACATCTCCCCACTACCAGCCTTTCCCCCAGGTAAGTCCACAAACAACTGTTAGGAGACAGCACTAGCATATTTATGCCTCTAGATCGCACTCTGGGCTTGTGTAGCATCTGTACAGTTGCTCAGGGAACCAGATCACACATGAATCAGAAAAAAACCAACCCCTAGACAACAACCAACCAACCAAATGCAAAAGCAAACAAAAAACTCAATTAATCAAATCACCCTTTTATGGTTGGGTTAGTTTTCTAGGCAATCAGATTCCAAGCTAGTTTTTTGGAACTAGTTGTCTAGTGCACAAAATCTTGAACTGATAAATATAAGGGGGCAGCAGTGGGAGATGGGAACAGGGAGTTCAACTTTGAATTGCAGACAAAGAACCCTGCTCACAGGGCTTCTTCAGGCCTTGCTGCTGACATTTGACTTATCCAGTGCACTGCTCCTCTCACACCCACATCACTGTACTGGAATAGCAGCCAAAGGAATCCTCCCCTCTGTGTGTGTTTTAGCTTTGGGCAGTGATACATGCCTGTGACCAGAATGGAAGCTGCTATTGTTTTGGATTTCTGACTCCATAAAAGGAATCTTATTGTTTCTGTTACTTTTTTCCAGCTCCCCAAAGGGTTGTTCTTATGACCACTAGTTTCAGCAAGCTCAAAACAGTACTTTTCCAGCTTGCCATGTTCTGTGTCTTTTCATAGAACTCTGATGGAAGTGACATGGAGTCTCCATTAGACTCCCCATGAGATACTGATATAAGAAAGCATCTTGCTGATGTAAATACATAGGAAAAAAACACCCTATACATATGTAAACCTCCCACTTAGTCCAGCAGCTTAGTGAAATAAGCACAAACAGCTTTTCAAGAGCATCAGTGCTTCATTAACATTTGGAAAGCACTACCAGACCTAGGTGAAAGGCTGCTGTAATCTAGCCAAATAAAACTCCTAGAGGAACCATGCACAGATTTGCTTTATCATTAAAAACCTTTCCTGCTATACTTAAACGCTGCTCTTTCCCTGAGATTTTAACACTCTCCTGGAATGCAAGAGTCTTGTCAAAGGCTTGGGATCCATGCTAGGACTGACTTGGAAATTCAGCTTAAACTCTAGGAAGGGCATTCAGAATAGCTGATTCAAATGCAAGCAGCAGTTTCTTCCTCCTTAACACAGGAAAAGCAAACTGCACAAGATTCCAGGTGCTGCTATTTGCAGTTGATTGCTTACTTTCATGTAAATGGAAGGGGAAATGCCACAGGAAAAGTCTTGAAGGTGGCATGGAAGCATTAAGCCTCCACTGCATACAGAGCTGATTGCTGGAGCCACTACACCTTTAGAACTTGAAAACCACAGCTGAAGGGAGAGAAAACTCTTGCTCTTTTCCAGATCATGAGATATTCTTAATGAAAACTGAGAAAAATCTTACTTAGCTTTCTTTCTCCAGAGCTTCACTAACCCCCTTTTTAGTTAAACTATATTCAGAAATGACTATAAAGCCCAAGACGCTTTTCTGGAGGAGAATTTATAACTCTTTTGCAGAGGTGTTCACTCACAAGCTAGCCCTGGTTCACAGGTACAAAAAAAGTAACTGGGCAGATTACTAAAGCAAAAGGTCATTTCACTGCATTGGCACATAATACGCATTTCACCTCTGAATAATCAAATCAGGTATATTTTATCACATGTGTTGGCAACTGGCTGTAGCTGCCAACAAGGTTCAATCCCTGCTTGAGTAGAGGTGTTGGACCAGATGACATCCAGAGGTCCCTTCAAACCTCAACCATTCTGTGATTCTGCACCAGTTTATCAGACAGTTAATATTCTTAAATCTTTGCATGTTATTGTAGTTACCTTTACAGCTAAGATTTTAATGAAGCTGAACAAGAACCCTGTAAAGTAGGGAAGAAAAAAATAAACAAACAAAATAAAAGTTAAAATGTACTCTATGACTAACTCTATCATGTTTACTCCATTTTGTATTTTATAATTGGAAGATATTAAGAAAGAATGCAGTTCCATCTGGATGAGCAATACATAATTTTTTCTAGGGCAAAGCACCAACCCAAAGTCTACATATCACAAAGATTCCCAATCCAGGCTTTAACTTTGAGGATTTCCTAAATAGGATCAGGTTTCTCTATGAATCTTGACTACTGAAGCAAAAAACTACCGAAACAACTCTGATTAAAAATATTATATAGACCCCAACACCATTGTTTAGGACTCTGCTAAAATCAGTCCTGTGCCCTGTGTTCTCCAGCATTTTTAATTCTAAAATCAGTCAGTTTTTCTAGGGTCTTAGAATATTGTCAGACCTTCTGCCTCTTGTGTGTAATTTGGCCATTTAATACCAGCCTGACCACTAATAAGTCTAGGATACTTCTCAAGGCTTTAATCTGAAAAAATTGTAATGCATCTTTTACTCACTGGTAGCCAGTAAAAGTATGTATAACTGGTTTCTTATCAGATCACAAAAGTGAGTTACATTTTCTGAAGCTATCGCAATTCCTGGGTCAATTTCAAGATGAAGCAGACAGGAAGAAATCAGTGCCGCCTGGCTATCTAGATACAAATCAGCACAGTCTTGTGAAGTTACTTACATTGTTTTCTTGATTCCTGTTATTTTGAAGAAGTGTGATGACACAATTGTGGATGAAGAAGGCAAGTGTCAGAACCCCTGTCAGCTGAGGGAACTGAATTCTAAACTCTAAGGGAGAAGAAAAAGTGTTAATAACTCACTTCTTTGAAACAACGCCAAAATGCAGAGGAGATACAGTACTGTGGAACCTGCTGGCAGAAACATAAGGCTCCATGTCAAAATGGGACAATCTATTTCATCTTCGACCATAGCCAAAGAAGGTATTTAATCAGGAAGTACAAAATGGTTACTATATAACACACTCTCCAGCAAAATTTTTCAGGAGGTCCCAACCATTGAAGATTATTAGGATAATCTAGGATTTACACATACAAACTTTTCTGCTTCTTAACAGTTTAACTGGAAAACATTTTTTTAGGAAGGAATTAAGGCTGCATATCTCTTGGCTCCTGAACAGGGAGATGGGGGGACGGAATCATACTCTGTGAGCATCTTTTGTTGTTAAGAAGTTACTTATGCTACCAGAGGAAAAACTAGGTCTGTAGATGTTTAAGAGGTTCTGCTTACAAACCAGGGCATAAAGAAAGGCAGACCAACTTCTTGTCTTATTTACAGAAAAGGTATTTATATTTTTTGTCTCCATGGGAATAGCATTGCTCTGCCTCTTTTAATAGTTCAAGGACAGTGTTCACAAGATCGTGTTTCTGGAAGCACCACACCGGGTCTAGGAATTCACTGATGTGTGACATCATCAAAGCAGCATCCTGTTGGTATTATATAAGGATGCATGTACTCTTCAGTGTTAACAGCAATTAGAGATCCCTGAGCTAGCTCAGCTTCTGGAAGGCATCCAGCAGTGTAGCAAAACACTCATCAGAGGCTCACAAGCCCTTACAGATCAAACCACAGAAAGCTCCATGCAAACATTTAAGCCAATTGTCTCTTATGAAGTCAGCAAGGTAAACACACCCCAGGAAATTACTGAAGGGCTCATCCAGGTTGAAAGAATATGCGTTCCCTAGGGCCAGAGTCACTGTATCTTCAATACCTAACTAATATGATGTGCTACTGATACAATTGAGAGTGCAAGCAACTTTTGGGCTTCTTTTTTATCCACTAATTTAACCTCAATAATAAAAAGCAAACAGATTTAGAATCTTTCAGCACTGCATTTCCCCCATCACTACAACAACCAGTAGTAACCAGATTTATATGCATTAGCTATGTGGTTTGTCTGTCTCCTAGCTGTACTAGTCACATTGCCAAAATAAACTGAGTGCACCACCTCTTAGTGACCTGTGGGCGCATGTGTCATGCTGTAACAAATTTTACACAGGACTGCTTAATAGATCAGCTTCAAGATGCTTAAAACCTGATTTCTTAGACATAGTCTGTCTTCCAGTTCATGCTGGTTTGTTAGTGAACTTTAGTTTGGGCAAATTTTCTCCTGTGTTCTCAGGAAGAGTCCATAGCTCTGATGCCATGCAAACATTTGAAGACTGTCTGCTGGGGCAGTTGAGGTTGAAAACACATTTCCAAGCTTGCAGTGGAAGAAGACAAAACACTGTGGTTCTTTCTACTTACAGATATCATTCCGAATATTGACATACAAAATAAATAAGGTCATTAGCACAGATGATAATAATCCAGTGATTTGAAATAATTTTTTTTACACTGGAGACAAAAGCAATTTATTAGTCCAAAAATTCTGTCTAAAAGTAAAGGCTAGTGATGCAGGAAAACATACAGCACAGAGAGCACTGTTTCACAACCACCTACATCTATCTTTTAAGTTTGTACTTATGCTGCAGTAGTCAGGAGGATTCTTAGGTAATTATGAAGATAATCCTATCCACCCTTAAAGCATCTGCTTTGGTCTTGCACACAGTCATACTCAGCAAAAACCATCTGGCTTTGAAGACTCAGCATGAAAGGACAATAGTCTTTTTTCTTGGTGACATAACCAAGCTGAAGGAACTGCTTTAAATAGCCTTTCACTTGTTTCTTGCATTCAGATCTCGAAAGAGATGAATGCCTAGCAGAGAAGGAATGACCTTTAGTAGTTATGGAAAAACAAACAAACAGCTTTGATGACAGCTAGAGGTTTAGGGGTGGAGAAGGGGAACACTGGGTTTTTAGCAGACCTCTTTGTCAAACGTACATACAGTACGCTAGCCAAGCTGTTCATTCGGCTTGTGTCAGATCGATTTCAGTTCTGCTATACAGCTGCGTCAATCCAGAGTGGTAGAAGACAACAAAGAGTAAGCAGATGCAAGACCACTGCAACTGTCATGTGAACACACTTAAACCAGTTGAATTTTGTATTTGTAACTTTACTCAGCTATCTGTAGTTTACTTACTGAATTGTTGCCACAGTGCATTAACAGGATTCCATAAATTAGATCAGATTCTGTTGCAAACGGAAAAAATCCAGTGTTTTTTTTTTTAATTTAATTTATTTCTATATTGATACAGTATTGCAAAACCCATCCTAATGTTTTAAGTTATCCTTGTTTTCTTTTCCAGTTCTACATTATTGGACCTAACAATAGTTTGCAACCCATGTGTAAAACTGTTAAAACAGTGCTTATTGTGACTGGTACACTAAAAATGCACAAGCCTTTAAAATAAGAAGGTGCATATCTCTGAATTTTATTTTAAGTAAATAAGTAATTTTTAAAGAAAGACAAACTACTTTTGTTTCTAAGAACAGGAGTGATAATAATTCAACAGGACAGGGGACATCTCCTTGGAGCTAACTGCTCATGCAATTTGGCCTGTTGTAAAGGATGTAGCCTCTACATGCTAATTAGACATCATTTCCTCATTTTATTTATGTCACAGAGGTGTTAAAAGGTGAGACATTCACAATTACTTAAAAAAAGTCTTAAACTCATCATATACATGCTTCATTCATGCATTTTATCTTACCTGGCACAAAAAAAGCATTCTCTGTAAACCAATTGTATTCTAAGTGGATTCCCAGACGAGCAGCCTTTACAGTAACCAGAAGAACTAAGTAGACAACTGAAACTGTACCTGGAAAAGATCAGAGCCAAACAAACGCCATGAGAAGTAGCAAGTATTTAGCTGTGTTTCATTCCTGCTCTATCCAACTAGTTACCTATAGCCCAAACACTTCCAAGTTGATATCCATTCTTAAAAATACAGGCTATGTTTAAATTTTCTTTTTCTTTGTATCATTTATAGGTCAGAGAGAAAGAATAATGCACTTGAACCCAATGCAAGCTTTCAGCATGTTTAATGTTTTCTAGGTGCTACACTAGTGACAGTGGAAATACCACCTCGTAATCCCTCATGCTGGGCAGCCAGGGAGGTTTTCAGGCAGTTAACAGGTATGTTCCAGCTTCAGCTGTTAGGATTTTCATTTAATATGAGACAGAGTTGGCCACTGCAGTTACTACAATGTCCACTGAGTCACTGATGTTTTGAACGAAATAGTCCAATGAGATAGGAATGTTTATTGCAGTTGTGAACTTTACACTGGGAGCTAGAAGCTGGTAATGACATTTGACCCCTACTGATTTAACCTTTGTCATAACCTTGGATAACCTTGATTAAGACTGGCTTTGCATTCCATCTCATTGGGTCAGAGGTATCCAGCAATACAGGTAGAGGACTACAAATATGATCACAGATGGGTATAAATGCCTTGCTGTGTCTGCGTATGGGATGGACAGCACAGGATTTTGGCTCTGCCATTTGAAAGAGGTAAGGGCAGAATGGTAACTACCTAAAAATTGAAGAAAACTGTGAAACAGCAAGTAAAGCTACTGCAATGCAACCTGCTGGCCAGTAATACTAAGTCAGCAGAGAACAGGCTATAAGTGAAGACAAAGAAACAGCACTTTCACAGTTTGCAATACAGATTCAGATAAGACATCAACTCATTCTAGCACTATCTCCAAGGTTAAAAAATAAACTGAAGAAATTACCATTTGATTTCACAGAGCATAGTTAAGGAATTAGGAAGATAAAAGGTTCTGTAATTTAGCTTAACAGCTAAAATATTCTGTATTTTCCTAATCATTCAGGTTTCCATATGTTTAAAAGTAAGTAAAAGTTCTCCATTAAGAATAATTCCAGCATGTCAAAAAATTGCCTTTATTTTTTTCTTGTCCTATCAGATTCAAGGTTTACAAAAATTAAGGCAACTTTGAACAGTTTCTGAATTACATAATAATCTACTGAAGTTATGACAAATTTTGTATTTTAATATTCAGATTCTCAATAAACTTGTTGTCCATGATGTGTCTCTTTTTACAACAGATACAGTTATGGCTAGATCTCACTTGATAAAATATTTTCGTATCTCTAATGTTGTATTTAGTTTACCTAAAAACCTTTTTACACAGAAGCACTATCACCCATCTTCTGTGCTATATTATCATCTAGTGGTTCCAGCCACAGTAGATCCAAACTCTAGCTGTGTGTCCCACTGGAACAGAGGACAAAGTAGACCTTCAATTCCCTGTCCTCTACCTCCTAGGATAAGAGGAAATGACCTCAAATTGTACCAGGTGAGGTTTAGCTTGGGTATTAAAAGAAAAATCTCCACCAAATGGCTATCAAGCATTGGAACACTGTGTTTGAGTCACGATCCTTGGAGGTATTTAAAAGACTGTGTAGATGTAACACTTAGGAACACAGTTTAGTGGTGGACTTGGCAGTGCTGGGTTAACAGCTGGACTTGGTGATTTTAAAGGTCTTTTCCAACCTTCTAACCTAAATGATTCTGTGACTCTATTCTATGATTCTACTCACTGGAGTACCTTTCACTGTTTTCTATACATTTTAACCACAATGAACCAATGCTTTAATAGTATTTCTTACCTACCTAGGACATTAAACTTTGCAAAGAAGGATGGAGACTTTAGATTTAGCAGGGGTAGAAGAATAGCGACCAGGTAGAATGGTACTGTTTGTGATTTGTTCCACCACTTCTCAAAGAGCTCAAAACCTGTATCATTGCCAGAAGAGAACATCACACTGCTGTTCTGTGGTGGGTGACCACTAGCAGCACTTGGACAAATGACTAGAAGAAAGGAAAAGAAAAATATTCCCAGATGAAAAAGGTTTTACTTGCACAGAATCTTCACAGCCAAATCCCATATTTTCTGGAAAGTGTTTTACCTATGAGAAACAGAATCATTTAAAAGCAATATGTGACAATTCAGTCCTTAACCACTTTTTTTAAACTAGGAGTTGAGCACTAAGATTTCACTGCTAGGCACCTTGCACTAAGCTGGCAAGTGCTACGGTTCTTTCAGCAGAGCACAACAAAGATGCTTACTTGTCTGAAGCCTGAGCTGTGGCACAGGATCACATACCTATAGCTAGGTGTCTCCATGCTTACATGCATGTGCTGGAATCATGCCATAGGAATGCACCTTTGCACCTCGCTGCATATTTAGCACTGTAATCTGTCCCTCCACACTTCAGTAAGATCATATGAACCACAATGCAAAAGTATCTATGTACAGAAGAGCTGTATTATTATCCATTGCTCTGGCAGCACACAAACTAAGGATGAGAAGAAAGCTACTGGAACAACTGAAAGGACTAAAACTCGTATGCTGAACCAAAACATCTCATCACCTTCGTGCCATGCCATGTGCAAGTACATCACTGCTATACAACAGTGATATGCACCCAAAACACTGCCACATGGTGGCTGATCAAGAGCCGCATCTGAAAGTGACTGGAACAAAACCAACCAACCGAAAAGATCCTGATAAAAATGTGCTCATTCGATTTTTGTTAATATAAGCATTTCTTTCTACCACACATTTGCAAAGTTAAGTGTAAAAATATGAACTTGTCTTCTTGTTCTCATGTCTCAAATTTTAGCATCACCACAGCACTTGATAGCCTCCCTCCCACACTGGCTGTATGCCTGTTCATTGCAAAGGCAAAAGTGTGAAAAGTGTTCTGTCAAATTTACTTCCACTTTTTTATTGCTTTCTCTCCATTGCCTGTAAGTGGATTGTGTCACAGACCTTGAACAATGCTTTTGTTCTTACTGATCTCCTCAGTAGCCCTGAATGCCATGCCAAGAGTCATCTGAACATCTGGCAGCCTTTAACTTTGTGACACATCTGATTTAAATTTTCCAGTTGCTGGAGCATGCTGTGGAACAGTTGTCTATTTTGTCTCCAAGTTATACCCCCTGCTGCATAATAGGACAGAAAAGCAGAAGCAGCAGCAAACACATGAGAAAGAGCACTGCAGCAGCTATTGGTGCCTTCTGGTAAGGACTGTAGGGGAAACAAGATTCAACACTAGTTCAGATACAAATCAACTGGTTTTCAGAATTATTTCTCAACTCCTTTGCCTGACTTCAACAGCTGCTCTCCAGAAACATTACTGCAGCCAGTGTGACACACAGCCACCTGGCTGGTACTGAAAGGCTTCCCCATTCCCAGAAGCGCTCAGGATAGAGAAAATTTTCTACATTACAAAGCACTACATGTTCAGTTACTATATACAGGCAGAGAGATCAGATGCTGACAATGCCCTGCTCCTACCTTCACTGTACATTATTCTGCCTGCTTAAGAACTCTCAACAGCCCTATCTCCACACTTGAATGCAGCTTCTTCTCTATGTCATGCAAATGTCAAGAACTCTTCACAAAACTCAAGCAGATGCTCATGTAGGGCCTGGCACTTGTTTATTCTTGCACCCAGCATCATCAAAGCTGTTCTTACAGCATTTCTTTAAACAAGAATACTGCTGCAGAGGTGGTGAGGAGCAAAGATGCCCCAGCTAAGACTTTTAAACTTCAAGCAGATCTGATGTGCTTCAATTTTAGTGTGCAAAAGTTAATCCTCACTGTGTAACTACTGTTAAGAGATCTAACATTCCTGGTTTTAAGGCGGATCTATTTGGGTATAGATAAATTCGCAATATGCTTTTTAATCCTTATTCCCACTCCTACTTTCTTCTCCCTTCCCCAGCCTTATCCTTCCCTCTCCCCCACCCCCCAACCCCGAAATCATTAAGCTTTCCAAGTGTATAGCTCTTTGTGGAAGTACAAATCCTAGACAGAAAATTACTTTTTTGGTTTTGTTTGAAAAAGGTAGGTAGAACTAATAATATATACTTTATAACTGAAATGTGGTTAGGTATGGAAGCATGAAGATTTTGCCTTTAAACCGCCACCCCAAATCAGGAACACTTATTAGTGTTTCTTACCTTTATTACTTCCATTCGTACCAGGAACAATATCTGTTACATTAATGTCATGAACAAAGTCTGAAAAGAAGAAAATCTTACTATCAATGTCCCAACTTTTTATCTGTTGACTTGATAAAAATTAAGGAAGGTAGCATTTTGGAAAACTACATCAAAACTGTGATACATCAGACTGTACTCCCTCCAACTCCAAGATGGTTTAAGTCTCACTGTCTACAGTCATCTTCAGTAGTATTTTGTTTCCAGTACACCCACTCCTATGCTGTTTTACTGCTCTGCCACACCAGGTATTTCCAAGTTTCTGCAGTTTCCAGTATCAGAATATTGGAAAGTGATTTCCTTATATTTATGTATATATACACAGAAAATGCCCTTCAGCTTGGAAATTTAATTAGTATGTTTCTGGCTAAAATTTGCTTCTGTTGCATGTGGGTGTATTATGCACACATAAAATCAACCGAGGCAGAAGGCCTCAGACTTTTAAAATGCAATTAGCAGCAGCTTGTTTCTCATAAAAAAGGCAAAATGTATTGCGGGAAGAAAACAGTTTTTGTTTCTTCATCATGTTTTATGACACCCTGAATCACAATTGAGTGTTTATACTTACTGATACCAGGTCAGTGTATACAACAATCAGTAGACTGAACAGATCCCATTCATCACCTCCTCACTTCACCAGTGTTTTGTGTTGCTACTTAAAAAAGTACATGGTATGAAGCCAGGATAAGAACTGACAGGTCTTACAGAATTAGAGGACTTTAAAGTTTGTTATAGATGGAAAGCCAATTCATGCCTCCCCTGTGCTTAAAAAGTGTTTTAGGGCTAGCACTTGCATGTGTGCATTTATTTGTGTTTCATAAAACAAATACAGAAGCACAGGACACCATGTTAAAAAAAAAAAAAAAAGACAAGAAATCATACCTGGCTTAAAGTTCTTGCATTCTTTGCAAATTACTACTTTCTAGACCATCTTTCCTCAGGAGATCAATTTTTTCCCACCTGAATTGTGTGTGCAAATTGTTTAAAAATTCATCTGAATGCAGCAGAATTAAACATCATACCCTGCTTTGAATAACTTGGAAAGGGTGGCTGGAAAATGCCATAGTGTCAAATCTACATCCTATTACCCATTTTATAACCTACTAATTAAGTAGCCACAATGATAGCTGGGACAAGAATTCAATGATTACTTATCAGAGAGCAAACAATTTAAATAACCCCAAACAAATATAGATAAGTGATACATTAACATGCTAAACCCAGGGAAAAGGAGGATTTTTTTTTCCTAGAAAAAGAACTGTTTTGTTAATTCTGGTGTTTGCTTAACAGAATTGGAATTACTTGGTTTAGAGCAATTCAGGGTTAAAGAACTAACCTTATTTAAACAAACAAACAAAACCAAACCTAAACAAAAACCCAAACAACAAAAAAAAAAAACCCAAACAACAAAGTCTAAAATGAAATGGCCTTAACAATGTATGAATTAGGTCAGATGTTAAATACATCAGTCATTAACCAATAAACTATGTCCTTCAGGGATGGTGGGAACTCTAAGGTAGTGTCTGCACTGTTATTTGCCTCAGATTTGTTAATTACCTTCAAAACAGAAACTCTTAAATCTTAGTTGTACTATTCAACGCTATGAGTCAGGTTTTCAAAGCTCTCAATTCCATCACTTATTCCCACAACTCTACATGCATAATTGATTGTATCCACAAAGGCTTGTGTGTCTGTGCATGTACAAGGGTGAAAATAACCAGTATATTTTCTTTCATAGCAATGCCAGATTAAGAACTGCTCTTTCACTGTGCTAAAGTTCTTTCTTCCTTCAGGGACACTTGCAAAGATTTTCAATATGGCAGCACTTTAAGTGTGCTTGTTGAAATCTAGAATTAAACTAGATTTTTCTTCACTGATCTGGATCATTCCAACAGCCTAGCCTGTTATATGGCTGCTCAAATGGTTACACCCATGCAAACAAGGAGGGACTGAAAATACAAAGTGGAAACAAGCAACCAGGTTTGGGTTGTTTAACCTACACCAAGAAGCCTCATTACTGACATGCAAATCATATCACTGGCCCTTTGTCTTCCATTAAAACCACTTTAAGAGAAAAACTGAGAAACTTTTTTTGAAAACATACATAACTCTGCTCATAACTCCCCACACTGCTACTTATTCTTGCTTGACTTTTCACTCAGAGCAACAGAAAAATCAAGATAAAGTAAAATAGACAATGATTTTTCAGTACAAATCAAAGTCTTGATCTTTTCACAAGACAGCTGTAAATGTTAACCAAAATATGTATACTTACTGTATATAAACTTTCCTGTGTTGAACAGAAAGTTGGACATAAGCACCCAATAAACAACCATGGCTCCAACAAGCGATACCATAGAAAATAAGAGGCTTGACCACTGACCAAAGGATCCAAAGTAATACTTGCAAACATCTGGGAATTCCCAGTTTGAGGTATCTAATAAAGCTGAAGAACATACAAAAACATAGAAACACACCCAAATAAAATGTTGTATTAGAATCAGTAGAACTCTTGATGACAGGATGTTTTTGTTTCAGAATACTACTACTCTGAGTACTTCCAGAAGCACCAGAATAAGACATGGTGGTAAAAATGTAGCTATGCATTTGCAGCTAAAGCCTTTTGCAGAAGTTAATGGCAAAGTACATCAGACCATGAACTAGTCCTCAACAATGCCCAGAAATGAGCTGTCATGAACTGGAGGTCTTAACTGCCTTTATTTGAGGAAGTGAAGGGTTAGTTTATGCATAAAAGCACCAACTACAAGTGATGCAAGATGTGTTTCGAACAACAGAAGTACATTCTAAGCAGAACCACTGTCAGTGAGGCAATTGTCTGTAAATTGCTTCCAAAACACATTGTATACAAATAATAGTGTACAGGCATACGAAACGGTGAATACAGCTATAGCCCACATATTCCACTACGGAACATGACCAGAAATACATGTAGAGAACTGGGCAGTGCTTATAGAGAAAAAGGGAAGACTCCTAACTCCCATATGTCACCAAACACTTAATAAGTGAACACACGAAACTTTGCTTACTAAGAGTTTGGGTTTGGCTATAATACTTAGGTCCCAAGGAACTGAAGGATAATCTAATAAGGGAACACAGACATTTAGCTTACAGAGCTTAGTTCCAGACTACAAAAATACAAAGACATTCAAAGGAACAGCTTTTATTTGCAGGTTAGGTCTAACATGCAGTAAAGATACAGGCAAACTAAGAATCTATCAGATCTCTGTATTTCACTTAATGGTAATATTTGCACTATGAGGCTTCGTATTTCTTACGTATCATTTTGCGCGATTTCACAACTCTGTAGCAGCAATAAAGAGTCAAAATACCCATCAGTAAGATGAGAATGATTCCAGAAGTAAAGCCTGCCTGTTAAGAGAGAAAAACAGTTTAGTTTATCTATCAACAACACTATAGAAAATGAACAGCAAGCTGTGTTGCCAAAACCATTTTCATACACATACATTTTTCATAGTGTTACCTGTTTTATTCCCCAAGGGATACTTAATATAGATGTACCCATCATTGTGTTCCATATCATAAATCTAGGAAGAAAAAAAAAAAAAGACAGTGAATAATATAAGAAGCACTCATGTCATGCTATCCTTATAGCTACAATAGTTATGCATTATAGAACAATCAATACATTTTCTGGCTAATACATGGCAAGGTGCTTAACATACATTGTCACTATACTGGAGTTTTTACCATAGCCATCTGTGCAACTGTCAACTCTAAAAGCAGTTCCTAGTGGACTGTACACGTAGATTTCATCAGGAGCTGGAAGTACATGATCAGGAGCAATCTAACAAATGGATAAAAACCAAGACTTGTTAGTAACACCAAAGTAACTATTGTCCCAAATACATTAATCCAACTATTGTAAATTACAAAACCTTTCCATGAAATTACATTAAAAAAAAAGGTGCACTACATTAATTTTCTCCCCACAAAAACCTCCTAGTTGATAAATTTTTAGTAGAGTGCAGGAAAATATATTTTTCTTCTGCAAAATGTCTGTAATACACTATGTACAGCTCTTGCTAGTTCAATCATAGCAGCTGACCACTGCTTAAATCCACTTATAGGTGGAAGAAATGAGTACACACATCTGGGCAGCCTGAACCGCTGTTACAAAGTTCAAGCTGTTTTTATGTTTTCGTTGGGTGGTGAAGGCATTGCACAAGAAGTCAGTCATGGCTTGTGATAACACAAGACCTTGTTAAGGCACTCAGCTACTAGATATTTACTTTAAGGCAAGCTGCAGAGTCACTCTCCCACTGCCTTCACTTGTACTTCTTTTATAAATCTAGGCTGTGGAAGACTCAACATGCCAAAGACCACTCAGTTTATCCGGTCCTGCCTTTGCCTTACCAGTGCCCTGTCTGCAGGAGACGTGAGCCTGCTATAGTAATGAATTCGCTTATTCATTGCTGAAGCTTCATCAGTGACTCTTTGCATGTCACCATTCACACCGACTATGTTTGTAGGCTCCACATGAAATGGTCTAAAGGAGGAGACAAAGGAAAAGGAAAATATTTAAAACCCTAGAACACAAAAGCTAACATACAAGCCAGAGCACATCACTCAGGATGAGTCTGTCATTCAGACACAAAATAAATGCAAAAATATCAGTGCCAGGAGGGAAGCTGCCATCCATGAAAGAAGCACGTTTACATTGTCCATATTAAAATGGCCTCTTGCCCAGATTCTGTGGGGCACCTTAACATCAAAATTCAGACCTAATATTCAGCCTATTAATTCTCAACAATGAGTCACACCAGAACTACATGTTAATAAGCTTGGCCAAGCCCATTAATGCTTATAATCAACCAGTGCTGCCAGAACTAGTGATGAGGAACATTGGTACAAACAGAAAGCGTGTGAATGCAAAAGCAGAAAAGAGATGGAGAGGACGGAGAGGAACGAGCAGTGGTAATGAGGGCCACCTAGGAACTACTAATCCATCCAAGAACACTGTAGAAAATTGTGTTTACTGTGGAAGGAATCAAGCTCAAATAACTCCATGTGCTCATACCATTTTTAAGTCAATGCAACCAGGAATGGAATTTATTACATAACATGGAACAACGGATGTCCATCTGCAGTTTTGAAACAGCTTCATGACTTCCCTTCAGATATAATTGAGGTAAACATGGAGAACAGACCGTCAGCAACAGAAATCCTACATCTCTCATACAGAGATGTACAGAACACAAGGCCATCTACCCTCTTCCTCAGCTGAGTTAAGATTGCAGGCATGGTGACAGGTACTGAAGGAGAGAGCAGAAAAACCACACGCCCCCTGGCTTCCCTGCTCGCATGCAGCTACACAGCAAGCAGAGTGAAAAGACATTCCTAAAGTTACAACACAACGTAAATCTAGCTTCATGCAAGGGGTGCTACCAGAGATATGCAACCCAAACAAAACACTGCAGAGCCTTTTTTTTTTTAATCAAGGCATACTATCCTGTTGCTTAAACATTCACTCCTAGCTCTGACAGGCTAATTTCTTAACAATAGAGGGGACTATAAGCCTTGATAGGGGGGTTTGGGTTTTTTAATTTTTCACGTTCTTTTAATTCCTAAAGCAAGTCAACAGCTTTCTGATCTTATTCTTCAGGCTGATGTTAAAATCACTCAGAAACAAGAATCACCCAAACCCCAGAACCCACTGAAGTACGTATCACAACAAGTTTCAGGCTACGAAAAGCAGAAATTAAATTAGCAATAAATCCATGCCATATTTCCTCTAATATAAGCAAAGTCTGTTTGAATTGACTGTTTTTCAATACCCATCAGATTACAAAGGAACTTGGTCAACCCCTCCAGCCTCAGCTTTCAATACGGTGACAAAGGTCCCATTTTCTTTCCCAGTGAATCATTAGGCATTTGCACCATGGCACTACCTTTTATCTGGAAGGAAGAAAAGGAATACAGCTCTGAAGCTGGTCATTGTATCTCTAGAAGAGATAAAGGTAGGTCCTTATTCCTGTTTGCTTAAGTGGACACAACAGGTAAGAGTATTTACTGGTCTAATAAAAACTGACGAAGTGGAAACCAGATAAAAATAACTTCCTTCTCCACAAATTCACTCTTACCTTCAACTTAGACTTCATTAATTCTTATGTCTTCCTTCATTGTGGAAAAAATGGCTTAGCAATGAAAATGAACACACTTTCAATTTTTAAGACATTCTGAACTCTCCCCCCCCCCCATCTGTGACATGAAAGGAGAAATTCCCATTTTGTGTGTGGACTTCTGTGTTTCTAAGGACTGTGGTGTCCTTATAAACAATTAAGAGAGATACCACAATTAAACAGGAGTAAATTTTAAGCAATACCTTTATTACCCAAATCAGAGGCACACAGGGCTGATCCCATAGGTATGTAATGTACAGAAATACTCAACAATTGTCTAAAGGATTTCACTTGTGCTAGGTTAGAATTTATTAGGCTGATCCAATCATCAGACACTGCTAAAAAAGTCTCATTACAAGACCTGTAAAAGGAAGACTGTAGTTATGAAAACAGGAAATGTAATATGTTGTAATGCCTCCCCACTGCCAGTCCTCTCTCTGCTTTCTTTTTAGATCACTGGCACGCATATTTAGAACACTTAAAAGTATGTGTTCTGCTAATTATATGGCAGCTGCATAGTGTGAAGAGCTTCATGAAGACTACCTATTTCCCATCTCCAGTTAATATTATCAGTACAACCCCATGAGCTTCCACTGCTACTATGGAAAAATTACACTGAGACAAAGTCTGCATTTTGTTTCAAAGCTAGCAGATCCATGGCAAAGATCTCCTTCACCAGGCTGTTCAACAACTGCCAACACAGATGTCAATGAAAACTGTTCCAGTCTGGAAAAAGGTGTAAGGTTACTTTTTAAAGCAATTCAAGTTAAAGCCATGGATGATTTTAAAATTAAAATATCAGAAAACAGGAATACATCATCTTATTTTACAGAGAAAGTAGTGTTGTTAATCAACAATCAAATATCAAGAAAAATATTCATGTAAAGCAAAAAATGTATATGTCTATGGGAAATAAATTCCTTAGAGGATGATGTTTCATTTTCTCCTGTATTATTAACAGAATCTAGACTGAAAAGCAATTTACGGTCTAGCACAAAACAAAAGGGTATGATTCAGAATCCAGTGTATAGGTTTGGAAAAAAATAACTAATCAACCCTGAAGAAATTCTACGTGTTTGTGGCTGCTGCTTCCTGCCTGGAGGATTACACATATTTAACACTGCTAGTACTTAGTCTGTTTCCCCTCTTATCCCTTCTGGTACACATCTGTTGAAAATTATCTAAAACAGCAATTTTCCTCAGGATACAACTGCACCTCCAGTCTTATGGAGCAAGTGACTGTATTAAAGTAGACTGTCTACCCATCAGTTTCATGGTTGGTTGAGATCTCTTTGAAAATATCAGTCTGATGTGGAAGCTACATGGGCAGGCTGAGGTGCAACCTTCCTCCCTGATCTACCCTAGGACAGGGCAGCACTCAGTCTAGGAATCAAGGTAATTTCCCAGCCCCCAGCTACACCCATGTCAAAGACTGGTTGTAGGGCATAATCAAAAGTCTGAGAAGCTCTCAAAGACTCAAAGAAGTTCTCAAAACCTGAGATTTTCAAAGCCCAAAGCATCTAAACTTGACAAACTCTTCTCAGGGATCTTGAGTCTAGCAGACAAGTACTCTGTACATGCAAGCATCAGCAGCTGCAACAGATTCCTAGAAAACTTTCTGATTTATACAAGTAACCACATTCTCTCCCTTGCATGGCAGAATGATTATGAAAAGGATGTGGGACAATGTCATCTGGGGGAAAGGGAGACATTACATGACTGGAGGGTGTGACAATGCAAAACAGCGCTGACAATTTCTATGCGTTGAGATAGTACCAAATGACTTTATTATACCCATACTGAAAAACACAATTCCAATTTATATTTAAATAGCTTCCTGAAAAACAATGGTTTTTTTGTTTGTTTTTGGTTTGTTGTTTTTTTTTTTTTTTACCAGGGCAAACACACTGTTAAAATACAGCTGTTTTCCCACAGCACAATGAGTGCACAAGATGCAGGATCTCATGCAGGAGTTCCACACCTTTCATGTACTATACCATGCACATGTACATCAGAAACAATTCCCAGAAAACCTCCACCTACACTCATCTGCTAGATATTTCTCATGCATACAAAGAACAGTTAATATGAATTCTAGTGCTGGTTTGGGAAAAAAGAGGGCTGTCTAAACTTGCTCACATTACAAACTTTGGTGGCAATTTTGCAAGAAAAATGAAGAGATGTTCATGACTCATGTTGTTTCCAAATATTGCTGGAAGTATTTGCAAAGTTCAAGTGATGGATTTGAATGGATGGGGGAACAGCACAATAGGAAAAATTGTCTGGCAAACTACAAAAAAATGGTTCTAGACATCTGATCCAAAGTAGTGGTCTGAGTATTGAGCTGTTACAGTATAATGCAATTTTCTGTGCCAGTGTGTCTTTTGGATCTACATGATATTAATGACTTCACATTACACAAACTTTTCATATTTAAATAAACATGAAAAAAATGATCTTCTTTACAGGTGGCTTAACAATTTCTTTCCTCTCCTCCAAAGAAATGAGAAGCCACTTATTTTAGCTTATTGCACGTATTTCTTTGACACCCCACACCAGTTACTTTTGAAGGATGCGATAGGATTATTACACAAAAATAAAGCTAGTTAATTCCTGTGGCTTTACTGCCTTATTAAGTTACCAAATTATTACAGGAGTACTTTATATAGTGCAGGAGAAACTAAGGAGTAAAACTGATGGAAATTAAAGTAAAGAGAAAAAGTAGTAAGATGACAACTATATTCATTGGTTGATATTTCTAAATTGGGAACTGCGTATCAGGATAGGAACATTACAGACGCCTGTGTGCTTCTCCTCAGGAAAACTGTTCCAAAGAATTCAACGACTGCCTTGATTTTTACTTTGTGAGCTGTCTGAATTTACCTAAGCATTGTGAACAGTATGCTTACTTTATCCTATAAGATCTTAAGTCTCTTGGCAATACATTTAACTTAAAAACTTTTTGCACACTCGTATCACCACTGTCATGATAATGCTTATGACCACACAAGCATCTTAAAATGTTGCATGCAGAACCAAAATAACCTTTCAGACGAAAACACTAAGCCATCGCTGTTGCTTACAGGAAACACATTTTAACAAATAAAGAATCACAAGCTTTACCATACCACATTTCAAGAACTGTTTCCTCTTATGTAGCAAAGGCAAAGCTATTCTGCTTTTCTGTGACAAAGTACGAAGGTTCTTAACTAAGAAGGTTTAAATTTTTCCCAGCTATGAAGCAGTAATACGATGTTATTATATTACTTATTATTATATAATAAGTGCTAGCAAAAATGCAGGCAACGGAGTAAAAAGACCACGTGAGCATGGAAATGGAAAAGCATAATGCCTGCAGAACTGAATAGGCAGTTTTGCACAGGTTAGTCCTGACCATTGTCTACCTTTAGTAAGTTGAAAGAACTTTGAAAATAAAAGGGAACTAATCACTTCTGCCTGAAAAAGGCTTCTGTAGCTGCTACCTACAGACACTGTTTATTTTATAACTTTTTAATTCCACCTACTGATCTACATTATGTGAGAACGCTTCGGTAGTTCATGAACAATAAAAAAAAGGAAGAAGGCTTGATCTCCCTTTAGCAGGGGGCATTTTCAAGGTTTATCATATGCAAAACAACCAACACAAAACATCATTTGTTTCTTTGAAGGTTCAGGTATTCCTGAAGACAACTGCAGTATCTGTTGACAATGAGTAGATGTAAAGCGCAGTCAGGAGAAAAACCAGAAACTCCCTCTCTTGCATACAATAATTATCAATAAGCCATTGCAGCAATGACATACAAGCTTTTAAAGGGACCTACAAAATAGGTAAAGCACACCTAATATGGTGTAATTCAGGTCACTGTGGAGAACAATAACATCCTCTTCAAAAGGATTAAGACTGGCTTTATATTTCCCAAAATTAGCAACAGAATACAAGACAAAATAATTTACAACTCTAAATGAACAACTGTCTTATTGTTCTTAGGTAAACACGGAAATGCAAGCCTTTCAAAAATTCCAAATCCTTCAAGCTGTTAAGTAAACCAAATAACTATGCAAATGCCGTTAAATCTCAAACAACCCAAGCAAAAGAACAGAACAGCACTAATATGGACAAACAATGATTATTAGAAATCACACAAAACACTTCCAAGAGCTACCCCAGTCAAAGCAAAATGACCACCCACGAATGTCTGATAAAATTCTGAATAGTGAGTTAAAGTGGAAAAATCTAAGCAGAGCAAATCATGTGCTATTGCACATGCACCCCACTGGATACTTCCATGCATGATAAACATCTCTACTCCCTAAAGCTCCAAGGAAGAAGCCCTTCAAACCACTCACTGCTCTGACCGTGACTGACATGGATGCTGATGGCCTCTTCTTCCTTTTTGTAAAGGCTATGTTTGCCTCTTCTAATATGCAGAGATGCAGTTCAACTGTCTTTGGCCCCACTATGATTTGCAGGCTTTCCTGATATCCCAGAGCTCATGCCCTTCATCTCTGTGCTTCTGCGTGCTTGAAAGGCAGACGACTAGGTCGTAGAAAATGAGAGAATAAACTGAAGGGAGACACAATAAGGACAAAGCGGACAGATCTGCAAAGCTGAAAGTTGTGGAGGTGGGAACATAATCTTAGTACACACTTCCGGTTTTGGTGGGGGGAACTTAATGCCAAAAGCTATGACACTTCATGAAGCCAGGTCTCCAAATTTTAGAAATCACAAGAAAATGAAAAAAAACCCCACACAATGAAGAAACAACACCTAACCTCACTTTTGAAAAGTGAATCTTGGCATTTTGATATATCACAAAAGTGAAAACTTCTCTTGTTGCTATTGTATCACCACACTGCCTGAAATCCACTGCTCTTCAAACAGAACACATACTTCCTCCATCACAAGGAACTCCCAAATGCTCATATAAATTAGCAGTTGTCTTATGCCAGGAGGACCATCAGGGGCTCACACAGTCTTTGGAAGAAGATAAGGCAAGAATTAATTTTGTGCATTTCCTCTTCCCACATGAAAGTGCTCCACTGTTTCTTAACTTTTATATACAGAATTCTGCAGGCTTCTACACCTGTGCTCCCTGTGTTCCTCAGGGCTCAATCAGACCCTTATCCTCCTTCCTTTGCTCGCAGAGAAAAGAGATTGTTTAGTCGCTGGCTAACGTGTAAGTTTGCTCTCTTGGCTAACCAAAGCTGCGGGCTAAGACAGCAGCAAAACGCTCTCTTTTGACTGAACGTGGGCCCAACAGGAGGATTTTTTTATACAACAGTGCCATCTTCAGTTCCCTCAGGAAAACTGCTCTACTGAAACATGACGCTGGATGCGAAGTCTAAGAAAAAAAAAAGAGCCATAAACGGGGTCCAAAAAGCAGCAGGGGCTAAAAAAACACCACAAAACCCACAACAGATTGGTGCCTCCAGCTAGGATCAGAAAGGCAGTTCCCACCCCGATCTCAGTTTTGGTTCCAGGACCAGCTCACAGAAATCTTAACTACAACAGCAGAGGGCACTGCACTATAAGGGCATGTAAGGATAAGACAAGGGAGAATGGCTTTAAACTGAAAGAGGGAGATTTAGATTAGGTATTAGGAAAAAAATCTTTACTGTGAGTGGTGAGGCGCTGGCACAGGTTGCCCAGAGAAAATGTGGCTGCCCCATCCCTGGCAGCATTCAAGGCCAGGCTGGATGGGGCTTGGAGCATCAGGTCTGGTGGCAGGTGTCCCTGCCCACGGCAAGGGGGTTGGAACTGATAATCTTTAAGGTCCCTTTCAACCCAAACAATTTCATGATTCTAAGTCTCCCACTATGGCCTCCTTTTGGGAATAGAAATGTTAAACTCTAAGAAAACATGCTAAATAACCTCTCAGATATGTATTATTTTTGCAGGCATAGCAAAAACTCTGGGCTCATGAATTTTTCATATTTGCTCAGTCTCAAAAAACAATACATTTTTTTTCCTTAAAGGCAATAAAGGTTGCTCCATTCCCTCAGTGCTAGCCTATACTGTATTTTTCCAGCATGACTTGTAGAATGCATACACACCATTTTCACATACTGACAGTCACTCATCTCCACCATCTGTCAAGCTTTCTTGTATTGTCTCAATATTTCAGTTCATTGTGCTAAATAAAAACCATAATGCTTCAGTATTCACAGGATATTTGGTGTTTGAAGAGCACTTTAAAATCCACATGCCAAGTTCTTGTAAGAACACTCTTTGAAGTGATGTCAATACAACAGTCTTACAAACAAAACACAGTATGAAGTTCTGTACACCTGGTGCTTAGAAATAATATACAAAGTAGGAACTGCCCACACTCAGACCTTGGTTTCCAAATGTTAGCTTTCCGTCTCTGTAGAATTCTGTTAAACAACTCATTGATATATAATCATTCTGTAGCTTCATGCTTCCTCATACCTTTTGCACTTAAAGTCTTCTGGATTAAACTGTATATTCATGATCCCGTAACTGCTTTCATCACCTCCCACAGGAACCAGGAGAGGCTTGGTATCCTCTTCCATATTTGTGATCCTTCTTCTAGATTCCGTTAGCTACTTTGACCTAAAGAAAAAGAAATGAGACAACTACAGGTAAGTAAAATTGTCCCTGCTAGGCATTTAACACTGGCTAAGTCCCACAGCTTCGGAAGCTCGTGGGGTGAAAAGCGTCTTCAACTTGCCACTTGAGAATTCTCATTCCATAATGCAAACATCACAGGGCAATTACACAGTAATTTTGATAACACACTACCCCTTTAAGTTGTCAATGTACAATCATGCTCCAAATCTCTTTTAGCACAACAGACAATATAAATTAAAGGAATATGACAGATGCTGTTGCTTATACTGGGACTGAAACAGGTCTGTAAAAAGTGAGGTTCAAAAACCTTTGGGCTAACACAGCTAAGAGTAAAGTCCACCATGTGCAAATTAAGTATATTCATACATAGGTCTTATTTACCTGTTTCCAAAGCATGGGACTTGTTTTCTTACAGCTCCTCTGTAAGACCAGTGTGATTTTTAAAGGAGCTGTATTTCCAGCTTGTAACAGTACAACTGAGAACAATTTATCAGTTATTAGGGACTACTGTTTCACTAAATTACTTCAAACTTTGCAGCAGACACATAGGTAGTTTTCCAGTGTATTTCCCATAATAAAGATCAGATTATTGCAGTTTACCGTGTGCAGGCTCTTTGAATTAAAGACAATGAATGGTTTTATAATGCATTAATAATAACGTATTCTATGCATTCAGAGCACTCCTGGCCAAACAATGGGGAGCAGATTGCTTTTAAGCTAATGGAATTCTACTTAGACTGAACTACAGTCCCCACATGGGACTGGCTATGGTCTTGTGTGAAGCTGAACAAATGTAATGGCTTTAACAGCTCTCATCCCCGCTACCTCCTTAAGTTTCTCAACCAGGACTCCTTCTTCAAACAAAAATGGTAGAAGTATCTGCTCTTTCAGTGGGACTGTATCCTGATGATTTAGAATGTTAAAGAGGCTGATGCAAATACAGATGAGAACCAGAGCTGGCACAGGGTAAGGAAATACAGCACTGGACATTTGAAATCTGGGGTGACAGTGTAAGAAGATAGATAGAAAGAGTGAGGTGTGTGTGATGCTTCTGTATCCTCATGGAAATACACTGTGCAAGCCCAGTGCCCGAAATTACATCAAGTAAATTAAGCACTGATATGACTCTATCCGTTCCTAGCTGTGTGTTGCCAATCCTCTTGCATTAGCTCATCCTGCTAATGCCTCTGGGAAAAAAAAACAAACCAAACAAAAAAAAAACAAAAAACAACCCACCCAACCAACCAACCAACAAAACCACAAAACAACAAAAACCTAACCAAACCAAAACCAACAAAAGAATCCAAACAAACCAGCAAAACCCAAAGAATCTGAAGGGAAGGATGAATAAGGAAGCAAAGCTATCATTTTTCAACCATGTCCACTCTGTGGGGTCAAACAGTAGCTATGGGAGCATGGAAAAATACTGAAAGAGTGCACAGGGAGGAACGCAGAAGCACACAGATCATTCCTCATCTCACCCTACTGAGGAACTGCATTTTAGGGGACAGGCACTAGCTTCTGCTCCCCTCTCCTTCTTCTGGTGTGCTGAGCACTGGTAATGGCTCTCTGCTCCCATCACTCTGTCCTGCATTTTTGCAACTCTCTCGGAGTTTAATTGGACTTAGCCATAAAAATGCAGATGAAAATTTAAACTCATAATGGCTGCACTGAAATAGGAAATTAATTCAAACCCCAAATACTTGGAAGTGGTTTTAGTCAGAATTTTCCAAAAGACTGTGGTACCAAGATCCTGTACTTTCACAGCCCCTGGTTTATGGCACAAACTAAGCAGACATCTAATGCTAATTTAAGATACTGCTTTTAATACATCCCTTCCCTAAAACCTGTTGTAAATAATGTATTTGTGCTTTTCAAATCAATCTGGCAAATGCAGACAACATCGATCATCAGTTTGATTTTCTCTGTGCCATGTCTACAAAGAACCCAGATATTTTATAATATTCCATAAAGGAAAAAAAATTAAGCATTCTTAAAACATGGCGTACATTAAGTTTGGCTTGACAGCACAATTTGAAGCTTACAGAGTTGTTGCTTACAGACTCTTCAGGGTCTACTTAAAAGATCCATTAGCAACAACAATTTATTTTTTAAGTGCTTGCTGTTGAGAACAGACAAGTGAAGCATATGGCCAGCAAACCGATTATTTTACAAACAGATGCAGCTATCACACATGTTACAGCTGGAGCCAGTACAGCTTGAAAGACAACTGTAAGCAGAAGAGCAGAACGAAGAACGAACCTGATTAACCTTTCTTTTATCTAATTTCCACCCATTCTGGCTGGACCACACTCTCAACACATTAATTTTTAATACATGGGATGGAGCCAGTAGTGCTATCTGAATTCATTGTCTAACTCATACCAATAACCTCTTCTGAACTGCTTACTTTCCTAGTGACCTAATTACCTAATTTTTTATGCAGGGTATCTATCTATTTTCATCTCATTCTAGATGTTTCTTAAAAAAAAAAACCTGTGATACTACATGCAGTACTCTCTATAGGGTCTTAAAAGCCTATAATGAGGACTGAAATCTCAAACATGAAGAATTCATGTCAAAAACCAAAGTTGCTTGACAAATCTCATTCTGTTTGCATACTGTATGATATACCATGATTAGAGTTAGCAGGAGGCTATTGTAGCCTTCAGAGAATTGCTATGGATCTCTGGGAATTAACATATGGCTGCTTGGAAATGGACAAAGCTGTTTTAAGGATACTTGCCTCATTTGCTGTGAAACTGGATTTTCCTGCAAGTGGGAAGGAGGTAACTGCTAGCTGTAGTGTACCTGGAGTCAGTGACATGAATTCATGGTACTTTGTCTTTGGCACTGATGAATTATAAAAGCATTGCTGTTCCTGCCGTTTAACCTCTCAGTCTTTCATCACAGATACACTGTGAAACTGCCTTTTACCTAAAGCTTAGCTGTGATTTGTACTAAGCACTGCAAAAATTTCCAAGAGGACTAGTTAGCGTTTGTTGAGCAGCAGATAAGGCAGATCAGTCTCACACAAAAGTGAACTGAACACTAATCACTTTGCTGCTCTGACAAAACATTTCCCATTCTAAGATATGTCCGGCTTGAGAAAAATAATGTTCTTATAACCATTTCTAATTGATAGAATAATTTGTATGTACCAAGATGACTAAGATTACCTAGGAAATTTTAATTTTCATTAAACTTAGCTAAGTTTAATGCTCCAATCTTCGAATACTCCAAATTTGTTACCTCTGTCCTTTTGAATACAAGTTTGTGTGTATAATTATCCTTGCACAGTTAACTGGGTTAGCTTTGTAATGTATTTGGTAATGAATGAGAAATAGGGATTTTCTCCCCAACAGTTGCAGGCTGTATCTTCTCTAAAAATCCTTGTCTCTCCAGATCCTCTGGTATTTGCTTGTCACCATTCTACTCTTCTGCAAGTTCTCTTTTTACATCTGCAGAGACTTTCTTTCTGTCACCCTACAGTACAAGCACCTTGGTCTCTCAGCTTTTTCTAGTAACAGCAGAGATGAAGATCAGAGAGAGTGCTAACTGCATTCTCCTACAACTTAAATCTTATTGATGAAGCAGGAACAAAGGAAGAAATTTCATGTTTTCCCCTACAGCATGCTGCATTGCTACTGAAGGGACAATGCTGTGAGAGTGTTTTCTCTGCACCCATATTTCTTTTCCTTTTCAATTCAGCTTTGGTGAGGAAATCATTTGGTTTTGCTTGTGAAACACGTAATCTATCATGTAACTGCTGCAACTTAGTCCTCCAAACATTTGACTCCACGAAGGCAATACTCTGGCTTTGCTACCCCCATGAAAGTCAGTGGTAAGTGCTGTTGAAAACATATCCCTACATTTTCCTGGCTCTACCCGACACAGTTATTAAGAAAAAAAACATGCAACTTCCACAACAGCTGTGATAAAGGAAATACATTCTTGACATACCTATGTAGTACCAAAACCCCCACAAATATGGAGTAACATTGACTCTAGCATCTTTCAGGAACTGCTGTACACTGCCTTAAAGCACGCTTGGTTGTCCTCCTTCCTTTCACCTAACAAGGAATGGCTACATCTATAGGGAAACCTTTAAATACTCTTCCAGATATAAAAAATCTGTCAAAGCTGCTAGCATGCTAAAGTAAGTTTGGAATTCTCTTCTGGATAAGGGCTTAAAACAGGAGGCATGTTTTCCAATCATATGCTATCAACACAGTCCTAACCATCATTAATATCTAATCAGCTACATAGTTAAACGTCATCAATGTCAAGGTATCTTTCAACAGTCCAAAGTCTGCATAGACTTTAAATCCTCCTCTCCCTTTTCTTTGTAGGATATAATTACGCCTATTGCTGTGTTGAAGCTCAATATGCCCTCCCATCCTTTTTATAATTCTTCTACAAACATCTGCAGCACTGTATCAGAAGGGCAGCAAAAGAGAACAAATAGATGAGAATTCAATAATGGAGGTTTTCTGTTACTGGTTGTAAACTATGAAGCACTACCTAGCGGTACACAAGTTACCCCTTCCAGTTCCACTCCAGGCTACACTCCACATGGTTTTTATGTTGTAAATATGAAACAGGGTTAGACCTTCATTAATCTTCTCCGGCTTGCCCCTGTGAGCTTCTGCTTTCACTGCCCTCAGGTTCTCCCTTTGTCTCCTGTTACAAAGTCTGAAAGCTCCAAGGAGTGAAGATTGGTGGTTGAAGACCCAGCAGATTTAGAAAACTCATTCTAGCCTGGCGGTTGTGCTGTGATTTGGTCTTCTTTGTACTGGATGACAAAACTATATTACAGTTTGCTTGCACTGTGAATCAAACAATGGTGGCTTATGGCTCAGACACAGATGCGTGTGCCAATGCTTTAAGATGAGACACCCACCTTGACAGACCAGAACTACAGTGCAGGCCACGGAAGAGGGTTAGCAAACAGGTTTACCCCACAGCAGGAACAAAACTGTGCTCAGTATGTCAATCATGATAGTCATCTCACAAGCACAGTCTGTGCTTTACTGGTTTGTAGGTCTGGTATTTATCACAGAACCTTCCCTGAGGGCAGGGTGGGGAAGGCAGGAGCACTATCAAAACATTAATGGCTACCTGTGCAACTGGACATGGCGCTGGAAAAACAGCACTGGATCTCTGAAAGATATTTATGCTCCGTGTCACTAGAGCTGAAGCTGCTGCACAGACAGCAGTGGTTCTGTAATGATTTCGCTGTAGGAGACTCTGTGGATCAGCCATCATAGAAGAAGTCAGAGCTTTTAATCTATAAGTCATGCACCTTAGAATAAATAAATACTGAACTTAGTCATCTATAACTTGTTACTTTTCACCCTGAGCAGTCTTAAATTATTTTTATAGTGATTTTGCCACCGAATGCTGTTCTTATGCTTATTTGCAGCAGCCAATTTCTTTGTTTTGGTATTTCCAGTGTTTCTTAAAAGGACTGCTCTGAATCAGTTAGATTACACAGATAAAACGTGATAATTTAAACTGTGGGCACATATTGTTTCATTTCTTATTTAAAGTCACTATTCCTAAACACCTACCTCATGCTTGTAGTTTAAATGCAAAAACCCATTTAGTTCAAAAACAGGAAACTATTTTTAAAAGTGCTACTTCATGTGACCTGGTATTCTTTTAAATTTTGAGGTGAATGGATGAATAAAGCTCAAGGCATAAATCTCAAACTGCAGGATGTGCGTGTATAAACTATGAGAAATAAGGAGGGCCTACACTGAAGGACAAGAACTTTAAAGCTGGACAGCAGTTCCTCGGTTCCTCTCTGGGGCAGTGCATCCTGTTATCAGAAGGGACTGAAGAATGCTTGCCCGAAAAGCAGGAGCCTGGGACAGCATGCCACTAGTTAGCTTGTTCATACATCCCTACAACTGTGTGGCTGAAGACGATTAAAACTGCACAAGCAATGTGTTAGTAACTTTTTTTTTTTGAAAAAGCCTCTTAAATATACAAGCTGAACCATTGCTGAGCTTTTGCATACCTCAGACTGCACCACTGGGTATGTGGTTGCTGCCAGAATCTGAGTAAAATTAAGAAATGGAGCACTGATTTGTCTTCAAGAGATAAATCAACTATTATTTGTATACAGATTTTTTTTTTTTTTTTGGTGGAGACTGTAAAGAAATACTTGCAGGAACACAAAGTTATCACCTTAGGTATGAATTTACAGTTTAAACACCATTTTGGTTTCAGGTCGTTGGGTCCACAGGCCCGTTAAATCAGATGTAGAGTTACTTCCCGATTTATGAGTTACCCGAGAAGCTGTCACGCCGTTTCTGCATATCAGACTGCGCTCCGGTGTTCCATTGGGCCTCCCACGTTACAAGCGCACCAAGCAGGGTGTTACCAGGCTCTGCGGCCCACGCCGCTCCTCCCTGTCCCCCTCCTCCCTGCAGACCCAGAGCCTCGGCAGTAGGCAGGGTGTCTCGGAGGGGAGCAGCCTCGGCTCACCCGCCGCAGCGCAGGGAGCCGAGCAGGCCAGCGCAAGTTGCTGTCCGGCCACAGCGGGCGAGGCAGCGGTACCCACCGTCTCCCGGGAGCCCTCCGTGCCCGAGACCCCAGGGCCCCGCCAAGCCGCCGTTCCCTCCCCGCCCCGCGGCCGGGCCCGAGAGCGCTCCCGACCGGTGCCACACCACCAGACGCGACCGCTCTACCTGCGGCGGCGACGCCGCCTCGCTCCGCTCAGTCTCCTGCACCCCCCGTTCTCGCGGCGGCAGCAGGAAGCGCCAAGGGCGGCCCGGCTGTGGAAGCCGCGCGCTGCAGAGCGCAGGACTACGTGTCCCAGGGAGCCGCGCGGGGCGAGCGGGGCGGGGCCGGGCCGCGTTCCCGGCGCGGTGTCGCGAGGGGCGATGAGGCCCCGTGAGTTTAGTACCGGCGGCAACGCGAAGCCCGGGTGCGGCGTTTGTCGGTCTCTGCTCCGCTGTAAAAACAGCTTCTGTGTGGGCAGCTGAGCGCACCGGTGTCCAGGCGCTGGGCTTCCTTGATGTGAGGCACTCGTGCTCCGTGCCTGGCCAGTTCTCAGTGGGGCTGCTACGGTATGGACAAGCGTTTACTGCTTTATTCAGCCATGAAGATTCACATTTGCTGGTGATGGTGGATTAGGTGCCTCTCATCTGTTTGCTTCCATGTCTCCTTGGTCAGCATGTTGATGAGTGTAGGCATGATCCCTGCCAAGGCAAACCACTGTGGCCTTCGTGTGACTGGCCGAGTACCTCCTTGGGGAATGACGAGTCTCCTGACCCGCGCAGGGAGGTTTGCACCCACTGCTGAGCACAGGAGAGGTCAAAAGGCGAGACAACTGGGACACCAGCCAGCCAATGCAGCTTAGAAGTTCACTACTTAAGTCTTTTGGTCCTATGACATGTTGAGAACATGTCCTTTTCATAGTTTAAACTCTGGAAAGTCATATTCTAGGGGTATTTATAGCACATGCTTGGGAAAAAACTGCTGAATTGCATGCAGTTTTCACAACCTGTACTTTCTGTTCCAAGTGCAGCCCAAAACAGATCACATGGCCACCGATGGGGCTGATCCTGCAAGAAAACTGCTGTGTAGTTGAATTTCAGGCTGGATGGCAGCGAGACAGCAGACACACCACCCATCATCCTGTTCAGCTGCACACAAGCTCAGGCAGACCAAAACTCCTGCTCCTATGTAGCCCTGCAAACTTACTATTGCCTTTTGCCTCTCAGCCACTCTCTGGGGCCAGGTGCACATTGCTGCTTTCAAACACATCAAGATTTTGGTCAATGAGTCAGGAAGTCCATCCATCTGCTACCACATGCAATTTGAAATGACAGTGTTAACACTGCATGCTGGTGCTATGAAAGTGAATTAAACTAAAACCTAAAAAAAATAGAGATGCATGAAGAACTGGTTATTTTTGGTTTACAAGCTTCTAGTCTTACTCCTGCAGGCCTGTCCTGTGTGTCCTGTGCTAGATACAGGGGGTTACTACTGCAGGAGATAGATGACCTGCATTTCATGTCATTCTTGGTCAGCAACTATAGTCCTCAAGGTATGCTTAGGAAAAATGTTTTACTTTAAGAATCTTAACCAAGCCAAACAGAAGAGGAGAGATTTCTCCTGCTCCCTCACGAAAACCGCTGCAAACACCTGTCTTCACAAAAGTCACTGTCCTGCAGTGTTTGTGTTGTGGCTTTCTGTTCTGAGGACACAGTACGTTCTGGGCAAAAAGTGTCTTTTCTGCATGGCTGGTGTCCTGGGTTCAGCAGTAGCAGTCATTTTTTCTCCTTCTTGGTAGCTGGTGTAGTGCAGTGTTTTGACTTTCAGCTCGGGAACAGAGTTGATAACAAGCGATGTTTTGGTTTGGCCAAGGACTTTGTGAGCCTCATGCTCTGCCAGGGAGGATGGGAAGCCGGGAGGAAGCAGAGACAGGACACCTGACCCAAACTGACCAAAGAGGTATTCCATACCACAGCACGTCATGCCCAGGAGGTAACTGGGAGTTAGCCGGAAGGGCTGAGAGACTGCAGGTTTGGAGGAGGTATCGGTCGGAGCTTGGTTGGGCTTGGGGGGCGAGTTATCGGTCGGCTGGTGGTGAGATGATGTATTCTCTTCCCTTGTTATTTCCTTTATCATTATTATCACTGGTGGTAGCAGTAGTGATTTGTGTTATACCTTAGTTACTAAATTGTTCTTATCTCAACCCGTGGGAGTTGCATTCTTTTCGATTCTCCTCTCCGTCCCTCCGAGAGCAGGGGGAGGGCAAGAAAGGGGGGGAAGTGAGTGAACGAGTTACCTGACTGGGTTTAAACCACGACAGCTGGGCAGTGTTTAGAAAAATGGGAGCCTAAATTCATTGAGGACCTCTTGGTAAATTTGTATGACAAAAACGGTATTAAATCCAGCTCTTTAAAAACTTTCCACCAAACACTATGGTGAATCTTCTTTTGATTTAGCCTTAATGGATACTTTTACTTGCAGATAATTGTAAAATGCACCAAGCTTTGCTACCTTCACTACATACAGCCTAATATGTATCATCCAGCGGTGCAGGTTTAAGCTCACTGTAAGACAGAGAAGCTGGTTTTAAGTCTCTTGGCTGCTTTGCATTCGGAGCACAACCCATGTCCTGTTCTGATGTTTCTGAAAAACAAGCAGCTCTAAAGGGTAAGGCTCAGCTGAGCATGAAAAAGGTAAAAATAACCAGAGCCTTCGTTCAAAGAATACTCTAAAGTGGTCTCATCTGCTGCAGCAATTTGCCTTATTGTTGCCCTAAGCCTCTACTAGACACTGAGAAGTTCACTGCAGAATTACAGATCTGGTATAGAAGATATGAAAGCTCTTAAAAGAGGCACAGTTTTTCAAATAGATTTTCTGACAAACAGATTTTCTGACAAAATCTGTTGAACATGGCAGGGCAGGTCAACGAGCATCACATTTACAGAATGGTTTACACTTCCTTTATGATTTTCATAATAAGCACTGCTGTATTATTTCACAGGATGAAGAAGGGTGCACAGAAGGCGCTCAGAAACTCAAGTAGCTCAGAAACACAAGTGGAAGGGCCAGGGTACTTTTTTTTTACAATACTTAAAAGATGCATTGAACTGATACAAGCCCTGTCTCCATTTGCCTGCACTTCAATATAAATAAAACTCCTGAGCCAGGAATTTATCCCTCTTTCCTCTAACAAGTCTGGCATAACAAAAAACTGTGGGAAAGGGATGTTGTTATTTTTGTTTAAAATAAATATATAGCGTGTTTAACATAATTAAAAAGCTGGGGGTTCGGGTTTTTTGTGGGTTTTTTTTGGGGGGTGGGGGGGTGGAGTTTTGTTGTCTTGTTTTTTTCCCTTTCTAGCAAAGAGGTATGCCCTGTTAGCTGTTATGCTACTGCTGAAAACTCATTTGCAGGAGAACAATTAATGTCTTGGTTGCATTTCTGCCAAACAGTGGATTTCATAGAATCATAGATTTGCTAGGAAAGGACCTTAAGATCATCTAATTCCAACCCCTCCGCCATGGGCAGGGACACCTCACACTAAACCATGTCACCCAAGGCTCTGTCCAGCCCAGCCTTGAGCACTGCCAGGGAAGGAGCATTTACTACTTCTCCAGGAAACCCATTGCAGTGCCTCACCACCCTCACAGTAAAGAATTTCTTCCTTGTATCTAACCTGAACTTCCCTGTTTAAACCCATTACCCCTTGTCCTATCACTACAGTCTCTAAAGAAGAGTCCATCCCCAGCATCCCTATAGGCCCCCTTCAGATACTGGAAGGCTGCTATGAGGTCTCCACACAGCCTTCTCTTCTTCAGGCTGAACAGCCCCAACTTTATCAGCCTATCTTTATACAGGAGGTGCTCCAGTCCCCTGATCATCCTTGTGGTCCTCCTCTGGACTTGTTCCAATAGTTCCATGTCCTTCTTATGTTGAGGACACCAGAAAAGCACACAGTGCTCCAACTGATGTTTGTGAGGTAAAAGCACACTCCAGGTTATCATGAAGGAATTAAGGGATATTCAGATGCCCAGAGAGCCGAGCAGGACTGTGAGGGGTACTCAGACACTGTGAAACCCCATTTTCCAGAGCTGCCGTTCGCTCTCACAGGCCTCGGGACTACCCCACGGCCACAGCGCGGTCCCCCAGCCGCTCACCTCTGCTCGGTGTGGGCCGCGGTGTGGCGCGCGGCACCGCCCCTCCTCCGCCGGCCCAACGGCTGCGCGCCACGCTTCGCCCCGACTGCAGAGTACGGAAGCACGCGCTCTGCCGCTGAGGCGCGAGCCTATTGACTGGCGGGCTGGGCACGTGACTTACCAGCAAGTGCACGTGGCCGTGGCCTTACTAGGGGCCTAGGAGGAGCGGCGCCATTTTCCTTCTGTGCAGAGCGGGGGCGGTGCGGAGGTACGTGTGGGGTTCTTCCTTTCTCTCCTCCTGGAGAATAGTCTCTAATGTGACAGAGGACAGTGAGTGAGTGCTGGGACAGGCAGGCTTAATGGTGTCTGCTGTGTGGGCGCTGTGGGACCCACAGTGGGGGGCAGGCAGAGGTTGCTGCTAATTTATTTTGCCTCCTGCAAGCAGATTTGTCAGGCCACAGCATGAACCTAGAAGACTGGAATGCAGAGATGGGGGATGAGGCATCACCAGTCCTCCCACCCCTGGAGCAGGTATGGGGTAGCAACTGTTGTGCTGTAGCATGTTTGCTTTTCCTCCCCTTCCTTTTTTCCTTCCATCCCCAAGCCTGCTGCCTGGACAGTTGGTGGGTTGAGGTCCCCTGTAACTCGTGAAGCACTGTTAAGTGGAGGAACTTGTTCTTAACTTTTGTGTTGAAAAGACTGCGTTTTCTTAACAAATAACTGCAATTTTAGTTTCTGAATGTTTAGTTGCCCTGCCTCCCTGGAGGTTCTGGGACCGTGGTCATTGTGACCAGTTAAGTGTTACTCTTCCACCTGCTTAATGCTGGCTGTCCGTTTCCATTGGGTCGTGAGAGGATGTGTCATTTTTGGAAAAGTATATTTCATGAAAGTGGCACATACTAGTAAGTCATTACTTACGATCTTTGGGCAAGGAGTTGAGTACCAGTGTGGGTAGGCTAGTAGACTAGCAAAGGGTGGAGAGAAAGTAAGAAGAACTAGTTGCAGATCAGTGGTAAGGGGTATTCAAAGGGCTCTGTAACTACTGAAAGTGGTGGTTCCACGTGCCTGCCATTTTCCCCTTCTAATAGATTCCCTTATGTATGTCAGATCTTTTGTTTCTGAAGTTGTAGGTAAACTGAGAACAGATCATTGGTTTTTGAGTGTTAGTAGGCTGCAATTTCTCACGCAAATCAGGTTGGTTTGATGGTTCTTGTTACTGTCTGTTGAATAATGAAATGGCAGTGGTAGAACTGTGTTACTAAAGACTAGCAGAACCATGTTTTTTAGTTATAGTTTAGTTCTTAGATATGGGTTTGTTACCTAGCTGATAACTAAGTACCTACCACAGAGCCACTTGTTTTCCTCTGCTACCTTGCACCCTGGTGATATGGGGAGGAGAACTGGAAAACAGAAGGTAAAAGGTTGAGATAACTGTTTAATAATTCAAATAAAATACATTGAAAAAATACTGAAAAATACTTAAAAGATATTATAGTATTGTTTTGAACAATAGATGTCTGTTGACAAGGTGACAAAGCTGCTGCCTACAAAGACAGAGACAGAAGGTAAGTTAAACTTAATTAACTCCGCGTTAGCTGTGTATAATATGGTTTTGGTGACATTCAGATGCAAACAGTATGCCCTTTAGTATACCAGAGAGTAATAAGTGAACACAAGAGTCTGAGAAGACTGCATCTTGGTGCAGTAGGCAACTTGTTTTAAATGCAAGACTTAACAACTGTATTTGTTGTGTTTGGCCTGGGTTTAACATGATGTTGTGGTTTTTTTCTCTCTGTAGGCTAGCTTCACTGAAAGACCAAATAGCACCTCCTCTGACTTCAGTCCAAGTGTAGGCTCATTGGGTATGTAAAAGGCACTTTTACAGACATTTTGGGGGAGTTGATCTCTTGAACAGTTTAGGAGATTAAAAAAGCGCACAGTACTATTGTTGTGATATTTCCATGGAGTAAGCAGGTAACATAGTGAGCAGACTTCCCTCTTGACCCTCAACCGTTCTTATTTATTGCAGGTATGTGTTGAATACAGCATATGATTTCTAGTGAGAATCAGTAGGTGTTACCTCACAAGTGTTTCTAAACATGAACTGTATTGAAAATAAGTGTTATTTGCAATGTTTAGCAGTTCTGGTGATACCCTTTTTCACAGATGTGTTGAAAATAGGAAAAGGTCAGATGAAGTTGTAGAAAGGAAATCCTGAAAATACAAGACAGAACATTAAACTTGAAGTTTTACGTACAGAAGTTAGAAGAAGTTTAGATTAGGAGACAGAAGTTTTAAGTATGCCAAGCCAGAGTTCCTGCTGAAGGAAACAGCAGACGTGTTTTTTAGGTCTCCAGGTTGCTAGCTACAGTAGTAGGTGGCACAGAACAAATAGAAAAGGCAGTGCTTGTGAAGAGAACTTGAATTGCAAGTTAGGTAGAAGTGAGTCTTGATGCTTCATGGTTTGTTTGTTCCAGCTCTTTCTTTCTGACTAGCTGTCATCCCTGGTATATTTCCGTTACACACTGCAAAAGTAACTTGTTTTCTGATTTGTGCCTCTTGTACTGAACTCATGGCAGGGAGGACTTTTCTGCTGAAGATCTTGCTTTCACTGTCATCGTCAACCATTTATTCTTTTCCTGAGCTGTGCATATTTTGCCATTTTAGATCAGTGTGAGCAATTTCAGAGTGTTTGTTTTGATTTAACCCAATCTTTCTGATGGCTCTTAGATGAGGGGAACTCTGCCATTCAAGCACAAGTAGTAATACTGAGATGCTTTACTTACGCTGGTTATGAGTAAACCTTATTTGCTGTTTAAATAAAGAGTTAAAAAACTAAAGCTGCTTGGGAAGTCCAGAGGTGAGGCTTTCACTTCATAAGATTATGCCTCTTGTCTTGACCTTGTTTAAAAGGGTACATCAGCATTAGGGGTTCTTTCCCTACAACATGATGGAAAAAGGTGTCCTTTTATTTTTTTTTTTTTTTTCCTCCAGAAAAAGCTGCATGGGCCTTACTTCTTTCTTTTCTTGCAAAACTTCTAATTTGTTAGGTCATGCTTCAGCTGATCCTTAAATTAAGCTCTCATGAGTTGCTTTCTTGTATGCAGTGGACTTCTAGCTGCTTTCTTGTATGCAGTGGGCTTCTAGGCTTGGGACATAGCTTGCCTGTTTGACAGTAAATGGCACGAGTAGAGCTAGTGTATGCAAGTTAAAACTCTTAGTTTAGTTTTTTTCCTTGAAACAATAGTAGTAGTACTCTTGTGTAAATAATTGCAATAAGGGTAAGCTAAAAGTAATATTGCATACTTGGGAATTATATTTTTATAAGGAAGACATATATATATACACACAATATCAGGATTTAATAGCTCTTACTCAGTGATATGCTCATGCAGTGCTAGTTTCTGATGCCAGTGAACTGGGAACAAGGATTTATTCTATTCTTTTTAATCTATCAAATACTGCTTGAAAGCTAGTAAATTTACAGTGGTAAATAATAACAGTGATGAATTAAACACTAGCATCTAGTACTTCTACAGTTCCTGTAAGACCAGTGAGCATGAAACCTATATAGAATCAAGCTTCATGAAAAGTCACACAGTAGGTAAATAATAATTCTGAAAGTTGCTATTTTACCAATCTTAATGGGTTGGTTTGCAAGTAACAGTGTGGTCTACAGTCAATTTTGTGTAAGTGCTAAGCATAGCAGACTTGACTGAAGAGTTATTATTGATTCTATTCTGTTCGCTGTCTGTAAATCTGTGTTGTTATCCAGCATGTTTCATTAGACAGAGGGCAGCATGGTGGAGAAACTTACTGAAGCAGGTTTACTGATCAAGTATTTTGTTGACACGCATGTGCTTTCCAAAAACTTTGAATATTTAATTAGCGCAGTATGATTAAGTTATGAAAATTTCAGTGGAAGAGGAGTGATGGAATAAGGGGAGAGTCTTCACCTACTTAAAGGCAAATAGACTTGGTCAGTGGAAGCCAGTCTATTGTAATAAGCAATAAAAATAGCAGTTTAAGTAATTGGGGTGGTTTTTTTTCTGCTTGTGCCATTTAACGTGAATATCAGAATCTTTTATACAGTGTTTGCCCCAAACTACTCACATCTTCCAAGTGAGCAGGAACTCCGAACATTGTTCAGACTATAAATGCAGCAGTTTAACATTTCCATTGTTGTACAAGCCAAGTTTCTTAATTGAGTGTACTGGTAATGTACCAAATGTAATCAGTTTTCTTTTTTCCTTTATGACAAGCTCTTGTACACAGGTGATCTTTAAGGTGTTTATCTTGTTGCAGAATGTACTGATGCCTAGGTTTTTTTTTAGGGGTATCTATATCATTCTGTAAAGCAGTTTTTACTTGGAAGGAAAAGAGTGAGTTTCCATGATGTGTCATATACTTGTACATCATGGTATTTTGTAGACTTAGTGTTTTGATTTCAGATTTCATAACTTTATTATGGTTACTTGTGTACCCTGATCTTGACTTTGATACTGCAGATTATGGAATTTCTGTTTTAGAGAGTCACTCAGGTTGGAAGGCCATCTCTGGAGACTGCCTGGTCCAGATCCTTCTGTAGAGGAGGGTCAGCTCTAGCAGTTTGCTCAGGACCTTGCCTAGCTGAGTTTTGAATTTCTCCAGGGTGGAGACTGTGCAGGTGCTCTGAGCAATTTGTCTAGTGTTTAACCATACCCATAGCAAAAAGGTTTTCCTTACGTTAAAATGGAATGTCCTGTATTTCAGTTAGTGCCTATTGCGTGTTGTCCTCTCGTTGGCTATCAGGGAAAAGAATCTGACTCTTTCCATCTTCACTCGCTTTTGTTAAGATGTAAGATCCTTTGAGTCTTCTTGTTTCCAGGCACAGCAGTTCCAGCTCTCAGACACTCTGTGTTCAACAGCTGTATCAATCTTTTCTTTGTCTTTGTGGTTGTTTGCTGGACTCCCCAGTATGTCAGTGTCTGTTTTGTACTGAACAGCCTAGAACTGAATGCAGCACTCTAGATAAGGTGTCACCTGTGGGGAAGGACCACCTGCCTCCACCTGCTGGTAACATTCTTCTTAGCTGTTGGCCTTCACTGCTAGGGCACATTGCTGCCTTATGTTCAGCTTAATTTCCACCACGGCCCTCCTTTTTTTTTCTCATCAAAGATGTTTTCCAGCTGGTTGTCTCCAGTGTGTACTGGTGCCTGGAGTTATTCCTCTGCAGGTGCAAGATTTTTCATTTTTCTTTGGACTTCAGGATTCTTGCTTCAGATTGCTTGCCTATGTCTTTGTGAGTTTCCTCTGAGTGAAACAGCCCTGTGCTATGTACTGGTTTTGTGCATCTGCAAGCTTGGTGAGGGCCGAATCAGTCCCATCATCCAGGTCATGAATGAAGACAGTAAACTGTGTTGACCCCAGTGGGGCTCTCTGCTAGTGACTGGCTTCCAGATGGAGTTTGTGCTGCTAATCACAACTCTTGGAACACAGTTGGTTCAGCCTACTGAATCAGTCCTCCTAAATGTCCGGTTATCTAGGCTGTTTGCTTCATTGGTTTTTATGTGAAGATGTTATGGGAGACAGTATCAAAAGCCTTACTTTCTTGTTTTCCAGGTGCTTTTGGAAGACCTAATAGAAATCAGCATATGCAGGATCATTTTGGAGGGTATTCTAGAGATAGAGGTAGGTTAGATGGTTAAAATTTGTTGTTCTGGGAGTGATTAAGCCTTCCTTTTGGATAAAGCATTTAGAATGGAGGATCTTGCAACTGGTGTCCAGGTGTGGAAATTCAAATTTTACTGGGTTGGTAACAGTACTGTTGCTGAGAGTTGCTGTTCTTCATAGAAAACAGTAGTTGCACCTGTCCTAAGCTTTGTAATTTTGATACATTTTCTTTGCCTTATAAAACAGCACCTTTGTCATGTGATTGTTTTTTTTTGTTGTGTAGGAGCTAGGCTACAGGTCCAAGGTGCCTTTCGGCCTGAACGGTTCTGTAATTTTACTGTTGGGCTTAAAAAGCCAAGCATACTCCAGCAAGCCTATCTTGAAGTCAAATATAGCTTTGGATATAGCTTTGGACATTGACTCTTTTTTCTAATTACAGGTAGTGGTGAATCTCTGAACAGATGGTGTCAGCCAGTGGGTACATTTGGTAGCAGAAGGAATTTTGCCAACAGAGGTAACTTTCCGGAGTGTCTGTAATTCTAATGGCTAGTCGTATTTGATGCATTAAATTTTTCCTGTGGAGTTACTCAGTTCTGTTATATCAGAGTCAGGTAAGTATTTTATGAGTTGGAAAATCATATGCCTGGGTTACCACTCATTATTTTTCTGCATAACGTAGGCATTCAGTATCATCTCTTAGTTTTGACTGCATAATACCACCACATTTGCTAGAAGGCAGGACTCAGCATTGTTTTGTTCACCTCTTGCTTTGCTTCCATTTTTCTTGGAGAGGTGTATTGTTCTGATAATTCTGTTGAGTCATAATGTAATGCAAAAGGCAGCTGAACATTAGTATCCATATACACGCTATGTGAGGGAGTGTACAAGTGCTCTCCAGAGGAAGATCTCAAAGCTTTCTTCAGGTTCCATAAAGCAATATTTAATACCTGTGCTCTTACTGCTTATAATATCAAGTGCCACTCTGGTATGCACTGCACATTGAAGTGCTTAGTAATTGACAGTGCGGCAGTATTGCTGTACATGCTTCCACCAAGTATTATGGGAAGCACATCGGACAGTGGAAGCTGCTACCACTTAACGTGTCTAGATCGTTCAATGGCTGTAAGTGGAACAGGTTATGAAACAAGGGAGGTGGAAACTGATACAGGCAAAAAATACTTCACTTTTCCATATGTTTAGACAAATCGCTTAGTTCTGTTGTACTTTTAATCTGAATTCATAAAATCGGGGCTGTGAGGAATAATTGCCAGATAAAAGGCATTTGATCTGCACATGCAAAAATAAATGGGCAAATGAATTTGCTGTGTACTGTGATGTACTGCAGGTTTTCAAGAAAGGAATGCTGTAGAAAATTCCAGTGCACAAAATAGAGGTTTTGGAAGATGTCCTGGTGGCCTTGGACGAAGTGAGAGTAAGGTTTTTATTTTTTTTCTATGCTGAGTGATTTGTGTGGCAACAGCATATAACCAAGGTTTGCTTGCTTCTTGAAACAAGTACAAAGGTGGAAGTTATGTTGAAGCTTCTGTTCTTCAGCAGTGTTGTAGAACATGGATGGCATCTTCAAAAAATAATATTACTGCAAATAATACGGCGTGGATTAGATTTACAAAGAATGTTTAAGTTTTTGCAGTGTAGAGATTTTTAAGTAAATGGTACTAGCTTTTGGCATAGTGTTGTATTGTGCTAGTTCTAGACACTATATCAACTACACTGTTTATTACTTATAGATATTAAAGGTGAGCAAAGAGAAAGACCCCAGTCTGGCACTTTCTTTGGCTGTACGGGAAGAGGAGCATTTGGAGGTGCAGGTGAGACTTTTTAGTAGGGTGGTAAATCTGTCAGATTTCCTCACTGTAGATTTTGTGGCAATGCAGTACCTTCTTAGCTTTGCTAAACACTGTCTCTGTGATTGTTCTCCCTGTCTGAATTAAGAACATCTTGCAGATGTTAGGTACCTTGCATGCCTGTGCACACGAGACAGATTTGTAACTTGGATAAATTTTAGAAATCGTATTTTCAAAGCTGTTGTCTCCTGTAATTTTTTTTTACCTTGGTCCTACTGCTACTGGGTCAGTTAATGCACAGTGAAGCAGAGCTGCTAACCCCAAAATACAAAGCAAGTCTTTAAGAGCGCTCTCAGTTTCAAAATACTCACTCTAGACTTTTTCAACCCCTCATATAAAGGGAAGTGTTTTAGGTTTGTGTGGGTTACTTTACTGAGAATAAGGGTTTAGATCTGAGAGACCAGCTCTTTCTGATGACATTATTTTAACGTTTTGGGTTTTTGCTGCCCACAAAGGAACTTCCTCTCATTGTCTTCCTTTGCCACTGGTGTTACTGTAACTTGTAACTCATCTGTTGTGCTACTTAGAGCATAGTCTATCACTTGCACAAGTCCCAGGATTAAAATTAGAAATACCATTAAACCAGTTTTATGGATAGTGGATGGCTGATATTCTCAATGTGGGAACCGTTTATATGATACTGGTAAAGAATTTTTCATTGTAGTAAAGATAGAATAATAAGTGTGCATTTTCAGAAGCGTTCTTTAACATCCAGAGAGCAATTGGTTTGCCTCTGTTGGACTTAGTTCAAATTAAGATTTTTAGATTTTTAGTTCAAATAAGCATTTAGTTCAGAAGCATTAAGTGTTTATACAGGCAACATGTTAATATTCGTAGCGGACATAACCGCATCCTTAATGCGGTATAGTAATTCCTTTCGTATAATCATTGTATGAAATACTGGTATGTGAAGACTGTCATGGATATTGGTTGGCAACAGTTGAACTAGTCTGTGGAGATATTAATGTGGAAAGATAATTCTTCATAAAGAGGGAACTGTGTTGTTTTATAGTAAGAGGTGTGTCTGGATCTAGCAAAGCAACAGAGCAGGCACTGCTAGGTTGTTGTGCTGCCTCCACTTCTGGATAGCGTTCTTGTCACTCTGACAGAATTTGTAGAGGTAGCAAAGGTAGGGCTGTGTTGAGCTTTCTTAAAACAGTTATGCTTTTTGTAATTAGAGATAACCGTGTAAGTGTCTTATCTTCAGATGGAAAAACAAGTATTTTAAAGTGATTACATGCACTGTATGTTGCATCTTTACTCAGATTCTCTGTTACTCTCCTGATGAAACTGTGATTTTATAGAGTTGCTTAGATTCTTAGATTTTCTCTCAAATGAGTTTTATTCCTATAAGGAATAATGTATGGAATGGTTTCTTTAACAGCAGCTTCCAAAGAACACAGTGAAGAAATAGGATCTGGAAGAGGTGAGTAGCTTCTTGGCAAGTGACATGCCAGTTTTAATTTCTTTTCATCTTGAGGAGCATTCTGTTACAGGAAGTTGCTGAAAGTGATTAGGTAAAAAAAGAAGGTAGTGATACAGGTAAATGCAAAACATCTCAAAACTTTTCACTTAACATAAACTTTGTATGTTTAAAATTCATTCATCTTTAAATTACTGGAGACCATAGTGGTGGTTGTCACTTAAAGAATGACTAACATTTTGGAATGGAGTGCTGTAGAATTCCTTTATGCTGGCTGTTCTTTCCTCATAATGGTAAAGCTTATATACCTGAGACACAAGTGTTAGAGAATTTAATTGGCAGTGGTGTAGGAATCTGAGTGATGATAGTCATTAAAGCAAACCACAAAGGAACAGTAGATTCTCAGTTTCAGATGCTGTTTCTGGAAAACGGGCTCCATGTGTTTTACTGAGTAGAAGCTAGTAAACAGAATTTCATGATCTGTGAATGCAGGAGATCAGGTTCCAGTGTGTGATAAATGACTTCGGCATGTATTGAAATTCTCAGCTGGGACAGCCTATTAAATGATTACTTGCCTGCGGTGTTTTTTGCAGATGACTTTAGCCTTATTTTGCCTTTCTCTTACCCTTGAGATTAAAAAAAGACTAATAGTGAACTTCTGAATTCATATGAATAATTTTGGTTCTTGAGCCCTCCTCATTTTTGATCCCTGTGATTGTGAGCATCAAATAATTAACTTTCGTTGTGGTTTAAGCCCAGCCGGCAACTCAGAACCACGCAGCAGCAAACTTACTTCCCGCCCTTCCTCCCCCAGCTCCCAGAGGGATGGGGAGGAGATTCAGAAGAATGTAACTCCCACAGGTTGAGATACAAACAGTCCAGTAACTAAGGTATAACACAAACCCCCTACTGCTACCACCAATAATAATGATGGCTTGACTTCACGAACGAAGATTTGGGAAGGGCTTTACCCACACTTACTGCAAGCATGCTGATGACTAAAAAGGCCAATGTGGGGTAGGCAAATCTGGTTGCAAAAAGCACAGCGAAAGGTCTTCTTCGGTGGTATAGGTGAGGCACGATTCTTTCTACCTTTTCTCCTCAAGACTGATTCTGCATGTGTTCTCAAAAGGAGACAGCAGTGTTACATATGATGTGTCTCCAAGTCTCCTGGTTGGAGGCCAAGGTGGGTCACTGATTGTAGTCAAGACGGCCGAGGTTGAAGTACTGTTTCAGAGAGTCCATATAAAAAGTGTCTTTGGGGCACTTTTCTTGCGGCAGCCAGTGGTGAGTTCACTGTAAAACACAATCTTAGGGAGGCAGTAATCTTTCATCCTAGAGACGTGCCCTGCCCAGCGCAGCTGTGGTTTCAGCAATACGGCCTCGATACTGGTGGTCGCTGCCTGTTCAAGGACAGTAACATTTGACATATAGTCAGTCCAGTGAATGTTTAGAATTGTATGGAGGCAGCACTGATGGAAGTGTTCGAGGAGTCGCAGGTGATTATGATAGATAACCCATGTTTCAGACCCATATAAAAGAGCAGACAGTACAATGGCTTTATAAACACTAATCTTTGTATTTCAGGTGTTCATTGCACCAGATTCTTGTATGGAATTTTCCAAAGGCTCTATATGCCTTTGCTATTCTGTTATCTATCTCTTTGTTGATTGTGGCATCCGAGGAAGTAATGCTTCCCAGATAGCTGAAGTGCTGAACTGACTTAAGCTCTGACTCACCAATGGTAATGTAGGGATGATGGTAATCTTCTTGTGGTGCAGGTTGGTAGAGAACTACTGTCTTCAAGCTAACTTCCAACCCAAGAAGCTCAGCCGCCTCCGCAAAGCAAGATGTTAAGCGCTGCAGAGCTGCTTCTGTGTGGGCAGCAAGGGCAGCATCGTCAGCAAAAAGCAGTTCATGGACAAGGTGATACAGGGTCTTAGTGTGGGCCTTCAGTTGCCTTAGAATTGAACAGGCTCCCATTGGTACAATATCGAATATAAATGCTGTTTTGTTTGTTGATGTCTACCGTAGCCCTTTGGAGCATCATGCTGAAGAAGATTGTGGATAAAGCTGGTGCGAGAACACAACCTTGTTTCACACCATTGGTTATTGGGAAGGGCTCAGAGAGTGCATATCTGACTTGGCCTTGCTGATCTTCTTGTAACAGAATAATCATTTTGAGGAACTTTGAGGGAAACAACCTGATCGTTCCAAGATCAGCCACAGGCCTTTTCTGTTCACAGTGTCAGAAGCTTCGGTGAGGTCAGCCAGAGTTACATAGAGCCCCTTATTCTGTTCTTAAACTTCTCTTGCAGTTGTCTGAGAACTGTGGTTCTGTCTGTGGTACTTCTGTTAGCTCTGAAACCACATTGACTTTCAGGTAGAAGTTCTTCTGCAGTAGTGGGTATTAATCTGTTCAAGAGTATTCTTGCAAGAATTTTTCCAGCAATGGAGAGCAGTTATACCTCGGTAGCTTGAGCAGTCTGACTTTTCATCTTTTATTTTATACAGAGTGATGATGATTGCATTGTGAAAATCTGATGGTAATTTACCTTGTTCCCAACAGCGCGCAACTAGCTCATGAAATTTAGCATGAAATGCTTGGCCTCCATGCTTCCAGTTTTCAGGTGGGATTCCGTCTACCCCAGCTGCCTTGCCAGTTTTCACCTGCTGTATAGCCTTAAGAGTCTCACCTGTGGTAGGGGCTATATCCAATTCATTTTTCATCGGATGTTGTAAAATGTGCTGGATTCCTCTGCCTTGGGACTACACAGCACTAAAGAATGTTTGAAAATGTTCAGACCAACGATTCAAGTTGAAGATCTTATCTGTAAGAAGTGTTTGGCCATCTGCACTAAGTAAGGGGCTTTGAACCTGAAATGTGGCTCCATACACTGCTTTCAGAGCCTCATAAAATCCTCTGTGGTCGCCCAGATCTGCGCATAGCTGAGTCTTTTCTTCTACGTTGAGCCACCACTAGTTCTGGATGTCTCGAAGTTTCTGTTGGAGTTTGCTACATGCAAAATGAAAGGCTGCTTTTCTGACATGGCAAAATGGCTGAACGAGGTGTGCTTGGTGGGCAGATCTCTTCTTTGTCAGCAATTCCTGGACCTCCTGATTGCTATCATCAAACCAGTCTTTGTTTTTCTTTAAGGAGAACCCAAAGGATTCTTTGGAGGACTGCAGGATGCTATTTTTAATATGTTGCCAAAGCGCTTCAGGAGAAGAATCTATAAGATGGTCTTCAAGCCTAGTTTGACGGTTAGCTTGAAAGATTACCCTCACTGTGGCTATTTGAAGATTATTGAGCCTCCTCCTGGGAATGCCGCCTCTCTTTAGGTTTGGGCTTAAAGTGAAGGTTAAGTTTGCAACACACAAGGCGGTGGTCTGTTTGACATTCTGCACTAGGCATCACTTGGGTTGTGAACATTTCTCTGGTGCACTAATGTTAGTGTAAGAACTGACACATAACCACCGGAATGGTTATATGAGGTACTTTATTGCAGTGCTGGGAAACCAGGGGCACGCGCCCAAATCTGGCTTCAACCCCGTTACATTGCACTCGCAATTTATACACTAAAAATGTCGTCACTAATACATATTCAACGCAGATTACATCATTGACTAATACATATGCATCAAGGATTGCCACATCAGTCTATTACGACATCAGCCTCTTGTGCGCTTGCGCAGCCCCCCTCTGGTGGTCGTCCTGATGAAGTAAGGAGTCTTCCTCGGATGAAGTAAGAAGTCTTCCTCAGGTCATTCTGTTCACTTTTCTGTTCCTTGGACATGTCCCAATCATTATGTGGACGCCAGCGTTCTCTTATTTTCACTTGACTACTCCTGGTACCTTCGTGAGTTCTGCTTCGGTAGAGTTTCACAATACTCCCCTGGATCCACCCATATACCCTTCCCCATATATGACTATATTAATTGCTTATCATTGTAGCTACCATTGTAACTTTTAGTTATAAAGTAACTAAGATACATAATAGCAGAATTTCAGCTTGTTCTTAATACGAAGAAACCCTCTACTGATTAACAGATTTTCAAATACAATCATCTCTTCTGTTTGTACTATTGTTTCAACATGCAATTTCACCTATTACTAACATTTAGACATAATAAGGTGCCAGTGTTTAGATCGAGGACGTATCCAGGTTGTCTTCAGGCTGTCTTTCTGCTGGAAAATAGTACTGGTGATGGTAAGCTGTTGCTCTGCAGAAAACTCTAGCAAGAGGCGTCTGTTGTCATTGCAGATACCAGCACCGTGCTTGCCTGGTAATCCTTTCCAGGCTTCAAAGTTCTTACCTGCTCAGTCGTTGAAGTCACCAAGTGTTACGATCTTATCATCTATAGGAAACTTTTGAGTGAGGCGATGCAGATCGGTGTAGAATTTGTCTTTCTCTGCATGGTCAGCTTGCAGAGTTGGAGCATATATGCTGAAAAGGATGTGTTGCTTATTGTGTAGTGGAAGATGTAAGGAGATAATATGATTGGAATGACCTATCGGCAGATTTTCAAGTTTAGAGATGATGGCATTTTTAGTCATGAAGCCAACTCCAGAAAGATGACTTTCAGTTTTGGATTCACCTGACCAGTAGAGTGTATAGCTGGCACCATGTTCTATAAGGCTACCTGCCTCATGAAGGCGAACTTCACTGAGAGCAGCAGTGTCAATGTTGAGTTATGACAGTTCGTGGGCAATTAGTGCAGGATGGTGCTCAGGATGCCCACTGTTCACTGTATCAAGCATGGTTCTGATGTTCCAACATGCGAGTGTCAATCTGGACACACCTTTGGAGGCAGGTGTATGCCTTTGTCTTTTCTGTGTTGGATCAACCACAACAGAAGACGCCTCTTGGCCGCTGCTAGCCAGCCAGGTGGAGGGGGAGATGAGCTTTGGTTAGGCCATCTTTTCTAGGCCTCTCTCCATATGGAGCAAGCAGTGCCCTCCTTGAAAAAAAGGCTGCTTGGTCATTCAGGATATTGCCGAACAAGACTGTCATCTCCTGGGTCAGTCTCTAGCGACCAATGTCCTGAACCGCCTGCGTGCAGGGTTGGGTCTGCAACTTCCAGTGCACCTTATCACCTGCCGTTTTGTCCCTTGCCTGTCGCTACAGGGCTTTGCAAGTGTGGGTAAACCCTTTGGGCCTGCACAGTGGATTTTTTAGGTGAGGCACAGCGTGCACAGAACTGGTCCCACCCTTTACACCTGAGGTTTATCTGCCAGGGCGTAGCGAGCTTGGACGGTGACAGCGAAGTCCTCAGGTCGTAGGTTTGGTTAGTGTCCTTCTCTTAGATGGATAGCTTTACAAGGCTAAACGAGCTCCATCAATCAGCCCGGGTTTGAAGTTAGAGTTGTCCTTCTCCTAGGATGGTTGCCCGAAGGCTGGTGAGCTCACCCTGCCCATGGGCACACTTTGTCTGACCCTTCAGTTGAGACCTGTCTGGCATGGGAGACCCTACCAGAGGCATATGCCACCACCAGCATAACTCTCAACCTCACAAGGGCATGCAAGGTCTTTCCCCACGACAGGAGGGTGTCTGTGAAAAAGGCCACCAAGAATAATGAGGGAAATGACAAGGGAAGAGAATACAACCGCTCACCACCCACCGACCTGTACCCAGCCCAACCCGAGCAGTGATCTAGCCCTTCCGGGTAACTGCCCCCAGTTTATGTACTGAGCATGACGTGCTGTGGTATGGAATACCTGTTTGGATAGTTTGGGTCAGGTGTCCTGTCTCTGCTTCCTCTCAACTTCCTCTCCTCCCGGGCAGAGCCTGAGACTCAGAAAGTCCTTGGTTGGAGTGAACAGTCCTGAGCAACAGCTAAAAACATCAGTGTTATCAGCGTTGTTCCCAGGCTGAAAGTCAAAAACACAGTGCTGCACCAGCTACTAAGAAGGAGAAAAATGACTGCTACTGCTGAACCCAGGACAGCTTTACACCTTTGAGATCTCCGAGTTGATTAGCTTGAAAAATACCATAAGGAATCCAGAGCTATAAATGTGCTGCCATGAACAGATTAATTTTATTCTTGTGTATTAATAAATGCATTGTTACTGAATTTGAGCTGAGCTTTGTGAGTGTTAGGTCTAGTAGTATAAATCTAAGTTCTAATAGAATATCTGAAATTTCTGTGCCTTCTGAAAAGTGGAGAGAAGTCTAAATGATGTCTCACTGAACTGAACTTCAGTATCTCCATACTTAAAATAGTTTTTGTTCAGGTTTTCTGTATATTATTCGTGAACCTGAGTGGTTTTGTTCTTAAGGTCCAAAGGTGACTTATGTGCCCCCTCCTCCACCTGATGATGAACAAGCCATCTTTGCACGTTACCAGACAGGAATTAATTTTGACAAATATGATGAAAATGTCGTTGAAGTGTCAGGACTTGACCCACCAGCACCCTTACTGGTTAGTGAACTCATTAATCTCAGGGTTTATGTTGAATGTAATTCTGCAAGGGTGTATATTGAGTGTAATATTCACTACTAATGGAAATATTAAAAAAGATTTTGAACATTGCAGACAGCATTGTATTGGAAGGAGATGCTGCCTGTTTGCAAGACAGAAATTTTAATTTAAAAGGACATTGACAGACTACAGAAATGGCCCAGAGAAAGTAATACTGAATGGACAGGAAGTATTGTCCTTAAATTGCAGCAAAAGACCAGTTTAGATCTTGAAAGAGGTCTTTGGCAGCAGTTTCTGTTAGGGCTGGTAAGGTTATCTTGTTGAAGTCTGTTACTGGGGGGTCTTTAACACTGTAAATGACCACCTGTTGGAATAGTTTTCAGCAGGTGGTTTGAAATAATTTCTAGCCCTGTTTTTGGGGCTGTTGTCTATTGTTTTAACTTTTGTATTAACTTTGCTTCTACTCCATACCAGTTGGCTAGTGTTTTGATTTTTTTAAAGAAAGGGGGGGGGTGATAAAAGCTTTTTTTAAGGAGAACAATAAGGAAGAAGGGTGAGGGGGTAGTAGCACCTATGTTGAAAGAGAAGATGCAGTGTTGGGTTTGGATTTTTTTTTTTTTCCCCCCTCCATCTTCTGAAAAGTTTTCTCACTGAAGTTACACTGATTTTGTCATGTGATGACGCTTTTTGATCCTGGTAATGGGAGCTAGAGCACCATCCTTATCTAGCTTTAGCATAAAGATTGTACATCCTGCATGAAGTAGAACTGAATAGTTTTAGTTTGTTTTTCCTAGCATGCCATCATGTGAGTTTACCTGCTTGAATCCAGATGTATGGCTTCTGAGCAGCTGTCAAAGCTAATACGACTAGCTGAATGCCTTCACTGGCCTTGAAACAAGTTCACTTGCATGACATGAGCAGGTTGAAAACCCCTCTCAAACTTTTACTTGTCGGAACGTTTGCAATCTAGGTAACTGGTGAGGCCCTCTCAGAAGTTAGTACTTTCTAGTATTTGGAAATCTGAACCCTATGGTAAGCAGTGGAGTTTTTAAACTTTTAACTTTTGTCATTGTGTATTGCTAATATTTTTTCTCTTACAGGCTTTTGAAGAAGCTAACCTCTGTCAGACGTTAAATGTGAACATTGCTAAAGCTGGGTACTCTAAGCTTACTCCAGTGCAGAAGTACAGCATTCCTGTTATACTGGCAGGACGGGATTTAATGGCATGTGCCCAGACAGGATCAGGAAAAACTGTAAGCATTTTATGTAGTCTTGGTACTACCGAAAGTGTGGGATCTTGACGATGCCTCAGTGTTCCATGTGCCATGTGATTCACATCTTGCCATCTAAGGATTTGACTTGCAGTGGCAAGTCTAGCATTAAGTACAGCTGAATGGTGGATGAGTTGAAGCATTTTTTCGCTGAATTTCTTTTCGATTTCAGTGAACTTGTCTTGTTACAGCAGGCCAGTCTTCAGGGTTACAGATAACAGATGCAGAAATACAGGCACTCATAGAAACAGCTGATGAGGAAAAAACCTCAGCAGTTGGAAAGTTGAGGTTTCTTTCTGTCTTGTGTGGGCTTTATCTGTTGTTTGGTTGGTTGGTTTTAGTTGTGTGTGTTGGTATGTATGTGCTGTGTGTTTTGCTTTTGTTTCTGATTTTAAACTTAAACCAGATTGTAACAGTATGTTGTGTTGGTTCATCATCCTTGGTTTGATCAAGTCTTATCTGCACCAGACTTAGTTTTAGGTGATTCAGTATTAATCATGGAACAGTGTTGAGAGTTGATAGTAAGTTGACAGTTGTCTCGTTAGGCTGTCTAATGTATCCAGACCTAACCACTGACCAAACCTAACCACTATCTGTGAGAATATTTGAATGTTAAATATAGGTGTATTTTTGCCATTCAGTATAGTATGGAATTCTAGCTTTGATGTTATGTGGGTTATTAGTTACTTTGAAAAAGTATTTTTTTTTTATTTTGGAAAACCTCTGTTTTGAGAGGGTGAAATGTTCAAAGGTTATGCTGTAAGTATTCTGGATGTTTTTGGAATTGCTCTACAGGTCTTGGTAGTATTAATGGAAGGAAGTGTGCTGGTGCAGATGTGTTGCAAAATGATCTGCTGTTGTAGTAGCTAGGAAAATGGTGATATGTGGTTTACCTTAAATATCTACTGATGATATAAAGCATGTAAGGTAATGCTAAGGAGGGGTTTGATCCTGGGGTACCTAATTGTCAGTGTATGTCAGCATGATGTGTGGAACTGCCTGAAGAGCACAGAAGTTAGCTAATGCATGACTGTGTTCCTGAGTTACTAGATATTAGACTCTTACTGTCCAGAGAGGTATTTTCATACATCATAACCAAGGAAAAAGAAGCTTAATTGTTCGGAAGTGCATTCACATCAATTCTTCTGCAGTCTGATTTCGTTGAAGGTGATAGTGTCCTTCATCATTTAGACTTTAAGATTGGTATACAGCTTTTACTGTGACTGATGAAAGTTTTAAGACTAAACATCATAAATGCTGCAATATTTTTTATTATTTTTTTTTTTTAGGCAGCTTTTCTTTTACCAATTGTGGCCCACATGATGAGAGATGGCATTACTGCCACCAGCTTTAAAGAGCAGCAAGAGCCGGAATGTATTATTGTCGCTCCAACTAGAGAGCTGATAAATCAGATCTTTCTAGAAGCAAGGAAATTTGTGTATGGGTAAGCTTTTGCACTGTTACCTGGTATTGATCATTATGCTCCAGTTCTTCTGGTTTCAGACAGCACTTTCACAGCTCAAGCAAGCTGTGTATGTTTGCATATTGCTCAGTCCAGCCTGCTTCTATTCTCGACTAAAGCTTTCTGAAAAGTTTCCTGGTAAAAAAATAACCCAGTTTATACGAAGCTGAATTAGTACCTTCAAGAATAGGCAGTTTGAATTTGATTGTGAAAATACTTACTGCATGCATGTAAAAACCTTAGCAGGAGGTTATAAAGGTAAGCTTACAAACTTGCTCCTCTGTGTAAGCTTCTTGCTCATAGACTGTTTCTGTTGGAGAAAATACCTGATATAACTCTGCTCTGTAGATCGAACCAAACAGACTAGTAGAAAGAGTGCTAAGTAGTTTAGTGTTTTAGTGGGTTTGCAGTCTGATGTGTAAGTGGCACACTGGATTGTCAGTATTATTAGTTGCTTTACAAAGAGCCATCTGTGTGTTTTTTATTTTTTACAGTCAGGCATGGAAGGATTACTTCTGAAATTCTAAAGGCATGTATTTTGTGGTTCTGCTTTTTCTAAGTGTGCTGTATGAAAGAAGACAATGTCTGACACTATTGTGTCACTTACCACCAGTAACTGAGTTGAAGGGAGAGGGATGAAAGCAGATGAAGCATTCTTTCCAGACAAGCCACTTGTGCAGCCTCTATTATAATAGTTTGAATGGGATCTTTGAGCTTATGGTGACTTGAGTTTTTAGTCTTGGGTCCTGCTTTTGGTTATAGACTGTGCTGACAGGTGAAGGAATTTAACTGCACAAAGTAACATGGTTTATGGTAGATCTGGTGGGTTTTTTTATGTATTTTCATGAAACAATACAGTTTGCATTAGTCCAATTTTTTTTTTTTTTCTGTTTTACAGAACTTGTATAAGGCCTGTTGTGATCTATGGAGGTACACAAACAGGCCATTCAATCCGTCAGGTAATGCAAGGCTGTAATATACTGTGTGCCACTCCAGGAAGGCTTCTAGACATAATTGCAAGAGAGAAGGTGAGATCTTAATCTGAATTCCCTAAACATGCTTTGCTTTTTACTTACTGTTTTTCATTTTTCAAAGATAGAGCCATATAAACCAGTTTGAGTGCCAGCTTTGTACAGGCATTTACGAAAATAAAAGTGATCTTTTCATGGAGTATCTAAACACCATGAGGTTTTCAAGGGAGTTGCGTGAGTCCGGATATCTTCAGTACCTTTCAGGGCCCATTGGAAAATCTCAGTCTAAAACAAGCTGGCTGCAGTGTTCTTGTAAATGAACTTGAAACACCTTTTAGTTCTTGTGGAAAATTCCGTACTAGGTTTTCAATTGATGTCCTGTTTGTTTTGCTAGAATAGCTTTTATCTGCTTGGGAATATGCAAATATTAATGCTTTGAATGATTTAGTATTGATTTTATTCATACGTAAAATTCAGGTGTAATGCTGTGTCTGATTATTTTTTTTTTTTAATAGTTTTTCCATCCATTTTAAGTTCAAATCAAAATGGCTGTATATTAGAATGGTGGCTCAGTGTTTTTATAGTGGATAAATGAAGTTTGGCAAAACACTTGATAATAAGCTGGAGGTTGGCTTCTGTGTTGACAGGCTTCTAGTAGTCAGAATGACAGTCTCGGTCAGCAACAGGAAGTTGTAATGTCCTTAATACTTCCTGACATAAGTTTTTTCGGAACAAGGAGGTTATATGAGACAACCGTTCTGAAGCTCGGACATAACTTCAAAATAGATGGGCTAATTAATATATAATACATAGGTTCTGTCTTGGTTTACTTTGTTGAAACAAGTTCTGAAGTACTTCAGTGTCTGCATACTGTGAGAGTTAGTTCAGATTAAGAAATAAATGAAAGTTGAGGTGCAAATATAATGCACATACGCTTTTATTTAAGGATAAAGTGGTGGGTAAAGAATTGGCTGAATGGCCACACGGAAAGAGTTGCGATCAATGGGTCAGTGTCCAGTTGGAGACCAGTAACAGGTGGTGTCCTGCCGCAGAAAATATATGGACTCAGTCAGAGATCAATATGATCAGACAAAAGCCATTTATTACAAAGCCTTAACCTCTTAAATACTATTTCTTACATGCACTTACAGTGATTTGGCATATTATGATTGGATACATGTCTTGAAGACACTTTGCACCTAGCATATAATTGGTTAAGCAGAGGTGTGGGAACTTGACCTCGAAAGCTTGCCAACAGTCCACAGTTCTCATTAACTCAGTGAATTCCATCTTCTTCTTATCTTGCTTGCTTAAGCTTCCTTGGGCCTCTCACGGCCTTGCTGTATCTTTCAGGATTTTCAGAGTTTATGTACCAATTATGCATTCTCCCATGAGAACACTGTCTCCACATCTCCCCCTTTTTGTTTTATGTATGGTTTGGATGACTCTACTTGAGCAGGGGATTTGGGCTAGATCATATCTCCAGTATATGCCGACTACAGGCTGTTGGGCCTGCTCCTTTTTTCTGCTGTATGGCTCTCTGGTAACAGGGGAAGCCATCCTTCACATCAAGGTCTGGCATGGCATGTGTCTCCACCGCTCCACGCCTGCTGGGTTGCAGCCAACAGCGGAGCTAAAGGTTCTTCTTGGTGGCAAACACAGAGACCAACCCAGTCTTGCCCTTGACTGTGGTAGCAGGCCTTTCATCAGCCTCAGTCCTTGCACCTTGTTGTCAATGCAGAGTTTCACCTGCTTCATCCAGTAACAAGTCGCTACTACAGCAAGGCACACACAAATTTACATTAGCAGAGTAACTATTACAGGGTGCAGCAGCATGTTGAAGATGCTGATGGCAGCGAGGGACTAGCCAAAGAAATTTCTTGCCAGTGGAATTCTCCCACCCTCTTAATTTGTTCCATCACCTGCTTTATATCACTACCATTGTGTTAAAATCTTTCTAGCTTTTGCCTTAGCATTTTCTAGCAGCTACTGCAAATTTCCATACTCTGACATCTCTTTTACAAGTGACAAATCTATCCAATACAAGGTGTAGTTTCTTATTAGCAACTAGCTAGTAAATACAGGTGGTTTTATACACAAAATCACAGCCTCTAATAATAGCTACTTTACAAGCAGACATATTCAGGATGTTACTTTTCAGTTGTCCCCAAGTGATGTTTTGCAGTTAATTCGTTTTCTCTCTTCCTCTGTCTCATTCTGCTTGTATTCACGGTCAGCTCCTGTAGCTGAGGCATCAGGTTTTTCCATTCGTCTGGCCAGCTCATGGCAAGGCTTGACAAACTTTGCAGGCAATCTCCATGGACCTGTAGGCAGGAGGACACAAATACACCTCCTCCTCCAGGTTATCAGTTCTTGAGAAGTAGACAGGTTAAACTGCATATTTGCAGCATCATTGCTCTTTTCCCCTTTTGTTTTTCCAACAGTTGTTTCAAAGTTTGATGTGTTCGTTCAATAATAGCTTGTCCTGTAGGAGAATAGTGTCAACAGTAACATGGACATATTTCAATTTCCCAAAAGAGGGTAACATTTGTCTGCAAAATCAGTAACACCACACTGAGGGGGGCGGGTTGCTGAACTGATTTTCTTTAAAGTACACTGCTTTTTAAAATGTCCCATCTGTCCACAATTATAACATCTCGTACCTTTAGTACCCCCACAATCACCCTGACCTTGTTGTAGAAGGGGTTTAACAGCAGCGGTGAAGGCAGTAGCCATGTATCCAGCCTGTTCCTCTGCTGTGCCCACTTTAGAACATGCATCCATCATTTCTTGATGACCAGCAGATTTTGGCAAAACCTGCAAAATACGCTTACAAGCTGGGTTAGCGTTTTCCAGAGACATAAGCATGGATTCTTTAGCATTAGATGCCAGATCAGTATTCTTTTTGATAGCCTCTGTCAATCTGTCAATAAATTGCATATAGGACTCAGTAGGTCCCTGCTTTACTGATGTATATGAAGGATAAGGTTTTCCCGCTTCTGGCACAGCTTTCAGAGCAGCTAAAGCCAATTGGTATGCTTGCTGTAAAACTTCAATTTTCATACAAGCTTGTACTCCATCAGGGTGAAATTGTCCCTTTCCCAATAACATTTCAGATGAAACACCATGCAAAGGGTGATGAGGATTACACTCTAAATTCTCATCTGCAGCCCTTGCAGCAAGCTCCTCAAACCCACTTTTAAAATGTAGGAGCTGTGAAGGAGTTAATAAAATTGCAGCCACTCTGAGACAATCATTTGGAGTTAGAACATTACTAGAAAAGAAAGCAGATAACATTTGCTGTGTATATGAGGAAGACAACCCATACGGAGTAATTGCTCCCTTAATTTCTTTCATAGCTTTCCAGTCCATAGGAGTCCAGACAGACTGTCCCTGAGAATTTATAACAGGGAATGCAGCGGGAACATCTATCGGTAAAATAGTACTGCCTATGATTGCATCCTGAATGCAGCTTCGCCATCTCATGGCACTCGGATTGGCTTTATTAGACATACAGTCAGTGGTAACGGCACATCACATGGACTGATTTTACCTGTTTTTTCTGGTTTTTCTGGGGTTTGCTCCCTCTCCTCCCCCAAGTTGTCCAGACGGTCTCCCAAGTCCTGCAATTGCTTATCTAAGGATTTTGTCCATTGCCCCCAGTTCCACTCATTTTGCAGCTCCAGTGGGAGCGATGCAAGCAGTGGTGTATGTGGTGGGGGTGGGTATTTATTCGGAGTTACACTCTCCTCCTCAGGAGACTCCCACCCCAGCAGAAATTCTTGAGAACTAAGTTTAGGGGCAGTAGCAGCATGAAAAGGGTTAACATCAGTTTGTTTCGGTTGCTCAGTAGCCTCTACTGACTCCTGAGTATCAGCTGGAGCTCCCCCCGGTAAAGGTGTTGTTGACACAGGATAGGGGAAAGGCGCAGGGTCCTCAAACTTTCGTACTGTACTGCGCGCCGGTTTTTAGCCAGGATGTTTTATGCCTGAAGCAGACGACACTACCATGGCTGTAGCACTGGGTGCTGAACCTAATGTGGGTGCGGAGCCCTGCTGTTGTGAAGGCGAGTCAGAGAGAGCTGTAAAAGCAGATTTTGCCGCCTGTTTCTCAGCCTTCATTGCGGCTAGAGTCCCTTTTAGTTATAACCAGGGGGCAGCAAGAGACTTCGCCTCCTTAAACCCGCAAGTAACTTGATCCCACAGGTGTGCTCCAATTTTTTTCCAAGTCCCGAGATCAAAAGCTTCATTAACCCCCTTGATCAACTCTTTTTCTTTACTCCAGAGCAACAATCTTTTTAACAGATTATTGTCATATTCTATCCCTCTCACTGAGAGGATATGCTGGAAGAGTTTAAGGATGACCATTTTTTCTTTACTTAGTTGATTCCCTATCCTAACCCTCTTCCAGACCCCGTCGGCTGGTACCTTATTTCCACTGCGCAGTGTCTTCCGGGTTCACTAGGCTCCGTTCCGAGGCGACGACCTCCCAATCCTGGTCCTGCCGGATTGAACCCAGCCGACGTCCCTGCGGCTCCACGTTTTCCACTTTCTTTGGTGCCACGCGCTTTAATTCCTTCAGTTTCAATATGAAAAATAAGGGGGGTCCCTGTTCGGGTGCCATTTGCCGCAGAAAATATATGGACTCAGAGATCAATATGATCAGACAAAAGCTGTTTATTACAAAGCCTTAACCCCTTAAATACTATTTCTTACATGCACTTACAGTGATTTGGCATATTATGATTAGATACATGTCTTGAAGACACTTTGCAGCTAGCATATAATTGGTTAAGCAGAGGTGTGGGAACTTGACCTCGAAAGCTTGCCAACAGTCCACAGTTCTCATTACCTCAGTGAATTCCACCTTCTTCTTATCTTGCTTGCTTAAGCTTCCTTGGGCCTCTCACAGCCTTGCTGTATCTTTCAGGATTTTCAGAGTTTATGTACCAATTATCCATTCTCCCATGAGAACACTGTCTCCACAGTGTCCCTCAAGGGTCAGTTTTGGGACCAATCCTGTTCAGTATCTTTGGCGGTGACATGGACAGTAGGATTGAGTTGTGCAGGTTTGTTGGTGACACCAAACTGTATGGTTCAGTTGATAAACTGGAGGGAAGGGATGCCATCCAGAGGAACCTTGACAGGCTTGAGAGGTGGGCAGTGCCAACTTCAGGAAGTTCAACCAAGCCGAGTCAGGACAATCCCAGGCACAGCTACAGGTTGGGTGGAGAAGAGATTCAGAGCAGCCCTGCAGAGAAGGACTTGGGAGTGTTGGTTGATGAGAAAATGAACATGAGCTGGCTTCAGTGTGCGCTTGCAGCCCAGAAAGCCAAACATGCTGGGCTTCATCAAAAGGAGCAGCTCTCGTGAGACCTCACCTGGAGTATTGTGTGCAGTTCTTCTGGTGTCCTCAACATAAAAGGGACATGGAACTGTTGGAACAAGTCCAGAGGAGGGCCACGAGGATGATCAGAGGACAGGAGCACCTCCCGTATAATGAGAGGCTGAGAAAGTTGGGCCTGGAGAAGAGAAGGCTGCGTGGAGACCTCATAGCAGCCTTCCAGTATCTGAAGGGGGCCTATAAGGATGCTGGGGAGGGCCTCTTCATTAGGGACTGTAGAGTTAGGATAATGGGTAATGGGCTCAAACTGAAACAAGGGAAGTTCAGGTCAGATACCAGGAAGAAGTTCTTTCTTTGAGGGTGGTGAGGCACTGGCACAGGTTGCCCAGAGAAGTTGTGAATGCTCCATCCCTGGCAGTGTTCAAGGCCAGGGATGGAGTCTTGGGTCATGGTTTAGTGTGTGGTGTCCCTGCCCATGGCAGGGGGGTTGGAACTTGGTGATCTTAAGGTCCTTTCCAACCTTAACTATTCTATGATTCTATAATTAACTTCTACCAGAAATCTACTAGAAAGAAGTAATTAAAATGTGGATTTTGGCAATAAGGATATTGTATAATTATATACTGTCAGTGAACCAATAGGTTTTTTTCCACTGAAATGCTTGCAGATTGCTTTGCATAATGTGAAATACTTGGTGCTAGATGAAGCGGACCGCATGCTTGATATGGGTTTTGGGGTAGATATGAAGAAGCTGGTTTCTCACCCAAGCATGCCACCAAAGGAGAAACGTCAAACACTAATGTTTAGTGCCACTTTTCCTGAAGAAGTTCAGAGGTGAGTGAAGTAAAAATGGAACTGTATCTGAAGTTGTGTAGAATGAAATCTGAAGAGTTAAGAGCACTCCTTGTATTTAAAAGCTTACAGTCTTGCTAGAAAGCACTGAAAGCTATCATGTTAACATTCCCTGCTGAAGGATTTGCGTTTGTTTTTTTTTTTTAGGTAATAGAACTGATAACTTGCATAGATTAGCTGCTTAATTTAGGTGGCAACTCCACAGAAACTTACAAAGTTTGTCTGAAGGCTTTTAAATTCTACTTTTGCAGAAGTCCTTGTGCTGCTCCTGTTTCTTTCTTGCCTTTCCCACACTATATATGTGTAAACTCAAAACCAGTGATATTACTGTTTCATGAGCAGCACTGCTAGTGCTTTTTGACACCAGGGCATAATGTAACTAGGCACCCTAATTACTGCCTATCTTGCCAGCCTTTCTGATATACAGTTCTTATTTACAAGCATAAATGCTATTTGCTTATAATGGTTTTAAAATTTTCACAGATGGTTTATGATGTATGATGTAGTGCTCACTACCCTGAAAGCTCCACTTCCCAGGCTTTTTGAAAGAATGGCTTCTGACAGATGTTAGTGGGTTTCTGGGCCTGGGCGTGACAGTACAAAACAGCTCAGTCCCTAAATGTCTACAGGTGGATGAAAATTATTCAGTATTTCCACTGCTTAAGAGATAGGCATCTGAATACTCGTATCAGAGGAGTGTAAACTCCAGTTTTAGCAATTGACATAATATTGTGTATTTTCTGGAAGGGATACTGCTGTGGCAGTATCACCAAAAAATGCCAGTAAGCATATTACAGTTTGAGAGCATGTAAACTGATCAGACCATTGCAGTGAAGTATTTTGGCATTTCAGTGAGTCAGATCTTGGCATTTTTCTTCTGACCTTCAAAAAGTCTAAAAGATCTTTTTTGAGGCTTGGAGAAAGCTTCTTCAGCAGCTGACTGTCCTGAATGGAAGAATGGAATGGGCTGCTTTCCTCCATTCAAACTGTTAATACTGACAGCTGTTGGGGAGATTAATTGCCTTTCTTTGAAGTAGGGTTGAATTCACTTTAAACTCAGTCTTAAGTCACCTGTTGTGGCATTGGGTCCTCAGTCAAGACTTTATTAATAGTTGGGGTTTTTTGTGTTGAAAGAAGATCTTGTGATACGTAACAGATTTCATGTTGTTCAATTTTGTTTCTTTTCAAGGCTAGCTGCTGAATTTTTGAAATCTCATTATTTATTTGTTGTTGTTGGACATGTGGGTGGAGCTTGCAGTGATGTTCAGCAAAGTATTCTTCAGGTTCCTCAGTATTCCAAGAGGGATAAACTGATAGAAATTCTGCAAAACATAGGTAACTTTCCTTATTGCTAATTGTTTGTTCTTAAACTTGTGCTCTTTCTATTGACCAGGTCATGATTCTCTGCTGTTATGCATGTTATATGCTTTACAGGTCTTACTGATGGAAGTGTGCAGCCGACCATGGGGGTGTCTGAGTTTTTAGATATATTTGTTTTATGAGTATTTGTCAAGGTCTCATATCTATTGAGTACTAGCAGACAAGCTTCCCAGATGATTAGTTTCTTGATATGGGGAATTACAGTACTTCAGCATCTGGAGGTATTATCTCAAGATTATAGGTGTATTTCACATCTTACGCGAACTTTCTGGCCTATATTTTGTTAATGGCTGGGGTTGTTCTGTTTTTGCTCTGAATGTATCTTAAGTTCCCATGCTGAGAACTGGAAGGAAGTTTGGAATTAAAAGTTGGTCTGTCTACCTTCATGTTTAGTGCTTAGAATGGCATGTTGCTTTTAGCCACATGCTCTAAAAAGGGAGTGCATGCTCATCATGGAGAACAACATGTGTGTCCTCCTTTATAGAGGAAGAAAATGCAGTGCACTTTTCTTCACCTAGGTGTCTGTGTTGATCTCAAAATCGATGGATTACATTTAAGTAGTTCAGCACGGTCAAGAAATTGCAGTAATGCCTTAAAGACTTTATTCAAAATGTGTTCTGGTAGTAAGTGTTTGTATAAGTGACTAACTGTGAATAGTGAAAATGCATCTGGTTTCAAACTGCAGTGAATCTGAACTTCTTTTTAACATAGGTCATGAACGAACCATGGTGTTTGTGGACAAAAAAAAAAAAGCAGACTACATTGCAGCCTTTCTTTGTCAAGAAAAAATAGCTGCCACTAGCATCCATGGGTAAGTGTTTTTAAAGTGAAAGTCACTTGCTAGCATATCTTTACCAGAAGCTTTCATTGAGGTTTGTGTTTGGCTCTATCTATGGGATTTAGCTTGTTTCAGATAGTCTTCTTATCCTTAGCAGCCCTGTCCAGGTGAGAATATAGTGTTTCTGAAGGCCAGTTCTCATAGCATTTGATGTGTTGATCAGACTTACAGCGCTGTGTATGAACTGGAGAATCTTATGCTTACTGCTTAAACATTAAATACAAATATAATTAACTCAGTAGAATCAGCTTTTGTTTCTATGTAGTTTTTGTTACCATTTGTTGTGACCAAAACTAGACCTTAGGGTGAGATGATATTTGTAAATTCAAGTGGCAGTTGTGGGCCTTCCACTTTGTCTTACAGGCTTCCTCAAAGTGACAAGTAAGTTGGGTTATATACTGTGCAAATTTCTTATGCTGTCATTTCTGCTTCTTGATGTGGAGAATGAGAAGATGCTTCTAACCTGCATGAGTCTACCTCATTAGTGTTGCATACCTGAACAAATACTGAGAAATGGGGTGAAATAGTTGCTAATTCCAGGTCTAAATTCATCTAAAGAAAATGGTTTGTCTTTCATGTAATGAGCTGGAATGTAGTTCTGAGGTGTTTATATGTCAAAATATAGGACAACAAACTGAATCTTAAGGTTCAGTGAACTGTACAGCACATAAAAATGTTATTTTGTAATATTTTTCATCTTGTAATAAGAGAAAAGAGGACTTGAATTCTTGCCACTAAAATGTTTTGTCCAGTGTTTTGACAAACATCAGAATATCAAGGTTGTAAATGGGTTAAAATGATGTTAGTACCCAGGTAGGTGATGTTTGTATGAGCCCTCTGCCAGTTGGTTTCACAGGTGTGTGAAGAGGTCAGTTTGAGAAGATGCGGCCTTCTATTCTCAGCTCGTCTGAACTGCTGTCCCACAGCTTTTCTTGTGTGGAAGGAGGTTCTTAACACATTTATATATAGTTACTACAGTGCGAGTTAAGGCATACTTACCAAGAGAATAATCGGTTCTGTGGAAGCTGCTAGACTGTAACGAATGTTACTGATTTCTTACTCATTCGAGTTTTTTGGGTTGAAGTTGGGATAGTTGCTCTTCTCTGGAATAGCAAGCATACTAGACTTCAGTAAATGTCCCATGTTAGATTCAAAAGGGCACTATTTTTTAGCTTTCTAAATTGTACAGTGAAGAACGTAATTTACAGTAGATCAGAGTTTATCTTAAGTACTGTATAGTCTGTAAAGATTCTGTAAAAATGCAAACCCCATAACAAATCCAGTTTTCTGAAGAGGGCCTAAAAGGATGTCAGAGAGGGACTCTTCATAGGAGGCTGCAGTGATAGGACAAGGGGTAATGGTTTTAAACTTAAACAGGGAAAGTTCAGTTTAGATATAAGGAGGAAGTTCTTTACTGTGGAGGTGGTGAGGCACTCACCAGGTTGACCAGGGAAGTTGTGGCTGCCCCATCCCTGGAAGTGTTCAAGGCCAGGTTGGACAGAGCCTTGAGCAACCTGGTTTAGTGTGAGGCGTCCCTGCCCATGGCAGTGGGATTGGAACTAGATGATGTTAAGGTCCTTTCCAACCCAAACCATTCTGTGACGAAGGAAAGGCAAGTTTTGTGCTGTTTGCTGACCACTTTACTGTATCTGCAAATGGCCTAGGCAGGAGTCTAGGTAGAATTCATCTGTGCTATTCTGGCATCTTTCTGCAAAGAGTAGGAAAAGCATTTCTGAGTATGGCATAAAGAAACAATCAGTTAAACAAGTTGATCTTAACAAGGCAGTGAGTTCATTACATACTTCTGTCCATGAATCATGATCTTTCAGCCTGTATCTTAATACTGCAGATTTTTTGAGATACATGTTCTAAGCATTTGCTTTCTTTGCAGAGATAGAGAACAGAGAGAGAGAGAAGTAGCTCTTCAGGATTTTCGTTCTGGAAAGTGTCCAGTTCTTGTGGCAACTTCAGTGGCAGCAAGAGGTCTCGATATTGAAAATGTTCAACATGTTATTAATTTTGATCTTCCTTCCACCATTGAAGAGTATGTACACCGAATTGGACGAACTGGTCGTTGTGGAAATACAGGCAAAGCAGTTTGCTTCTTTGATAACACTTCAGATGGCCATCTTGCACAATCTCTCGTTAAAGTGCTTTCAGATGTAAGTTTCAAATCGTTTTCTGTTCTTCAGGATTCCAGTTTAACGTACTTAGCAGCTATTATTTTTTTGTACAGTTATGCAACTCTTAATTATGAATTGGTAAAGCAGTATCTAAATTCATTTCTGATTATGTAGGCCCAGCAGGAAGTTCCTGTTTGGTTGGAAGAAATTGCCTTTGGTTTTCAAGGAGAAAGATTCTTTGCACCACCTAATATCCAGAAGGTAAGTCTGCAAATGAACTGGAAGTCTTAGCTTTTAGAACTTTGTGTCAGTGTAATAGTGTGTTCAGCAGTATATATCCAGGGTAATGCCACTGAAACCGTTTCGATTGTCACTGTGTACCTTATTTCATCGTACATTCTTTGTTGGAATGATGGTCGGAGGCATATGCCACCACTAGCATAGCTCTCAACCTCACAAGGGCACTCAAGCTCTTTCCCCACAACAGGAAGGTGTCTGTGAAAAAGACCACCAAGAATAATAATGATAAGGGAAATGACAAGGGAAGAGAATACAACCACTCACCACGCAGCGACTGATATCCAGCCCAACCCGAGCAGTGATCTAGCTTTTCCGGGTAACTGTCCCCAGTTTATATAGTTGGCATGACGTGCTGTGGTATGGAATACCTCTTTGCCTAGTTTGGGTCAGGTGTCCTGTCTCTGCTCCCTCCTGGCTTCCCCTCCTCCCAGGCAGAGCATGAGGCTCAGAAAGTCCTTGGTCAGACTAAACATTCTTGAGCAACAGCTAAAACCATCGGTGTTATCAGTGTTGTTCCCAGGCTGAAAGTCAAAAACACAGCACTGCACCAGCTACTAAGGAGAAAAATGACTGCTACTGCTGAACCCAGGACAAACAACTGAGTTGAATTCCAAATGTTAATACCTTGAAAGAACCCACAAGAACAATAATTACTGTTGCTCTTTATGCAATCTCCAAAGCTTGTGTTCAAGCTCAGACCTTCCTTTCATTGACTATCTTCTTTCCTACCATTATTATTGAAAGTATTGGGTGTTTTAGGTGTATTTACCTGCCTGACAAGTTCCCTAATCAGATTTGGACCCTTCCTCTTTGGGTCTTCATGAGACTTCAGTTACACACTTTTGCTTCCTGCTCATGCTTGCAGCCTCAGTGAATCTTTGTTTTATATTCCTGTTCAAGGACACTTTTAAAATTCAGATAAATTGTTTTCAAAAGTGGATCTCAATCAAGGGGGTGGTGGATCTCTAGATTGCTTCCAGATACACATCTCCAACCTTTGTGGAGTGCCTCCCAGAATTTAATGACATCTGTCATTTCTAGGTCCAAGTCATGTCCTTTGACTCTTTGTCTGCATAGAATACTTCCAGGGCAACTGCTGTCTCAATCATATAGACGCAGTGCACCAACTCTTTTGAGTTGGAGATCATCAGGTGGTATTTCTTTTTTATGAGACTTCATGTCATTCTGACATGAGATTCTGACAGAATATGCGTATTTGTAATCGGCTCTCTTGTTTCCTTTGGAATGAACTGTTCAAGCTGTTTTTTGCCATTTTACTATTACTGAAAGAGGCATTTTATCATCCAGTGTTCAGTAAGGATCCTGATGCCCTTTCCCTTGGGGAAGAAAGGTAACACTTCTGTTTCTACAATATTCACTTCCCCTTTCAAAGGAACTGCATGCAAGGGCCATTTGATAATCAAAGGATGAATTTGAAAGAGGAATCTGTTGGAGGCTCTTAGCCTGTTTATTTTGGGACAGTCTTACATGCGACTGAGTTTCATCGTTTTTCCAAAGGAAAAGGCTTTTGTCTTTTTAATGGGAAAGTAATGCAGATGTTCATTCTTAACTAAGAAATGGAGAAGAAAGTTTTTCCCCAAAGCTGTGTCACCTGATTTGTGTTGGGTAGGAGAAATTGGGATTTGAACTTTGGGAAGGATTATTCTCACACTTGATAAAATCTGAGGTTTATTAAAGTGCTTTAAAACCACCAAGGCCTAACCACCTATGTATAGAAGTTTTGTGATGAAAGAGCTGTATTTATTAAAAATATGATATTCAAATTCTATTGAGATACATGCATGCAGAAAGCTAAAATTGTTTTGTAGTGACTGTCACCTCTAAATTGTTGGAAGTGTTAATGATTCTAAACCGGTACCTGTTCTGTCCTAGAATTACAGAGGCAGAAGCAACGTGGACCCAGAAAGAATGAAGATGCTGTATTCTGGAAGTGCACAGGAGTCATGGGATTAGAACTAGTTCAGTATCAAACTAGACTGTATTCTGTTGTGCTTTAAGTGAACTGTTGCACTTCATGTTCCTTACTATTGAGCTTCTAAAGTACATTCTTCTTTAATGTTTAAAAGAGTAGTTCATATTACATGCTAAAGCTTTCAGCAATGTATATATGCTCTGTTACGATGAACCCACTGATGATTATCACTTAATATAAGAAGTCAAAAGTAATTTTTTAGGAAACACTTCAGATATTAAGTGTTAAAACTTCCAGTATGTGTTGGATGTTTGATAGCTTGTATGCTGTAAAAAGATGGGGATTTTGCAAGCAGAAAACAGTAGATCCCTTTAGCTTACTAGTATGTTACAAACTTTTGCATGGGAAGATAGTCTTGCAAAGGGTTAGTTTGGGAAGAGCTTTAGGAAGGGGCCCATCTAAGCTTTGTTTTTGCCTTTTTGTAACATCAATTTTAGAACAAATTTAGTGATGAGATCACATAAGGATCTCTTACACATCTTTGAAGCAGTTACTTAATAAAAACTTCAGTGCATGTTGGTAGTTGCCTTTTTTTAATATCTAATGTAAAACCATATGTTATTTTGGTTTCATAAATTGGTATTATTTGACATGCATGGAATACACATCTCCATAGGGAACTAAAGGTCAGTGGCTACATCTGCAACTTAGCTGAAACATGTTTTTACAGACCTGTCTTGAGAAGGGTGAAGCCCTGTGTGGCTTCTGCTATGTTTTTCCCTTGGACAGATGTAAGTCCTCTTCTGTTATCTCTTACAGAAAAGTTTACCCTAGAACAGGTTTGGTGGCTCATGTCCAGAAGGGCTTCCCAGACTTGTAGTGGCTGTACTTGGTAAGCAGCCATTAGCAGCAGGTCAAGGAGATTTCCTTAAAGTTGCCTTTTTTTTTTTCTTTTGATTTCTTTTAAATTTATTATTACCATTTTGGTATGCTATAAAGCTGCATCATTATGTCACTTTCACAGAGAAAAATGGCAAAGTAACTGTTGTAGTTTGTAATGTCTTGCACAGCTGAGCAAGCTTAAAAGCTTCTCTTTCAAGCTCTGTGGTATTTAGCACACCATGCTGAGCACTATTTCTTGTACAGTCTTCCCATTTAATACAGGGAAATACTATGCATAAGTTCTGCTTAGAAGGTTTAATGCCCATGTTTGAGAGAATTGGAACTGACTTGGGCAGTACTGTGTAACGTGTTGTGGAAAAGCAGGCTGTCATTCTTACTTTTTATATGAATATATACTGAGATATACTGGCAGCCTATGAAGTCCATGATGACTCCTAGAATTCCTGGATGACTGGGATTTCCTGTTTGAGCTCGTTGTGTAATTAGTGCAGCCCATTTACTCCATGTAGCATCAGTTGCATGATGTGTAGAGGAGACCCTGCCTTTGAACATCCAGCCCAGCACAGGCAACCGGGGTGCCAGGAGGAGCTGTGCTTCAGTGCCAATCACTTCCGAAGCAGCTCGAACCCCTTCATAGGCTGCCAGTATCTCTTTCTCAGTTGGGGTATAGCTGGCCTCAGATCCTTTATATCCCCGACTCCAAAAGCCGAGGGGTCGACCTCGAGTCTCCCCTGGAGCTTTCTGCCAGAGGCTCCAGGTAGGACCGTTCTCCCCAGCTGCAGTGTACAGTACATTTTTTACATCTGGCCTGGTCCGGACTGGTTCAAGGGCCACTGCATGAACTATCTCGCGTTTAATTTGCTCAAAGGCTTATTGTTGCTCAGGGCCCCATTTAAATCATTCTTCCAGGTCACATGATAGGGCTTACAATCGAACTGTAATTTGGGATGTCCACTCTCCAGAACCCCACAGCACCCAAGAAAGCTTGCGTTTCTTTCTTATTAGGTGGTGGAGACATTGCTGTTATCTTGTTGATCACATCTGTGGGGAATCTGTCTATATCCATCTTGCCATTTTATTCCCCAAAATTGAATCTCCTGTGCAGGTCCCTTGACCTTACTCCATTTTATGGCAAAACCGGCTTTCAGCAGGATTTGGATTATTTTCCTCCCTTTCTCAAAGACTTCTTCCGCTGTATTGCCCCACACAATAGTGTCATCAATGTATTGCAGGTGTTCTGGAGCTTGCCCCTGTTCCAGTGCAGTCTGAATCAGTCCACGGCAAATGGTAGGGCTGTGTTTCCACCCCTGGGGGAGTCGGTTCCAGGTGAACTGGACACCCCTCCAAGTAAAAGCGAACTGTGGCCTGCACTCTGCTGCCAAAGGAATGGAGAAAAATGCATTGGGAATATCAGTTGTGGCATACCACTTGGCTGCCTTTGACTCTAGTTCATACTGAAGTTCTAGCATGTCCGGTACGGCAGCACTCAATGGTGGTGTGACAGTCTACTGTTAGTCTCCACTCTCTGTTAGACTTTCGCACTGGCCATATGGGGCTACTAAAGGGCGAGTGGGTCCTGCTGATCACTCCCTGACTCTCCAGTCTATGGATCAGCTGATGGATGGGAATCAGGGAGACTCGGTGCAATATTGCTGCTGGTGCACTGTTGTGGTTGCGATTGGCACTTGTTCTTCGACCTTCAGCAACCCCACAACAGAAGGATCCTCTGAGAGACCAGGCAAGGTGGACAGCTGCTCAATTTCCTCAGTCTCCAAAGCAACAATACCAAAAGCCCATTGGTACCCTCTTGGGTCTTTGAAGTACCCTCTCTTGAGGTAGTCTATGCCAAGGATGCATGGAGCCTCTGGACCAGTCACAATAAGGTGCTTTTGCCACTTCCTCCCAGTCAGGGTGATTTCAGCCTCCAGGACAGTCAACTCTTGGGATCCCCCTGTCACTCCAGAAATATAAATGGGTTCCACCCCTTGACAGCTTGATGGCATCAGGGTACACTGTGCACCGGTATCTACTAGAGCCTTATACTTCTCTGGGACTGCTGTGCCAGGCCATCTGATCACTGTAAGTGCTCAAATTGCTCAACATTTTCATTTATTGGGGCTGTATAAAAACTAAATATGGTACTCTTCTTCAGAGGAGATAAATGTACAACTTGCACCTGACTAAAGGCCAGAAGATGTGGTGGGTGGAAGTTAAGGCTGCAGGAGTCTCAGGCTTGTATTTTATTTGTAGCTTGGAAAGTAATGATTAGAATGGCTTTTTAGTATCTCTTACAAGTTTATCAAATATAGCATCTCAAACTACTGCAAGAATTAAAGACTGATTGTATACATGATGTTTATCACAACACATAGACTTTCCTCAAAAATTCTGGGGAAAGAGTATTCATCTTTGTGTAATTTGGGATGAGTGGGAATAGGATTAATAATCAGTCTGGTTTTCTGGATGAACTTTTAGTTAAAACTGAAGAGTGAACATGTGTACATGCATTAGTATCTTTACAACACACTTGTTTGACTGCTGATTTACTGTTTCATTATTGTGTTCTTTATAGATACTTTCTACATCTTGTCTTTCCATGCAGAGACTTGCTTGATTGATTTTCTCATGTCTTTAGGTAAAAATAGGTTGCATGGAACTTCTGCTTGAATATGCATGTATGCAGTCCCAAAGTTTTGAAACATTTTGAAAAATAGTGGCATTATGTACTAAACTACGTTGTTTTCTGGTTCAGCTGGATACTAATGTGCCTTAGGGTATCTTACTTGTCAAAAATATAAACCAAAACAATTTAAGACAAAAACATCCCAAACCAACCAATAACCAGCTGACTTCATCAGTGTAATAATTTGTAGTGCATTAAATAGTTCATGCCTAAATCTGAAACCCATGGTAAAGTCTGTCTAGAACATGTGGTGTCATAAAGTTTGTAAAAATTGGTGCTCAAAATTCTCTTTTACAACTGTATATAAACTTAAAACTCAGTATTGTTTAACACACACTGTATTACTCTGGGCAAGGCAGACTTCCTTGCATTTTTTTTTTAATATGGAAATGTTTACTTCTTACCCGTGCATTCTACAATTTCTACAATTTCAACATGCTCGTTTTCTGCATGTTTGGAACTGCTTCTTTCCTAAGGAGCAGAACTAGACATTTCTTTTATTTAATAGTTTCTGAAGGTGGTAAGAGTTGCCACAAACAAATTGCTTCATAGTGTTAATTTTATTCATGTTACATCATAAAAACAACAAATGCAACAAAACCTGTGCCTGGGATGGTAATGAAATAATTTTAAGAGAAAAGTAAGTCAGACTTACTATTTTTTATGAGAGAAATAGGGAAGAACTAAGTTTGATGACAGATGTTTTTTTCTGATCGAAAGTATAGAATGCCCATTGAAAAGTGAGTGATGGAGAATTGGGATTAAGGAAAATGTAAAACTTAGTATTTGCAGAAAACTACAGTTCTTTATGGAGTTTTCAGTTCTATTTTAATCCTCTTGTGGCTAAATACATGCTTAATCTGCAAGGAAATATTTAAACCTTATTCCCAGCCAGAGGAAAACACTGACAGGGGAAGCTGGGGTGGGGAATGAACTGCATAGTCAGCTGCCTCTGTATAACTTATTCCTGCACTCGTGTAATGTCATATGAAGAACACGTTGAAAGTCTTACTGGAAGTACAGTTAATATGTTCTTCACTGAAGAGTCCCGTTGTCCTCGAGGTGGCAGACTTAATTGGTTTGAAACCTGAGAACAGTGTACCTGCAATTTCTTTTACACAAGGTGGTGTTAGAAAGTACCATCTTTCCTTCAACAGTACTTCGCTGTTGTGTCTTATTTCTCTCATACTGCAGTAGTAACACACGGCAACGCCTCAGGTGTTTTTTTAATCTGATGAGTTTCTCATCAGAGCCTAGGACTGCAGTTACAAAGGTGAGAAGGAAGGAAGGTCAGTAGCAGTGATATGTGCCAACTGTGATTTGACTCTGAAGAGCAGTGCGCAGAGTAGCAAAGAGCACGTAAAGGGTTTCTTTCTATAGCCTTTGATCTGCAGCTTCTCATGGGCTAGTTCTAAGGAATCATTAGGTCGTAACTGAGAAAAGCAGGCACTCTGACATTTAAATTTGCTGATTAAAGGCTGCATCTCCACTTGAAGAGTGTTACAAGGATTGTAAAGAAGAGCTGAGACCAACAGAAAGATACGATAGCAAGTCCTCAAAACTTACTGCCAGATTGGCTTAAGTCTGTCACAATGTTTCAGCATATAAGAAAGCACACGATAGGAAGTCTTTATAAATAGTCTGTTCTGAATATGTCTTTTTAATTGTCAGTAGTTACTTGTTTGAATTAGTGTTCTTCTGCAAATTAGCTTAAAAAATCCCAGACAATGGACCTGACTGTCCTTACTGATCTCAGTCAGGGCAGGGAGTAGAAAGCGAGCTTGCTGGACATTGTTGGTGTGTCAGCTGGCTTTATTAAAAATCTGCATTCCTCTTTAATTTAAACTGTAAACTGTTAATACTCGGTTAAGGTTTAATACTGGGTAAGAGGGTTTTCTTCTGTGTTAACCAGTTCAGTAATTCAAGCATGCTGTTTAGCTGTTCGAGGGAATTCCCTAGTGACACAAGAGGGGGATATTGTGACATCTGTCACAACTTTATCTTCAATAACACCATATATGGATGGGTCTTAGTGAGTTCTGGATGTCTGTACATAAACTTGTACGTAAGGAAGTGTCGAGGCTAAACACAGAGTTCTGTCATTGCAGATTTTACGTTCTGTAACTATTACTGTGTTTAGTTTCAGTCTTTGGTAATGACATTTCTCATAAACCCTCTTTTTTGAGATTTTTATGGTATGATTGTTTTCCATTTCTTAACTGCAGTAGCCAATAAACAACAGTAGAAGAAATCAGATGCCTGTGGAGTGAGGACCAAGGATGTGGGAGTCTTACATTTGAGTGTGTTCTCTTCCATTTTATCTGATCTTTGTATTTTTTCTAGTATAAGAAAAAAATACTATCCAACATAAGGAAAATGTTGGAGCCAAGCTTTTAATTTTATGCTGCTTATTTTCTTCAACTGCACAGTACAGTCTTTTAGCACCTCTGAGTGCAATGAGCTTGTCTTTTAAGTGGAAGTGAAAATATTATGGCAAGAAAGGATACTTAGAGGAACTACTTTGTGTTCAACACTAGGGAGTCAGTTCTTTGTTCAGAGTTGAGTGGACAAATTATTTGGGAGCCAAACACTACTTAAAATATCTGCCTTTGTACGCTTCCACATAGTTGTAGAAACCTGACTTGTCTGTCACAGCCTAGTGTCCATTCTTTGGAACTCACTACATATGTGCCTGTTGCCTGCTGGTCTTGTCTGGGAAACCAGTGGACAGTGGCTGTAGTTAACTGTTTTTAGTGTACTAGCTTGTGTACAAAAATGCTGGTTTTCTCCCTCATAACACCATTATTATGTATTGGTTGAAACCGAAACTACCCCTGCAGCTTTATTCCATGGGTTTCTCAGTCTAAACATGCCAGTCATACAAATAAAATGGTACTAAAGGAAAGACATGTTTTTCCTTAGGAGATTCTGTATTTTCAGATCTCAAGCAGCATATTCAAGAAAGAAATCATTCTGAACTGGAAGGCACAAATAGCTGAGCGGACACTAACCTTTTCTGAAGCAGTTGGTCTGCTCAAACCATAAAGATCACTTCTAGAACTGAACATACTCTATTCACATCTACTGTCTGGACTGGTTAATGTGTAACCCACCCTGACTGAACCACTTTTCCTTGGGGATTTTTCTTGTGCGCAAAGACTGCAAGTATAATATATACAACTTACGAGTGGAAAGCAATGATTTATTGGAAAGTATAGTTAACTAGGAATTCTATGATTCTACGTTAGGCCTAGCTAAATGTTAATATGTCCTTCATAAGACACCTAGAAAGTCATGCGAAACCAGACTACAGCAACAAAAATACCCAAGTAAAGACTTGGCCTAACTCCTTGGGAAATAAAATTACGGGTATCCAGATACAGAGGGAAGAGCTCAAATAATTCTATCAATCGTGTATGAGAATTTCAGAGGCTTAGAAGTAAGTAGTTTGTATCAGAGATACTTCCTAAGATGTTTGTCCTGTTTCAGAAATATGGTGACTGAGCAAGTACTTGCACAGTCTCAGATTCAGGCTGGTTATGCTTCTATAACTCTATCTCAGCTAGTTCCCAAACAGTGGACCTCCAGCCAGCTTTTTGTCAGCTTTAAATGCTGAGCAAAATGTATGGTATGGGATATCCCTTTGTCAGTGGGGGGTCAGCTGTCCTAAACTTAATCCCTCCCATTTTCATGTGCCCTCCAGCCAGCTCCACAGCTAGGTGGTGTGGAAAACTGCAAAGTCCTTGACTTAGTGTAAACAGTGCTTAGTAACAACTAAAACATCAGTGTGTTGGCGTTGCTGTCATCCTAAATCCAAAACAGCACTGTACCAGCCACTAGGAACAAAATTAACTCATCATCCCACCATAAACCAGGGAAGCAGAGGGAAAACACCTCTTGTCTCCCTTTTCCATGCTCAATTTACTTCAGGGACTTCTCCTCCCTGCCTTGTTGCAGGTTAGACTCACCCCTTAGAGTGGCATGAGGGGTGGTGGGGAGGATTTGGGGGTGGTGGTAGTGGTGGTGGTATTGTGGTCAGTGTATAAAAGCTTTACTCTCCTCCCTTCCTTCTCCCAGTGTTGGTTTGCTGCAGCCCAGGTTCTCCACAGGCTGCAGAGCTATCTGCTGTGGTGTGGGTTCTCTGTGGGCTGCAGAAAACACCTACTCCATCGTGGAACTCCTCCTCCTCCAGCCCTGGTGTTCACTCTGCTGCTTCTTGCCCTTTTTTATTCCCTCTTCATCTGCTTGTGGTTTTGCCCTTTCTTAAACACATTTTCTCTGAGGCACCACCACCTTGGCTGGGGCTCAGCTGGGCCCTGAGGTATGTCCACTGGGCTGGCTGGACCTGTCTGTGTCTGCACTGAGAAACTAGCTCTCAATGGAGGTGGTTGTTATTATGAACTACTGCGGCTCTCCCTGCGCAGCGGCTCTCTGACATGAGTAACTCATGCTGTTGTGGTCCTCACTGCACACCTGTGCTCACTGTGGCCTTGGGAGAGAAAATGAGAGGAAATGGCATCTGGTAGTTCTGCTATTGAACCCACATGGGATCTTCAGTAATGCCTGTTCAGATGGGCTTAATTATGTTTCTCTGCCTTTGTAATTGTAGTAAAAGGTTTGGGGAGCTTGAATTACCTTAGGGTAAAAACATTTAGAAAACTTCTTTAGTAAACCTCCAAAGGCAGCACTCTGAGGATGAAGCATTCCTTCTTTACCAGTGTTTTAACACACTGCAACTACAGCTGATGTGGTGTTGCAACACTGTGAAGGCAGATGTGATAGGAAGGAAGTATTGCATAGTTCTCTATTCTGAAATGGATAACGGCTTTGTGGCCTTCTTAGGAAAACACCTGATATTTTTCTTGAGGAATAAATCCTCTAGTGCAGAGACGAAGAAGATTCACAAATAACTGCACTTAGCTGTTAAAACTTTTCTGCATATAGTAAATGTGGGAAGTTGCTCACTGCACAGCATAGCAGTTGGCACAAAACTCACCCTTTTTGTCAAGTTTGGACACTTTGTAGGTCTGCCTCTAAAACTATGTCAAATTAAAGCAATTTAAAGGTAGTCATAATCTTGGCTGATGTATTGCATCAACACTAAGACTATAGTCATAAATACAAAGTTTAAGAGCATGGTTTTGCGGGTACTGCTGTTGTAGAATTTTAATGTTTATCCTAAAATTAAATTTAAAGACAGTTTTTCCCCCTTAAATGTAGCCCTGCATGGAGGTAGATGGTAGTAAATGTCTGGTGACAAGGTATTTACTGAAAAAGAGTTGTGTATACTCAGAAATTGATGACAGATAAAATCCTCTTTTCACTGGATCTTCACCACACACAGGCTAGATTGATAGGGAACAGAAGAACACTCCTGGTTTTTTATTTGTCTGTTGTTCTGCAGTGACTTAAGTCAAGGAAAGACAGTACCAAGCCTTTCCTCTTTACATGTAGGGGAATGAGGTGGGTCAGGTCATTGGCCTAGGAACGAATGAACCCAGCAAGCGATGTGGGACCAATTTAGGTTATGTACAGGGTCTTGTGAGTGCAAGTACTGGCATGAAGAGACAAGTCAGGAATGTCAATGAGGTAAAGTGGGACTGGGGCAGTACCAGTTTTCATTGGCTTGCATTGCTATGGAACTGTACCTAGTATGAACTGGTAACAACACATCTTCATATGCAGAACAAAGTTTTATCCTGCTGCTGACAGGGACAAACCCAGTATTCTTACAATGATAGTATCCATTGTGTGCTTTAGCTACACAACTTCATGTATTTAATGATCTTGTAAAGCAGTCAGAATGTGGTTCAGTTTGCTGTGTAAATTTAAAACCATACCACTCATTTCCTAGTACACTAACCTGCTAGATCTGAAATCTTAGCTATTTTAATGCTACTGTGCAAGGAAGCTGTAGGTTCTGAAGCAGTTCAAATTTCCAAATGTAAATACAAATTATTAGTTTTATTTGCTGTTGTGTATATCAGTAAAGCCTTTTTCCAAAGATGTGCTTCTGTCCTTTCAGTAGTTAGAAATGCAGATAACATCTAAGAACTGCACAAATAATTAAAATAAAATAAATAAATTTAAAAAAAAAGATACAGATCACTTTTATGTTAACTATTTATTTTTTTTTTTAAGCTACAAAACCTGTCCACAAAAAAAAGATGTGGCATGGCTATCTTTGAATTCCTGTAAAAACAAAGTCTCAAATAATGAGATGATCTTTTGCAGGCTATATTAACATTAGCATTAAAGTTGGCAAAACAGTCAACTCAGTATAGGAGTATTTGGTTTAGAAACCAAAGATGTAATGCTCTTCTGCTTCCTTCCACAATTACATTATGCTTACAAGTTCACAGGAAAATAAAGTTATGGCTTTGGCATTTGAATTGGTCAATAGCATCAAGGGTGGGTCAAGTGCCTGGTTTTCAAGAGAATGGCTCATCAAGGTCTGACTAAAGCCTTTGTAGCAGGATAAGAAAAAAAAGAAGTATTGCTATAAGACTGGGGAAACCTGTGCAGCTTGGAGAGCCATAGAGTCAGAGTAGATGGAGAGGGCAGAGTTAAGAGTTTAGGTTTGATCTTGCTTTGGCTAAAACTTTGTGAGGCAATTTGTTAGAGTAGCTCAGGCAATGCTGCCTTCTCAACATAAGTCACTGCCACATGCATCTTGACTTCTTCCTTGCCAATAACAATGAGCAGTGGCTTTTCAGGATGCTGGTGAAATGGTTAATGTGGACATGGCCTGTTTGCTTCTCCTGGTCATTACTTTTTTGCCTATTGATATAGACCTCCCTCATGAGTAAAGCGTTGGACACTGTCCCACACAACATCCTTGTCTCTAAATTGGAGAGACATCAATTTGATGGATGGACCACTTGGTGGATAAAGAACTGGCTGGATGGCCGCACACAGAGAGTTGTGGTCAATGGCTCAATGTCCAGCTGGAGACCAGTAACGAGTGGTGTCCCTCAGGGATCGGTGCTGGGACCGGTCTTATTCAACATCTTTGTCGCTGACATGGACAGTGGGATTGAGTGCGCCCTCAGCAAGTTTGCCGATGACACCAAGCTGTGTGGTTCGGTTGATACGCTGGAGGGAAGGAATGCCATCCAGAGGGACCTTGACACGCTTGTGAGGTGGGCTGATGCCAACCTCATGAAGTTTAACCATGCCAAGTGCAAGGTCCTACACCTGGGTCGGAGCAATCCCAGGCACAGCTACAGGTTGGGCAGAGAAGAGATTCAGAGCAGCCCTGCGGAGAAGGACTTGGGGGTGTTGGTTGATGAGAAAATGAACATGAGCCGGCTTCAGTGTGCGCTCGCAGCCCAGAAAGCCAACCGTATCCTGGGCTGCATCAAAAGGAGCGTGACCAGCAGGTCAAAGGAGGTGATCCTGCCCCTCTACTCTGCTCTTGTGAGACCTCACCTGGAGTATTTTGTGCAGTTCTGGTGTCCTCAACATAAAAAGGACATGGAACTGTTGGAACAAGTCGAGAGAAGGGCCACGAGGATGATCAGGGGACTGGAGCACCTCCCATATGAAGACAGGCTGAGAAAGTTGGGGCTGTTCAGCCTGGAGAAGAGAAGGCTTTGTGGAGACCTCATAGCAGCCTTCCAGTATCTGAAGGGGGCCTGTAGGGATGCTGGGGATGGACTCTTCATTAGGGACTGTAGTGATAGGACAAGGGGTAATGGGTTAAAACTTAAACAGGGGAAGTTTAGATTGGATATAAGGAGGAAATTCTTTCCTGTTAGGGTGGTGAGGCACTGGAATGGGTTGCCCAGGGAGGTTGTGAATGCTCCATCCCTGGCAGTGTTCAAGACCAGGTTGGACGAAGCCTTGGGTGATATGGTTTAATGTGAGGTGTCCCTGCCCACGGCAGGGGGGTTGGAACTTGATGATCTTAAGGTCCTTTCCAACCCTAACGATTCTATGATTCTATGATTCACCCATTTCTACATTCTGGTCACTGATGATTGGGCTGGCAGGGATGTTTAGCCTAGAACTGCTTTTGATGCATAACATTTAAACTATTTAAAATTACCAGAAATGGCTGAACAAGCAAGATGTAAATAAAAGTACCTTTTTTTTTAGATTGTTCTTCCTTGCGTGAGAATCTGGCCAAGTTGTCCCTGAAATGTTTTGGTTGTTTTCTTGTGCAACATTGGCACTGAGGTACGTTTGATTTTACAGGTTTTACATCCCAATTGGATGGATAGAAAGAAGATGCACATGCTGCTCAAAATGTGGCAGAGTTTTTAAGTGCCTCTCGAAATTACAGTTCCAAGCACTTGAGGGTTTCCTGCATGTGTGGATGATTCTTAGAAAATGTTACTATCTCATGTTCTAGTACTTGTTGGGAGGTGCATCTGTCCCCACTCTTCTTATGATACCACTGGTCTTCAGTGATTTCATGGTTAAGCCCAGCTTTGCCACATTGAAGTAGAATTGTGTACTTGTTTTCCATCAAACCTGCTTTCATCAAGACTGCATGGTTAAATGCTGCAAGGTCAATTTGCAGAACTGGCTAGTGAAAAAGCACCTCATTTTCCCACTTAATTGCACAATTTTCTGTTCTGTGCTAAAGTATTTATTTATACAGACTCACTGTAATTACACAGTGATTAGCAACTTTATAGGGTGTGCTCATACATAATACAGATGATACATGCTTTTTGAAACTCAGTTGCTGTAAGGTAACAAATTCATGTGGGTCAGATTTTTAGCAGTACTTGTGCAGTGTTGTATCTGATTCTGCTAATGGGGACTGCCCAAATGCCTCCCCTCAGGAAGAGGTAGCATCTGGGATCAGCCAGTCCCTGGAGCATTCATCCCTGAACCACCAGCCACAGGAACACTGGTAGAGAGGAGCGGGAAATGAAAGCAGTGAGTCTTCCTCATGAAGGCACTCTCTTTCCCTGTTTCTGGAATAGTGTCTTCACTTTCCTCCCACCTCAAGGACAGAACAGTTTGTCCTTTTAGAGCACTCCTGTGCAAACTGAATAAAAATGCCTGTAAGTGTTGATACGAAACCACAGTTTTGGCATGATTTCTCTTATACTCTAAAGGCTTTCTGTCTTCTATGGCAAATAACTTTGGGTAAATCGCATCACCGTTTTTTGTAAGATGTTTTTCTCTTTACTGTTAAATCATTACAAGTGGTGGTAGCTGGAACAGTTACTGCCGCTGTCATTAAGAGACCTCTGCATCTTGGAATCTCTGAAGTACATCAGCCCAGTCCACATCGAAACATCCAAGACTAAGTGAACTTTAACGTAAGCATGTAAGTAGTCTTGAGGCAGTCAGAAGGAAGAATCAAGTTTTTTGTGAAAGGTAAGCACTTGATTATTTTGTTAGGTCTAGTGCAACTTGTCATTGCTTTGAACAGCAATCTTTCAGCAAGTCAATCAAAGCAGCACAGGCAACTGTTGGACGAAGTCCAGAATAAAGGACCAAGTATTACTTGGTAGTAAAATAAAGTTTTCAAAATACTGGTACACATGCTGCTGAATGCTCCATCCCTGGCAATGTTCAAGGACAGGGTGGACAGGGTCTTGGGCAGCCTTGTCTAGTGTCAGGTGTCCCTGGAGGGATGGCTGGCAGTAGATGATTTTACTGTCCTTTCCAACCATAACATTCTATGATTCTGTGATGTGTTACAACACTTTAAATAGTAGAGGGAGTTAGAAACATCGAAGCAGTTCATAGGCTTCTACTGAGGTCATGGATGATGGGGACATGGCAGCATCATTCAAAAATAAAAAAGGGATCAACAGGCTACTTGGCTGAATCTGATAATTAACTAACGGGTGCTCTGGGAGCTGGAGTGGGTCCTGAGCTTATGTGTTCCAATGGCTGCTGTGAGGCAAAGAGGTGTGCAAAACCATGAGCTGGACAAGCCAGGGTAGTAAGAATGAGTCAGTAATATGGGCATCAGCCCACCAACAGCATGGCCTGAGAGAGACATGGGTATTGGGCCTGAGGGATTTTGCTCTCAGCCAGTCTGCTGATTTACAGACTGGGATCCGCAGGGAAACATTGCTTTGGGTAGCTGTGGAAGGCAGAAAGAAACTTAAATTGTGAATGCTGGCAAGTAATTGCCACAAGTAATTGTATTGCATGTGCAGGGTGAGGGTCTGGAACTGAACTTTTGAACTCCTGAGTACAAGCCTGCTGCTTGCTGTGTGACTGCTTGTCACACCTGAACTAAGCAAAATCCTCCCACTAACAAATGGGCAGGAGCTGGTGAGCAGGGTGATCATCCTTTGTGCTTTTGTATGTAGATTATCACATGGGAAAGCAGGAGCTTGGGGAGTGGAAAGAAGATGAACATTCTGCACGGAGAAAAGATGGTGGAAGGGTGGGGGGATCCTGGGAACGAGAGTTACATGGAGCCAGACACTGGGGGAGCCTGGGTGCCTGGTCTGGTGGTGGTGAACAGCTGTGGAGCAGGGAGCCAGCAATGCCATTCTCAGAGGCCATCTCCTTGATGTGCTGGGCTGGTGTGCCTAACGGGGGGTGGATCGCTGGTTAGGGTGACACCTCAGCTATCACTGGTTCTAAAATAAATCTGTGTATCCAGATCTGCAGCTTGTCTTGCCTGTGACAGTACTGTAGGATGAACACATTCATTGTGTCTTATGGATCTCTTCCTGAACTGGGGCCAAGGCATCTGGGTGACATCTATATTGATTAAGATATTAAAATGCAGGATCTGTTCTTGAGGAGTGTCTGCTTAGAAAGAATGGTCAGTGCTCAGTAAAAGGCGTGTTACTGGAAACCTTGGATTTCCATGTACCAGCACCTCAATATCTCTCTTAATTGCAACATTCCTTTTAATTCTCATTCCTTTTGTTCCTTTTTATGTTGATAGCTCATTGTTCTCTTAAGTCAATCATCGAATACATTTGTTAGCTTTGAAAGGGATCATAAGTCCATTTGTTTCCCTCAGTGCTGATGCCCTAAATAATACATGAAGTGCACACGTGTGAGTGCTCCTTGGTGACAGCTGCTGCCCAATACACTTGCTTCATGGTGCATGTTCATGCAATTTAATGGCATGTTGTATTGGCTCATCTGCCAATAGAGCAATCTGCAGTGTTGCTCTGTAGTTAGGTAGCCGGCACTCAGTGCCATGTGAAAGTACTGTGAGGTTTGTGCCAATGTCCCCCCCAGAATGGCTTTAAATGGAAAGAGGGACATTCAGGTTAGGTGCTAGGCGGAAGCTCTTCCCTGCGAGGGTGCTGAGGCGCTGGCACAGGTTGCCCAGAGAAGCTGTGGCTGCCCCATCCCTGGCAGTGCTCAAGGCCAGGCTGGATGAGGCTTTGAACAGCCTGCTCTAGTGCAAGGTGTCCCTGCCAATGGCAGGGGGTTGGGACTGGGGGACCTTTAAGGTCTTTTCCATCCCAGCCCACTCCGCGACGCTCTGGCAGGCACCCTGGCGTCGTCCGGCCACGGCGGCTGTCACCGCCCCGCCCGCCGCCCCGGCTGGCAGGTGAGGCGGCCGCGGCGGGACGGGCCCGAGCGCGGCGGAGAGCGGCGCGGGTGACGCGTCCCCCCCTCGGTCCCCGCGGGTCCCTCAGCGGTGGCTGCGCGGGGCGGGAGGCGCCGTGCTCCCCCCCAGCCCCGCCCGGCGGCCGCCTTCGGGAGCAGGGCAGGGCGAGAGGGGCGGGGGGAGCGAGGCTGACACCGCGGGCCTTGGCGCCGGGGCGGGGGTTTGTGTCCTCCGCGCTGCAGTAAAAAGGGTTACTTGGCCGGGGACTTCCTTCTGGTTGTGTCGGTGGCGGGGAGGCGGAGGTCCTGAGGCATCGCTCTGCTGCTGCCGTAAGTGGAAGTTCGTTCGTGTGTTTGTGTGTTTGTTTATTAGCAGAGGTCCCTCTGCGCGTTTTTGACAATACTGAGCGTGATAAAGTGATGTTCTTGCACGGAGGATTAGTGGAGTGGATGCTTCCAGCGGTGATGATCCTTGCCTTCACATCCCTTCAGATGTTCGTCCCACGCTTGAGGCAGTGCATGCTTCTGTGACTGCGGACCAAGCGACTCCTTTCAGTTTCTTTCTTTCAAGTCCATGAGACAGAATTGAAACTTCCTATTTTATCTGTTTGCAATTGTCTCTTTTCGGGGAAAAATGTGATACAAATGCTGGCGGTGATTTTCTTTGTGTGTGCCGCGCTAAGGCTTAGTTCTTAAAAGTTTTGCAATACATGCAGTCATTGAAGGCAGGAAAAGCTCTTTCCTAACTGCTGGCTGCTTAAGTTGTTTGATTTCACTCACATTTTCTCAAAGTGACGTATCAGATTTAAATACACTGCTCCAATCCTGCTTTTGTGCCTCCTGGAAAAGTACGATTTTGTGTTATCCTTCTGTACACATCTGTCACGAGTATCACCTACCTGTGCTCATGCTTAAATTGAGGAAGCTGCAAGGAACTTCTTATCTGTAGTGGACTGTGTTACTGGTCTTTTGAAGGTGATTGTCTAGAATAGTTGAAATCCAGATTCTAGCCTCTCTCTGTGGATTAAGACACTGGGCAAGAGAATGTTTTTATCCTTTAACAAAGCTCCATGTATTGGGCAGAAGAGCAGAATGGTCAGTTCAGATTTTTCTATTAGATAGAGGCTAATCGGTAACAAGACAGGTCTCAGAAGGGATAAAACAGGGACAAAAAAGCACTTTAGGTTTCTATAATAGAGGTTGCAGTACTGAGTGTTAAAAATCTCGATTTTTCTATAATAATCAGGTAAGTCTGGTAATTTTTTGCATTATTTGGTACTTGTAGGGAACATTTTCAACTAAAAAATACTCTGCTGGGAGATCTCAAAACACAGCTGGTTTTAGTAGGTTCCATGGAGCCTGTTTTCACAAGGCTGTGCCAGCTAGCAGTTTTGACTAAGATGTAAAATTATTGCTCATAAAGTTTACAGTATAGGCCATAAGCAAAAGAAAAACAGGAGATGATCTGAATTAGCAGCGTGATACGGCATTTCTCTTCTGCAGGTCAATACCAAGATAGATATATTTGGAATCAGAGAATACAGAGGATGCTCATCAAGACAACAAACTCTTGAAAAGTAGAAACATAAAGACCATTTTAGATGATTGTGTCCTCTGCTGCTGAATAAAAGGGGCTAATGTTCTGTTTAGAGTAATAGGATAGGAGGTAAGTGTCTGGTAGTGATCTTACATTCCTGTAACGAGGTGTTTAGCATCCAGCAGTGAAAGGTGGTGAGGAATAGGTGAAGGTTAGGTCTGCAGGGGCTTCCCTGTCATGTTGCACATTCACTGCATTAATGCAATGGAGTGTGTAGCTCACTTTGTAGGTCTAGCTCCGACTACTCAGATATTGTGTCTGCACTTCAAGAGGGGTGTGAAATACAGGAGACCCTTCAAAAGAGAATATAAAAAAATAAATGTAAATCCAACTTCTATAAAAGGACTTAATATATAACCTTTATGTTTATAAAGGATGAGATTAATATGGAGAAAGGTATTTGATAGTGGGAGTGTAAGTAAGCTTCTAATGGTGGAGGTGTAAACTGAAATGCTGTGTAGGAGTTGTTTATGTTGCAGATTAACTCATAAAAACAAGAGCAAATGAGGTAGTAGCATTATAAATGCAAAAAGCCCTGTTGGCTGAGTCTGTAAGGAGTCTGAATTTATAATGTTTTCTGGAATATATGGTTAAATCTCTTTTCAGAATGGCCTGTTATGGGTACAGATAAGCTGCAGGATCACAGTCATCTTTTCTGAGTGATAAAGTATGAGAGGGAGGTTATGCTCTTTCCTTCTTGTGCCTGTTGGGAGCGCAGGATTACCTGCATTCCTGAGTTCTTGTAACACGTGCAGCACTCCAGTGTTAAAACAGGGATTACAATTACATTCTGTGTTTTGGGGCTATAACTGATTCCCTGAACAGTTTCAGCCAGGCAAGCTTTTGTTTGCTTTCTTGTGAAACACGGTTTGGTAATGTTGTTTAAGTGGATATATGTTTTGCCCTGGAACATCTGGAGCTGGTCTTAGTTTAAGAGGCAAGGCTGGACAAGGTGAAATATTGCTCTAAAGTAGCACAAAAAATCTTCTTTTGGATTTCTGACAGGTGTGTATTCTGCACAAACTTCAGGTTAAAAATACCGAGTCTGGTAGACCACGACAGTCTGACCCAAAATCATCTCCCAGAGTAGACTCTTGTAGCCAAAATAGACTTTGTATTCTCTCAAATGCTGATCCTGAGAGGAAGGCTCGAAGCCCCAGCTTGGCTGTTCTTTCTCAGTGAAAGCAGATCAAGGAATGACAGTGCCGCTATGAGAACTGCAGTTCTTTCTGGTAGTATCACCAGCATTTGTATCTAGTGGTATTGATAGCCTAGCCTTTCTTTCAGTGAGCATTATCAAATCAGATATAGTCATGTAGTTAAAATGAGAAGACTGACCAATGTATAAAAATTAAATCTTGGTTTGTGTTTGTAACTTCAAGCCTTTCCCCTATTTTTTTTTTTTTAATTGTGAGGTCTAATACATTAATTAGCAAACAAATACTTATTTTGCAGCTTTTGCATCTAGGTGAGCATTTTAATCCTTAAAATATATTTAGAGGCTTATTTGTTATGCTCATTTAGAGAATAGTGAATTCTATCTACTAGATAAAGATTATTTTCCTGTATTGGTATCAGGTTGCATTTAGGCAAAAATTGTACTTAAATTCCTATGTACAGCATTTTCTATTAAAGTGCATTTAATATTCATATGCTACTAAGTATTAACTATGAATATTGTTCTATAACAAAATAAAAGGTTTATCAAGAAATGTTTTGCTTCTGTAACTCCAGGGTATGCTAAACAAAATAACTGTTACGAGAGGTTATTAACTGAACTGACCTTTCCTGATCACTGTCCTTCAGGATTTTAGAACAAAAGTATCTTATCCTTTTGTGGCTATTTTTTTTTTTTGTATTTAGAGACTGAAAGAGGAAAACAACTTTCCTGCCTTTTCAGTTTTGAGTTGATTTGCAGCTTTTGTATTAACAAGTCATTGAACTTGATGAATACAGCCTTTATTTCTTTCATTTTTTTCCCACTATTGCATTTTTAGAACAAGGTTCTGTGGTCAAAAGTTGGCACAGCATTTTGAGAGGCTCTGCTCCGTGCTGCTCCTTCAGATGTGTCCATAAGCTTAGTGGTTTCTGTTTTCTTAATAAGTATGTATTTGATTTAAGTAATTTTAGTAGATTTATGATAGCATTATGTTTTAAGTTGGGCTGTCATAATTTCACATTTAAATAGGGTTTATTTTTAAAAAGAAAATGTTTGGATCAAGTCCTATTTATATGTTAAAATCTCAATTTTATTCATCCTGGTATAATGTTCAGCTGAGTATTTTTAGCTCGGTTAAGGACTTGGTTAGTTAGACTTGGTTAGGACTTCATGACTAAGGATTATGAAACCGGTGTGCTCAGATCTTTCACTACAGTGGCTGTCATTTTTCCCATGGATAAATTTGTCACTGTGTGATTTATAGGGATTTGAGAGCTGGGAAAAGCCTTGAGCTCTTCCTCACACCTGTTGCTTCCTCCAATAAGTTTACACATCATTCTCTTTTCTGACCTATGTAGAGAAATCTCTTTTTTTCTCTTCTGTTGCTCATTGGGACTCACTCTTGATGAAACCTGACCAATCCTGGAAGCTGATGTTTCTACACCCTGTTATCTGGGAATGAGACTGAAGTTCATATTTGAATCATTAGCCTGGTATGTTCTCTTTCATTGAATCACAGAATGGTTTGGGTTGCAAGGGACTTTAAAGATCATCTGGTTCCAACTGCCTTCCATGGGCAGGGACACGTCCAACTAGACCAGGTTGCTCCAAGCCCCATCCAACTTATTCTTGAACACTGCCAGGGATGGAACAGCCACAGCTTCTTTGAGAAACCTGAGCCAGCGGCTCAGCACCCTCACAGGGAAGAACTTCCTGATATCTAATCTAAATCTACCCTTTTTCAGTTTAAAGCCATGCCCCCTGGTCCTATCCCTACATGTCTCACTATATGCCTTTTCCCTCTAAGATCTGTGTAAGCACTGTTTAATTTGAATCTTGGAGTTCTGAAAACTGATTGTTATGGCTTTTCCAGTTGCATCTGTCTATAACTTCGTGGTCAGGTGTCCCAGTGGGGCACAGTGCAGGCTAGGGCTCCAGCCGTTCAGCATTGGCTGATCTCATATAGGGTAAGGCCTGTCTCTCTGTGTGGTAGCTGGCATGGCAGAGCAGTAGCCATTGCTGCTTAAGCCTAAATAAAAGACAGCAATGGCTATTCAGTGCCTTTCTTCTCTCACAGTTGGTAGAAGAGTGTCAGACTTAGTAGGAAAGGATGCCCTGTCAGGTTCCAGCAAAGATGTTAGAAATTCACCGTGCTTATGTTTTATAAAGGCTAAAGGCATTCTGCCTTTCCATTTATAGATGGACTGTGTTCTTTATTATTGGTGTAACAGCCACACAGCATGCAGAAGTATGTGTTCGTGTAGTTAAAACCAATCTTGTAATTGGATCTGACTGGAAAAAGAGTTCCTGTCCCTAAATGGGGGAGAATTAAGAAATAATCTTAAATACAGCATGGAGAAAAGTTACTTTGGGTAATTTTTTCCACTAACTTATTTAAATTTTTAGACCATAGCTCTTTCAAGCAACCTGAATTTCAAATTGAAAATGGAAAATCAGAGGTTTTGGTATTGAGCAAGCCTTGTTTCACCAACAATGTTACACAACTTTTTATCTATCTAATGAGATCTTCATTGAGATTGCCCCTTCCTGCAAGAAGTCTGGCTTTGGTGAATAATGTTTTTTTTGTTTGTTTTTAACAGCTGAAGACCACAGTTCTGTTCATGGTATTTGCTTAGACATTAGAATTTAGTTTTTATATAAGTGAAGCACTTCTGAATTTATGATGTGACTTTCACTCAGGGATGTTCTTTCAACACTTTTACATGTGCAATTGCCCAAGTAAAGAGCCCAAAAGTGATTTAGTCTCCTACCAGTATAATGACAACCATGTCAGACATGGGCAGGGTTGTAACCTGCTGTGTTACTGTCATGATACATGGTAAATAGCAGCTAGCATGTCAGATAAATGGCTGCTAATTGGTATTGGAGAAAGTGGAAGGAGGTGCAACATAGCATCAGGACTGAACTAAACTAACAGCTCACAGCTGGGAAGAAAACGTGATGGAGGTCTCTCTCCCCCCATCCTCTCCTGTATTTCTCCACTTTTGGCAAGTGGAAGTGACTTGCTGTGTGATGCACATTAGAGGAGCAAAAGGAAGGAGAAAAGGTAGGTATGGTTATGGGATGAGGACTGCTCACTGAATGTGCATGGAATCTTTGGCTGTTTAAGGTTTCTGGTGAGCATGTGGAAGTAGAATTTTTCAAGGGCTTGTAACTTGCATGCCAGATATGCCATGCTTGATCTTCTGGTGCTATGCTCTGATGTGGTGGAAAATGCGACGGCATGTGCTGGTTTTGGCACATGCATAATTAAAACAGTGTTTTTTATGATTTCCCAGTGCTTCTGAGTTCCAATTCCTGGCTAAAATAGTGTGTGGGATTGTTGGATCTAGTCAAAAGACTATGATAAAAAAAGTACTTTCATTATTCTTAGAAACAGCTGAACTATTTCGGCTGAAATGCAGCTTCTGTTCCATGTCCTCTCAAAAATAGTGAACCAGCACATGCAGAGCATCAGCAGAAACTGCTAGAGATTTGCCAAGTTGTAAGCAAAGACAAAGAGTGGGAAGTGATAAACTTAACAGGCTTTTCCTTTTTGTTTTTTTTACTTTTTTTAAAATTTTTTAATTTTTTAATAATGTTTAGCAGATTGTTCTTCATCTCCCTCCCAGATTTTTTGCACCTTTCTATGCTCTAACCAGAGTCATGGTTCTGCTTATGCTGTCTCTTTGCTTTTCTGACAACCCTCAGAAAAGATCTATACAATAATTTAATTTCCAGAAGGAGAGAAGCTGCTCCCAGATAAAGTCATGTCTGTCGCAAATCATAATTGCTTTTTTTTTTCCAGTGGATTGTCTACTGAAATGGTCTGTCAATTTTATTAGAAATGTTTTGTAGATTGATTTTTTCCTGGGCTGTAAAAAATCAATGACCCATTAGCTGATTTTGTTTTTTTTTTTCTTTTTTTTTTTCGTAGTCCATGAAGTAGGAAAAGCTGTTAGCACTTACAGCAGTGTAATCATGTTCAGTATTGACAGCTCCTCTGTGGTGATTGCTTTTCTCTCTTTTTGCTCAATTCTTTTATAGTGGCATATATTTGAAATTATGCTGCTGCCTGTATGAACAGGAAAACTGGCAACAACTGGAAGCAGTTGTTTCTTGACATTCTGTTATCTAATCTATGTCAGCTTTTTACTGTTTTTTGTTAGTGTGTAGGTCTGTTCAGTGAATCTAAGGAAGGAGTCAGTCACTAGGGGAAATGCTTTAGTCACGACCATAACATGTAAGCCTTGTATTCCCATGGTAGATTCAGACAAGTGGAAAATCTCTGTTTTGAACTACTGGTTTTGTTTCACAAGGTCTTTACAATACTGAATACTCAGTGAGCTTTTATTACGTGTTGATAGCAGTTAAGCCTATGGAAAAGAAAGAATAGTGCTTTGTTATTTATATTAAATACATTAAGCTCTTTCCTTTAAACAGTTACATACACACTGACCTTTACATGCAACACAGAAGATTCGGTATTCTCATGAATGAATATATGCTCCGAGATTAAAGCCATATTTATAGAGCTATTGTAAAAACATTTTAGTTGACTAATATGATTATTTACTTTTTTAAGTTTTAAAAGAAGTGCTTATGCCAGTGTAGCATTTGTAGTGCTCTTGGTTATTTTGCTTGCTTTTGTTGCTGCTGGTAATTATCTTTGAGGTGTGTTGGTTTTCTTAACTACTAGTTTCCCAGCTAATAAAGTACTGGCTACCTCAGTGTTTACCACAGCTGTATAGCAACCGTTGGTGTGTGTTCCTGTGAAGCTGGCAAAGCCTTTTTTAGGTTCATAATTACGACTTCTCTTTGGTTTTGAATGGAAAGTACTTTTCTTACAGCCATTGCTTTGGGACTGATTTTTTCACTTTGATATCTTTCTTAAATATAATAATTGCATTCTTTAGTGCTTACAAAATATACTCCTAGCTTTAACAGAGCGGAACTTCTAGTATGTCATCAGCATTGCTATGGACTATATTTATTCTGAAATTTTAAAATAGTTTAGGATTTTAAAATCTGCATCTGTTTTTAGTTCTGCACCTTGTGCAGAATACTGGAACAATTTCTTAAGGTTCTTTGTATTTATTGCCATCAAAAGTGTAATTTGTCTTTATGGCATTGAGAACAAGAATTTACCCTAGGTAAAGCTGCAATATGTTCTCTTTTGTAATTGCTTTCTTTCTTGCTGTGGTACACATCTTGTCACAGATGAATTTGAGGAGTGTGTCACTGGGCAAACTCCTCTTTCGTTTATCTTTTTATCCCGTGTGTCCTTTTGATTTTTTTTCTTCTGTTTTGCACTGTCATAACCTTAAAGTTTATCAAACGGTTCCTGAGAGAGTCTGAAAGCAATATTTAAGATGAGTTCTGGCAGAAACTGAGCACAAAACAATTTTTTTTGTCAAGGCTTTCTCTTTTAGGTTACCATAAATCTTTATCTGGTAGCAAAACCAGGAAGTTTTTGTGCAAGGGACCATAAAGTGAAGTTCACCATAGAGTAAACCCCTTCTGCCTACATCCCACCTATAGATCTGTGTCCCAAACAGTGACCTGGTGCATACCCACCTCCTAGCATTGTCTGAACCTGTCCTACCTTGTTTGGTCTGAAAGCTGCTTGTGTGCCTGTTCTAGGGAGATAGCACTTGCTTCCTCCCTAGAGTCCCGCTGAGATACAGGTTTGCATGGAGAATTGAAACCCCAGCAGCTCCTCAAGTGAATCTGAAATCCTGATGTGAAACAGGGACCCTAACAGACTGCAGCAATAGTAATGTCTGCTTTTGCTATGAGCATGATAGAGCTACTTGTCCAGTAAGTAGGAATATTGGACCCTAGGCCCTCATCTGCTAAAGGGGATCTGGAACCTGTATTTTCCACAGGCAGATCTTGTAATTATTTGCCAAAGGGGTAATCTGGGTTGCAATACATTCTGCCCTTCATGTTGGAGTTGGGCCACTTTGCAGACAGGAATTGTTAGAGACAAGCTGGGCTGGATGAGCAGAGAGTGAGGTGGGTTGAAAACTGGCTGAACAAATGGGCCGGGAAGGGCAGTTATCAGTGACACAGTCTGGTTGGAGTCCAGTGACCAGTGGTGTATCCCAGGGGTCAGCACTAGATCCAGTCCTGTTTATCATCATCACTAATGATCTGGATGATAGAGCATGCCCTCAGCAAGATTGCAGGTGACACGGAACTGGGAGGGGTGGCTGGTATGCCCAGTGTTGTGCTGCCATCCAGAGGGACCTCAGCAAGCTGGAGAAATGGGCTGCCAGGAACCTTATCAAAGAGAACTACCAAACCCAGCACCTGGGGAGGAACAACCTCAAACACCAGTCTGTAGGAGGGCAGCTTTGCCCTGGGAGTCCTGGTGGACAGCGGGTAGAATATGAGCCAGTGATGTGCCCTTGTGGCAAAGAAAGCTAGTGGTATCCTGGGCGGCAGCAGTAGGAGTGTAACCAGCAGGTAAACGGAGGTTCCCATCTGCTCAGCAGTGGTGAGGCCACAGTTGGAGTACTGTGTCCAGATGTGGGCTCCCTGGTGCAAGAGAGGGACATACTAGAGAGAGTCCAATGAACAGCCACAATGATGATTAAGGGACTGGAGCATCTGTCATATTGCAAGAAGGCTGAGGGAGCTGGGACCATTCAGCAAGAATGAGAAGGATCAGGGGGATCTCATTAATGGCTGAAGGGAGGGTGCAAAGAGGTGACAGCCAGGCTCTTTCTAGTGATGCCCAGTGGCAGAGCAATAGGCAGGGGGCACGTACTGAAACACAGAAGGTTCTGTCTAATCATCAGGAAACGCATTTTCACTGTGAGGGTGACTGAGCACGGGAGCAGGTGGACCAGAGGGTTTGTGGACTTCCCACCCTTGGAGATCTTCAAAAGCCATCTGGACATGTTCCTGGGCAACTGGCTGTGGGTGGCTGTGCATGGAGAGAGTGGCTGGACCAGATGACCTCCAGAGGTCCTTTCCAATTGTCAATCACTCTGTGATTGATTGAATGATGACAGCAGTGCTTAGGGCAAGGGGAAATGTTTGGCTGCTGTCATTTTCACCCTAGGACTCTAGATTAAGCTCTTCCTTCAGAAGAAATAATTCTATTTTGTGTTTTTCCTTCTTCCCCAGAGTTTTGTGGGTTTTTTGGCTGCACAGCGGTTCAGCTTCAAAGAATAAGCCAAAGAGAGGTGCCTTCCCTTGTCTTTGCAGAGTGTTCCTGAAGTCCAGTGCTTGGGACACTTAGCTGGGATAAAAATGTGCATTCACCCTCTCTTGGGTGGCTGATGACTGGACCTGTTGCCCACTTCCTGAACAATTATTTTATTGGGTGGTGATGCACAAGAGATAAGAATCAATCCTTCTCCTGCAACAGCCTTCCTTTTTTGAAGAGTTCACTCTGCTAAGCGACTGCTCAGGAGATGGGTAGGCAGGCTGGATTTCAAGTAGATGTAGATGTATTTCTTACCAATTCTTTACATGGTCCTTGGAAGGCACATTACTTTGGTGGATTGGATTGCCCTCAGAAGGATTTCAGGTGTAGTTGCCTCTCTTTGTATACCAAATGTGTATGCTGATCTGAGGAGAATTGCATCAGACTTCTCCCACCATGCAAGAAAGTAATAGACAAAGCAATACTTGACTTGAATGTATGTGAGAAATGCTGAATAGCATTGCTAACTCTTATACAAATGCTAACAAAGTATTAGGGGGCACCCTTAATTCAAGTATATTATTTTTGTTTTATGACAGCATTTCCTGCCCATAGTTACTGAAAAGGAAATGTTCAGCTGTGTGATTTTGATGTTCGTCCTGCTCTGCAGCTCTGTAGCAGGTATGTTACTTGACCTGCCTTGCCGTAAGAAAATTTTCCAAAAGTTGACCTTCTCCACATGAAATTTCAAAGAATTCTGAAAAAAAAAAAAAAAGTATTTTAAAAATAGAAGTTGGTAGGTGATTGGCTTAGTAGTGTACAGTATGTAGAGAAAGATTTATTTATGGTAGTCTTTATGCTTGTGGAATGTTAACTGTGGCCATGATAGCCTGTGTTTGTTCTCTTTTGTATTTAAAGTATTAAAAAAAAGTATTACCTATACAGAGATTCATGCAATTACTGCTGATGATCTCATTCCTGATCTAAAAAGTCACCTAACAATGTGTGACTATTGTTCAGGTTTTTTTATGTGATAGTTCCATAGCCAGTTTAAGCTGACACAGGTAACTGCTGAAGTTGAAAGATCAGGTAGTTCCACACTCTCTTTGGCTCTCATATTACTCTCCTTCTGCTGGAGTGCATGTTTGTGTGGCTAGTTGTGAACAATCTGATCTAGATGGGATAGAAACGTCATTCTTAAATAGTGCCTATGGTAATATAGTAATTAATATGCACTAACTTTCCAAACAGCGATATCTGATTCAAGTGACTGAGCATTTTATTTGAACCCCATATAGAAAAAAATCTAATTAAGTGATCTGTAGACAACAAAGTAAGTTATCTTTTTTTCCCACTGGTATTTTAAAAGAAATTAGGTTATGTGATTTCTTCGATTTTGCTTTTAGATGAAAACTCTGTCGGAGATGCTGACATTTTCCCTTCAGCTCCTGAAATTGAAAGAGGATCCACCCTGAAACTATTTTGTGTTCTCGGAAAGCACTACACACCTCACAGAAATGCAAGCCATATCATCTGGAAACTGAATCATGAACTGATCACTGAGGAAAACTATAACATTGTGAACGAGACTGTGTCTAGTGTAACCATCCATAATTTCACTTACAGCAAAGCTCATGTGAAATGTTTCATTAAGTACTTGGGCGAGGAACAGCTTTTGGTTCACACGGAAGTTAAATCTGGCTGTAAGTAGAAAGGCCAAAAAATTAATTTTAACATTTTTTAAAATAACTTGCTGTAAAAATTTTAAAGTAACTACTTCTTTTTTTTTAAGCTTGTGGTGTTGTAAGACATGTGTTCAAGTATCTCCTTTTTTTCTGAAATAAAGCATGAAATTTCAGGCATTCCTTACTCACTGTGGTCCATAACCTCTCTGACCCTGACTTCTGGCCAGCTGAAGTGAGTGAAGGTTTTCTGTGATTTCAGATGGTACCAAGTGTTCCCCTTTGGCTATGTCTTTTGTCTGGTTTAGCCAATGTTAGATTTCTCTGGAAAGTATTTCCTCTTTAATCATCTGTTCTGAAACAATTGTAATTATCATCTCTGATGGAGAAAGCTACAGGATAAATACGTATACGAATTCTCTAGTTTATTGAACAGATTAAGTCCAGATTATATTAATTTATATCTGGGGGTCCCATTCTAGTAAAGAAGCAATAAATGCAGATAAATAGATCTGTGGCATAAAACCCAGCAGAAGGTATTATGTGTCTGCAAAGTTAGGTGTGCCATAAGTTCGACAATAAAAGAAAGGTCTTTTCAGTCTTGTATTAGGTGGGATAGAAAAGTACTGTTTTGGAGAGAGGGCTTTTTCAACCCATTTATTTCACTGGGTGGTGTTCTCTTCCTTTCAATTCCAGTTTCTTCTATTGAGTGAAGGAATCTGCCTTTAACAAAGAAGTCTTTGAAGGTGTTAATTTTTTATGGATGACTTCAGACTATAGAGATCAGAGAGGATTATTTTCTTTGTTCTATCTTGTTTATAAAATAAAGAGAGTCCAGAATTAGTACTCTATTCAAGGTCATACAGATATGTTGGCCAGCAAATTGTCTTCTGCACTCTGAGATTGTGCAGGCTTCTCAGACTAGGGGTTTTCATAGGGTATGTGGTAAGTGATTCTGGGAAGAAACCAAGAGGAGTTTTACCTCTCAGAGAATGGCTTTTCCTCAGGTTGTGTTTGTTTTCCTTGTACTTACTGGACTGGCCTTAAACTACAGGTTCAGGACAATGTACGTAGTGGTTAGATATAAGATAGTTAATGAGTTACTGTGAAAATACCTTCAGGCCCACTTAGTTAAGTACTTCTAAGAAGTAGATGAAGAGAATCTCCTTGTCTCACAGGGGAAGAATGGTTTCGATTTTAATTTTGTAACAAGTTCTGAAGGCAGTAAAAAAATTATAAAATGAGATGCTATGTAAGACTATTTGTGAAGTGTGCCATAATCTGCTTTTTCACCAACAAAATCAGTTACACTCTAAAGTCACTTATTTTTACTAGATTTTTTTTTTTATTATTATTTTAAATCTTTATCATTGTAGTTTCACCAGACACACCAGGAAATATTTCCTGCATTTATTACTTTGATGTTGAACTTACCTGTACCTGGACTTCAGGAAGAGAAACTAATCTTAGGACAAACTATACTCTTTACCGAAAATTGTAAGTATAAGATGTGTTGGGAACTGGGTTGCTGGGGTGAGACCTCCAGCTCCCTTCCCCTCACATCCTGATTTCTGTGCAAAAGAACCCTGGAAACCTAGACTCATTTAGGTTCAGAATCATGATATTTACTCAGTAAATTCAATTAATTTGGGAATGGTATTGGTTGGAAATAGTTGCAGTCTAAACCAGTATTCAGTAGACAAATGTTTACTTTAGAATCAATGTTCACTTATTTCCTTGAAGTAACATTACTGATTAGATCAAAAGACGAGTGAGCCTAGGCATAAATGGCGAATGGACACACTTTTGTTGAAAGTGTTACTGAGGAACTTTCTGTGTAACTAACTATCCTCATTTTGGATGGGTAAAAAGATTAAAGCCCATGTCAATTCTGCTTGACGCTAGTAGGGTTTAACCTAGGGACCTCCGAAGTTGTAATGTTTCAGTGAAAGAATCCAGAATTAGTTGTCATTTTTAGATTGCTCCCATCTGCGGATTTGTGATTACAAATACACATTTTGTAGTCTCTTGCTGGTTTGTGACCTCATTTTAGAAACATAAATACTTGATTCTTTCATTTACCATTACATTTTAAATACTGTTTAGGACCTTACTTTTTCGTAAGCTACTGTGAATGTAGAGATCAGTGTTGTTTATTTTTCTTTTTTCTTTTTTTTAGGATGACAGAAGGAAGTGTGACTCTTCCAAGTACAGTGGGCTTCTGTGAAAGCAAAATGGAGTCATGTTCATTTTATTATCCAGATACTCCGTATAGTAGTTCTTTTTGTTTTCAGGTGAAAGCTGAGAATGTTTTGGGTGAAGCCTCATCAGGTTGTGTTCCTATACCTATGGAAAAAATAGGTAATCCAAAAAAAAAGTTAAATAAAGCAGTGTATGTCGAGCTGTCTGCACCCTCTGCAGTTCTTTTGCCTTTAGTATACAGATGAGAGAGCTCTGAAACAAATTGTGTAATCAAAGAAGAAAATAATGAAAAAAAATTCAGTATACTAGTTTTGAAACTATTATTCTGGTTTCATTAGGTTTTAAATTGGTTTCAGTTTTGAAGTGCTATGTAATTTTAATTCTTATCTAAAAGCATGAAGTCTCTGAAGTTACATTTAGGGTTTAATAAAATGTTTCATCCTTCCCAAATTTTTTTCATCCCAATTTGAATGCTTAGAATTTAGTTGAATCGAGTCGCTTGTTATGTTTCTTTTTATGCATTTCCATGTAAAATTTTTGATCTGGTTGGTGGTACAGCAGCAGTTTTCCACAATTTCTTGGTCTTACTCAGAGGTGGTTAAAATGATAGTGTGGTGTATTCATACTATGAACCATCTAACTATATTTTTATTAATCTGATGTCTTAATAGGATGTATGTTACTGCGATAATGATCAAATACAAATAGATGGAGCAATTCTGAACTCTTTAGAAGTGTTTTTCCCTGTTAATGTTTTTGTTTCTCCATTCTAGAGAAATTTGAACCTCCTGAAATACTTTCAGTTAAAAAAATCACTGGTATAAAGCAGTTGCTTACAGTAACCTGGAAAATGCCTGAGAAGATTATCCCTTCACAAGATTTAGTTTGCCAAGTTCAATACAGAAACTTATATTCAAACTCTTTGGTAAGCTACATTACTTTCCTTCTGAATGTTAGCTTCTTTGTGACTAATTAATGTTATAAAAGGTTAAATAGAAGAGAGGACACAACTAGTTGGAAATAACAATTAAAACCTTGTTATTTTAACAAGGTCATTGTTTTGTTGTTTAGGATGAATTGTTCTCTCTTCCTTTTGGTCAGTGTCTGTTTTGGTACATATGATACTTCTGAATATATTTCTGTGAAAGACTGAGGGATTACCTTATGCTAAAGGATTACACACACAGCCAAAATATTTTGTTTTCCTGTCACATTCTGGTGTTGAAAACAGCATTTACTCCCAGCCACAACAGTTGAATCAGATTGACATGCAGCAATAATACATTAATTTTTAATTACTTTAATTCATAATACATGAATTAAAGTATTATTTTGCAAGATAGAAAATAAGGGAAGTTATTTGTCTGAGTTTGTCTTTCTTACGCTTAAATGTAACTGCTGTAGGAAAAAAACAGTAATCATTTGCTTCTTTGAGATGGCCTATTCCAATGCTCTTCACTACGCAAGTGATTCAGTTTGCAGTCTTACTGTTTCCTCTTCCAAAACTAAGAACAGGCCAGGTTGCTTGTTTTTAGGGCTGAGATGTCTGCCTTAACCTTACTATTTTATACATTAGATGTGTAATTCTGGGAGAGAAGAATCATGAGGGTAACTAATACTAGTCTTCAGAGTTCTAAAAGAGTTCCTGATACTGAAGATGTTTTTAATTAGCATCCTTCTCACGTTCTCGTGGCATTAAAGTGTCTTCAATGTAGAGATGACATAGTAGTTGTTTGATCCAGGTTATAATATTCAGGATGATCTGATGGGCAGGAAGGCTCAGGTCCACCTGGGATATTAGAAACTGAACTAATACTTATTTAAAAGACCTTTTCAAGATGTTTATCCCTTTGGAGTCAGGACACTGGTGTTCTTCTGATACTTACATGCATATGAGATCCTTCCCAAATGTTGAAAACATTCATATTTTTTGTGAAGTTACAGTAACATTGTGTATTGTATCTTTGTCATCACCTGTATAAGAAAACACCTGTCTACTTTTTCTCCATCAAATACAGTCTACATCCGTTTTCTTCCTCAGAACTTACCTGTGATTTTTCCACAGACATTCTAGAGAGAAAATAGTAGCAGCGATTACTAACAACAAAAATTCAGTGAGTTTAGTTCTGCAGGATCTTAGACAGGCATGATTCATAGTTTTGAGATGTGAGTGGATTCCTTTTAAAATGAAGAAATTACCTTGTCATCACTTTTCAGTGAGCTGATCGGAGCTAGCCTAGCTAGAGCCACAGCCGGCACGCTTCAGCGACCGCGAGGGTCAACGGAGATTAGGAAAATCAAAGGGGAGAGCGCAGAGACATCGCGACTCCCGACATCTCCCGATCCCCGAAGCCCCAGCAGCCCTTGCGAGAGAGCGGCTGACGTTGCGGGGGCGTCCCCACGGTGACGGTGACCACTCCCCTGCCCCTTGCGTTGAAAGAGCCTCTGGGAGGGTCGCTGCCCACCGGGTGCAGAGAGGAACAAGCAGGTCGTGTTGCTGGTGTCCCAGACTGCGGACCAATATGGTTGCCTCCAGAAAGAGAGCTGGCAGTAAGGTGACTACCGCAACTCAGACAGAGACCCCGTCCCAAACCGTGGCTGTTCAGGTCTCTGGATGCAGGGAGTGCCAGAGCCTGCTGCTGCCGGGGGAGGGAGGGAGGACAGCATTCCACCTGTGTGAGGTGTGAGCAGGTAGAACATCTGCTTAGCCTGGTGGCAAAACTTGAGGAGGAGGTTGAGACGCTGAGGACCATCAGGGAGTGTGAAAGGGAGATCGACTGGTGGAGTAACTCCCTGGCGTGCCAGTTGGAACGGTTCCAGGGAGATACCCCCAAAAGGGGAAGGACCCCCTGCCCTCTCACACAGAGGGGGATGGCCCGAGACAGCCCCTGCCCTGTAGCTGTTGCGCAGAGGTAGGGGACCAAAAAGACGATGAGGGTTGGAAGCGAGTTCCAGTTCGGCGTTGTGGGAAACCCTCCCCCTTCCTGCCCTGCTTCCCCAGGTGTCCCTCCGTAATAGGTTCGAGGCCCTGGATCTTGAAGGAGAGGTAAGTGAGAATGTGGGGCAAGGCCAGCCTACAAGGCCACATAGGAAAAGGGGGTCGACTTTGCACCTCAGGACTGCCTCTGTTAAGAAAGAAAGAAGGGTCATTGTAGTAGGGGATTCCCTTCTGAGAGGAACAGAGGGCCCGATATGCAGAGTTGACCCTCATCATAGGGAAGTGTGTAGTCTGCCTGGAGCCCGGATCAGGGATATCACCAGGGTGCTCCCCAACCTGGTGCACCCAACAGACTACTACCTGCTGCTGGTCTTCCAGACGGGGGGGGGAAGCTGCTTCCCGCAGTCTGAGGGGGATGAGAAAGACTACAGGGCCTTGGGGCGGATGGTGAAAGAGTCTGGGGCTCAAGTGATCTTCTCCTCACTCCTTCCATCTTCCACTGATGATGTGGGAAGGAATGGGATTCAGTTCATGAACAATTGGCTTCGAGACTGGTGCTACAGGCAGGGCTTTGGATTCTTTGATAACAGCTGGTTTTATAGGGCACCAGTCTGGACAATGACAAGTGAGAAAGGTTTGTCTCACAGAGGCAAAAGGATGCTGGGGCAGGAATTAGCAGGGCTCATTTGGAGAGCTTTAAACTAGATTCAAAGGGGGATGGGGTTGTAGCTGGGCTTGCCCCAGTGGGGCAGCGCTCCAGAATTAATGAAGACTGGGAGGCCTCCTATAATCCTAGGGTGAAATCGGTGTGCTCAGCTCGCTCCCTGAAATGTCTGTACACCAATGTGCGCAGCATGGGAAATAAGCAGGAGGAGTTGGAAACCTGTGTTAAGTCAGGAGACTATGATCTGGTGGCAATTACAGAGACGTGGTGGGACAGCTCACATGACTGGAATATAGTCATGGAGGGCTATGTCCTTTTCAGGAAAGACAGGCCAGCCAGGAAGGGTGGTGAGGTTGCTCTTTATGTGCGGGAAGAACTACAGTGCACCGAGTTCTGTCCGGGGACAGATGACGAGCGAGTTGAGAGTCTGTGGGTGAGAATTAAGGGGCAGGCTGGCAGGGGCGATACTGTTGTGGGTGTCTGTTACAGACCACCAGATCAGGGTGAGGAAGTTGACGAGGCCTTCTACAGGCAGCTGAGAGCGGCCTCACAGTCACAGGCCGTGGTTGTCGTGGGGGATTTTAACTTCCCTGATGTTTGCTGGAAGGACCACTCGGCAACCCAGCCACAGTCCAGGAGGTTCCTCCAGTGTATGGATGATAACTTCCTCCTGCAAATGGTGGATGAGCCGACCAGGAGAGGAGCGCTCCTGGATCTCATCCACACTAACAAGGAGGATCTGGTTGAAGCAGTAAGGGTTGAGGGCTGCCTTGGTTGCAGCGACCACAAGATGGTGGAGTTCAGGATCTTGTGTGGTAGGACTAGTAGAATAGCAAGTAGAATTGCAACCCTGGACTTTAGCAGGGCAAACTTTGGCCTTTTCAAGCAATTGCTAGGGGAAATCCCATGGGCAAGGCTGCTTGAAGGTAAAGGGGCCCAAGATAGTTGGTTGGCATTCAAGGACTGCTTTTTCCGTGCTCAAGATCAGAGCATCCCGACACGTAGGAAGTCAAGGAAGAGGGCCAAGAGACCTGCGTGGCTAAATAGGGAACTGCTGGGTATGCTCAAGTGGAAGAGGAGAGTTTACAGGTCATGGAAGGAGGGGCTGGCCACTTGGGAGGAATATAAGGCTGCTGCTAGAGGATGTAGGAAGACAGCTAGGAGGACTAAGGCATCCTTAGAATTAAACCTGGCGAGAAGGGTCAAGGACAGCAAAAAGAGCTTTTTCAAATACATGGCAGACAAAACTAACACCAGAGGCAATGTAGGCCCACTGATGAACGGCATGGGTGCCCTGGTGACAGAAGATACAGAGATGTCAGAGTTACTGAATGACTTCTTTGTCTACTCTGCTGCAGGCAGTCCTGAAGAGCCCTGTACCCCTGAGACCTTAGATGAAGTCAGGTCGACGGAGCGGTTTGCCTTAGTCAATGAGGAATGGGTTAGAGATCAGTTGAGCAATCTGGACATCCATAAATCCATGGGTCCAGATGGGATGCACCCGCGGGTGCTGAGGGAACTGGCGGAAGTCATTGCTAGACCACTCTCCATCATCTTTACCAAGTCTTGGGAAACGGGAGAGGTGCCCGAGGACTGGAGGAAAGCAAATGTCACTCCAGTCTTCAAAAAGGGCAAGAAGGAGGACCCGGGTAACTATAGACCTGTCAGCCTCACCTCCATCCCTGGGAAAGTGATGGAACACCTTATCCTTGGTGCCATCTTAAGGCATATCAAGGATAAGAGGGTTATGAGGGGCAGTCAACATGGCTTCACCAGGGGGAAATCATGTTTGACCAATCTCTTAGCCTTTTATGAGGAAATAACGTGGTGGATGGATGATGGCAGAGCGGTGGATGTGGTCTACCTTGACTTCAGCAAAGCATTTGACACAGTCTCCCACAGCATCCTCACGGCTAAATTGAGGAAGTGTGGTCTGGATGATCAGGTAGTGAGGTGGACTGCGAACTGGCTGAAGGAGAGAAGCCAGAGAGTTGTAGTCTATGGGGCGGAGTCTAGTTGGAGGCCTGTAACTAGTGGAGTGCCTCAAGGGTCAGTACTGGGACCGGTATTATTTAATATATTCATCAATGATTTAGATGAGGGAATTGAGTGTACTATCAGCAAGTTTGCTGATGACACTAAGCTGGGAGGAGTGGCTGACACGCCAGAAGACTGTGCTGCCATCCAGCGAGACCTGGACAGACTGGAGAGTTGGGCAGAGAATAACTGGATGAAATATAACAAGGGAAAGTGTAGAGTCCTGGATCTGGGCAGGAACAACCCCAGGTTCCAGTATAGGTTGGGAAACGACCTGTTAGAGAGCAGTGTAGGGGAGAGGGTCCTGGGGGTCCTAGTGGACGACAGGATGACCATGAGCCAACACTGTGCCCTTGTGGCTAAGAAGGCCAATGGCATCCTGGGGTGTATTAGAAGGGCGGTGGTTAGTAGGTCGAGAGAGATCCTCCTTCCCCTCTACTCTGCCCTGGTGAGACCCCATCTGGAATATTGTGTCCAGTTCTGGGCCCCTAAGTTCAAGAAGGACAGGGAGCTGCTGGAGAGAGTCCAGCGCAGGGCAACAAAGATGATTAAGGGAGTGGAGCATCTCCCTTATGAGGAAAGACTGAGGGAGCTGGGTCTCTATAGTTTGGAGAAGAGGAGACTGAGGGGTGACCTTATTAGTGTCTATAAATATATAAAGGGGGAGTGTCACGAGGATGGAGCCAGGCTCTACTCAGTGGCAAACAATGATAGGACAAGGGGTAATGGGTACAAACTGGAACACAAGAGGTTCCACTTAAACTTGAGAAGAAACTTCTTCTCAGTGAGGGTGACGGAACACTGGAACAGGCTGCCCAGGGAGGTTGTGGAGTCTCCTTCCCTGGAGACATTCAAAACCCGCCTGGACACATTCCTGTGTAACATTATCTAGGTGTTCCTGCTCCGGCAGGGGGATTGGACTAGATGATCTTTTGAGGTCCCTTCCAATCTCTAGCATACTGTGATACTGTGATACTTTTCCAAGAAAATATTCTTGGGATATTTCTGGTATTCTTATCTTCCTTCACCATTTAAAGACTCCATCTGTTTTTTTTTTTTCTCTTGGTGCCAGAATTTTCTGTGTTTCCATTGGTCTTTTTGTTTTAATCATATGCTGGTAATCTTTGGGGTGGGCTACAGCCACACTGTTATATGGTTAAGACCTAGAAACCCTGTAGCCCAGAAAAGAAGATCAAGAAACAAGTACCTAGCTGGCTCACAAGCTGCAGGTGATCACTGCTTCCCCAGGGATGCTTCTGCTGGTTCCTGGAGCTGTGTCGGGATGGTATGGTGATCCTGGCCTTAGCAGTACCCAGTTGCTTCCCAGCAGTGGGAAATGCAATCATCCAGCACTTCTGTGCCAGCGCAGCTGCTCTAGAATCACGTGTGAGCTGCACATAGTTCGTGCCATCGGTCGGTCAGTACAGACGTAGTTATGGCTCAAGTTTTTCAAACCCTGGAGTTTTACAGGGTGAATGGATGTACACAGAAAAATGAAATGTGAAACAAGTAATGTTGAGTTTCAGAGGAGTGAGGTGGGAACATGAAAACTGTATCCTTTGTGGTTTGTTTTTTAAAACTATGTCATATATCTGCATGCAATTGTATAGCAAATAACTTCTGTTCATGTACCTTCAGGAATTTATCACTGTCCCACTGAATTCTGCAGCGAAAATAGGATCATGTAATCTCACAGGTCTGTGGGACTCCACAGAATATTCAGTTGCCATTCGGTGTATCAGTGCTGTGTCAATATTCTGGAGTGAATGGAGTAGAGGGAAAAGAGCAAACACAGAAGAGAAAGGTAACCTAACTATTTCCTAAGCTTTTCTTTGCTTATGCTTCAGGGTATTAGGATTTAATAATGGAAAACTGTATTTTTAGCATATTATGTCTATTGAAGATAGAATTCTGTTTTTAAAGGGAACATGCATTTTATTTAAATACAGAAGGACAAAAACAATTTGTGGAGGAGATTTACAAATTGATACACACAACATGAGGAAGAAAATGAGTGAATAGTCGTTGAAGATGAGGGGAATGAAGTGTAAATGGAGACTGAACATTTGCTAGGTAGAATAGTAACAGAAATGCAGTGTAGCAGGTATGTCTGAGAAAAAGAGTTATAAGTAGAGAAATTAAATTGCCAGTTATAAAACACACCTAGAAATTTTCCTATAGAACTTAAGAAATAAAAGGAAGCAGAAGGAAATGTATTGAAAGAGGGAGGCTGTAGTAATTAGAGAATTAAGGCACAACAAAAGGCACATTACCCAAGGGAAAAGTTTTTACTAAGTTACTCTCAGATTGCAGTTTTGAAACCTTTTTTATTGTTTCTGCTATGTTACAGTATCTTTTAAATATAATAACAAATGTCAAGATATTTTTATGTCTTTAAATAGCTCCTTCAGAAAAAGTGGATTTGTGGAGGGTAATTGAGTCTTCACACCCAGCTGGAAGTAGATCTGTACATCTTATGTGGAAGGTATATACTCTTTCTGTGAACTGGTAATCGTATTGCTATCCTGCAACCAATGTTAGAATCATAGAATGGTTTGGATTGAACAGGACCTAAAGATCATCAAGTTCCAATCCCCCTGCCATGGGCAGGGACGCCTCACACTAAACCGTGTCACCCAAGGCCTCATCCAACCTGGCCTTGAATGCTGCCAGGGATGGAGCATTTACCACCTCCTTGAGCAACACATTCCTGTGCCTCACCACCCTTAGAGTAAAGGACGTCTTCCTTATATCCAATCTAAACTTCCCCTGTTTAAGCTTTAACCTGTTACCCCTTGTCCTATCACTGCAGTCCCTGATGAAGAAGTTTCTTATCGACCAACACCCCCAAGCCCTTCATGCTGTATTGAAGTATTTAGTGTTGTAGGACATGTAGCTGCCATGCGGTTTTGCTGTTGTTGGGGGAAAAAGCCTCACTGAACTGAATCAGAATGGAAAAGACTTTTTTTTTTTTTTCCTTTATTGAACAGTAGATAAATAGAGTTTTGTGCTCTGTGCAGAAAGGAAGGGTTTAATTTTGTTCAGATCACTGGAAATCTGGTTGAAATTCCTTGCAACTGCACTTAAATAGTACAGCTTACCAAAGCTGTGTTTAAGTTAACTTTAGTAGAGTGACCAGAGGCTCTTTGTGTTTCTAATCTCAGTATTTGACTTCTGAACCTTTCCTTCAATGAAGTTGTTACAGCTCATTGTCCTGAAAATGGGACTTAAGAAAGTATCTTTCTTTTCTAAATATTTAAATATTCTAAATCATTTTGTAATTTGATCTTTAATACAGTATATACTTTTGATTATACAAATAACACTGTGAAATACTTACTACTGAATGTTTTTGTAATAGCCATTAAACAGCTTTCCACCTTCTGGGAGAATTCTAGGCTACAAAATACAGTATTTTCCAGAAACCAATGCTACCCTTAAAATGACCAACATCTCTACCGATAAGAAGATGATTTTACTTTTAAATGAAGAGGCATATATAATATCTGTTACTGTCTATAACTCTGCTGGAAATTCTCCTGAAGCTGTTTTGAGGATTCCATCCACTGATGAAAGACGTAAGATTTCTCAGTGTTTTGATACTTTTTTCTCATTAACAAAAGTAATAAAATTCTTCCTGACATCTGTTTAAGTTCTGTTGTAGTGGAAGCAAAGTTGTGCTAGGGACTTTTGTCTCATATATACATATGTATGCACATGTATATGTATATGTGTATGCATATGAATATGTATGTATGTAGTATTTGCAAAGCTGTGTAGTCCGATACTTTTTAGTAGAACAATATTATCTGGTTGTCTTATTTTGCTATTGCATATCATGCTTTTGTTGTAGGTGATTATTGTTAGGGATTTTTGCTTTGAGATGAAGTTGTTAAGATACCAGCACTTTCTGATATCTTATTAGAATTTCTATTTTATTACTTTCTGAGGGTTTTTTGTTTTGTTTTGATTTGTTTTTTTAGCCTTGGGTCTCCAAATGAATTTATAGAGTCCCACTTAATTCTGTCTCATCCCTCTACTAGGTCACAAAATTGGTTACCACAGGGCATTATTGCAGTGCATTTAACATCATTCAAAGATGCGTTTAATACAAGTCCTATGTCAGTGGAAGCAGAGAGAGAAACACTGTGTTTGTTCTCATTTCCTGTGCATTCCCAAAATTCCTCATCCCACCTACTGCCACGGTCAGGAAACTGGTTTGCTCTAGCACAACAGTTGTGTTCTTTGGCTTTTATGTTTAATTCTAATATCTCTGAGCCTTGTGTTGCAACATCTTTCTGCCTACCCATGATCCCAAAGAGAGGCTCTCCTACACTGCTCACGTATCAGTTGTTCATGAAATAAATGCAAGTGTTTCCCTGGAACTGCTTAGTCAAATTTCACTTCTAATCAGAAAACTGGATATGTAGATGTGAAGTCATCTTGTTGCGGAGCTGGCTGGCTACATCTGTGTACACTTACGTGTTCCACAATAAATGTTTTCCTGATTTTTCCGTGCTGTGACATGCCTTTGTTTTCCTTGCATACATTTATTTTCCTTCTACTTCACCAAGTCTTTTTTGCCGGGTTGGGTTTTCGCTCAGACTCCATTACCTCTATTCTGCAGTTTTGCTTCACTGTCATTCATGATGTTGCTGACTTGATTTCCTGTTTTGCTATTGCCTTTGTAATCTCAATCAAAACTTGCTTATCATCATTACCTGTAAAATTGGTTTGTGAAACTTTACAGTCTGTGAAATTTAGATCCTTAAAGAAATACTGGTCTTTGATTCTGTATGTGTAAATCTCCTTGAGTATCATGTTTTCAATTTCCCCTCCCCTTTTTCATTGTAATAATTCATATATGCTTAATTTTAAAGTGTTTTGAGTACTTGTATGTTAACACAGGTATAAAGTAACTTTAAAATGTCTTTTTTAACAAAACCTTGACTAAGTCCCATACTCTTCTAAAGGAGCAATCTCAGCTTGCTGTGAGTACTTTTCTTGCTGCAGTGTTTATGACAATAGAATTGATGACACTTTCTGTTAAACTTTTAGCTTCTCAGATGATTGAAACAGTGAGGACCTTTACGACAAGTGAAGAATTGGTTGTGAAATGGGTAGCCTTCAAACCAGAAGTAACTGAATATGTAGTGGAGTGGTATGAGGAACTGGAGACAGATCCTTTCAGTAGATCGTGGCAATATGTATCAAATTCTACAGAATGGAAAACTAACAAAAGTATGTTCATTTATCAGTCGCAGCTGTAATAATGCACAGATAGATATGTATTTATGTGTATTTATTTATAAGTAGACCGGAAAGAACAAACTGTTTTAAAAAAACAGTATTATTACATGCTTTATTAAAATCTTTGCATATTATTTATGCAAATTTTAACTTTCTTAAATTTCCATGTGGTATGCAAGATGATGTTTTCAAAGTTTTCAGAAAATAAGTACCCTGCCTTTTCTAAAGTGTAAAGGAACACTCTTTTTATTAATTATAACTATGATGAGCTTGCCCATGAAATTTGTCTTACAGACTTAGACAACAGTGATTTAAATACTGGTTTTATGCTACAGTAAAACAAATCAAACAAAAATCTGCTTGAAGCAAATTCAACAGCAGTTAATTACACATTGAACTGAGATGGGCTAGTTGAGTCATATGCTGAAAAGTGTGCAATTCAGCAATTTACTGTGAGGAGTAAACACTGTTTATGGCTGTTCTCAATATATAAAACCCCCAGCTTTCCTCCTCAGCATTATTAGGAGATCTTTGTTTACCCTAAGCACAAGTCACATTAGAAATTTCAAGGCAAATTCAGATTACTCTTAATCAGGCCTAGTTCTGGCATTCTTTTGTAAAATTATCTTAAGGATGATATGCGGACCATCATAGCTTCTGCTGGGCTGTAATAGGTATCAGGGACTGAAAAAGTATCAGCGAATTGATACAATGCAGGCATCTGTTGATAGCTGTATTCTCACTGAACAAGTTACAGAGCTTGAGGATGAACAGTTTAGGAAATCCTTTACACTATCATCCCATGGGGTGTAATGCTGCAGATGTGTCCTCTCAGAGTTGATGAGAGTTTCTTGTAAGTAGGGCTGCACTCTGTCGATTACTTGGCTGCTGGATTGTTCAGAGTTCAAAACTTCATTTCCAGAAGCTCAAACTATGTCTTGAAATATATAAAACATATAAAATTATACAGCAGACATTTCACTTGTACAATTGTACTTCTGAGTCAAGCTGCTTAGAGACGTATCTGCGGTTGGCATAACTGGAACATCAACGTAGAGTTAAGAGCTGGGGCTCCATTGTGCCTTTTTTAGCTGTTTGATGCATGAGACAAAACTTTACTCTGCAAAGCAGTTAACTTAAATATATGTGAAATTAAAAATACTCCTGGAAGCATCATTTTATACTGGTTATTTGAAAAGAAAAAACATCCAAAACCTTAGACTGTTACAAGATGACTTTGCTTCCTATAGAGAAGCTGAATAATGCTGGAGTATAATTACTCATTCAAATTTCTAGTTGAAAAATAAGTCAGAAACCAAGTGCTCTTATGAATACTACTAAATAAAATTCTGTTAAGGACAGTAATGGGCACTTTAGGCAATAAATATGCATTGTGCTTGCTAAAATGTTGAAGGAAAATAGAGGTCTGTAACAATGTATTTAGAACTGTGCTATAATTTACTCTGTTCATTGTGTTAATCTTGCACAGAGAACTGTATTTCAACCTTCCTTCTTTTTGTTTACAGAAAACTTTAAACCATTTGTGTGCTATAACATCTCAGTGTATCCTCTCTATGGAAATAAAGTAGCAGCTCCATATTCCATACAAACTTACATTCAACAGAAAAGTATGTATTTTAAACTAATAATGTTGTGAAATGTGTGTTTTGGTCTGTTTCTCGGGGGGTATTAGCTTTGAGTAATTTGGAACTGGCCTTACTGAAGGAGAGATACAGATGCTGAAAAAAAGCCAGGAATCAGGCTTCCTGATTTCTGTTCATAGATCAGCTACTGAATTGTTCAGTAAAACACATGTATCTTGTGATACTCATGCTGCTTGCAATCCACTCATTTGTTGTAAAGTTCACATACTGTATACAAAGCACTTGGAAACATTTTAAACTGGCTATCTCTTAAATATTACAGATTATTTAGGTATATAATTAGACTTGATTTTAATGCTTGGCTGCATTTATCAGTCCTAATATATGATGCAGTTCTACTCATGGAATAAAATGATGGTTTGAAAAGCTTGCTTTAAAAAAAAAACAACAAAACCAAAATACTTACAGTTCTGCACATAAAACTTGGTAAGAAGCCATGATGTTTGCAGTTTGGGTAGAAACTCTGAATGATTGTGTGTGCGGAAGGCTTCTTTATTTGTAAAAGTTTAATGTGAATTCAGTGATTTATACAGCCAGCGGTAAGAATGTAGTTTACAGGTAATTTTAAGATTTCAGGTGAAAATGTCAATTTCTGTGCATGTGCATATATAGGTCTGTGTAAGTGTGCATGCACACATAGTACAAGGCACCCCTAAAAGGCGTTAATTACTAGGAGAAGGTAATAGAGTATTTCATGCTTGATTAGAACTATGTTTTAAGTGCTTTCCTGTGTATAGGGACCTGTGACATTACTAAAGGTTGTCAGAGAATGGAAAGGAAGGTACTTGTTTTAAAACTGAAGGACAGAGAACTCTTGCTTTGAAGTTACAAGCAATGCGTGAGGCTGTATTGTATACGTAGACTTCGTCTAATGTCATGGACAAAAACTGGGGGTGCTGGACATCTCAGCTGAATCTCAGCTCAGCCAGAGACATCTTGCGTACATAGTGACCTTGCAGTTGAGTTCCTTCTGAGTGCATAAGGATGTTTTACCTCTTGATCAGTCTGTGATGTTGTGAGGATAGAGCCTTTTAATGGTCTCAAGGTATTCAGATGCAGTAACACTGAGAACTATGCAAACGCTAGGACAGATGAAAAGAAGTATTATCAGAAAAAAATCACACATTAAAGAAGATGAAAAAAGTTAAGGGCTATATCAGATCGTTGACACATTTACTTGTACATGGGTTGCTGCTAATGTTACTGGTATGTGTGAAATAACACAGATGGATAACACTGTAGTACTTAGGCTATTTTACTACTGAGTGTTTTTAATCTATAATGCTTCTGTGTAGAGCCATCAGAAGGACCTGTGGCTGACACAGGCATTCCAGGCAAAAATGAAGTTACAATAAAATGGAACGAGATTTCAAAGGATAAAAGAAATGGATTTATCAGTAACTATACAATATTTTATAAACCTGAAGATGGAAAAGAATTGAGTAAGTATACACTAAGCACCAATTCTTTCAACAGGGTTATGACAGTCTGCTGTCTGAAGATAATTATTTTCATAGTTATTAGCACACTTATTGCATGTTATAAATATGTCTGAAAATACTGGTATTAAAATGTGGCTTACATAAAGGCTAATTTATTTTTTTTTAGGTTTAATTGAAATGAATATTCTAGTGAATAGTCCCTGCTTTAATACTACACATATTGTGTTCTTCCTCAGTTTCTTTGCTCTGAATTTATTTTGTACAGCACTGCTTGGCCCCCCATCATTTTTACTGTTAGTGTTGTACTACCCATGGTACTACGGCCATGACTGTTGACCATATTGTCCTTTCTGCTTCTCAGATGCAAATCTGATAGATCTCCATGCGATAAATGTAGTCAGTGTATGGCAACATTATCATTCCTCTTCCATTTCCAGACCAGTGTGGAAAGTGAGAGGCTTTTTGCAAATTGTTATCCATTAACAGTAAAAAAAAAAAATAAAAATCAGATTTTCAGGAGTTTGCCAAATTGGAGAGTATTATTTGTCAGATACTTGCTGTTTTTACCTTTTACATAAGTACTAGTCTCCCTTCACCTTCAGCTCTCTCATCCACCATGGCACACCTGTGAAGCTAATGGAGAAAGTAATGACAGTAGTAGAGAAGCTAAAATGGAGCTAAAATATACTGAAGAGTTGTAGATCCTGTGCACATTCATGAATTTGAACCTCGTGAGGGTTCAGTGAATTTAAAAGTTCCATGAATGTCCTTGGAAGGATGCCTCTCCCAGGCCCTAAGCTTCTGGAAGTATGGTGGAAATTTTCCAATAATAATGCTTTTTACAGTCAGTTCTATAATAAAAGCAAGCCAGCAAATGATAGTCAAGAAGCTAAAATGTACTGCCAAGAAATAGTTTCTTTGGACATAGTTTTTAGATTATTTTTTTCAAATGTGCTTGATTTTGTGTGCTTGGTATTGCTTTTCTGCTCTGGAAGCTGCATAACTTTTTGAGCATATTCTTAATCTCCGAACTCAAGTATAGCATCCATGCCAGGTGTCAGTATATTCCTATCTATTCAGAATTTCCTTAGCCTAAATCTCAGCAGAATTTTTTATGAGAGGTGTTTGGTGACCTGAATTTGTTCTTCCTGTATATTTTATGAAGAATGCTGTTGGATCATTCAGTACTTCAGAAATGGTCCATTTTCCTCCTTTTTTTAGACATCACTGTTAGCAGATACATAACAATATTTTTTGAAAAAAGATATCAAACTTACAAGTCTTTTGATGTCTTCAGTTGCTTCTGGGTATCCAGTTTGGAGCCAGGGCAAGAGTATTCTTGGTAAATTTTGAATTAGAAAGAGGAAGCTCGTTATTTTTGTCAGATTCAGTCTTCTGCAATCAACTTTTCCTGCCAGTTAGTTTCTGAGTAATTTAATGTTGACTGGTTTGTGCAAGGTTATCCTTAAGACGTTCAGCGTCATGTTATGAAGCCATGTATATCTGTATTACTTCTGCTTAGTAATGCAGACTTCTGCCCTCTTTAGGGGTTCAGATTAGTTTCTTTAGGAATTTAGTTTTAAACAACAACCCAAACCTCTTAAATTTAAATGGCAAAACCTTACTGTACTGGTGTTTTTTGAGGTTCTTCTCTGATGTCACATCTTTTTGATAAGAATAGAACTTCAGTGATTTAGATGTCATAATATGAACATGCTTTTAATACTGTTTGTACACATAGAATGTTATGACATATGCCCTGCTTAAAAGAATTGGAAAGTGAAGCACATCATACTAGTTCCAGTAATGGAGAAAGTATTGCAAGTTTTGAGTTCTATTCAGAAAAGCGTTTGAAACTTGGAAAAAAAAATCCTGTTGATTTTGGCTTTCCTCTGATATTCTTGGGGTGATAACCCAGAGCTGATAAATTGCATCCTTTTGGATGATCAATGTCTAAATACATGTCCTAGAAGTATGGTTAAATTTAATGAGCTGCAGAAACTACTTTAAGAAGTTCTTAATTTCTGAGCATAGGTCCCAGGATATAAAGTTCTAAAAGCACTGTTTTCAGTGATAAACTACAGGAGACCATAATTTGCCTTGTCTTTAATATCAGAAAAAAAAATGTGTATTTATTTTTAAAAGTATATATCATTTACTTTTTTTTCTTGAAACTTTTAAGTGTCATTGATAAACATAGTTTAGTAATTTTTCTCAGAGGACTGATAAGGTTGCTTTGTATTTCAAGTTATGTGTAAAATACTTTGTATCACTGTAAAAGAAGCTAAATAAGTGTACGGTTCCCTGATATAATACTATTTTGTGTGTTTATTGTCATAAATCTTCTCCTAAAAAGATGAAACAGTGAACTCTGATGTTCTGCAATACAAACTGAAGTCCTTACAGGCTAATACCCAATATACTGTCTATATCACGGCAAGCAATGAAGCTGGTGGAACCAGTGGAGAGCCAAAAACCTTCAAGACTTTGAAATTCAGTAAGTAATATTCCTGGTTAGTTATGACTATTTTAAAAACAGGTTTGGGAGTAAGAATTATAGAATATTTTTGTTTTAGGCATTTGTTAATTTTTTTTTTTTTATATTAGTGTTTAACGAAACAAGGAAGAATTACCAACACTAGCTGAATTTAACTCAGTTTCACTGATCATCTCACAGAATAAAACCTCAGGATTAGAAATCAGACCCCTAAAATCTTGTTTTCAGTAAAGCTGTGGAATACTATGGATGTTTGTGGGATCTGTCATGCTGTCAGTTGAGTGATGGCGTACCTAACAGTTTGATTAAAAACAGTCATTTCCATCTGAGATACTAGATTTAGAATAGCGGGGCATTGCGTTGCATTTCTTCTTCTTTGTAAATTTAAGTAGTAAATGAATGCACAGGATGTGGCCATTGTGCATGGGGGGATAATCTCTTAAATTTTCTAGACATATTTACTGTGGAGGTTGGTATGATGCCCATGGGTTCAGATGGTTCCTCACTTCTACTTCTGGAAGAATGCTTCCAGTACATGTATTTTCATGGTGGTGGCCAAACTGAAATGTAAAAAAGTGCATGAATTATCCCTAAACTTTTTATGGGATTCAAAGCTGATTTATTTTTTGTCTGAAAAGTCATCTGCTAGTTTTCTAGTAAAATGCAAAGTAAGGTAGACTATGCTGAGGTCTGGTCTCTATTGCTGTCAGTATTTACCTCTAGTAGGTTCTTGGAAGCCAGCTTAGAAATCTGTGCAGTATTTTGTGTATTCAAAACCTACTTCCTGCATTGAATTTACTATTTATTTTGTAGTGATGGGTAGAAGTGGCACTATATGGCATTTTTAGGTGGTTCTAAACCAACAGGTACCTGGAGGGGTGTAGACTCTTAATTCTAGGTGACTTTCAAAGATTGGCTTGGTATGACCCTAAGCAACCTGATTCTGATTTCAAAGTTGGATGAGATGACCTGTAGATATCCCCTCCAATATGAATTATTGTGTGATTCTGTTAAATGAAGGAAATTTTAAAATTCAATATATCTGTTCCTGAGATATCCTGACAAGTCTCATTATGAGCAGCTTTTCTGCCTCAGTGACAGGTTGGATTAAAAATACTCACCTTTTAAAAATTGTGCAATGAGTACCATACAGTATTCTGAATAGTTTTGGCTAGTTTTTCATAGCATTTTAGAACTGTGTAATTAGGTGTCTTGGATGTTGGCCGTTAGCTATCTTAAGGCAATACTTGAAGAAATTATAAACATCTGTGGTGTTGGGTTTTCTTTTCCCTCTCTCCTCTAAAGATCAGGAAGATGTTATTTTCATTGCTCTGCCTGTTGGATTAAGCATGTTGGTTCTGCTAGGCTTTTGGATAACATACATTTTGAAAAAACATGCGTGAGTACGTTTTCTACCTTCTAAAACTGAATGCAATCAGTTAATTTTAACTTGTAAAAGGCAAATTTTTATATATATATATAAATGATTTTTTTTTGGTTCCAAACCGATGTCAAATTAAGAAAATAAACAATTGGAGTAACAAAGAACTAAGCATACAAGTTATCTTGTAACTTCTATAGTCCAAAAGTAAATACAAACTTTTAGAAAGTGCAGTAAATCAGAAAAAAAAAAAAAATAGGAGAAGCAGATTTACATACCACCTGTATCAATTTATGGAAAATGCTGTATGCCATTTGCAGTTCCATGGTCAACCAAGTGAGGGGAACATACTTCAAACTAATTAGTGAAGAATTAGTAACGCCAAAATACAGTTTTCCAGGTCCTCATAGTACATCTCCTAGTACACCACTAGAGCACGTCACATAACCTCTATTGCTTAACTTAACTACATTGGTGTTACTTTTGTTAGTTTGTGACACTTACCCTGAACCGTAAAGAAGTCATGAAGAAACTAGAAATTACATCACCTCAAATGAAACATTTGGATGTTTGATCCATTGGTATGGATCCCTGTCTATACCTGATTCATAACCCTTTAGTATGCTATTGCAGGTGTTCCATGCCAAATTTAAAATTGCTTCCTAAGAGCATGGGATGCTATAACAGGATTAGTTAAGGTTATAAGTTGTGCTTTTCTTTAGCATGAAAAGTGAATGGTTCTTTGGATGAAGCTTAATAAGAAAGTTGAAAATCTACACTATTTTGGGGTGTTCTAAGATACTGGAACCAAGATTGTGGCCATGCAAAACATCAGGTAACAAGCATAGCTGAAGTAGTAAGCATAACTTCCAGCTGTTTTACATATTCAACTGTGTTGTGTATTCTGAATTTTTACAGTAGTAAGAAACTATGTTTTGATTCTGGAGAACAATTTGAGATGTATTCGAGTGTTAATATTCTTGTGTATATGTATATTCATATCAATATGAAAAGTCAAGCTATGGCCTTGTTCTCATTCAGTTACACATACATCTAGAGTCAATGAGTGATTAATTTCTTTCCTGTTTACTAGTCCGTTGGACAGTTACAAGCTGCAGTGTCAGCATCATTTATCTGCTGTTAACCTAAGAACTCAGAGTAGCTCTAATATGGTGTAGTGCTAGGGACACTATCCTAGAGCAAAGCTTACTTGAATTGGCTTTTCCATAAAGAACTACACTGAAATATAGTCATAACAGATTTTGTATACAGCCTTGTTTTGGCATGGTAGTATTTGATCTACTATATAATGAAATAAAATTACCTTTGTGCAGTAGTAATCTTTATGTCATGTCTCTGTGACCCAAAAGTTTTACTTGCTGATACCTTTTGAAATAGAAATTAATGCGAGGGAAAACTATTGTAGTGAAAAAGAAAAGATTGTGTTAATACAGGGGAGACTTCCTTTGTAAAAGTTTGATATTTTAGCAGTGTCGGGAATTTCTGGAGATTTGTTAGTTTTATTTTTAGTAATCTATTTCTTTTGTCATTTGACTAAAATTCCTTTCTCAATGATAGGTTTAAAAAGGCTTGCTGGCCTGATATACCCAATCCTGCAGAGAGCATTGCAGTTGAATGGCCTCTTGATGCATCTATGGTAATTATTGCAATTTCATTTATTAAAAAAGGGTTCAAGTGGAGATAAGTCAATCTTTGACTTTTTATGACTAAATAAAAAATCCTGTTGAGTTTCATTTTCCTGTTTAAGTGCTATGGAGAGCTCTTAACTGAATTTCAAACTGATAGAACAGATGCATCTTTATAAAGTAAATTCATTTAATTCTTACATGATAATGGGAAATAGTGTTTTGAAGTTATAAAGTGATGAGTGGACATGATTTATTAAATAAAGTCAATTAAATTTGCTCAGTTTATTGAGTCTACCTAGTCAGATTCCCACCCCAGGGTACCTCCTCCCTTTTCCACAAAAAATGCAGGGTCATATGATAAGATTTGGTATATTATAATACAAATATTTCTGTCTTATTTATTGTTGGATATTTATTCCTAAATAAAGTTTTAATGTTTATTTGAATGAAGTTGATCAGGGTTACATAGAAAGTGTAATCTATGGAGAATGGGATTTAAACTTTTGTCTCAAAAATTGATGGTTAAATTGGAAAAGACAGCCCAAGCCTACTTCTGAGCCTTCATTTGAAACTCCTTATTTTACTGAGCACAAAAAATATAATATGAAAATGTTTAACGAATGGACAGGATAACATTGTCATTTTTAGTACTTATTCACATATAACTGCATCCCAGGTGAAATGCAAATGAAGTCTTCTATTAATGCACTTTTAAAATTGAGTTGAGCAGAGTTCAAATGGCAATATTTTATGTATTGAAAAAATAAACTAATACATGATCTATCCCCATATAATTTTCCAATTTATCTCTTCGTACTGACAGAATAATTCATTTTTGAAGGGAGTAACAACTGAGGCTAAAACCATAGACTTTGAAGACATAAGCGTTTTGGAACATTGTTTTCCTGAAGACAGCCAGGAAGGATCACTACTAATGAATTGTGAAAACCATGTTTCTGCATGTACTGATACTAATATAAAAGGCATGGTTAACAGAGATAAAAAGATACTGTATAATAAAGAAAATGAAGTTGCTAAATGTTTTTCACCATCCATGCCTTATGTAATTACTGATCAAGATATCAGAAGTCAAACACATTCAGCCTTGATACCAGTGAAAGAAATCCAATGCATAGAAAAGCTGGAAGATGGTGTATGTGGATCTCCTCAACAGACCTCAATTAAAAATGAAGAAAATGATCATGAAGTTTTAAAGCTGAAAGATTTCAGTGAAAAAGCACTGTTCAATCCATACCTTAAAAATTCTGTTAAAACTAGAGAATTTCTTAGTTCTGACAGCTTGCCAGAACACAGTAAGAATGAACCCAAAAGTCAGTCAACTGTTTTACCTTCTTTTCACCAAAATGTCGCTGGACAGGCCTACATAACAGTGGACATGTTTGGGCTGGACACAGCTCATTAGCATGAAGAAACTTTCCTTTGTAAATTCCTCTTAGAACATAATTGGGCACTGCTACTCGCATGTGTATGTGTGTTCTAACCTGGCTGGTCTCAGTTAATTTGGGTGAAAACAACTTCCCTTGGACAGCTGTTAAGTAATTTTTTGCCCTGTGTTTATACCCATGAAGGTTCACTTTTTGGTTTGGAGAGGGTTTTGTTTGTTTGGTTGGTTGTTTTTTACCAAATAACTGTGCCAGTTGAGAGGCAAAGGAAGTGCCTTTTCTTATTTCTTCTTAGTTCTCCCATATGAATTTGCTGAAACAAACTCATCTTTACTGTGGGAGCATCTGGCAGTGCAGGCAGCTCACTGATTTCCAGTTCTCATGGCTGAGCTCTTCTAGGGAGACGTGGACTGACTTGAACACAGCCAGTTCTTGAACAGACCCAAATTCTTCCTTAAGTTACACAGAGTAGAACTATTTTCCTGTTCTTATTTCCCTCAATTGTTTTATATTTTGTTGTATGGTAGCTTTTGATAATTGCCTTTATGCATCCTAACTCCTGAATTGGTGGTTTGGCTCCTAGTTTCTCCTCTTTAATGAGAGGATATTTGTTCTGTATATGCTGTTGACGTATGTGCATTTTGGAACAGGTAGTGTTATGCTGGCTTTGTTTCTTCCTTCCCTTTCTTGTGTTACATTTTGTGCTGCTTTTGTCTCTCCTGTTGTTTCCTGCCTTTTAAAACTCTGTTTACTGGAGGGTGTCTTGTTATCTTTTTGCCCCTTCACCTCTAATTTCCCCCAGATTAAAACTGTTTCACAGTTGAGGTTTTGATAGTTTGAATTGAAAAAATTCAGCTAAATACAGCGTCTTGTGCTGGGATAAGCACTGAGCTTATACTTAGGAAATTATTTTTCTGGGAGGTATTGAAGAAACACTACCTCTACAAAATATCACCAGATAACCTTTGGTTTAGGAGTAGAGATTTCGACATGAAGGCTGTAAGTCTGTCATTTATTTTATGATTTTGATAAATCATAATCCTTCTTGTAGTTTCCACACTATACCGCAGCAATTAAGCAGAAAACTCCCATCACACTAATTGTTTTTATTTTTTCAGCAGGAAAGAGGATATTGCTGTAAAATTCTTATAAAAATATTTACTGTGTTAAATGACAGGTTTTTTAAAAAAATAGAGATGGAGAGTCATCTCTAGGTAAAATGTGGCAAAAGGGGATGTTCAGCATAACACGTGTGACATATAGCCATTTTAAGACTTCATTTTCACAGCATTTAAAGGCTTGATGTCACCAGTCTTATTTGCACATAATAATACTTCTTTAGGGGTGAAACAGATACAGGAGTCATGGGGATAGAAAAAGGAAAAACAAATGTGAATAGGAATAGAAGGCCTTTCCTTTCTGCACAGGAAAAAGAGTGGGAGAATGGAAAGACACGTCCAGCATGAATGGGGAGGCTGAGCCTTATCCTGAATGAACTGGCTATTACTTGCATTGTGTTGGGAAAGACAGGGTGAAGTTTGCGTTTAGGCTTTTCATCTATAGTTCGGAAGCTGATTTTACATGTATCATTGTTTGTTTAGTTTCCAAGGAAGGATGAGAAAACAATAACTGCAAGTGTTCCTTGTACAGCAACACTGATTTCCACTCCTTATGCCTCAAGTCTGTTGGATCACTTCGCCAACCACGGTGCTATAAGCCAACTCATAAATATATAAGCTTGTTCTTGAAAGCCCTTGCTTACTTGGATAAGTCATGCTCTGAAAAGCGTGTGGGACATGGCGTTGGTTGGGTCAATGCTCCTGCTGTTTCACTCACTTCCAGACTTCTCACTCATAGCTACACTGCCATTTCCTAGGGTTCAGAAATCACTAACTCAGTCACAACAGGTTTCCCCCTTTAAATATTAGCATTTGTTTTAATACCACGAGATTTAAAAATGGAGATATTTTGAGGCCTGTGTAGGAATTGAATAGCAGCTGTATGAAAGCTGCATACTCTTGAGTTGCATGATTGAATCAGGTAAAAGATAATGCAACCTTTAAGGGAATCATTTGAAAGGAGAGGTTCTTACTGGATGGTTACAGGGAGAGTAGGATCTCCCTGTAACACCTCTTAGCTTCTATTACTGTATTACTGCAGAGCAAGTAATAATCTGCTTCTCCATCCCACTTTATTTCCTTCTCTTTTGCTGTTCTGCATTTCTCTCCTCACTTCTCATTTCCTTGCCTGTTATTTTCTCTGAAAAAGAGTAATGTAATGAATGGTCTTGGTTTATCTTGGAAATGAGGGCTGCCTTTTGCCTGTACTTTGGAATGCCACCTTCTTGGACTTGGTTTGTTTTGAATTCAGTTGTACTGTTTCTGACCTTTTACAGTTTGTCTTTCAAACTAATGCTGTGAACCATGAGGAAATAAAACTGAGAATACATGGAAAGGTTTTTATCTGTTTATACTGGATACAACATTTAGACATCTTAGATTTTCATATTCATTTAGAAAAGTGATCGTATTTTGAGAGGGGTCCACAAATAGATTGGGTATTTGGGCATAGGGTATTTTACAATGTCAGCTGGCAGTGACAGGTTGGATGTTACAATACTTTAACATTTCTGATACTGTTTTTAATAGAACACTTGGTGTCATTATTCCCAGAGAGTAGTCTTCCTAGATTTCATTTCATTTACCATCACTGATCTGAAAACCTTGCATTTCTATCCTTCATTAAAATGCAGAAAATTAATCTCTCAGGTGTGTTGGTCTTTGCAAGGCTAACAGAGATCAGCTTGTGAATATTTTCAGGATGACATTGATGCATCTTCACAGTTGTCATTTCATTCTCTGAGTATGACACCAATTACTCATTTCTGACATTAAGGCTTATGCCTTGCAAAGAATTCATAGGTCACGTTTTTCATATTTTCAGCTAATTTAAATGTTCAGTCTTTGTTACCTGAACTTACCTTTAACTCCCCAGAATTTTGAATTCTTTGAACAGGAATCCCACAGTTCTTTGATATAGCAGAGTGACCTCTCACAGTCAGATTTTCCAAACCACATAACCTATGGTATTTCTGTGTTCCTCATGCCCTTTACAATTGCCCAAATAGGGAGAAAAAGATATATTCATTGTTGGTGCAGTGAAGAGAAGGAAGCTTTCTTCCTCCAGTTAGCGCTTTCTTGGCCAGTGCATGCTCCTCCAAAGATGATGTGGCTGCTGCCGAGCAGCAGCTGCAGATGGACTGGCAAGGGTCTGGCCTAGGTGGTGCTATTTAGTGTTTGTCTTAATACTGCAGGTAACATGTTGTCTTCTCCCGTTCCTGAAAGGGTGATATATCATAAATAGATCTTTCTTTCTGAGATAGTTGATAACTTCTCAAGATAGATGTTATTGGCTAGAACTTACTCAGAAGAGTTGTATTGCTAGTCCAAGTCTGTGTCTTGTGTAGCAAAGGTAAATGTTTGCATGCAGCAGAGACCTAATCTGTGCAGAGTGTGTGTGTGTGACTCGGCTTAGCAAATGGGCTCATGTCACCTTTGCAGTCATTTCAATACACCTGTTACAATTCCTTTTTACCAGTTTCTCACATTGATGGCACAGGCTTTGTGTTTGTATGTTGCTTTGAGATTTAACATTGCGAGATGTGTGAAGGAGTACAGGAAGGCTGGACATTCTTTAAAAAGGAAATCTTCAAGGTGCAGGAGCTTGAAAGATAAGCTGATGGGGAAGACCAGCCTGGCAGAACAGAGAGCTTTGGCTGGGAGTCAGGGAAAAAAAGATGTTAACCTTTGGAAGAAGGAACAGGCAGCTCAGGAGAACTACAAGGATGTCATGAGGTTATGAAGGGAGAAAACTGGAAAGGCCAAAGACCAACTAGAACTGAACCTGGCTGTTGCCAAAAAAGACAATTAAAAATGTTTGTACAGGTACATTATCAACAGAAGGAGGGCTGAGAAAAATCCCCATCCTTTATTGGATGCAGGCAGAAGCAGTGAGAAATGATGAAGAAAAGGCTGAGGTACTTAATGCCTCCTTTGCCTGAGCTTTTAACAGTAAGACCAGTTGTTCTCTGGGTACCCAGCCCTCTGAGCTGGAAAACAGGGACAGGGAGCACAATGAAGCCCCCATAATCCAAGGGAAATGGCCATCAACCTGCCACACAACTTAGACACACGAGTCCAGGGAGCCAGATGGGATCCACACGAGGGACTGAGGGAAGTGCTCACCCAGCCACTTCCCACCATGTATCAGCAGTCCTGGCTAACCAGGGAGGTCCCAGTTGGCTGGAGGTTAACAAATGTGACTCCCAGTTACAAGAGGGGCCGGAAGAGGATCTGGGGACCTGCAGGCCTGTCAAGCTGGCCCTGGTGCCAGGGAAGGTTATGGAGCAGATCATCCTGAGTGCCATCACACGGCACAACCAGTACAGCACAAACAGCTGATCAGGCCCAGTCAGCACGGGGTTAGGAAAGGCAGGTCCTGCTTGACCAACCTGATCTCCTATCACAAGTTAATGTGCTTAGAGGATAAGGGAAAGGCTGTGGATGTTTTCTACCCAGGCTTCACAAATGCCCTTGACACCATCTCCCACAGCATTCTCCTGGACAAAGAAGCTGCTCATGGCTTCAAAAGGTGTACCTTTCACTGGGAAAAAAGCCTGGATTGATGGGCAGGCCTGAAGAGTTCTGGTGAATGGAATTATATCCAGGTGACAGCCAGTCGCAAGTGGTGTTTCCCAGGGTTCAGTACTGGAGCCAATTCTGTTTATCAGTGACCTGGATGAGGGGATTGAGTAAACTCACAGTGAATTTGGAGATGACACAAAGCTGGGTACTAGCACTGATCTGCTGGGGGAGGGTAGGAAGGTTCTGCAGAGGGATCTGGACACACGGCATTGATGGTGCAAGGCCAATTGCATGAGGTTCAACAAGCTCAGTGCTGGGTTCTGCACTTGGGCCACAACCCCATGCAGTGCTACAGGCTTGGGGCAGACTGGCTGGAAAGATGCTCTTTGGAAAAGGACCTCGGGGTGCAGATTGGTGGAGCTGAACATGATCCAGCTTGTGCCCAGGCAGCCAAGAGGCCAACAGCATCCTGGCCTGTACCAGCAACAGTGTGGCCAGCAGGGCCAGGACAGTGATCACCCCCCTTTACTGGGCACTGGTGAGGCTGCACCTCGAATCCTGTGTTCAGTTCTGGGCCCCTCACTGCAAGAGAGACATTGAGGTGCTGGAGGGGGTCCAGAGAAGGGGAACAGAGCTGGTGAAGGGTCTGGAGCACAAGTGTGATGGGGAACAGCTGAGGGACCTGAGGGTGTTCAGTCTGGCAAAGAGAAGGCTCAGGGGGGACGTTATTGCTCTCTACAACTACTGCAAGGAGGTTGTAGTGAGGTGGGGGTCAGTCTCTTCTCCCAAGTAACAAATGATAGGATGAGAGGAAATCAGTTGTACAACAGGAAAAAATTCTTCACCAAAATATTTGTCAAGCATTGAAAGAGGCTGCCCAGGGATGTTGTTGAGTCACCATCCCTGGAGGGATTTAAAAGACACGTAAATGTGGCATTTGGGGACATGGTTTAGCTGTAAACTTGGCAGTTTTGTGGTTGGACTCAATGATCTTAAGGGTCTTTTCAAACATAAATGATTCTATGAGTCTGTAGGGTGCATTCCAGACATACTCCACTCTGTTGTGTGGATGAAATTTCAGATCTCATTAAGTTCTCAGTTCCTGTCTGCCCTGGGAAACAGATTACATTTCTTGCTTGTTCTGAGCTTCTTTCCAGCTAGTCTTATATGACTTACATGGGCACTTCGGTTCCCCCCCCAGCCCCTTTGTTGTCTCCCTACATGAAGGTGTGTTCAGCGTTACCACACGTTATGCATATTTGCCTGTCTTCACCAGACTGGTCTGCATGAGAAAACTTAAGCATCCTTGTTGTGAGAACAAATTTATGTACAAAATGGGAAGCATATTGTGCTGTTCCTGTCCACTGTATGGTTTTTACAGTGTATTGGACATTCACAGGTAAGGATAGATCAAATGTTACCTTCATTGTTTGCTTCTTTTAGAGCTTGTACAATCAGAGCATCCTCAGAAAGTAGACTTTCAAGTTGGTGTAGCTTCAGCAGAAGTGATGCAGTTATGCAGATGTGTATCATCTCTGTAAACACATTGATTCCTCTGAGAAACTGCGTATTGCAGTGTTTGTGTGCATCTGAGCATGTGTGTACATGTGTGCCTGGGCCCAGACACAGTGTGATATCATAATTAATCTAAGTTGTACAGGAAAACCTGCAGAGACGGAAGTTGTTTATGCAATTTATATTGCTTCTCAGCCTTATTCATCAGCACAGATAAGATTGCAAGCTGCTTCTCTGCTGGGATCTTCTGTTTCATGATATGCTTAGAATCTATCCTAAGAGCCTTGGCCCTTGACCAGAAATCCTGATTTGTGTTTTTACTAATTATTTTTCCTGTGCTTTTACACTGACACTCCTGGTGGCAGTGTGTGCATTGCTTTCTCATCCAAGATCTGATGTGAGGTGGTAGCTAGCTCCTTCCATTTGCAGCTCAGTGCAAACCAGCACTTAAGTAGTCTCTATGATCAAGAAGCTTGAAACACAGGCAGGCTCAAGTCCAGAACTACACTGATGGCGTAGGTGTATCTTCCAGTGCTGTCATGGTACAGATTGTATGATCAATTGTAAGATCGTAACTTTAAATGCCTGATGATTGCAGCTGTGATAGGCAAGTCTTGTGGATAATGCAAACAGATCTCCGCAGGCACAAAGATCTCAGAGTATTAATGTCAGGCTATGTTTCACACCTTTCAAAATGACACTGAAATGCTGGGCAGAACAAATACCAGAGATCATGCTGCCTGCAGCTTCATATGAATTGTGGTGCACGTGATGTGATGTGGTCATGCCAGTGACGTTTCAGCAGGTAGTTTTTTTCAGCTGAATGGTTCCAAATCCTTTGGCCTTATGCTGTCAGAGATTAAAAATATTACAAGGAAAAACGATGAATCACTCTGAAACACTATTTCAGTAATTGTGAACTCTCCCTTGATGAATTTGAGTGAGAGGGTGCTGTTATAATGGGCTTCAGGTATTATGTTGGAATGTTTTAACTTTGTTAATCTTCTTGTCAAAATACTAAATACTGAAGATTCATCAGCATAACTTTTGAGAAGTTACATAGCAATCAATGCAATTCTGAAAGTGATCACATGAAACAGTGGTTTTAATAACAAATTCATGCTTCTTAGCATTATAAGAGGTAACTTGTGAATATTTATTCAATAGCTTTATATTTTACCAGCAGCTATTCTGAAATATTCAGGTAAGATGCTCTACCAAAGGTCACTTGTAAGTAACACACAGACCCTTGTCTATCATAAATGATTTGAGATCATAAACAGCTTGCTTGTAAACAAGTGAAATATGTAGTAGTTTGAAATAGTGTTCTGAATGGCTTGCTCTGGTTTCAGACCTACTGCAAAGATAGTGAAAGCTTTGTTTTGCTGTTCTGTGTTAATGTTTGCCATATTGATTTTACTGCAGTTTGAGGTAGTTGTTACTGGCAACCTCTTCTGCCTTCTGGCAAGACAGAAATAGAATATACAGTGGTCTTACGACGTGTTGGTAGGAGGGCGATTTATCAGAAAATGTGCTCCCTCTGGCTAGAACACAGAGCATACCTAAAGTAATTGTTTTGTCCTGTATACAAAGGGTGACATTTGCAAATGAGGCCGATGGAAGAACATTAAGTATTCTTTTTGTAGAATGAACTGCTCTTAGTCATAATGTTTATCAGGCATATTCATCACAAAAGATGAACTGTGCCTTTTTTGTGTACATGTTGTGCTTCCAGTCTTATAACTGTAGGAGGGAGGCTCTGATCAAAATACGTTTTAATGCATTTTATTTTCAATTTTCTTCACAGTGTTCCTACTTACCAGAAATTATTTTTTCACTATTTGGCAAAAATGTAATTATTCTAGTGAACTGGGATTAATTTGCCTGCTCTTTTCCTGGGCTTGTCTATGATTATTTTGTTTGCTCTTTTTTTCCAAGGGTAAATCATCATTTCATTGCCACCTCACTGTTTAGTTCAAACTGCTGTTCTATCTGAACACGAACATGAACAATGCAAAAGCTGGAAGAGATGTTTGACTAAAATATTCTTCTGTGAAACAAGGTTTTTTTTTAGTAGAATATCAAAGCACGAACAGAAACAGATGTGTGTATGTATGGTGTAAATTTGTTCTCCTATCTCTTTTTGTAACAGCATAGTTGAAAAGTAGATGGAGTGGTTGTTTCACGCTGCCCACTCCTATCCTGTATTTTGTTTAGCTCTCAAAACCCAACACATCTGTAGAAAACACTGCCCCAGATGGAAAGGGGACCAGTCAAGTATCTATCTGAGAGATCAGTGCTCCAGCACACTGGCTGCCCTGAGCTGCACTAACTACAGCCAAATAATGACTGTTCCCAGGGCCCTGAGCTATCCTGGTTATTCGGGTGAGCTTTGGAGCACACAGAGTGCAGAGGGTTCCCCTGCTGCTCATGTGCAGCAGGATATGCATGCTGGGAGAGTTGCTGCAACCCAGTAGGTGCTTAGTAACAGAATGGTACATCTAAACTGTGTTTCCCAGTTCAAGCAGTCAAAGAAACCATGTTGTAATGCACTGTTCGATATTTCAAAAGTGCTGCTTTAACACTGACTAGTCCTACTCAGTAATGAGGTCAACACTTTCAAGTCTGTATGTCTACCATAAGCATTTTTATCAACCTCTTAGATTGTCTTGGGTTTTAGGCATTGTTAAGCCCTACACTGATGATCTACAAGTACATAATCACTGCTGAAAGCCTGCTGAGCCAACTTATATGTTATCTAAATTTCGGCATTCTAACTCAATAAAACTGAAATTTTGATGTGAGTACTTATTTCTTGGAAAAGCAGCCTGATTTATATTTCCTGGGTCTGACATTGCTGTCCTCAGAGTGCAGTGCTGACCTACCTGAGGGTAACTTACCCAGAATTTTCACCATTACATGAGCAACTGTATGTCTAATGGAATTTGGTGAAGAATTTCCATGTTTCATAATCATGGAAAGGTTATGCTATAGTATCCAGGGATGTCAGAAACAATGAGCATAAGATTATCAACAGGGTAAATGCTCAGGGGTGCCCACTTAGAACTAAACCAACCACTTTATTCTGAAAAAAATAGAAAAAAGAAAGGAGCTTGGAAGGCTTTCTAAAATGGTACTGTGGCAAATCGTGTCCTAATGTAAGAGAATGCAAGAAATCTCTTCTTACCCTTAACTCTGCCACATGAGCACAGCATGCCAAGCTGGGAGGGGGTTTAGGGTTTGTTTTCTTTTCCTGTTTGTTTTTTTCTTCTCTTAGGGGCAGGAATTTTTCCTGGAGTAAATATTTTATGAGCTACAGGTGCTTTTATTTACAAAATGTGTTTGAAAAGCTTCTGGCCACGGGAAGAATCAAAGAGCAGGGGAAAGCATCTTTGCTTTTAATGTAAAACTTTTTCATAATTAGCAGAAACGCTTATATCCAGCTGCCTTCATGGCGTGCTGCCTTTGCTTCTTCTCTCTCCCATGAGCTTCCAGCTCCTTCAAACATGCTTCCTGCATTTACTTTCACCTCCGGTGATTTTTGCAGTTTCATAGCTGGCTTGTGAATAGGCCTCAAGTTTTGCATCTCTCTTCTGCTTTTGCCTTTATTTCCAGAAGAGTTTAATTGCTTTTACACTTCTGATGAAGGGTATCTGCAGTTTATGAGCCTAACAAAGTTTCATGCTGTCTGAGGTGTGAGAGGAAGGGAGTAGGGGGGCATTGAATCATTTTGGGTGAAAATGGACACACAGGAATTTAGTTTCTGTTAATTTTCACCTTTCTTCCGGCACACAGGCCTGGGTCTCTGTCCGTAAGTACTGCCCTTATGAAGTAAAGGATGATCCTGGATGTAACCTGTGCACTGTATCTCCTGATATACTGGGTGTGTAAGGGAGAGGAGACGCTTGGTCTTCAGTAGACATGACCCTATCTATGTTCCCATCTCTCTTCACCCTCCCTGTGCATTCCCACTCCCCCAGCCCTGTGTCCTGAGGGACATATAATTTCCTTGTGCCATTGGGTGAATGTCTCAATGCAAAACTACCAAACAAGTTGCTGTGAAATTACCTAAGCCCTGGGTTTACCAGCACGTCTGCTAGTCTGCAGATGTGGCCAATGTTCCTGCTCTCAGTTTAAGGTAGGAATGAGGTAGCTCACTTCCCAGTGAAAGCAAGCTGGCAACGCTGCATCTAATACGGGGTAGGAGCGTGGGCATCCAGGGAAACTCCCTATGTGAGCCTGCTTGCTTTGTGAATGGTTTTTGTTGCCAGGTCCTCAGATAAGCTCTTGAACACATTGTCTCCAGCCTGTGGTTGTTCTGCTCCCACTGCTCAGGTTTACTCTTGTAAAGACTGATTTTTTAATTCAGTGATAGGGCTGGCTAACCTGAGTTTCCCTATGGACAGAAACGCACATGGTGTGAGGTACCTCTATTCACTCCAGCTTTTGTGAATAGTCTCAGTTTCTCTGCTTTTAAAGGAGGTTGTGCTCTGGCAGTGTTTGTTTGGTTTTGGTGTTTCTATGTTGATGTTTTTATTTATATTACTCTACATGTTGCACTCTAAAGGAGCCTGACCTTCTGCCTGCATTGCATTCAGGCAAATTTTAAAGGCTGACATGAGTTCCTCTATTTTTCATACTTAGATAATGATTCACTTTGCTTTCATTTACACATGTGTATCCATCTATCTAAATGCCATTGATTTATATTAATAAGTAGAATGAAAAGGCTTTCTGACACAGACACAGAGTATTACTAGTTTCACTTAGAGATGGAAGATATTCAGCAAACTTGTGAGTAAAAACACGTGCAGCAAATGGAGCACAATAGGGACTTGCTGAAGGAGGTGTGCCCTACCTGCCGCTGTCCTGAGGCTATTGGCAAGTGCTCCTATAGACAACTGTCTGGAGGAAGACGGGGAGGGAAGGATGGAGCCTCTTCATGTGTCTCTGGCTGAAAACAGGGTAAGCTCCACTTAATTCATAATAAATGGCAGTCAGCGCTTGCTTTGAATGTTAACCCCATCAAGGAAAATAGCACCCTCACCTCATCCTTGACCAAGTCCTGCAGTGGTGGTAGAGAGAGGCAGTGCATGTGGTAGTACGGTCATTGTGGTTCTTTGGTGCATGTTCCCATGCATGTTCTTTCTCCAGTGCTGAATATCCTCTAAGCAGGGGGAGAAACTGCTTCTGTTCAAGCAGGAGGAGTTTTGCTGCCAAGTGTCTGCTTCAGAAATGGTCTTCAAGAGCCCTGTGTTTGTTCCCTAAGTGCATGGGAATGTATATTGGTAACAGCTGAGGGTCAGTAGTGGTTACTTGTCTGGATGGTGCAGTGCCGTGATTCAGGCGGTAGCAATGCATGAGAACAGGCTTCTGATTAGCAAATCACAGCCTATTAGTCAGCCCGCAGGGAAGAGGAGCCAGTCATCTGGCCTGTTTTGCGTGGATGGGCTATTCTGTGGCCCTGACCAGCAGAAAAGTGGGCCAGAGAGCACTGGGAGGCTGACCTGCCTGGTAGCATGGGTGCTGAGCCTGCTCACAGGTCTGGACTCAGTGTCCCATCAGGACCAGGGGTGGTGGAAGCACAGAACAGGGATCAGAGCTTTTACTGGCAAAGGGAGGATGGGGAGAAGCCAAAGGGACTTGCTAAACCATCATGAAAGAAACATTAAAATACACAAGTAACTTGGTTGCGGGTGGAAGCTGGGGCTGGAGCAGTCAGCCTGACCAGCTGCCGAAGAAGGCTTCATACTGCCGCCATGTCCTGCTACGGCTGTGGTGGTCTGAGTGTGCCGTGGTGCTGCCCAGGACCTCCCCCTAACACACCCGGAGGTACAGGCATGGGGACATGCTGTGTCTCTGAGTGGTAGAGCTGCAGCGTGATGGGTCCCACATGGTGCCCAGGCTCCTGCCCACAGCCCCAGCACTAGGGTGCTCCCTCAACAGTTCCTGTTAGGTTTGCCACATAGGTCTGCTGCTCAGTGGCATCCTGGAGGTAACGCATGTCCCAGGCACAACCCTGAAGTGTTTTCCGAGGATAAGAGGCTGTGCCAGCAGCTGCAGAAACCGGCTGAGTGCTCATGGGTGGATGGCTCCTGCAGAGCTGTCACCAGCCGCTGGCCCCTGACCCACCTCAGTGTCACAGCACAGCTGTTGCACTGTGCTGCTGCCCGGCGCCTGCCCTGGCTGCCCCACGGCTAGCACATGCCTGGGCACATACCCAGCTCCCCTGCAGTGGCTCTGCTGCCCCACAGCAACTGGGATGGAGGGCTGTGCCCAGGAACCTGGAGTGCTGATGAGTACACTGCAGAGTTACGTGTTTCCCGTGGAAAGCAGGGCATTCCTGTAAGTCATTGTCCAGCCTTATTTCCTTTGTTTATTGTAACAACTACAGGAAACAATCTCGCTCTGCCAGCAGTGAGGCAGCAGTGAGCAGTGATAACGATGCATTTTCTGCATGTGCTTTGCCCTGCAATTGTGAAGCACAACTGTGCTGAGCTCAGGTGGGGAGGACAGAGAAAACCCGTATCACAGTATCACAGTATCACAGTATGCTAGAGATTGGAAGGGACCTCGAAAGATCATCTAGTCCAATCCCCCTGCCGGAGCAGGAACACCTAGATAATGTTACACAGGAATGTGTCCAGGCGGGTTTTGAATGTCTCCAGGGAAGGTATGTTCCTATAGGAACTTCAGGGGGTGTATGTAAAACAGTGATAAGCGAACGACTGCACAGTGCACTAGCATTCTGGAAAAGGTGTCCAGTGTTACGTTTGCATTTAACACCAGAGTGGTAACTGGGTCCTACAGATGACTGTTCTGTGGCCGGGACAGGAACAATTTTTGGTGCTGGAGGTGACACTTGGTCTAACGCATCTCCCTCCCTCCACTTTCTGGGCCAGATCAGAACTTCCGCCAGGAAGCAGAAGCTGTCTTCCCTCAGGTGCCATCCTTGAAACCTTCTGCAGGTGTGACCATGCTTTGAAGCTCCAACTGTGCCTTTTCAGTACTGAGATATGGGTTCATGATGGGCCTGTGAGGGTCCCCCACCCATTAGACACAGAAGAACCAAACCGGGGTGCGGCTGAGGGCAATGCCAGAGGAAGCCAGGTCACTTCTTTCTTGAAATTAGTCAAGGGAGCAGGCACCATTATGCCCTGCTCCTCACAGAGTTCCTCAGAATGGGATTTTTGGACACATTCAGGTAGTGCCCAGACTCTGCCTTCTGTGGTTACTGCTTATGTCAGCCTTACACAACGCTGACTCCAGCACACAAGGGATGTAGGAAATTTTGTTTTTGTCTCTTTTTGTACATTATGTCCTAGACAAATGCAGCATTCAGGCACAGCTGGGTAACAGAGAAAGACACTCAAAACTGATCATAACGTAAATTGTAGAAAGCAGACTTTATATGACAATAAACATGCAGCTTGCAAAAGAATTAACATAGTGTACTGGTATTAAAAACACATTTCCATGCAGAGACAGCTTACGCAGCAGTTTATGAGTTTAACCTCAGGCAGGAGTATGCAAGCCCTTTAAAGCTGGCATTCAAATTACCAGTAGCTTAATCAGCCATACTTACTTTAAGTACAAAGTAACATCTGACTTAATGTTTACATTCACTAGCCATCCAATCCAGCATCAAGGCACTTTCCTTGTCAGTCTGTCTCTGTCCCATGCCTCCACTCACCTAGATGCACATATCGGCACAGCAATATTCACTACCAGTAGCCCTGACAGTCTCCTTAAGCACAAATAAAAGCAGCTGGGTCCTAGACAACCTCTTGCTGTATCAAAGTGCCCGTCTGAATGTGACACTGTAAACAAGACTGGCGTGTTAAAAAAACATGGTAAGTTGACTGGATCCATAGTGAATGTGCTTTGATGTGAAGAAAAGCAATAGATGTTGCTAGTTTCAACACTGCAGAGAATGCTCATCTACCTCGCCTGCAGCCGCCGGAGAAGAGCAGCTGGTGCGGGGTGCAGAAGACGCTTCAGTCTGAGTAGGAGGACATGGAGCTTTCCAGCCATCTGTCGACAGTTGTGCCATAGGTGTTTTTCATCTATTACAGAAGTGTGCTTCTGCAGAGTATTGCGACTCTGCTGCAAATATCCCCTTCAAAGTTGGCTTTGCAAACAGACAAAAGTACTGACTAAGGCTACATTCTGGGAGGCACTGACTGCCCACCCTCTCTCTGCACTAAAATTAAGAGTGGGGGGAAGTGGGCGGTGGTTGACATTTGGCCCTCAGTCAATTTTATATTTTACAAATGCACCCTTGTGCATTAAGTCAGCACTGCTTTCATTTTCAGGAATGGCTCAGATTGCACAAGTATTACAAAGGAAACAACAAGTGAAACTAAACACACAAATGCATTTTAGGGTTTTTTTTTTTTTTCTTTTTTTTTTTTCTTTCTTAGCAGATCCTTTCAATTCTAAGGAAAAGAAATGGAAATTTGTGAATTCAATGCAAGACACTAAATTTTACCCTTCTGCAGACTTTTGCACTTACACTTCCACTTAACTTCAATTTTCTGGGTCAATAGCCAAGCTGAAGACTCTGTGATTGGCTGTAATTCCCAAGTGGCTGCGCAAAAAAAAGACTCAACATTTTTGTTATAAACTGCTTCCAAATAACATTAAAAGCAACTCTTGGAATTTAAAATGGCTACATGTACCCATCCTAGCAAACAGAGGTTACAAGGGATTAATGAAGATTTACAATCCATCAGTCAGAAGAACTTCTTAACATAGTTAAAGGAATGTATCCAAATAAGAAACAAATGTCTCTGGGAAAATAAGATAGTATATTTAGTCCCACTTAATGTGCATAAATTACAATTTTAAATGTGCATGTCCTCATACAGTGCTGACTACTAACACTTTGTCAGTCTTTGGAGTTTCAGATCCCACTGTGAAGTCTATACCATAGCAGCATGTATTTATGTGGGTCTTGGATGTTCAAGACCTGGCACTAATTAAACAAGTTCAATTACTTCAGTTAAATCAGTATGGATATTCCCACATACTGGGCACACTCATTTAAGTTTTAACCATCCAGAGCTGCTCATCATTTACAATCAAAGCTGAAGCTGTAAACCCCACCAGAGGCTTCTCCAGGGCCCAGGAACAGACTCAGCCCTCAGACACAAACTGCCTCCTCCTCCAGGGCCAAAGGTTTTTTCCAGTCCTGGTGATAAACATTTTGCTAGGCTGCTGCAGCATAAATCAGCACATGCTTGTTACAAACAATCTTGAATTAAGCTTTAAAGAAATAAACTTGATTTTTTTTTTTCTTTAACAAAGTTCTGAAGAATTTTTGCTCTGCTGTGCTTCGCGCTGCCAGTTTAAGGCTTAGCAGGCAGTTTACTTCGCTATGGTCAGGCATATGAAACAGTCCAAAGACTTTTAGTACACTGAAAGGGGATATTCCCAGGTTAACTGTCCTGAAAGTGAGCCAACACACCCCAGAAACAACCTCCTGTTCTAAAAGAAACACCACCACAGAACTATTGAGATAAATAAATTCACTGCCTTACAAGCTGAGGAGCAGTTAGCCAGCCTGCACTTAAAAGAAGCTTCAGGCATGCTAACACAAGAAAAATACTATTTCTACTAGCCTGCTTTCCCTGCCACCAAAGTAAAAAGGTCTTCTCTCACCCCCACCTGAAAAATTCCAGTCCAGGAAATCAAGATGGACATGGAAATGGCAATACTGAAGTGTGATTTCATTTTAATAATGCCTTTATTTTGTAAAGTGCACCCTAATTACTGGGAGGGGAGAAATCTTTTTCTTTAGTCACTGTGTTAGAGCCAAGTTCAGAGACTTTAAGTGGATTGCTATCATTACATTACAGACTCTCTAAAAATCTGTATGCAACTGTTCGATACAATTAGATTGTTACAATCCAAAGTACAAAATCAAATTAAACCCTGAATACTGCATGATATAATATTTGGCACATAAGTTTACAAACAAGCGGTAAACCTGTTATTCGTGTAAACCTGTACTGTGGCTTCAACAAGCTATTCACCCACCAGCATCTCCTGTTTAGTCTTTAGCATTTTACCCCTAGATAAATGCAGAAGCCTTAAAGATATAACTTTCTGCCAGACAGACAGAATTCTTTCTGGGATACACTCCTATATAATTCTGTGAGTTATTATATGACTGGCCCATAAATAACAAAGAAGGATGCCCGAAGTAACAGGCTGGAACTCTTTTTAGCACACACCTTTAAAAATGAGAATCTCTTGACACTAGTTGTTTTATGTTGGAAATGGCCCATGTAACAGCAACTGAGAACAAAATGCCTTCCCTTTATACAATGGAAAGGAAACCAGCAATTTCAGGAATAACTGAAGTTACCCCTCAAATATAACATACAATATCAAAAGTTAATAACACTGTATCATAATTAAAAAAAAAAAAAAAAAGCCATCAGTGTGTTTTTGAAGACACCAGTATCTTTGAAGCAATGCTCAGACTAAGCAGCCAGGTTGTGACCCACAATATCTCAGCGACGAGGAGGTGGATTAGATGCATAGGGCTGCAGGGCAGTTCTAACAGGCACACACACTGTTCAACAGAGACTTCCCCTTTTACTTGTGGTTTCTATAGTCACTATGAACTTTGCATAGAGAAGACAACCCATCCCCCAGTAAACTAACTGCTACTATTTTCAAAGAGGAATGTGTTTTGACAAAAGAATGCTCCTTCAGTCTCTGAAAAACCCTCACAGATGGTCTCTGCTGTCTTGTGACAGCACTGTTCTCATTATGCCCTTGCTCTCTGGGAGAGAGTTTGAAGGTGCTGTGGTGGAGTAGAGAGAAAAGGAAGGGGACTGGTGTGAAGAAAGGTGTAGTTACAGTAAGCTGCAACACACCCTTTTAGTTTAGAAAAGTGCCCAGGTAAAAAAAAATACCACTGCAAGACAGGAAATGTGGAATAACTGAAATGCTATTAAAAAATTCTGCATCCTTTATCTGTTTTAAATAGTCCAGACCTCAAGAGGTAATCTCAGGAATTTAGCATTGAATTTTTATTACAAAGGCAGAAGTCATATGTGAACATTTATGTGTACACCTGTCCTTCCACGCAAGCTGGCAGATGAGGACAAGGCAAGTTGAAATGATAACTGACACCTGCCTTTCCAGGGCCTTTAGCAACTGCTTTGCAGAACAGCAGCACAAGAGGTCACGGAACAAAAAGTGGTCTTAAATACATAGTTCTTTTGTGAAGGAGAACCAAAATCCTTGTTTTAATCTCACAACACAGCATTTAGTGTTTTCAATTAAGGTTTTATTAGTGTCAGATTAGAAAGCTGACTAGACTAAGTTAAGGTTAAAAAAAAAAATGCAAGAGTGCCATAAAATTCCTAGTTATCATTGGAGAAGGGGTTTATTTTAATATAATTTCATTTTTCCTTAACCCCTAGTAGAGACAGTCTCCAAGAAATGCATCTTCAAAAAAATGTGAACTGTATGAAAAAGGGTAAAAGTGAGAATAAGAATAAAGAATTTTAACAACCACGTAAGTGGTGTGGCTCAAGATTGCTGCTAGAGAGCAATTAGAAAAATGGTAAAAACTTACAGCTTGTTACTTGCTTCGCAAGCTATAATCAACAAAGGTGCACGTAATAAACAGAGGCAATTTATATGACAACAGGGCTATCGTATAATCTGACAGTGATTTGGGTAGAAAACCTCCAAGTAACTGTTAATTAGTGTTTTCATCTGGATTTTTAAACTTCTGAATACAAGACTGAATTACTGTGCGTCAAGTTGCAAGGCACATTTTTAGGCCAAATCAGTATAGAGTTCATCTGCATGCATATCTAAATGTAGGCAGAATATCAACTGCTATAGTAGCATTCAGAATCAAGCAATTGTGGTGTTTTCCTATTTGCACACCATAGCAAGTTCTATTTAATTGTTCTAATTTTTAAGTGGGGATGGACATGATTTGCATGTCTGGTAAATGGGAAACAGACACTGGGTCAAGTAAAAATTCAGAAAGTCAATCAAGGTACTGAAAGCGTATGACAAGTATTCTTTGACATTAGAATACTAAGCTTCAGTCTTACTTTTGCACAAAGATGCTCCAAGCAACTAAAGCTGGCTTTTTAGGCTTGTACATGGTCACAAATTGAAGTATTTCTTCTAGAAGGTCTATTGGCTGATATGATTAATTGAAACTTGCCATTTTCAATCATGTGTAAATCTGATAAGATGCAAAATCCCCAAGGTAGCACAAAGGCTTATTCAGCTATCCAGACAGAAGATTTTACGTAGTGCATAAAAGTTAAGTCTTCAGTAGGTCTGGACTGCAAATCTTCCGCAAAAACAGTCCTTATTGTACTTTGTCATATTACTCTTCACTTAATTTCAGTATTTCCATCTTCATTGAGATAAAAATACCTAGCTTAATTTATCAGAAACACAGGAGAAAGTGTGAACAGGCACTAATGAAGGCCTAAAACAGAGCCAGTCTCTTCTCTCACTGTGGCATATAGCCCCCTTGTCTCACAGTCTGTGGGAGGTAACTTTTTGGCATTTCATCAACTGGTGGTAGATTTCCTTCCACTATTTCAGGTACCACATTTTGTCCTTCAGTACTTGCCTGTAAAGCATCTGATACAGCAGCTTCCTGGGTATTTTTTTCCAGCCCAAGGCCCAATAGCTGTGAACTCTGACCTGAGATCTGCAGTTGTGCAAATCCAACAATATCCCCCTCATTTGCAGAAGTGATTTGCTTCATTCTTTCAAAGCATGGCCTGTCTGTGCTGGTTTCATCCTGAACACCATTTTGTTTGAAATACTGCTGCCTCTGTGTTGCACTGTCACCTCCTCCAGTGTGATCCTCCGATCTCTCTTCTGAATCTAGCAGTGGCTGAGTCGACTCAGACCTTGAAAAGACTTGCACAGGTGTTTGGTCTCTGTAACCGTTAAGTACTACAGTTGAATACTGTACAGTGCTTGAAGTGTTTTGTGCAGTTTCACCTTCGTCACTGTCAGAGACACTTTGCCTAGGAGAAGACATGCATGAGGACCCTCCAATACCACTGCTGTGCCCTTCTGAAGTACTTTTTTCCTTTTTAAGTAAGTCAAAGGGTTTTAGATCTTGTTCTGAAAAAGACTTCTTGTCATCAGCTTCTATTTCTACGACGCTTACATCTGTGAAGCTACCTTCTGGATACATCTGATCTTTGGAACTAAAGTTATGCTGAAAGAGAGAGATGGATGTTGCCTAAGAGGAAGGTTGTGTTCAAAATAAAAAACATTAAATACCTGAATTTTTAGTCCATATTTTTTTCAAGTTTCTTAAGTTTTTCCTTACTAAGTTTGGCAGTATTTCCAAATTATCTGTTATGAAGGATGTAGCTTTGTTTCCAATACAAAGCCTTACTTACAAAACTATTCTGAAAGCACAGTTGGTGTGCAAACTTTGCTCTAATTTTAATTATTCTTAAGAGCCATAAACATAGAACCATTTGTTCTGCAGCACAGGAATATTCTATATTGAGACTCATACTTACCTTGTTTCTAATAATGCATTCAACGTGATGGCTATTCTTCACAGAAGTTAGTCAGTTTATTGTACAGAATTTGCTACGTCATTCACCCCCCACAGGGCATAAATTTTACTGCCACCTTGTCATGCATGAGTAACTTAAAGCTTTCTCTCTCATTCATGATTTAACTGTGCAAACAAGTCACACTTGAGGGTTTTAAGAATGGGAATCATGAGTTCCATTTACTTAATCCTGATTTTCCATGAATGAGTACAGTAATCAGGACTTGACCCTTTCAACTACTAAACTGAATACAATTCACAATGTTAAAGCCTGCTATACACTGTGAACTTGTGCTAAGGGTCACATATTTCTGACTCTCTTAATGCAAAAAAGTCTTATAACCATATTATACCACAACGTCATAAAACTTAATATTCAGGGTTTTTTTTCCTTGAAATCCACATGTGCTAGAAGACAGAAGACTTCCACTGGTTAGTTTATTTGAAACCTTATGGACTAGGAAGGTAGGGGATGCAGAAAGATGAGTATTACCTTAGCTGGAACTTGAGGAGACCACTGAGCAATGTTACTTTTGGATGGATCAGGGACAATAGGCCAGATATGCTTTTTAATTCTGTAAAGGATTAAAACCAGAATAGAATTACAAGATGCAGTTCGCAAATTCCTATGTTAGTGGCAAGTACTGCATAATCCAGGACAATACTCCTTTACATAGGAATTTTGCAGGAGTATTTATTTCCAAATAGGAATGCTTCCTGGACTACTTTACATCTCCTTAGAAAGCTGTACTACTTAGCAGAACACAGCACTACACTTGTAACTGCTCTACACATTTGATGTAGCCATCCAACACAAGGCAAACCAACAGACAGTAATGAGTTAGTGAGGGATTTTAAAATTTACAGCACTCTAGAATCTACAGAGCACTTATTTGCTTAAAGTCTGTGACGCATGTCAGTATCTTCTTTAAGATACAGATATCACAGCTGTCAATCTAAGCCATCTTCACAGCTAAAAATAAAGTGAGAATATCTGAAGAAAAACTTTCCTGGTCGTTTGTAACTCAACTCTCAAGTTTAAGAATGTAGTGGAAAAATAGATATAGTAAAAATAGATGTTTCTATAGATAATTCACTTCCAAACAAACTAATTTTGAAACCGATGCACCTATCCCACTCTTTAGACGAGGTGCAACAACAGACACTCTGAAGAAAACTGCAAGATGGGCCTTGCAATTGACATCCACTAAGAACAGATTTTAGGAACAGCAGGGAGGACAGAAAGAAAAGGGCACAAAATGCTGTCTTTGATTAGAAAGAAAAGATAGTTGACTGAGGACATGGGATATGTGTACTCCTTGCCAGAGAAAAGACTTCAGCAATAAGCACTCAGTTAAAGCCACACGCAAGAGCTCTGTGGTAGGCAGAGGGAGCAGGAGGAAAGAGGATGTTTCCCAGCTGACAGTAAACAGGCACAGAGTTTGACTGAGGTTATGCAAGGTAGTTAAGTAAGATGCCTGCCTGATTTTTTTGGCTGTCAAGCTTAAGGTTTGCTAACACTGTAATTAAATAGCTCAAATATAGCCAGCAAACAGATCATCTGTGCTTCACAAACTAAGCACTATCATTCCACTCTGACATGATGACTAAGAAAACAACACAGAAGATGTCATGATCACAACTTAACAAACATAATCCTCACCAACTCTAGCAAGAAAAGCAGCAATTTCCACGCAGGATTGAGTCATGGAACATTTAGGTTGTGTGCTGATCCTTAGCAGTAAGAAATTAGTATCAGAAAAGGCAAACTTCCCAAGGGAAAAAATGTTTATCATTAGTGAATATATGTGTGTTTTACCTTCTTTTTCTGATCTAGCTGCAGAATATTTACTTGTGTTGAATTATTACCATCTGTTATTCCCAGAAATATCAGAAATGTATGAAAAAGATTTCATTAGACTTACAAGTCCCGTTTGTTGAAGCAAAACAGAACTCCAAGGAGCACAATCAACAGGAAAGCTAGACACACAGGTACAACTATGGCTTCAATCTCTCCTTTCCCTGAAGGAAATGAAGAGAAGCAGTTATAGCTCACTTTGACATTTAAGGAACTCAGCAGCAGCATACATTTCTGAAGGGACAGGGAGAATCTGAAACTGAATACACCAGCAGCACTCAGTCTTAAGATTCACCTTCAGAAGAACCTTCCCACCATATGAAAAGAGCCTGTAAGTGAAAACACAAAAAGCTCTGTCCCACCAATCTAATGCCTTGCATCAACAAAAAACCCCAGGTTGCTCTAGAAGTTATAATACTGATGAACCAAGTAAATTTACAGTTTGGGCAGATATGACAGGAACATCTATGTGAACTCATTTGTGGTCCAGGTGTTTCAGTGGCTTTATGGCTGCCATAACATCACCATGGGCCAGTAAGTAATGTAAGCAAAATCACTAGTCATCCATCAGTTTATTCTGTACAGGAAAATATCTTCTAACTGCAAACACATAAGCTGCACTATTGTTATGTATTCCTTCCAGTGTTACAGACACTGAGTTACAGAACGCTCAGGGAAAAAAAACACCATACAGAAAAAGAACATTAAAACCTGCCGTATCTAAAGAAGTGCTTTCCACAACACACTCACGCCAGAAACAGTCAGGCTGATGCACTGGTAAAAAACATCTCTACTGGTGCTGCCAGGAAAAAGTGGCGGGTCGTAGTAGTAGGGGACTCTACACTGAAAGGGACAGAAGCACTTGTCTGCCGGCCAGAGCCTGTCTCAAGGGAGGTGTGTTGCCTACCAGGGGCATGGATCAGGGATGTGGCATGGAGGCTGCCTGCTCTAGTAAGTCCCACGGACTATTACCCACTCCCGGTGATACATGTAGGTGCTAGGGATATAGATAGTAGTAGCCTGGGGAACATAAAGAAGGACTACAGAGCCCTGGGGGAGGTGGTTAGGGGCTCTGGAGCTCAGGTGGTCTTTTCATCAATTCTCCAGGGTACAGGGGAGGGCCTAAAAAAAGCTAGGAGGATTGGCCAGGTTAATAACTGGTTAAAAGGGTGGTGCCATAGTCAGGGGTTTGGGTGTCTTGAACACGGGACCCACGCTTGTAGGCCAGGTCTAGTGGAGGCTGGTGAAGCTGGTCTGATAAAGAAGGGAAAGAGCAGTTTTGGTAGGAGGCTTGCCAGGCTGGTCAAGGAGGCTTTAAACTAGGTGTCATGGGGGAGGGGGGCATCATTCCATCCCAACACACCCAGTCAGTTGCCAGAACCTATAATAAATGCTCGGAGCAATGTAGAGATATTCCACCCGCTCCAGCCAATGAGCCGGCTTCAGTTGGAGCTCGGCTCAGATGACTCTATACAAATGCCCGTAGCATGGGGAACAAACAAGAGGAATTAGAGATGTGTGCACGTCTACGGGGGTATGATATAAGAGGCATCGCAGAAACATGGTGGAATGGCTCCTATGACTGGAGTGTTGGAAGGGAAGGTTACAGGCTCTTTAGGAAAGACAGGCCTGGCAGGCGGGGAGGGGGGGCTGCCCTTTATGTTAGGCTGGAGAGTATGGAACTGTCTGGGGACAGGTGAGCAGTCCACAGAGAGTTTGTGGGTCAGGGTTAAAGGGAATATAGCTACGGGAGACATTACTGTGGGGATGTTACAGACCGCCTGATCAAGGAGAACCTGCGGATGAAGTACCTATAGACAGACAGGAAAAGCCTCATGCTCGCAGGCCCTTGTTCTCATGGGTGACTTCAACCACCCTGACATCTGTTGGAAGGACGGTACGGCCCGGCACAAGCAATCCAGGAGGTTCCTTGATTGTGTGGAAGTCAACTTCCTTCTGCAAGTAATAGAGGAGCCGACAAGGAGAGGTGCCATGCTTGACCTCGTGCTCACCAACAGGGAAGGGCTCCTTGGAAATGTGACTCTCCAGGGCAGCCTTGGATACAGCGATCACAAGATGGTCGAATCTGAGATCCTCAGGAGAGTGAGAAGAGCGTGCAGCAAGCTCACTGCCCTGGACTTCAGGAGAGCAGACTTTGGCCTCTTCAGGAACCTGCTTAGTAAGGTTCCATGGGATACAGCCCTAGAGGGCAGGGGGACCCAAGACTGTTGGTTGATATTCAAGGATCACCTGCTACAAGCTCAGGAGTGTTGCATCCCAGCTAGAAGGAAGTGCAGCAGGAGGGCCAGGAGACCTCCTTGGGTGGATAAGGAGCTCCTGAGGAAAATTCAAATGAAAAAAGACATTTACAAAAAGTGAAAGCAAGGACAGGCGGCCTGGGAAGAGTACAGGGATGTTGTCCGGAAAGCCATGGACCAGGTTAGGAAAGCTAAAGCCCAGTTAGAATGAAACTTGGCTAGGGATATTGAGGATAACAGGAAGGGATTCTAGAGGTATGTAGCAAATAAAAAACAGACTAGGGAGAAAACAGGCCCCCTCAGGAAGCTCTCGGGAGAACTGGCTACACAGGATTTGGAGAAGGCTGAGGTTCTGAATGACTTCTTTGCCTCGGTCTTCACTGGCAAAGGCTCTGCCCAAACCACCCAAGTCTTGGAAGGCAGATGCAGGGACTGTGAGAATGAAGACCTTGCACCCACTGCAGGAGAGGAACTGGTTTGATACCATCTTAAAAATCTGAATGTGCACAAGTCCATGGGACCTGATGGGATCAGTCCGCGGATCCTGAAGGAGATGGTGAATGAAGCTGCTAAGCCACTGGCCGTCATATTTGAGAAATCATGGCAGTCAGGTGAAGTTCCCGACGACTGGAAAAAGGGAAATATAACCCCCATTTTCAAGAAGGGGAAAACGGATGACCTGGGGAATTACAGACCAGTCAGTCTCACCTCTGTGCCTGCCAAAATCTTGGAGCAGATTCTCCTGGAAGGCATGCTAAGGCACATGAAAAACAACAAGGGGCTTGGTGACAGCCAGCATGGCTTCACTAAGGGGAAATCCTGCCTGACCAATTTGGTGGCCTTCTCTCATGGGGCTACGGAACTGATGGACAGGGGCAGAGCAGTTGATGTGATCTACCTGGACTTGTGCAAAGCGTTCGACACTGTCCCACACGGCATCCTTGTCTCTAAATTGGAGAGACATCAATTTGATGGATGGACCACTCGGTGGATAAAGAACTGGCTGGATGGCTGCACACAGAGAGTTGTGGTCAATGGCTCAATGTCCAGCTGGAGACCAGTAACAAGTGGCGTCCCTCAGGGATCGGTGTTGGGACCGGTCTTGTTCAACATCTTTGTCGGTGACATGGACAGTGGGATTGAGTGCGCCCTCAGCAAGTTTGCCGATGACACCAAGCTGTGTGGTTCGGTTGATACGCTGGAGGGAAGGAATGCCATCCAGAGGGACCTTGACACGCTTGTGAGGTGGGCTGATGCCAACCTCATGAAGTTTAACCATGCCAAGTGCAAGGTCCTACACCTGGGTCGGAGCAATCCCAGGCACAGCTACAGGCTGGGCAAAGAAGAGATTCAGAGCAGCCCTGCGGAGAAGGACTTGGGAGTGTTGGCTGATGAGGAAATGAACATGAGGTGGCAGTGCGCACTCGCAGCCCAGAAAGCCAACTGTATCCTGGGCTGCATCAAAAGGAGCATGACCAGCAGGTTCAAGGAGGTGGTCCTGCCCCTTTACTCTGCTCTCGTGAGACCTCACCTGGAGTATTGTGTGCAGTTCTGGTGTCCTCAACTTAAAAAGGACACGGAACTGTTGGAACAAGTCCAGAGGAGGGCTACGAGGATGATCAGGGGACTGGAGCACCTCCTGTATGAAGACAGGCTGAGAAAGTTGGGGCTGTTCAGCCTGGAGAAGAGAAGGCTGCATGGAGATCTCATAGCAGCCTTCCAGTATCTGAAGGGGGCCTGTAGGGATGCTGGGGAGGGACTCTTCATTAGGGACTGTAGTGATAGGACAAGGGGTAATGGGTTAAAACTTAAACAGGGGAAGTTTAGATTGGATATAAGGAGGAAATTCTTTCCTGTTAGGGTGGTGAGGCACTGGAATAGGTTGCCCAGGGAGGTTGTGAATGCTCCATCCCTGGCTGTGTTCAAGACCAGGTTGGACGAAGCCTTGGGGGATATGATTTAGCGTAAGGTGTCCCTGCCCATGGCAGGGGGGTTGGAACTAGATGATCTTAAAGTCCTTTCCAACCCTAACTATTCTATGATTCTATGATTCTAACTAAGTTAACATTGTTGCTGTTACTATTACAAATACGAAGCACTCTCTAGAGCTGAACATACAATAAATGTCACTCTTCAAAATGAGTCTCTGTAGAGAACTGTAACAAACTTTAATAGTGATATGAATGAGAATGTGGAACCTGATGAAGGGTTGCAAGAATGGCAGGTACTGACTGGTACCTAGATTAGCAAATCAAGATCCCAGTAAGTCTCTGCAGCTTCTCAGGACACCCATGTCAGGATAACCAAAAGCCAACCTACCTTGAGATTATAACAAAAATTATGGACTCCTAAGACCAGGGTAGGAGCCATCACACACCAGAACAGAAGACAAGGGTACAGAGTAAATCCTAATGGCTCACACAGAGCTGGGACAAAATAATAGTATAACCCCAAGTATACATAAACCACTCCCAAAACAGTGTTTACCAACATAAAAGAGAAATCCACGATACTGTCCTCTCTACAGTTGGAATAACAGTGACTAAACTATCTCTTTGTGATCGAGTACTATCTAGGTAGCCTATCCAGGCTACCTGGATATCATACAGCTAGTGTGTATGACTTTGACTGAAATGTTTTCTTTAATAAAGTCACCTTCCCCTCCTATCATGTCTTGCACAGAACCTTGCTATAGTGTTGCAACATCACTTCCTACCTATAATTGTGCTGCTTTTCCTTACCAAATTTTTGTGTAGTAAATGTAAAATCAGGACCACTCCTGCCTCCTTCATCCGTGTACGCCATCATCCGCACAGTATACAGTGTGTCACTGGCTAGAGAAGAAAGGGTATACTCTGTCTTGGAAGGATCCACCGTCACGGCTAAACAAAGGAAAAAAAAATTATACTAGTTTTCTGCACAATGGATTAGATCTCCACAAACACAGTAACATGGTCCTAGCTTTAGCAGAATGAATGGCTGTATGGAAAATACAACAAACACAGAAAGACTACAGGCTTGTATAAGAAATGCTGAGATATATTTGTTTCTGTTCAAGTGTCTGAATTTAGTCTCCTTCTTGATGTTATTTTATGTGTTAATTTCTTGCAGATTTGTTTTTTTTTTTGTTCCCCCTTCCCACCCCCCAATGTAGCTACAAAACAAAACCAGTAGTAATGTTGAAGCTTAAAAAGTTTCTAATAAGCAGAACATACAGCTAACTAGAAATAGCCAGTTGATAATCAGAAAACCACTGTTAGCAAGCAGCAGAGTAGGCGTAAGTAACTGGCCCTTGCAATTTAAGCAAATCTAAAAATTAAAAGATTTTGATAGTGCTAACCCCCTGTCTTATGCCTACTGGTCATACACACTACTGAGAACAAAAATGCACTTCAAACAAGATGTTTTACATCAGTAATATTGTACTGACCTAGGGCTTGAGGAGGATTAAAAATACCTCCCCCTTTTTTAAGGCTTTATCCTATTTGAATGCAGTCAACTTCTCTACATCTTGAACGGTCCAGCTTTACCTTGCTACATCAACATCTCATCCTTTATTTAGACAGAAAGATGGGAGCAAATCAGCTTTCAGCAACTAAACTCACTACCCTTCTATACACAGACTGAATGTTTTGAATACTTTAATAGGGACTTTTCTGTTTGGTACAGATGCCTCAGAGATCAGCTTTATGTCATCACAACTAGCTCTCAGCCACACTTGATTCTGTACCTCTTTTTTTCAGGAACATGAATTAGGAACATGAATTAGGAAGGAGACAGATGGAATACTTCAATGCCACAGAGTACTTCTCTGCTTTTTGTTACCTGTTTCATTTCCATCTATAGTTTTGTAAAATATGATATAACTCCTGATAAATCCATTTTGTTCATCCACTGTGAGATGGTTCCATGTCAAAACAGCTTCAGCTTTTCCTACTTTTTTTGTCTGAACGGTTGGTCCTTTAGAAGGACCTGCAATGGGAGATGAAGATTAGTTTCTGTTGTGCACCCCTGCATCCACAGAAACAGTGTATTAATTATTATACTGAATTGATACTGTGTAAAAACTTCAATGGAATGGCTGGACTAACACAACTGCAAAGCATTAGTTTCAGACAACACAGAGAGATGTTTTGTTCCAAAGATGTTTTGGAAGAGAAACCTCCAGGAAGAAAAAGATGTGAAAAACAATATCAGCACATCACATGAAATCTTCAATTGAAGGTAATTAGTCTTGGCTTGATACCTGAATTTGAAAATACAATAGCATATAAATATTACTATATCAATACAATAATATACTCATGCCAAATTATCTGATAAAGGTTGGAAAAAGGGAAAGAGTCAGCCACAGCCATCTGTTTAACTCCTAAATACTGTAAATAAGCACAGTGGACATGAATCAAAGGGACAAGATCAATTATAACAAACGACCCTCAAATGTAGGACTGCTTTTCATTATGTAGCCCTTATTAAAGGTCTCATTATTTTTAGTCAAAAAAGTCAGTTTACATGCTCCAAGACGACTGTTTTGTACTTACGATCCTGCCGAAGATAAGCTTTCACAGACTGCCCGCTTCCCTGACCATCAGCATATAGAGGGTACACAGTTATCAAGTAACACTTGAAAGGCTTTATATCACCTAAAAAAAGATATTAAAAAACGTGTAGTTTCAGACAGTCAAATTCCTCACCATCTTTCTTGTTTTCTTCAGATATATGGTTCTGGGTTTTGCCTATATTATTAACTCCAAAATAGTAACTGATGGATTAATATAATAGTTCACACTGAAATGCTAAATTTAATAAACAGACTTCATAGAAGTTTGTGCTCTTTTGTTGTTTTTTTTTTTTCCATTTATTTTAAATAAAAAGCCTTTATCTGTCTGCAGCACTGAACTACTAAATTACTGAGTTGAGATACTGATCACAATCTGAAAAGAACTGTAAAGCTGATGAAGTTTCATTGTTTGAACTGCAAGAGGGAGCAGATAATTTGATTTTGAAGGAACTCAACCTTTTCACTTCTTTAATGATTTCCAAGAATGAGAAGACTAAAACAAAAATGCAGATAAACCAAATTTCAACATTAAAGAGCAGATAAAATTGTATTTGACAAAAACACACAGATACTTCTATACTCATCATAAGCTAACAGAAGCCCTCAGCAAAATCCCAGATTCCTGTCTCACAATAAAATTCTAGTAAGTATAAGAATTTTCCTCACTTCAAGAATACTTGCTAGGCTTAGAGAGTGTTTTACAACGCATTTGTAGATTTACAAGCTAAATACCTTTTAAGTATGTTCCTTGAACATTTCCTGGTTCATTTTGCCATTCTATAATGCAGTCTGAGCTGTTAGACACCAGACACCATTCAATCACATATTTAAGAACATAACTGTCAGGAGCAGTCCACCCTACCCACAATTTGCCATCTTTAGGCAGTGTTCTAACATTCTTCACAGGAGCTGTGATGAAAGAAAACAGAGAGGTTATATGTACTGACAGTTCTTCCACTATATATTCATAATGATAGATATTTTGTCAAACGTGGATGATTTTGGGTTATTGTAATGGTGACAATTTGACAGAACCTAAGTAAACGTAAAAGCCATTTTCTGAAATACAGAGTAAGGCTATTTAGGAACTGGAAATTACTCAGCTTCTCTGTTCTCAAACACAGCAGGCTACCTTACTGCACAGTAAAAATACTGTTTCTTTCAAAACACAGGGTTTATTTCAGAGAGATATCAAACTTTGAGACACTTCTGAATTCCCATTCTAATACTTACCTTCTAATACACGTATCTTACAAAATACTTCTATCTGCAATACTACTGCTTGAAACACACCCTTAATTTGTTCACCTAATAGTTTTAGAACCTGTGGCCCTCCTTTGGTGTTTAGGCTAAAAGCATCATCTGCCTATATTCTTGTTTCTTTGCTTCCTATCCTGGTAGTGTTCAGATTACCTAAAAGGAGGCTGGAAGTAAGGAGAAACCAGCCTGTAGTTACTACTACTAGATGATGAAAGGAACAGAGTAAAAAGAAATTTGAGCAGTAGGGAAACAGTGGAAGGAGATGACAAGATACTGAAAATGTGGGAGAGTGAGACTGGAAAGAGAAAATGAAGGGCTGAGGGGAGATCAGAAAGCAGAACAACGGTGAGATGGTATATACAGGAACTATAGGATGCTTTCTTCCCCAACCTGTTGATTTAAAAAAAAAAAACAAACAAAAATGCCTGCTATGCTACGAAAAACTACAGGGAATATAGTACGTGGTAGGTCTAGAGATCAAAACCAACAGCAAAATAGCACACACAGCTTCAAATGAAGCTGCAAGTATAAAAATCCACACATTCCCTGGTATATAAATGGTAGCATAATTATAAGGCATATGACAGTAGATACATTCAGTAATACTTTAATTATGTGTCCATATTAAAGGTATCATTTTACAACACTGAAGACTTCTTAAATCAGAAGCCATGCAGATGCATTTGAAAGAGACATTACTAGGCACTAACCTTTTGAATTACTGGCTGGGATAAGTAAAACCGATGGAGGGGATGCCCCGGCTCTGTTATGGGCAACCACTGTCACTTCGTAAGTTCCATTTGGTATCTTTAATGTAAGGTCAGTGGTATTAACACTGTATTTCTCTGGTGGACTGGAGAGAGATGACTTGGCTCTGACAGTCACTTCATACTGGAAGATTACTCCATTGGCTTCAAATGGCTTCAATGCCTGTTTAGAAACACATCTTTGATTATAATGACACTGTACAAATGCAACTTAACCTTTATTGTCTTTAATGTGTAATTTAAAAATCTGAGAGCAAGACAAGCTACATGGATTGAACAGCTGTGTGTTTAAGGAAAGCACAAATAACCTGCATTCATTTCTGGAAAGCATTAACTTCTGAAATTATTTCAGATTTAAATCCTATTTTTCTTGGCTTATCTGTAAAACTACCTGTAAACTTACCTGTAAAATACCCTGCAGTTTAATAAAAGTTATTTAGTAAAGACTGCAGAACATGTATTGCTAAAATCTGCATTTTATGTGACCTTACCACACACGACATTAAAGAAATCTTACATCTTAAGCTGTGTTAAATTCTAATGCAAACCAGTCTGAGTAGTCATCTTCTAATGTAGAAAAATACTTTTGTGTTAATAATAGTTTCTGTGTAACAGTGTTAGTCTTCAGATAACTTAAAAGAAAATTTCTGAAACTCTGAAGTAGCTCCAGTTTTCCAATTTTAAGCAAAATAATGTCAGAAGTGGCAAGCGGCATAAGAACTCCATCAGAAAATGATGCCATATCAATATACGTGGAACTTCACGCAAACCACCTAGTAATAACAGACAGCTGATCAAATGTAATGAAGTTCAAGTATCAAAACAAAGCTTTAGATGGGGACCAACCATAACTGCGTTTGCTTTCTCAGCTGAATTAATCAGCCAACTAGACACAGCAAATGTGCAGTGCTCTATTTAATAAGCTGGGCCTCTGGAATCTGCCTAGGCTTAATGGATTTTGCAGGTGAACTATCCCTGTCCAGACAGTGTTACGAAAGTTTTAGAATACAGCAGAAGGCATAACATGAAGTCTTACTTTGTTCAAGAGAAAGTTTCCAATTCCACTGACTGCTTAAGGACAACAAGTCAGGAATCTGAAAGTGGGTTCTGTATACTCTGCATCACAGATATTTATCAGTTAACTGATGGCCTTTACAGCTGTGCTTTTAAATTATTCCACAACTAAATATAGTAAGAATACCAAGGGCACTTCTCATGCTGATAAAACCCATACTATTCCAGCTTTCTACCCAAGCTTGCTGAAGTAAATTTTGACACTTAAAACCTCATGTTTTTACAAGACCACTCCATTCCTGCAGTTTGTCATGTTGCTTTACCTTCCACATCAGATGTACAGTCCAGGAAGGTGGTGAGTGAGATACATCAATGATCCTCCATATGGGTGGTCCTTTAGATGGTTCTGATGAAAGAAACAATGAATTCATCCTTTGACTATCATTAGACTCTTATCTTTTTCAACAAAAGCATATTCAAAAAGTGCATCCTTAATATCTCAAAGAAAATAATGCTTGGTGTATTAAGTGGAACACCTGCATGGAAAGATTTCCTGAGGGGATCAGCAAAACACCAGCTGTGCTTTAAGTATAACATACCAAACTGAGAGTGACCATGCTGAGCAACTGCAAGAATGGGCTTAAGATGACAGCGCTGAGTGAGGGCAAACCTGCACCATGCAGCCTGTGTCCAGAACCACAGCCCTGCACATCTGTAAACTGCAAACTCTGCTATGGTCTGTAGCTCAAACGCTCTCCCTAGACCTCAAGTCTCCTAAAAAAGGAAAAGTGCAGAAAAGTTAACGAAGAGACAAATTTCTCCTGTGAGTGTTCCCCAGGTTTCTTATACTCATTATGGTAACAGCACTGCAGTAGTTTTTTACAACACAAAAAGGAGCACTAAAGAATAAATAGGGTATTACAGAATGGAGAATAGGAAGAGTGTGAGCAGGAAAGGCTAAAGCATATAGAAGGGGCCAGGAGTGTGGAAATCAGGCTGACAGAAGTTAAACAGATATGAAGTATTTGTAATAACTGAAGGGAAGAATAGAGTCCCTGCTGGGTAACAAGATCAGAACTGGAATGTCCACTTGTTGGCTCCATATAGAGTATGATCAGTATGGGCCAGAAACAAAACTAATCTTTCAGGCTACCACAGTAGAAATGAAATGAAAATGGGACCAAGCTAAAGTAGTTTCACTCCTCACAACTCTAGAATTAGAAGACTTTGTAACTGATAACCACCAAGTTTCCAGAAAAATAAGACAAAATCCCCACACCTTTTAATTTTCTCTGAAACCAGATATCACAAAGAGATTTACAAAGCATTCGACACTGTCCCGCATGACATCCTTGTCTCTAAATTGGAGAGACATCAATTTGATGGATGGACCACTCGGTGGATAAAGAACTGGCTGGATGGCCACACACAAAGAGTTGTGGTCAATGGCTCAATGTCCATCTGGAGACCAGTAACAAGTGGCGTCCCTCAGGGATCGGTGTTGGAACCAGTCTTGTTCAACATCTTTGTCGCTGACATGGACAGTGAGATTGAGTGCGCCCTCAGCAAGTTTGCTGATGACACCAAGCTGTGTGGTTCGGTTGATACGCTGGAGGGAAGGAATGCCATCCAGAGGGACCTTGACACACTTGTGAGGTGGGCTGATGCCAACCTCATGAAGTTTAACCATGCCAAGTGCAAGGTCCTACACCTGGGTCGGAGCAACCCCAGGCACAGCTACAGGTTGGGCAGGGAAGAGATTCAGAGCAGCCCTGTGGAGAAGGACTTGGGGGGGTGTTGGTTGATGAGAAAATGAACATGAGCCAGCTTCAGTGTGCACTTGCAGCCCAGAAAGCCAACTGTATCCTGGGCTGCATCAAAAGGAGCATGACCAGCAGGTCAAAGCAGGTATCTGCCCGTCTACTCTGCTCTTGTGAGACCTCACTTGGAGTATTGTGTGCAATTCTGGTGTCCTCAACTTAAAAAGGACATGGAACTGTTGGAACAAGTCCAGAGAAGGCCCACGAGGATGATCAGGGGACTGGAGCACCTCCCATATGAAGACAGGCTGAGAAAGTTGGGGCTGTTCAGCCTGGAGAAGAGAAGGGTGTGTGAAGACCTCATAGCAACCTGCCAGCTTCTGAAGGGGGTCTATAGGGATGCTGGGGAGGGACTCTTCATTAGGGACTGTAGTGATAGCACAAGGGGTAACGGTAAAACTTCAACAGGGGAAGTTTAGATTGGATATAAGGAGGAAATTCTTTCCTGTCAGGGTGGTGAGGCACTGGAATTGGGTGCCCAAGGAAGCTGTGAATGCTCCATCCCTCGCGGTGTTCAAGACCAGGCTGGACAGAGCCTTGGGTGACATGATTTAGTGTGAGGTGTCCCTGCCCATGGCAGGGGAGTTGGAACTAGATGATCTTAAGGTCCTTTCCAACCCTTGTTATTCTCTGATTCTTTGATTCCCAATGCTGCTGCTACTGACGATTCAGGAGGAAACCAAATCAGCTTTTAAAATCAAATCCCTTTGAGGGTGATTTACTGAATCTAGAAAACACAGAAATCTGAGTGCATATTATTGTAACAGCTACAAAGCAAACCTGCTTTGCTGGATATAAAGACCCTTGGTTACAGACACAATTTGGAGATACAAAGTGTATGTTTTCTGGTAAGGATCAGGTAGTAAAATAATTGTCAAAAGATCTCAAAATTGCTGGAATGCATGGATTACTCTTCAGCATCCTGACTGTACATTTATATACCTTTGCAGTTAAGGAATCTGTTGAAACTTCACTTAATAGTTACAGTACTTAACACCTGGAAACAACCACATGGAAATGCAGACATATACCTTCCCAAATACAACAGTGATAATACACCCGTATCTACGTAGCTTGCTATGGAGACAAAACCCAAATCCTTTGAAAGCAGAAGGCAAGCAGCTGTGGAATCATCTGGGATATGGATCTGATAGCCTTCAACAAAGCAGAGCATCTAAAAGTCAGTTCTATAATTTGACTGAGGGAAATAATAGTGGTGTTAGGTGTGTGCCCATTTCATTTAATCTTTGCAACAAGAAACTGTACAGTAAAAAAAAAGACCAAACCAAAAAAAACAACAAACTAGATAAAGTTTTGGTACAGGTTTTTGCCAAAACTGCAACCTAAAGTCTCTTGTCCAAGCCTCACATTTGGCAGAAGGATGATCAAGCAACAACAGGCCTTATGAGCTTCTTTCCAACTGAAGTTATCCTAGTATCCTATAAATCTGTAACTGTATCTAGGCATTTATGTTTATATAGTTGTGTGTAAGCAAACTCAGGACAGGAAACTGTTTTACTATCAAGTTACTGTACAGTAGCTAAAAATGCTAACTGCAAGCAATGTAGAAGTGTGACTATCTTGCTATTGTTAGGAAGGCTACCGCCAACAATTTGTTAAAACGCTGTTCTATTAGAACATCTACTAGAAAAGAGACTATTTATATTTGCAATGCATCACAGCTAATGTCACAGGTCTTCCTCAACAGTTCATTTTTTACCTTTAGCAAGATCAAAATGCTCATATGTTCGGTGTTCTGACACCAACAGAAGTTTAAATTCAATAACATACCGGTTAGCACCTCCCAAGCATCTACTGAAGACATTAAATCAGTTCCAGTTCAGTCTAAGTGCGCTACTCAGGTGAATTATAAAAGGAAAATGTATCACAGAAAGGTAAGCCTGGGGCTTTTATTTGGAGAGCAAATGTAATGGCCAAATGAATAGGTCTAAGCTGTGTTTGTTACTACACTGCATGCATTTTTGTTCTGTTACAGGAAAATGTAGGAATCCACTATCTGAGAATAGGATCTTTCATCCTGTAACAAATACATGGGTGTGATTTTAATGTCATTGTTCCACTAACTACTGCTCAGTTACTGTTGTGCAAGTTTATTCTGTATAAGTTTAGAGTTGATGCAACAATTGCTAAGTCATGAAAATGCTGCAAAACAAAATGGCCAAAATTAGAAAAAAAAAAATAAATCAGTAACAGAAAAAGCTAAGCATACTCAACTAATGGTTTTGGCACAACTCAGTGGCAGAACACACACTCTCTGTAGTTAAGAACAAACTTGCAGGAGATATTCTCGATTGGGTAAATACCGCAATGAACTCCATGATCTGTGATGTATATTAAATTCATTAACAGTGAGTTATAGCTACTTTAATGCTACAGTACATTTCAAGCAATGTATGTGTTGATAAGCAACTGGAAATTATTAATGAAGTTAAAAAACATGCTGTGTAATGCAGTGGACACAGATCTTAGACGATACAGTGTGCAGTAACAGTCTCCAGCGCCACTGTCCTGAAGGAATGTGAATGAGTCCAGGCTGATGCAGCATACCTGTAGATCATACAGTTCAGTACTAACAGACAATATCAGTGGCAACAGATAATTTTGTAACAGCTGACTGGAGCACCACAAGATGTTAAAAAGCCAAGGAAGTTGATGAGCTGGCTGTAGCATGAATAGATTTGGTGCTGCCAGCAACTTTGCAATGCTGAGGATTTCTTCCACAAAGCACTGAAGACTGACACTTAACTAAGGCTCTCTTGAGTTTTTTTGTTTTTCTTTTTTTTTCCAGGGCTGTGAATTTAAAACTTAATCTAGTGGTCTGCTATCTTTTGTGTATCTTGAGCCGTAATCTGTTTATACTTTCAAGTTGCATATAATCTGCTGGCAAAGTCCTTTTGTGCAAGACTAAACATAATCCAGATATTGCTCCTAAAAAGCTGATGCTAGTAAGGTTTTCCTCATTAAGTCATAATAGCAGCAATTCAGTGCTCACCCCTACTGCAGAGACAAGATATTTATTACAAGTCCAGATGACAACTCCAATGATTATGTAAGCCATCAAGAAAGGAAATTGTAAGGTGATTGTGATTTCTGTGATTAAATATTAAAAATAAAACCATTTTCTACATAGACTCAATCATGCTCAAAGTCAGCTGTTCGTACACGACATTCTCTTCCTTATGCCTCTCACTGTGACAAACAAATCAGTGACGAGACTCTTTATTACTACCTGTAGAACGCTGCAAACAAGTGAGGACAAGACAGTGCAGAGGCAGCTGTGACTGTGATGAGCAAGAAAGGGTGGTAAATGCAGAATATCTTGGCAAAGTTAAGAGTGTACCAGGGTGTTTTATTTACATGCTTTGGTGCATAATGGGCTAAACTTCCCATATGCACATTATTTTGTATCACTGTTTTTACAAAGTTTGCAAAGAAGTCTTTGTACCCTATATGACTAAAAATCTTGTTTCATACTTTGATGCTTGTTCACTTATAGCTTATTTATAAGCCTCTTAAACACCAAGTTTTTGACAAACTAAGGCAGTCTGTCTTCCAAAAATACCCCAAAGCCTTTCACAGAGGCAGAATAGCTTCTGAAGAGGGTAATCTTCAGAACAAAGGAAATGAAGCATAAAGCATACATCTCTTCTAAAAGACTTTGAGAACATAACTTTCTGTGAAAAGAAGTCTTTTCTTCCCTACTTCCTGTTTTAGCTGTTTTCAGGGAGCACCTCTAGACCAGCTTTCTGGAAAGCTACTCGCATGTTCCTTGGAATGCACAGGTCAAGGTGGTCACTACAGAAAGTAACTTGGTAAAGTCTTATTGCATGTATAATCAAACAGCTCAAGCAAGGATACACAATTTCAGCTGACTATTGCCAAATTGCACATTTTGAAAGTCAGTGACCTACTTTCATGTACTACTTACTATCTTCAGTGGTGACCCCAGTTTTCTCTTCACTCCAGTCACTCCAGTAGCCCACTCCATCTTCCTTCATGCAACGAATTGAAAAGACATACTCTGTGTAGGGTCTGAGCCCTTGAACACTGAATGAAGTTCTTGTTGAAGCTGTATCTTCAGGAGGAACCTGTAAATGAAAGAAAGGTTTTAGAGGCACTGATCAAAAGTTGTAAAGCTAAGTTCTGTGCTACTACAGCTGTCATCCAAGACGGCTCTCCACCATATACATGCCCAATACAAACAACATTTTTTCTTCCTTCTTATTTCTAAAAGCTTAAATTCTCAACCATAGTTTGGTAAGGGATCAGAGTTGTGTGTATTTATCAGGTATAAAGCAATACATACAGTAGAATAGGTAAGCAGCTATCTCATTCTGTTTTCTTTGATTAATTTACGTCTACCCCTCTTTCCTTCCCATATAATTCCTCTTCTTACTAATCTGTAATAACTGAGCAAAGTCCTGAAAGGCAAGATGGGATATCTGCTGGAATATCAATTGAAAATACCTGTGCTAGAAGCTTCCTACATGATCCTACAGGATCACCGCTTCCACTGACAGGGAAAGTTTCTTAACTGACATTGTCAAGAGTTTTAGAGTAGTTTATACTTTTGCTAATAAATTATTTTTATAAGCTCTTTCCTTTATCTTAATCAGCAACAGAATACCAGAAAATATTCTTACTGCATATGTACAGAAACAGACGTGTGATGTGGATAACAGCAATACGCAGGTACACATGCACACTGAGTGCCTACATCACGTGTTAAGGGGTTTGTATAGTGAGCAACCCTGCAAAAGGGATGACTGCAGATTAAACACACGGAGAACACTCAAGAGGTTAACGCTGAGTGCAAAGAATCATCAAAGCAGTCAAATTTTACCACAGCTAAGCAAGGTCAGTCATTTCAAAAGTTAATACTTCAGTGGTCTTGTGTACATGTTTAAAAGGACAGGACAACCTCCCTGTGCAGCCTGGTCCAATGCCTGACAACACTTTCAGATAAGAAACTTATCCTAATATCCAGTCTAAACCTCCCCTGAAGCAACTTGAGGCCATTTCCTCTTGTCCTATCACTTGTTACTTGGGAGAAGATACCAACACCCACCTTGCTACAACCTCCCTTCAGGTAGTTGTACAGAACTGTAAGGTTCCCCCTTGAGCCTTCTCTTCTCCAGACTAAACACCCCCAAATTCCCTCAGCCATTCCTCATCAGACTTGTTCTCCAGACCCTTCATCAGCTCCGTTGCCCTCCTCTGGACCCACTCAATCTCCCTCTTGTAGTGAGGGGCCCAGAACTGAACACAGGATTCGAGGTGCAGCCTCATCGGTGCCCAGTATGATCACTGCCCTGGCCCTGCTGGCCACACTATTTCTGACACAGGCCAGGCTGCTGCTGGCCTTCTTGGCTGCCTGGGCACAAGCTGGATCATGTTCATTCAGCTGTCAAGCAGCACCCCCAGGTCCTTTTTCTTTAGCCACTCTTCCCCAAGCCTGTAGCGTTGCCTGGGGCTGCTGTGGCAGTGCAGGTACAGCAAATTCAAAAAGCATTCCAGCACTTAAGAGTGTTTGCCCAAGCTTTAAATGATGTTTGCATCACAAGTCTTCATGTATACAGGAAGATGAAAGTTCATGTTGAGTGTACAGAATAAAAATGCAAAATAAACATACTGCAATATGATGGGGAGGATAGCAAACAAGTCCATAAAGAACAGACAAGGTCACTGTACTCCAGATTGTACCAAAATAGCCTAGGTAACAGCCTTCACGAATAGACCAGATAAATTGCCTTGGGAGACCTAATGATAATAAAGTGAATCCTCTGAACTGCAGCTGTGAGGGAACAACTGCAGTTTGACAAACAGCTGGGTTACACCAGAAGAGTTACAAGGAACATTAGTGGTATTACCTGCATCCAGTTTGTGTCACCCATGATCTTATAGCGAATATTGAATTTCAGCTTCATCGCAGTGTCTGAAATCTGATTCTCCCAAGAAAGCTTCAGAACAGTAGGCAGTATTCCTGAGTTGACTGATAAATTGTGTGGAGGCAGAAGTTTAACTAGAAGAGGAGATAAAAGTCAACTCTACAGCTGTATTTTATAATGCTTCTAGCAGTTGGTATACTATGCTGTACCAACTTGTACTACCATTAAAGTCTTATACGAACTCAAATAGCTGCTACTTCATAGTAGCTTCTAAAGCAGACTGTTCAACGAGAACTTGCTAACTGAATTGTGGTCAGATCTCCCACCTTCCTTCCTTTGTCCAGCGCAGTTCTAGTCAACAATATTTCAGCAGTGTTAATTTTTATAGTGAAGGAACATTAACACAGCAATTCAGCAATATACACAGAAGCAGCAGTTATGTACAAGTAAAGTTTTATTAATAGGCATATAGTTACCAATCTCAATGGGATCAAGAATAAGAGGATCAGATTCAGCCTTCCCGAGGGCATTTGCTGCTTCTACCCAGACCTTCGTATTAACAAAGAACTGAACATCACGAATCGTACAAGAATTGTTTACATCTTTTGGTATACAGTCAGGAAAGGTCTCTTGTAGCCTAGATAAAAGGGGGGGGGGAAAAGGTACAAAGCAGTAAGTTTGGTTTCCTTTCGAGAATCTTTTAAGTAGATCAGAGCGATCAATCACTTTAGCTTGTATGCTTCCCCTCTGCCATTATTTTTGTAAGCAGACAGGTGGGATGAAAAGATTAAGAGATTTAGAATGGCTTGTTAAGCCATGACTGCATTAGGACAGAAACTAGAATAAAACCTCTTGACTTCCAAGCCACATATCTTCAAAAGCACAGGACACTACTGTTATTATAAAGTTGTATAGAAACCTTACTTAGCTTAAAGAAATAAAGATCAAGAACTGATACATTTAATCAAAAGCAATACAGCTAGGAACTAGAAGCATATTCATGCATTCAAAGATGTAATCAGTATTATCTGCATAACCTTCAGGAGTACAGTGTTGCGGCTACACATCATTTCTGCTCATTGTTCTCTGCTACATTAACAGCAGACAGTTCTAGGGGCATCAGCAAATTTACAAAGCATTAAAGTTTTCTATTTATCCAATCTTTCTACTATGCTTGTTACCAAAACACTTTAGAGGAATGGGGTAGATGGAAAGCTGTGGGCACTCATTCCAGTTTCCACAGCAAAACACCAATTCTGTCCACTCCATTTTCAACTACAAGAGACCATCTGAAGAGTTTGAAAGATACTTATTTTGCTTTCACAGGAAAAAATACTTTGGCTGAAACTTTCATGTTAGGATTAATCATGGACAAACGCCATTCTGAGTTCTTAGAAGTACAGAGTAGATAATACCTCTACAAAATCCAGTCATTTAAGACTCAGGTTTACTTAGAATCACAGATTTACTTAGAATCACAAAATAGGCTGGGTTGGAAGGGATCTCAGAAGGTCATCTTGTCTATCCCTCCTGCAATAAGCAGGGATACTGTCTACTTGTTTAGAATACAATAGAATGTCACTACAGAAAAATGTAGAATACAAAATTTGGAGCCAGCCACCTGACGATTACATATTGTACTCAAACCACACTAATAATTTATTTGAAGAACAGAAAAATAGGAGATAGAAACAAAATTTCAAGTCTGACTTAGAATGAGTTTAAATATGAGCTCTTCCCTTCCCCCCCCCCCCCGCCCCCGAATAGACAGCTATGCTTCAGAAAACTGGATTTAAGTTAAGAACTCTTCCAAAGTACCAAGGAATTTCAAGGAAGTTTGGTTTAGCATACAAGTATTTTCCAAAATTCTTTAGAAATTCTACAGAGGGCTACTTACCATCTGTACTTCAATCTAAAGTGAGTGTCCAGGAATGTATGCCTCCCAGGATTCCAGGTACAAGTCATAGGATATGTGATTTTTGACAGCTGATGTACAATGCAACTTAAGTTCTTGGGCTTCTCTGGGGGCACTGAAGACAAAAAGTTACAAATAATTAACCTATATACACATTTCAACCCAGTAAGAATCACCCAAGTGCCCAATTAGAGCAATTTCTATGAACATCGCAAGTATTTATAGTCAGTTTTCTTTCTAAAGGAGGGGGCAAAAAGTGCTAGCTAATATTCAGCAACGGAAGCAAAGAAGCTTAACCAGCTGCTCTCAAAACCAACAAGCTGTATGAGGAACAAACACTTGATAGTATGGAATAGCACAGAGTTCTCACTGAGGCAGAAAACCTGGTATCACCTAAATCTATTTTGATTCACACGCTAGTGAGCTCTACAGCTGGATTAGCAAATGCTGACTTTGCCAATAATCTGAGCTCTAAGGCAATTCTGGATAGGTCTGTTCTCCCCTACCTGAGCTACAGAAGGATGCTTTAGCTGTGAACATGTTCAAGAGAGACAAGGGATCTTCATCAATACACTTCACTGGTGTGCAAGAAAATTCTTCCAAGTGCAGCTGAACTATTATTTTTTCCTTCTTAAATACAAATCATGGTATACAATGTTGGTTTCTAGCTTTTAGAATACCACTTTACTTACAAGAGTATAAGGTACTTGATTTTCTTTCCAGCAGAATGCTATTTTCAGAGTTATCTTATGAATATATGGTTTTGTTCCTGAGTAGTTATATTATTCTCAAACCTGTTACATTGTTTACAGAATTTTTCTTTAATTGATAGTACGAAAATATAATAGCTTTAAATACAAATGAGTCTCAAGACTCATAGGTGAATTAGAACTGTAGAATATTATCTGTACTGTCATTCAGTTTATCATCTTAGGAATCTGTCCTCACCTTTCCACATATTTTGCCTGATGGATCTTTCATGGTAAGAAATTTACTCATCAGAAGTTGAAAAATAAAGCTTTTCTCTGTGAAAGCATTTTGTAACTCAAGTTAGAACCACACTAGCTTAAATTGTGAACTCAACCCAGGTTTTTGTACAGACCATGCAACAACTGCAATACCTCTTCCTAACACTAGGCGGCAAAAATAAGTTATCAGCTATTCATACTCTGTTATCAAGGACACCTGAACACTTCCTTTATAAACTGTCCACCAACTAATTACACCGTATATTAAGGTATTCATATTACTTTCTCAATATCCCAGTCTTGTCTCAAAGAACACATGCTCAGATCTATGCAAGTGCTATCAGTCTTGAACAAGGAAAGTTTATAATTAGTTGGAAGTATTTTCTTCTGTACTGAGGTAATTCAAAGAGTATGTTCCAACCTTAAGGCAGCTAAGGCTAGTTTTGTGATACAGATAGACTAAGTATTTCTCAGACCATTAATGAAGAAAACATTAGTTTCAAAGTGGTATTATGAAAGCAGGACATACCACCTGCTTGTATTTCCTTGAACTCTGACACAGAAGCGAGAAGGAAAAGTTAGTTTACTTCCTAGGAGTTGTTTCAGTTAAATTCATATCTTTCTGTAATGTACGTTTTCCTTCTTTGACTTTTTTTTCCTACTGTTTTATATTATTCTGTTTTCTTCCTATTTCAACACAAACACTCGAGATTATTGTCTATTTTGAATAGAAATGAATAGAAATCATTATTCTGTGCACATTTACGAGATTTGATGTCGGGTAATTTGACAATGGTTTTATACAATTATCCAGAAACTGAGGGAATGAAGTGTCTCAAGATGTGCACACTTACTATTGTTTGCATTCTCTTCCGTGTTTCTCAAACTTTTGTTAAAGTAGAATAAAAGGCAAGAAAAACAGTACTTACAGCCTACTGTAACTGTAATTCCATAAATGTTCTGCTCAATCTGTCCATCTGCTAAAATGTTGCATGTCAGAGGAGTAGCTAGTGCAGAAGTATCATTAAATGTGACACTGGACACTGTTCTATTTATTTCACGATACTGTTCTTTAGGTACCACTCTATTTTTAATTTTCCAGATAATCTGACTAGCATAGATATTGCCAAAGTCCAGACAACTCTCATTCAAAATGCATAATGCTGTGAAATTGGAACCAAGGGCCAATACAGGAGACTCTGGGATGATGTGACCACATGACTGTACAAGTCCACCTGAAACTAAAAAGAATTGCATCTTTATTAAAAAATACAGAACATTCCATAATATTGCTGATACAACACCTGTGTAACATTAAAAATACTACATGTGTTTAAGCAGGAAATGAGTTAATTACTTGACAGCTATAAACCTGAAATGCATTAGGGGACCACCAAGCAGATCTAAAGGGCAAAACCAGCATAGTCCTCCCTAGGCTTTGCAAAAGCATTTCACCATGCAAGAAAAGCTCTATTAACAGGGGCCTTTAGAGAGAGAGGAGAGCAAAGGACTGAATGCTTACTATGTTTTGAAGGAGAAGGGTAATATAGTTGACATGACTGGGGTAAGTGTGCACCTTTGTTGTGGTGAACTAGTTTTTGACGAATTGCATGCAAACAGTTAAGTATTTGAGTTGTCAATTTCAAAAGCTTCAGTGGGCATACTATAAGCCTATTTGGTAACTACAGTGAACTCTGCACATTTTATAGTATTCTTTTTACTAACAAACTTCAACACAACAGAATTGTGACTACTGCTACAGATGCACATAAAAAGTGTCAAGTTCTAAGGATGAAACAGACAACTGAAATACTGCCTTGAATCAACAGCCATACTAAACATATTGAGGATGATCATTTTCAATACAACAGCAGTGGCCCACAGCTCCGAACTGATCATAGAGCCTACTACACCAGTTCACTGGTAGCTTATTGCTTTAACAGCATTCAGTTTTACCAATACATGCTTTCATTTAGATACCATTTGGCATAGGTGAAATTAAATTTCAGTTTGCTATAACAGCCCCAGTGATGTCAGGGGAACTAAAGCAACCTCCCAGCAACCAAAGTCACTCTTCATTCTTTGTACACAGATCACTAATGAATAGAAGCAGAAGTATTGCTTTAACATGCATTAACACTATTAAGAGCAAAGACTAGTCTCCCTATCCTAATACATCTTGCTTTCTGTCTTCATCTCACAAGTATCTATACAAAAAGCAGGATATGCTTCAAGCATCAAATTAAATAAGTCTCTTGCATTTGAGTCAGGGAAGTCTTACCTTCAAGAGAACAGATGTTCAAGAAGAGATATAAGCTGTGGGCTACCCAGTTCCACCCAGAAAACATGCTGCACAGAATTCCTGTAACAGAGAAAAATATATATAGTTAATTTAGACTATTACTTGTCACTTCAGATCACTGTCAAATTCAGATTTGTATTTGGTCTACGACAATTTCTTAAGTACACACATTTCCTTTTCTGAAATAGTATATTCTCACTCTAGAGAAACAGTGGGCATACAATTTTCATTTTGCTTACTGCTGTAACAAAATCCAGTGTCTACTTGTCCTGGGTTCCCAGGACACTACTTAAGACAACTGATGCAGTTTAAAGCCTCTTTAAAGCAGTTACAAATTTAAGAAATATATCAGCTTCAGGTTTTTGTGCTGTATATGGGAACAAACTTCACTGGAACTTCTGCAGGAGGTTCACGCAGAACAGAAAGCGTAACACTGTGGCTCAGGTTTTGAAACGAAACCGTATGAATTTGATTATGGTTACCATACTTATGTAGCTTTCAAGTGCACTGATATAAATGCTTTGCTTAAGGTTCACAACAACTCACCCCAAAACCATGCATCTCATTCACAAGAGTGACTTAAAATCCATGCAAGAATTACAAAGTACAATGCTTCCATATCAAGAACCATATAGTGTTGACTACTATAGAAAAAGCATAAATAAGCCTTCAAAATCTGACAAGGGAGTTCACAATTCCTCAGAAATTGGAAAGTTTTTTTATGTTGTTTATTTCTGTATTGTAGCAAAGCTCACTTGTTTTCCATTTTGACAATTCTACAGAACAGGTCAGAGAAACAGAAGCGTTCAGAGTAGCTTCCACTCCAATTGTTTTGAAGCCACAAAAGTATCCTCTGTATTTATCAATTTGCAGTTTTATAAAGCAGCCCTCAATTACTAAAAGCAAGTGACCATTCTCTAGTCATATTATTGGCAGTTACACTTGGGCATCTTTACAGGAACAGGAAGATCAGCTTGGTCAAGCAAGACAAAGTCCACAACCTGATTTCTAGAAGCAGACTTCATACTATTCTTATAGCTAGAAACTAAAGATAAATTTCTATGCTTACTACGATTTAAGATGATATTGCCTGTAGTAACCCTGCTTCTGTAGTTTTATTTTCATTGACCTGACAAAACTTCTTTGGAAAGTGGTATTCTGAACTTTAGCCCTACAGAAGGCAACTCACTAAGTTTTTAGGAATTCTGCAGTTTCTTACAAAGGAAAATTTAAATGCTACATTTACTATTATCAGCAGGACAAGAAATTGCATTTTATGATAGGAAATACTCTTTTAATTTGATTGCATGTAGTGCCTTTCTGTCATTATTACAAACTAAACAAGGCATTTCATAAAGATCAGTAACATTAGACATTTTAGCACTGATGTATCAGTAACAAGCTAGAAACTCATTCCTTAGGTATCAGCACATACAAACATTTTCTTTTTCCAACAAACCAAGATTAACATTATAATGTAAAGAAAATCTTTATTCATAAGAATTAGAAACAAACTAAAGCCAACATGAAACCTTTACAGCACAGTCTTCGTAGGATTCACCCATGTAGATGTGTTTCAGTTACACCTAAAATAATAGCAATCAGAATCACTCAACAGAATATTTGCATCTGTACTTGTGAGTTCATCACTCAAAACCTACCAAGATTTTCTACATAGAAATACTAGAAATATTGCTGATTAGAAGACTTGACAATTATGTTAAGAAGCATTAATATATGTGTCACTAGAGGTTGTTTGGAATTGCAGTGGTATGAAGTTTAGAATGAAAAGACTATTCATATTTTCTGTGTTACACTCAAGTACTCTCACTGGGCTGGATATGAAAACCATTATGCAGTTTCAAGTGCAGTACATGTTTAGATATTTATTACAAGCACACAGTAAGAGAACTAAACCAATTGATTTTTTTTATTATTATAGATGTAAAGTCTTCTAACCTCTGAAAAATAAGGTTTCTGTTCGCTCATGCTTTTCTGCATTTTAAAGACCCAAGTGGTTTTGCAAATTTTAACAGATTCATACAGTGAATACACCCAAACTCAGAAGAGTATTCTTTTTTGATTCTGGTTTTCAGACACTGAATAGAACTAGCACACAGGAATCTATTTTAGTGTCTTGACTTACTCTAACATTTATCAGAAATACTGCTTGCTTGTCAACCTAAAGCTTGTTGTGCTCCATTAAAGATAAAGCTTCAGATTTTTATTTTTTTTTTTAATTTTATTTAAGCAACGTTCTGTTACAGATATTTAGTTGAACAATTTAAGCTGCAGAAGATCTGAAACTCATGAGAGCCCTAAGGCAACTACAAGCTAGGTGGAAAGAAGCAGCAACTCCCCTCCCTTCTAACTGCTAAAAGCTGCAGAACAGCAGAATCTGCTTCCACAGTGAAAGAGGTAAGACTGAAGCAGATATAAAAAAGCAAAACCGAGAGTTTTTAAAAAGAATGCTCACTAGAGCATTTCTCTCCCATTTGGTATCGCAACTGATGACATGTTAGAATAATGGCACATCAGCTAAGGTAAATATTACATCATTACAAAGTATTCATTTTCTTTCTGGTAGTGATTTATTTTGGGTTAAATTGTATTTTCACAAAACTACTCAGGAACTGCTGGTTTTAAAATCCTAGTAATCCTAGTAAGTATGGCTCAGGTTAATACAAAATACTATGAAGCACCTGAAAGAACATAAAAGTCAACACTGAGTTAATAACAGACTCAACAGAAATAAGAAGATAGAATTATCACAAACTTTGTTCTGAAGTATAATGTTTTTCAGAACAAATCAAAATAAGATGACTTCCCTTTTTAAAATGTTATTTCTATATCCAACTGTCTTCCAGACCTGGAATACAAGATTTTAGGAGGACGAAGTCCAAATCTCCACTACTTTGCAGTTTGGAAAGTTAGTATCTGTTTTGAGGGAGCAAAGAAACCATCCACAGTTTATAGCACTTATTCTCCCACACTCAGCTCCTGAAAGGCAAGAGAAATAAGACTAATGATCCATCACCTGCAATGGCAAGTTCAGAGGAAAGCCCACCTACATACAGCACAGGAAACAAACAGTTGTGACTATGTTGTCCAGATCACGCTACAGTTCAGCATTTATCTGCTTCTAGGCCGTTCTGATATATTTTACTTCCTCCTTCCTGATCAATGAGGTTTGAAGCTACACACTCTGAACCCATGAAGGGGCTATTGACTTCTACTGCATGCTGCTTTTTAAAATATTAGTCTTTCTGGCTTTTACAAGGCTGATTCCTAACTGAAATTTAGTTCTACACTAAGCACTTCCATCCATTGTGCTCAGGTGAAAGCCATAAAAACAAAAAAAAAAGATGGGGCTTATAACTAGCAAAACAAGGAATCATACTTCAGATTAGAGCGAGGAAGAGAGTTCTGTGGAAACCAGTGTTTTCTAATCTGAGCATATAAAGATGCTCAGGTGCAGAGGGCAGAAACCCTGCATAAAATCTATACTAAAACTTTGAAACATAGTGCCATCACCATCACTCAAAAGAAATGCTAAACCATAACTACTTCAATCAGACTAAGCTGCATGTCTGGACCACAGAAAACTCAATAGTTTCAGCAGTTATGCACCACAGCCACAAGTTTTATAGGCTAGTGTAATGTATCAGGAACCTAACCTGAAAGTTTAACCAGATGCTGAACTAACACTGAAGGAATGGGTTTTTTTTTGTTTTTATTTTGTTGTTAAGAGAAGTCAAATCAACATTTTATCTATACTATGTAGTTGTTGAGGACCACTAAGTGGAAAGGAAAGGGAGACAGAAACTGATGATAGAAGTTTGTCAGGTTACTTCCATAGTTAAGTTTGCCAAAGTGGCAAAGGACCAAAGTCCATCAAAATACTACACAGTAAAACCAACAGTCAATTTAGAACTGCTGATGATGACAGAGCTTAACTCACAGAACATAAATTATCTTAGGAAAAAAATTGTTAAAACATTGTTATTACTTCAACAGACAAACTCATATGCCATGACATCTCCCCATTTAATCTCCAAATCATATGGGGCTTTTACTAAGCTTCACATCCTGCTAAATTTTGAAAGAAAACCAGTTCGCCTCTATGCCTGAACCTTAAACTGCTGCTTCAGGAAGCATCCTATAAAAAGCCAGTAACAACCCTAAAATCAAGCTTTATATGAACAAAGTAGCTCATTGAGTTTTACAGCTAAACTATGAGTAACAGTTTTTGAAGAAATGTCAGGCGCTCATATAAAACAAGTATCGCTACTTATTCTGAGCAACTGCGAGAAGCCTTACAAATTATTCTGATTTCATAAATCATGAAAACTCCCCCAAACTTAATACAGGTATATGTCATATGATGAGTTACTATCTTTCAGTTTCAGAGAGGTGGCAATTACGGTCCAAGTGACCTACAAATGACAATTTCAGTTCAAGAGAAATAGCTAAAATAACGTGTTATTGCCAGCAAACCCAACTTGCAAGTTGGGAACTACAGAACACACCATAAACACCACAGGAAGGTGTTCAGTCTATTAAGGCTCATTATCACATCAGTCACAGAAGCCAAAAGGTTGCTGACAAATGGATTTCCAGAAATACCCCCCAAAAAATTTAAGAGCTTACAGCTTCAAGTGGTAAGAATCCACATAGCTCAGAAAGACAGAGCAAGTGATACTGCACCTAGCAGCAGCATTGCTTGAGGTTTAATAACAAGCCAGATACTACTGAAAGCTCTAACTGTTTTAATGGAATTTTGATTACTTAGTCTGTAACTACTTTCTAATTAGAAGTATTTCATCTGCAAGCTTCCTTCCTTTCTCCAAACCTACTTCCTTCTCGAAAACATCTGAGACTCAAAAAAAAACACTAACACCTCTAAAAGAATCACTTGAAAATCTTATGTTAACACTATATGCACAGAATACTTTGAAATTCTTTTTCACATTTAAAATGCCTACACACAAATTGTATCTCTGCCCCTTTCATGAAACAGATAAGGGATTACTCCATGTTACTAATTCCTTTTGCTCTAGAAGGAAACTTCTCCCTACATCCAGGGTTTTAGTACAGCACTCAGAATAAAAAAAAGAACAAAACCCAAACAAAGCAGCACAGATTAGAATTATTTAAATACTTCATCAGAGCACTGAATATCTGCTTGTAAGAATTACATTCCTCTTTCCGGTGCCTTCCAAAATTGCAGATTGCTTTCTCTGAAATAATTTGGATTTTTCTCTTTGCAGCTAGCAAGTAGCTTTAGTCTAAAAAGCAAATGAACTTACACAAAACTGTATCTTACCATCCTGTCTTCTCAGCTTAAAGTCAAACCTGCAAGACTGACAAGTACCAAAGCTGGTTCTCCAATTTAGGTAGTTCTGGATAATATAAGAATCATTCTACAGAAACTGGCCAAGAAGTTTATTTATTTTCATACAACTATGCAAGTGCTAATCCTCCAGGAAAGCAGCACTGGAGATACTGTATCTCCATTTTGTGTACACACTTACACATGTGCACATGTACTTCTTCTCACCCCTCAATTGTATGCATAGGCTTTCCTTAAGAGATCACATTTCTAGACATGTAAACAAGACCCAAATATTTCTTTTTAATGCTTTACTTTTAGGAAAAAAATCTCCAATTTTCATCATCCTCTCCTACTGTCTTAACGTGATACACTAACATACAGATTAAAAATTTAAGTTTAGAAGTTACATACTTTCAAAATCCTTTTTAGATATTATTTATCTGCAAGTAACAGTATTTAGGAAGAGTAGTATAAATTTTATGTTCTATAGGAAAAAGAGGATAAAAGAACCCACAACTCTCAAAAGTACCCGAACTCTTCAGTTGTTTCCCAACTCCTTCTCAGTGACAGCACAGGTCACTAACGACTTAACTACAACCCAACATAATTCTATTACCAGGCATCTCCTTCAGAAATGCCTCATAAGTAATAAGCAGCCACCAGCTGGCAATCACCTAGTCAACCTAAAACAAGGATGAAAACTGAGAGGGATTTATTCTCCTCCGTGCTGCCAGCACACTTGGCAGACTGCTTTCCTTTGTGCCTCAGTTTCATCATCTGCAAGATGAAAATAATGTCTCTGTTTTTCTTTAGGAAGAGCGTCAGAGACCCGCTGCAAGGATGACTGGAGCTCAGGAGCACATCGGAAGCTAACAGACGACCCACGCTGCTCCCTGTACCCGCTCCTCCCTAATTCCTCAGGTAATCGCTTCGGTAATTGGCCCACGTGTAAACCGAAGTGTGCCTTTCTTTCAAGGCCAGCGATTTTCTACCTTCTGGTCTACAAGCAACAAGAACAGGCCATCTGTGGTGATGGCAATAAAATCTAACGCTTTTCAACACGAAAACGCCTGTCGATAATATGGCCAAGCTTATCACAGTCGAGAAAATCCCAAAGACACTGTAAGGGTCGCAGCACCTTTATTAAAATTATTTATTAAAACTGTCAGCATTAACAGCCTCTGCACTAGAGAAAACCCCAGCTAATCTTCAGTCTTACCCTTTGTGCCACGCCAGCGGGTCAGTAAAACTGGACCGAGACAGGGGAAGGGCAGCAGATGGGGCAACCCTAGCAACTGGTACGACACACACTGGCAAGAAGGGGGCCTCAACCGCTCCTCAGGCCCCACACCGAGGAGGCCCCAGGCGCTCGGCGAGGCCATGTTGCATTTTAAGCCCCAGCGCCGTCAGTGCCCGCCGAGGGCAGCTGAGACTCCTCTGCGGCGCACCCCGGCCCTGGCACAGGCGAGGACGAGAAAGGCTGTACCCAGACACCCCCGCCACCGGGGGGGAAGGCGAAGGATCGGCTCGGAAACGAGCGGCGCAGGGCTGCCGTCGTCGCCCCAGTCAGTCCTGGCCAAGCGCCCACCCCTCCGCCCTCCCCGCCCTCAGTGCACGGTTCGGCCTGCTGAGCCCGGCTACAGCCAGTAAGGGGAAAGAAGGGGCCAGCGCGCCCAGCGCCGGCGGACGCCCCTCAGAGAGAGCTGCGCACACAGGCAGCGTGGACGCTGGCAAGGGGGTTACGAAAAGGGCCCACCGCCAGCGGCCGCAAGCCTCGTGAATCGTCTTCCGCTTCCGCCTGCCCCCCCCGGCCCTCACCTGTTGGCGCTGCCGTCGCCTCACGGCGCCGCTGCCCCGCCGACTGACCCTAAATAACACCGCCGCCGCGCCGAGCCATCCCG